>NC_139809.1:16401910-17084410 GCF_963457635.1 Microchirus variegatus
TTGACGTAATTTCCGCACAATTTTCACATAATTTTCTCATGACTTTGACGTAATTTTGACACAATTTTTACGTGGTAATTTTGCCATGATTTTGACATAATTTCCGCATCATTTTGACATAATTTTGCCACAATTTTCACATCATTTTCTCATGACTTTGACGTAATTTTGACACAATTTTTATGCCGTAATTTTTATGCCGTAATTTTTCTGCGATTTTGATGCAATTTTGTCACAATTTCGATGTCATTAGCCCACGACCTTGCCGTAATTGCCGCACCATTTTACCTCATAATTTCCCCACTATTTTGATGTTATATCCCCACGACTTTGACATCATTACCCCTGCGATTTTAACGTTGTGACGACCCCTTGTGGGGCAGGAGTTGTCATTTGTGTTTCAGGGGCGGGGTCATCATGAAGGAGATGAGCTGCACCTGGACGCCAGATTAAAAGAGGCTTCGTTTCCTCCCTCATGTCTCTCACTCAGGCTCGACTCTCCCGCATGGACACACCAACAGCGTGGGCCTTGGCGCGGCTACTTTGTTGTTTTTCTTTGATGCATCCACACACTTACATATCCATACATACATGCTTACATGGACTGATGACTGATGCTGAAATTTAGTTCATTAATTTTGTAAAATAAATCATTGTTCTGCAATAGACCTCGTCTCTCTCCCTGTTTTGTTGCAGGGCTGTAACAACGTCGTAATTTTCCAATGATTTTGGGTTAGGGTTAGGGTTAGTAATTTCCCCACAACTTTGACCTAATTTCCCCACAATTTTAACGTCATAATATTACCATGATTTTGACATAATTTTGCCACAGTTTCGATCTCATTTCCCCACGACTGCCCTCATTTCTAAAGCATTTTGACACATTTAGCCACGATTAGGCCTGTCACGATAACAAATTTTGCTGGACGATAAATTGTCTCAGAAATTATTGCGATAATCGATAATATTGTTGTTCTGAGATCATTTTTATCTAATACAATGATAATGGTATAATAATGCAGGTACACCTTTTCAAAGAGAAATAAACATTTATTTTTAAAGAATATTTAACACTAGAACACAATAAATTTAATTATTGCAAAAGCAATAAATAAAATGGATTAGCTGCACTCTGCTGTGGTAGGCTACACCAGGAGTCCCGCCTCCACACACCATGCTTCTGACAAGTCACTGACATGAGGGTTCACTCATCGTTACACTGGCTTTACACGGCAATGCTCCCGGGTGAAACCGACAAAATATTTGATCAGATGTGCCTTTCGTTTAGACGGCGACGGCGTTTTTGGGGCTTAAAAAACGCAAAAAAATGAACCCACTCTCCAGAGTGGAAATCTTTAATAACGCTCCGCTGTCGCGTTCCCGTCTAAAGGGTTGAAAACGCAAAAGTGTTTTCTGAGCTGCTCACGCTGGCACGACGCTGGTCGTCACGTCGTCACACTGGCTATCCTCCTGTACGCTGACGTCAGATCCATGTGCAGTACACACAAACAACAACAAACATGTGGATTAGAATCCATCAGTAGCACATTCAAGTCGCCTTAGCTGCTCTGATACCTATCCAGGAGTAATTTCAGCAATTACGCCGAGTCAATGTTTTGGTTTTCGACTGTGGGCGACTCAGCGCTACTAGAGAGAAGTAGAAGGACGTTTCAGCGAATGCACTCCTGGTGTTGTTGTATGGCAGTGCTCCACAGCGCCACCTAGCCACCTGGCATGCATACTACATCAAATTTCACACACTTTAGGACCCGAGAGAAAGACGGGGAAAACAAAAAAGCATGCAATGGCATTTATCGCGGCCAGAAAAATTATTGCGATAATTTTAATTATCGTGCGATGAATTGATTTATTGAATATCGCGACAGGCCTAGCCACGATTATGGGGCGTTGTAATTTCCCCACGACATTGACGACGTCAAGGCTCAATGGCCCAGAAGTAGACACACAGGCTTCGAGTTGCTGTACGTTTGGTACTCGTTTGTAATAATCTAGATTAAAAGATAATCTGACAAATTTAAGACACTTACAATAGTTTTAATTTTATATTTACAATTAATTTTGCGGGGAAAAGGAGTTCCAGAAAGTTTGCATACCACAAAGGATGTTAACACATCTTTAACTAACTCCCCCCTTCCTCCTTTTTGTTCGCTAAAATAGATGTGTGTCTGTTGTGTGTGTGTGTGTGTGTGTGTGTGTGTGTGTGTGTGTGTGTGTGTGTGTGTGTGTGTGTGTGTGTGTGTGTGTGTGTGTGTGTGTGTGTGTGTATAAAAGTCCTCCAGGTATCAGTGCAGACATATTAAACTCCACAGCTCTTTAGTTGAACCCACGCGAGGCATGCGGAGACAAGCAGCAGGAAAGGGAGGGGGCGAAGGTGGAGATGACACACACACACACACACACACACACACACACAATTTGGACAGCCTGGACAAAACCATATCCCTATCCTTAACCACATTTCAATCTGAGCCCTCAACTTAACCAGTTCTTCAGATGAAATGTTTATGCCTCATTAGGACCTGGTTCTGGCCTCCATGAGGACTACTGGTCTTGACGAGGTCACTGTTTATGACAGAAAAGGGTCCTAGAACTTGAACACTGGACTTGAACACTTTATAAAGTCCAACTGCATGTGAGCATGTTTTGTTGTGAGGTCCGAAAAAAATCTTTGTGGGGACATTTTGTCATCTTTAAAATGCTTTTCCAGGTTAACCCATAAGCACAGACCTGCAGGTGCCACAGGTGCACCCTTGGTAAATTGATGAAAAAACTCCTTATATGGATGGAAAATGCATTTTATGAGGATAACGTTATTGTTTTGGAAGTAGCATTAATTGTGCAAAAGCCACAACATAGACCAGTATTCCTTAATTTTTGTTCTTAAAAATGAGCCACGCAAACTTGAACTAAAAAAATGTTGTACCTTTTGCTCAGGTTTGTTTATATTGTTGGGGAAAATGAAAAATAATCTTTTTCATCAGATTGCCTATAGATTGTGGTGGAATAAAAGGATATGAGACATCGTAATGGAAAAAAATGCTCTGCGTTCTAAAGGTTAAGCTAGGGAATGCCTGATGTCAATCATGCATGTATCTGTCCTCAATGCAAGTGCGTTGCGTGTGCATATACAGTATATGTTTCACGTTGACGACAGCTCTGCAGTGTGACCATGAAGCGCTGAGATAGCTGAGCATTGTGTTACACACAATAACAGAGTGACCTGGACAGACTTGAACCACTGTGTACACTGGGACACCAGCTCATCACTGGAGGAATGATGGAAAACAGAATAATTACAGTTTTTCTTAAGAAACTAAAGAATGTATTGTCCCAATCTCATTAACCACTTCCCCTTGGAACTGTTTTATAGGCTAAAGTGGTTAAAAACTAAATGGAACACCTTTTCTCAGGAGTTTTGTTGTTGTTGTTGTTAGCTCTTACCCTTGACTTCACCCTAACCCTCAACAAGAATCAGGACACGTACATGTTAGCACGTGACACTGAGGTTAGCGTTAAGGTGTTAAAATGACTAGCTCATACTGCTATTTAAGTGGGAAAAGTGACAGGTTCATCCTGACATGATTAACAACATTTCAACACAGTTTTTTAGCCTCCTCAGGTGCAGATAAGTGCTGCCTCTTACATGAAATAGCGTTAGCTAGCTTACGTTTAGTATATCTGCTAACTACTGTGATTCATTTTTTGATTTAATAGTTGCTAGTTAAAAACTTTAACACCACAGACCAAATATTTAACTTACTAAATCCTTAATATCGTCAAAACTCAGTTGATTGTATGTCATGCTCGGGCTCAAAAATGTAGCATCAATAGTTCAGGTCGCTAAAGTGTAAATTTACCAACTAAATTTCAGCTCCAAAACGTCAATTTTAAACAATTCCAGATAATTCGCATACATTAATACTGTGTATGTTTGAGCTAAATACATTTCATTGTGTTGGAAGTGGGATATTTGAACACTGTGATGCTTAGAAAGTTGAATATTTCTCCACTTCTGATGAACAGGAGTAAAAAAGTATGTGTAAATTGGTTATTAGAGAGCAACATGTACTTCATTACTCCATGTAATCTGAATAAAATGATTGGTTTCGTTCTTTTTTTAAATTAAAATATAATGATATGTTATATGTATATATATATATATACATATATATAATATAATATAACAATTAGATTTTTTCTTGACAATTTTATTTATTAATTTGATTTCGATGAATAAATGTTTTTTTAAATTGTCTCAGAAACAAATTGCAGACCCCTTACTCTATATTTTAAATGTAATATTTACTTTATTGTGTGACCACTGATATGTTTGACCTCAAATACTGGAGCACATCCTCAGGTTTTATGACAGTGATCTAAAACACTCGGCAGTGACGGCTGCTCCTGAAACCATCCCTGTGTGACATACTACACTGCCGCTCACACACACACACACACACACACACACACACACACACACACACACACACACACACACACACACACACACACACACACACACACACACACACACACACACACACACACACACACACACACACACACACACACACACACACACACACACACACACACACACACACACACACACACACCTAAGCCTTAGGGGCAGCATTCTTCAAGCTTAGTTGTAGCATTCAGATGTGCCAGCATGTCACATCTTGCTTAACTGAGCTTAGCTGGGTGTACAGACACACACACACACACACACTCACACACACACACACACACACACACACACACACACACACACACACACACACACACACACACACACACACACACACACACACACACACACACACACACACACACACACACACACACAATGCCAGTGAACATAGATGGAGGGTGGAAGGTGAAACCGTACATACGGTAAGAAAGAACGGCTACATCTGAACTATGTTTTCAAACAGAAATTATCCGTGTCCAGAGTACAGCTCCATATCTAACTAACCTAAAATCACATATATATATATCTATACATATATAGATATATCTAAATCTATATCTATAGATATGCAGGATTTTTAACCCTAATTTAACACGTAGACGTGTGGACGGCAGGTGAATCCAAGCAGAATTGATGTGTTTTTAAACAAAAACCAGGGAGTGTAGATGAAACCAAAGAACAAAGAGAGAAACCTCGATGAAGGCAGGAACTGTAAAGAATAATTGCCTCATTAAGTCAATAAAGGTATTGTAAGTAGTGCAGGATCTTTGTTATTTTAGGTGCAAAGTAACATCTTAGTAAACTAGTAGTTTAATTAAAAACAACAACACTCACCTTTACTTGTTTTCCCTTGGTGAGACTTTGATGGTGCTGATGCGTCCAGGCCTTTTCCAGCAGGTAGAGAAGGAGGAGGCAGTGGTGGAGGTGCTGGAGGAGGAGGAGGAGGGAGTTCCGGGAGAGGAGGGGTGATGTCTCTGCTGTCTCCCCCTCGTCCCACGGTGACCCCTGACCCCGGTCCTGACGCTGCGCCGCAGTCTCTGCTCTGGCTCTGGAGTCAAGACGAGGAGAAGCAGGTTAGCGGTGGTGAAGGTCAAAGGTCACAGACGACCACATGCAGCACTAGATAAATACACTTTATGTGCAGAGATATTTCCTGTCCACGTTCAGAGGGGAAAACCCAACATATGCAAACGCATGAGAGCGAGTTTGCTGGTTTTTACTTTTTAGTAAACGCTTAAGTTTTAGTTTAGTTTTCATTTGTTTTAGTGTTAGTTTGTTGTAATATGGAGTATTTGCCAGGTGTGAGATGCAAAAACATATGTATTATTGCATGTATATATATATACACATATATATGTATACATATACACATACATATATATATATATATATATATATATATACACATGCATACATACATATATATATATATATATATATATATATATATATATATATATATACACATGCATACATACTAATATATATATATATATATATATATATATATATATATATATTATAATAATAGGAATACAGTAATTTCACAATATTCCATCACGCTGTCGCAATAAAGATATATATGATGATAATTTACAGAATTTCAAAGTATAAGTGCTTGTTTTGATATGGAACGACGTGCACACAGTTTAACAATATATTTATGATCTATAAATATGGAAAAAAACAGAGAAATAAATATAAAATTAAGTAATGGACAACTAAAACTCCAAACAAGCTTTTATATACATATAAATATATACATATACACACATATATATACATATAAATATATACATATACACATATATATATATATATATATATTTATATATATATATATACACACACATATATACATACATACATATACAAATATATAATTTATTATTAAATTATTATATTTATTAATTATAATAAATACTGCTAGCATTTTATGTAGTATTAAATTGTATTTAAAAACATGATATGAAGTGGAGGGGCCGCATGTAATCACTGGAGGGGCCACATGTGGCACCACGGGCCGCCAGTTTGACACCGCTGACTTTAGATGAACCAATTTAACCCAATAACAAAATGTTATGTTGAACTCGCATGGCCTTGTGTCCAACAGTGTAAACAAAAACCATTAGGAATGGAAAAACACAAACTTTCAAAAATGCTAAAGCTAAGCACATTTTCCCTCCAATTTTCGTTTCGGCTAGTTTTGTAAACACACAGTTCAGTTTCAGTCAGTTTAAGTTTCCGTTAACTGTAACAAGCATACGCACAAACGCACACTCACATACACAGGGCACAGCATGAGGTCGCAGATCTGAAAACAATCAAACGTTGCCACTGCCACATCCGCAGCGTGTGTGGAATCTAACTCTCTTATAGACTGAAAACAGAACTCAGGAGCTGCAAATCATGACAAGGCAAAAAGAAAAGAAAACTTGTCCCAGATATTTGTACATAACACATGAACCTCAACACTGAACACTGACGACTATAAAAGCCCCCGTGTCTGTGCTGACAGCAACAAGTCTAACTCTGCTGTTAATGTGACATTGTTTTCTTTTATAGATTTTATAAAACACTATCATAACAACGTGATTATGCAAGTCTGTGCACGTCCTACAGATGTGTGTTCAACACACACACACACACACACACACAAGAGAGGAGAAAAAACAACTTTAACTATTTTCCCTCTGCAGTGACTCGGCGTCCAGCTGCTTCGTGTTAAAATACGCTGACGTCGAGCCCTCGAAGGAAGCGCCGGCTGCAGTGAAAGAGGGAGAACGTGTGTTATCACTAAAAGTAAAACTAAAAAACACAGCATGCAGCGCGGTCATGAAAAAGGAACAGGACACTTTAAAGAGACGGTAAAGTGATAACTGTGTTTGCTTATCAAGTTTAAAAGTCAGTAAGTGTTAAAAACTGTGGGTTTCAAATCATAAACATCATTCATTTCCTGGTCCCACAACTAACTGCCTAACCCTAACTAATCCAAACTTGAGTTGATTAGCTGACAGCTGTCCAACGACATTCAAGCTAGCTGCCGCCATTTTGGCTAACGTTGAACCACATGGGGAAAAAAAATCCAACTCTTAACCCTGAAGAAGCCATTTAAAGTTGTGAGGTCCAGACAAAATGTCCCCACAAACCCTTAACTTAACCTTAACCATATTCTAATCCTAAAACCAGGTCTTAACCCTGAAGAAGCCCTTTAGAGTTGTAGGGCCAGAAAAAATGTCCTCACAAAGATAGGTTTTTTTGGACCTCAAAAATATATAAATACACACACACACACACACACACTGTTCTACTCACTTTAGCAAGGACCAAATCCACCTAATGCACTACCACACACACATACTGGTCTACTTCCTTTAGTGGGGACCAAATCCACAAACGTTGCAGTAAACACAGTGGCATTAAACTTCCTGTTCAACAAACAACTAAAGCATGATTGTTTGTGGGTCTGTGTCCACTGGAGGACAGTCCTCTGTGTCCTCTGTACTCTGTGTCCTCTGTCCTCTCTTCTCTGTGTCCTCTCCACCTAATGCACTACCACACACTGGTCTACTCACTTTAACTCCACAAACGTCGCAGTAAACAAACCAGTATTAAACTTCCTGTTCAACAAACAACTAAAGCTTGTTTTTGTTTGTGTGTCTGTGTCCTCTCCATCTAATGCACTGCCACTGCCCCACACACACACACACACACACACACACACACACACACACACACACACACACACACACACACACACACACACACACACACACACACACACACAGACACACACACAGACACACACACTGGTTTACTCACTTAAGTGGGGACTCAAAGGCTGCGGTTTGTCAGTGTTTGTGCAGAATATAAACATAAACGATCAGGTTTAGTCAGGAGAGACTAAAATGGTGATTAAAATAAGATTGTAAAACATCCAGGTAAGTTTCCTTGTGTAAATGTGGCTGCAGTGGAGCCTCAGTTATGGTATCACATATATATTATATTACATTATATTATCTTATATTATGTCTGCAGGAGGGGAACAGGAGGTCTGGCTCAAAGCCGGAGGATAATGTATGTATGTATGTGGCTGCTTTTAAGTCTACAATGAAAACCCTGTCATTTCCCCCTTCAGAGCGCAGGCAGACGGAAGGAGAGCCAGTGAGAGTGCGAGCATTTAAAAACTTCCTGGGGATTCACTGGAGACACACACACACACACACACACACACACACACACACACACACACACACACACACACACACACACACACACACACACACACCACAGAGAGTTGATTTCAGCATGGAGAAATGTGCTGACCTGCACTAAGCAGGAGCCAAGGGCAACAAAACACTAAATACAAACGCTCCTCTCTGAGCTGGGTACTTTCCCTTCACTGCACATGTTTAAACACAGTGCCTGCTCCTGCTCCTGTGTGTGTGTGTGTGTCTTTGTAGGAGACAGGAACAAAATAAAAAGTGTGTTTTTTTTTGCTTCTTTTGACTTCTTATTTGCTCGTCTCTTTCTGTCTGCTCCAGTTTTCCATCTGCCCTGAGTCATTCATGAGCCTTTGAATCCGTGCAGGAGGATCCCAGATGTTACTGTAACAGCAGCTTCATGAAGCGTTCACTTCCCTGCATCACTGGGAATTCCCCCTGCAACCCCTGCACCATTACAACACAATCCAGGCAGAGGGAGCACATTCAGACATAAACAGCCGCACGCTTTTATCCTCGTTTTTATCGTCTCTGTGTTTTACACGTGTTGCTTCACACGTCAGATGGGAAACTGCATATCTGCGCTGACTTTTTTTTTTTTTGGTTTGAAAAGTAAAAGTCAAAAACACTGCTGGTATCATGGAGACAGCCAGGTTTGTGGAGGACATGTCTGTAAAATAACTACTTGGCTCAAAGAAGAAGCAGTAATTCTTAAAATTGAGCAAATATCTCACACATTATTCTATTATTCAACTGCTTACACAATGAAAAATGGCCGTCGACCTCATTTACCTCCTCACTACAGACCTACAAGTGAACCTGAGCACAAACAAAGACAGACTGAGGCCACGTGGCTCTTTACCCTGTTCCAGCAGGTGCAGTGTGTGTGGCAGGGTTGGCAGGCGGACACAGGCAGGTCTGAGGCAGCAGCAGCAGCAGCAGCAGCAGCGCTGGTATCGGCCGTAGTAGAGAGGCAGGCAGCAGCAGGGGAAGCGGAGGTCAGCGGCAGGGACGCGGTCTGGTGATGGCGGTGCTGCGGTCGGGCGAAACACGCGACGGCAGCTCGTTCCCCGCCCGGCTCCACGGCCGGAGCCGCTCCACTGCTAACCTGCAAGGACCAACAGAGGTGTGATGAGGCTAAAGGTGTGACGAGGCTACAGGTGTGACGAGGCTACTAAAGGTGTGTGACATGAAAAGGCTACTACAGGTATGTGACGAGGCTACTACAGGTGTGACAAGGCTACTACAGGTGTGTGACGAGGCTACTACAGGTGTGATGAGGCTAAAGGTGTGACGAGGTTACAGGTGTGACGAGGCTACTAAAGGTGTGTGACGAGGCTACTAAAGGTGTGTGACGAGGCTACTACAGGTGTGACGAAGCTACTACAGGAGTGACGAGGCTACTACGGGTGTGACGAGGATACTACAGGTGTGACGAGGCTACTACAGGTGTGACGAGGATACTACAGGTGTGACGAGGATACTACAGGTGTGATGAGGATACTACAGGTGTGACGAGGCAACACGTGTGACGAGGCTACAGGTGTGACGATCTCAACAAAACAACCAGTGGGGGACACAAGAAAAAACATTTCTGCTACTTTAATCTGCACCTGCTTAAAGCAGAACCTTGAAAGTCTGGTGCAGAGCTCCACCTACAGTTTTGGAGTACATATTTTCACAACACCACTATAAACATCCATCCATCGTCCAAGTCACAGCTGACGCTCCACTTCCTTCCCCTCTCCTGACCATGTGCATTTCTGGCAAACACGGTTTTTCACGGTCTCAGCTTTCCAATTCTCGCTAATTGTCCGATGTTTATTCTTATGTGGTCAGCTTAGTCAGACGGTACAGTTTCCTCTTCCTCACTTCCTCTGACAACGGTTTTCTCTGCTACTACAACCCACTCTGCCATGACAGACATTGAACCATCACAACAACGACTTCGGTGTTTGAAATATTAAATTAAACCTTCGTGACACGATCTAACACAATGTCCCAGTGAGACGAAAACACGTGACTTTCTCTGTGGACCAACGTCCGCCAAGACCACATAGTTTCCCACAGTGTCACTTCACTCTTTTATCTCATAAGGTTTCTTATGTATATTATTTTTTATTAAAAAACAGATTTGAATCTGGATCAACACTCTAATCTAATAATGTCTTCCTTGGTCCATAATCTACATCCAAATCCTTCAGTTACGGATTTATTGCTGCTCAAACAAGACAAATACACACTGGATTACACTGGATTATACAATATCCTGTTACATTGTGTGATCAGTTTTTGTTTTACATCATAATAACAAAGGTTGTTTGGAGTTATTTGGTAAAAGCTGTACAGTGAAACTTAAATGTAAATAGAGCTGAAACAATTAATCGATACACATATATATGTATGAACAAATATCTCTCTCTCTATATATATATATATATATATATATATGTATGTATATATATATGTATATATACACACATATATACGTATATATACATATATACTTATATATATACACAAATATACAGGTGTGACTACGCTTGGGGTGTATGACGAGGCTACTACAGGCTACTACAGGTGTGACGAGGCTACTACAGGTGTGACGAGGCTACTACAGGTGTGACGAGGCTACTACAGGCTACTACAGGTGTGACGAGGCTACTACAGGTGTGACGAGGCTACTACAGGCTACTACAGGTGTGACGAGGCTACTACAGGCTACTACAGGTGTGACGAGGCTACTACAGGTGTGACGAGGCTACTACAGGTGTGTGACGAGGCTACTACAGGTGTGACGAGGCTAGAGGTGTGTGACAAGGCTACTATAGGTGTGACGAAGCTACTAAAGGTGTGACGAGGCTACTAAAGGTGTGTGACGAGGCTACTACAGGTGTGACGAGGCTACTGCAGGTGTGACGAGGCTACTACAGGTGTGACGAGGCTACTGCAGGTGTGACGAGGCTAGAGGTGTGTGACAAGGCTACTAAAGGTGTGGCGAGGCAAAAAAAGGTGTGACGAGGCTAGAGGTGTGTGACAAGGCTACTAAAGGTGTGACGAGGCTAGAGGTGTGTGACAAGGCTACTATAGGTGTGACGAAGCTACTAAAGGTGTGACGAGGCTACTATAGGTGTGACGAAGCTACTAAAGGTGTGACGAGGCTACTATAGGCGTGTGACGAGGCTACTACAGGAGTGACGAGGCTACTACAGGTGTGACGAGGCTAGAGGTGTGTGACAAGGCTACTTAAGGTGTGGCGAGGCTAATAAAGGTGTGACGAGGCTACTACAGGTGTGACGAGGCTACTACAGGTGTGTGACGAGGCTACTACAGGTGTGACGTGGCTACTACAGGTGTGACGAGGCTAGAGGTGTGTGACAAGGCCACTAAAGGTATGACGAGGCTACTATAGGTGTGTGACGAGGCTACTACAGGTGTGACGAGGCTACTACAGGTGTGACGAGGCTACTACAGGTGTGACGAGGCTAGAGGTGTGTGACAAGGCTACTAAAGGTGTGGCGAGGCTAATAAAGGTGTGACGAGGCTACTACAGGTGTGACGAGGCAACTACAGGTGTGACGAGGCAACTACTGGTGTGACAAGGCTACTAAAGGTGTGGCGAGGCTACTAAAGGTGTGGCGAGGCTACTACAGGTGTGACGAGGCTACTAAAGGTGTGGCGAGGCTACTTAAGGTGTGACGAGGCTACTACAGGTGTGACGAGGCTACTACAGGTGTGACGAAGCTACTAAAGGTGTGACGAGGCTACTACAGGTGTGACGAGGCTACTACAGGTGTGACGAAGCTACTAAAGGTGTGACGAGGCTACTATAGGTGTGTGACGAGGCTACTACAGGTGTGACGAGGCTACTACAGGTGTGACGAGGCTACTACAGGTGTGACGAGGCTACTACAGGTGGTGTGACGAGGCTACTACAGGTGTCGTAGCCTCGTCACACACCTCTAGCGTAGTCACACCTGTATATGTGTGTATACATATATACGTATATATATACAGTATGTATATATACGTATATAATATATATATGTGTATAAATATATACACACACTCGAGTGAGGAGAAAGGAATGTTGGTTGAGCGTCAGCAGGTTTCAGGACTGATGGTGAACTGAGGTTAGTTATTAAAAAAACATTTCAACATGATTCATTTTTATAATGACCATTCGAGAATGTGTTTTGAAACCTTAGACGACACAGTTTAGTTTTTCCCCCCTTAGACTTTAAGTGGCTTAGAGCCAGTGATAGTCGAGGCCAAGAGCTGATTATACTTTATAATAAAAAGCAAAAGCTTTTATTTTGGTCTTTTTCTTCAGTCGTTGCTGCTGCTCCATGTTTGCTGTCACTTTCCCCTGCAGCATAACAGCGTATAATTCCACATGTTCCCCCGTGAATAAACACACGACTGAGGTCTGTTGTTGTGATAACATGGCGTCTGTCATCAGCCACCGAGTCTCACCTGTAATTTAGGTTTAAAGTAACATGTGAGTGCGTGTGCAGCTCGTTTGTAACGTGGTTTCCTGTGCTGGTTTAGAGTTTCAACTGTGGTGGTGAAGCTGATGATGATGATGATGATGAGGAGGAGACTTTTCTTTTTCCTCTGAGCAGGTGAAAGCCTCACCTGTGAGGCATGGATGAATGGATGGATGGAGGTGGTGATAAATCAAACAGACTTGTCTCAGATCATCAGATTAAGACCGTTTTTGTGCTGCTTTCACTTCCTCACAGTAAGAAAATCAGATTGGACGAGGAATAAAGCTTCTATTAGGTGCCTGAATATGTGCTGTGACGAAGCTGTGATGCATCTTTAGAGATATTTCTGGTCTTTAAAGTGTGATCGTATGAGGTACTGACAGCACACAAAGCCTTACATCTACACTGTGGTATGAATACGCTGATTTATTTTCCTCTTTCACAGCATTTTTCCCAACTGGAAACTAACGTTTGTGTTACTTTTTGTTAACTTCAGAACTAAATGCACCAAATTCCATTGAGAAAATCAGCGATTTTACATCACAGCAGTTGTTGATCCACTGCTTCCTCTTTCAGGAAGTTAAAAACATACTATTTTGCATTTCCAGGGCCGGCCCAAACCTTTCTGGGGCCCTAAGAACATTTGTATTTTGGCTCCATCCCATCACCTTGGAGTAGCCTGTGCTACTGATACAAATATAACACAATGAATTGCATTAATTATGGTTGTGTTACTTACAAAGTAAACCAGCTTAAAGGCTTTGGTTTTGAAAAATTAAATTTCTCAGAGTTTCTCTGAGTTTAAAGTCAGAACTCATATATTATGAGTTCGTATATTTTCTCCATGGCCCTAATCCTCTTCTGTATTTTTCTATCGGCAGACGTGTAAAACCTGAGAATGACCTGTGTGAGCTCAGTGAGTGACCTCTGTGACCTGTGAGCGTGTCTCTGACCTGCAGGATGTCCTGGATCTGGCTGAGCTGCTGCCTCAGCACCTGCTTCTGATGGAAGCTGAACGCCGGGTGGTTGGACGCCATGGTGAATAGCAGCAGGAACTGCTCCTCGGTTCTGCCGTCGTTCAGCGCCAGACCGTAGTTATTGATCACGGTGTCCGTGTGGGTCAGGGTCCGGTACAGGACCCCCGCCGCCTCGCGGCTGTCCGAGCCGAGCAGCGCGAGGGACACGAGCAGTTTGCTGCGCACCACCTCGTCGGTGATGTTGGTGAGGCCCGACAGGTCTGCGGGGTTGTTGGCTTTGATCTCCGCATCCCGCAGGGAGTGGTAGTCCTTGCGGGCCAGGTCCTCCAGGCACGAGCCGAGGAAGCGGAGCTCGATGGGCACGCAGAGATCCAGCAGCCCGCACAGGAACTCCGCTCTCTGGGCCGAGGTGAGCGAGGAGAACCAGCGGTACACCCCCTCCCTCTGCACACAGCTGCGGCTCTCCACCATCCTCATACATCCACCCGAGAAGTTTTCACCAATAAACGAGAGGAGGAAAGTTGACAACAAAGGGTGAGTGAGTGAGTGTGGGCGACGCGGACGCGTGCGTAATTGCGCGTGCTACTCTCAAGTTCTTTGTCAACTTTCGCTGAAGTCTAAGCTTCACATTCTCCGGGTTTGAACGCGAACAGGAGGAGAAATCTCACACAAACTCTTCTGCTTCTGCCGTTGTTTGTTTTTCCTTCAGCGCGGAAGTCAGCAGCTCCTCCACCGTGTCCTCCTCCTCCTCCTCCGCCGCTCGGACCGCAGCTTCCCCCCAGGAGGCGCAGACGCAGCTCTTCTCTCTTTCTCAGAAGATGAAAAACGGTCAATTACACAGAGACATTTTGGGTCGGAGCCGCCCCGCTCTGCTGCTGCTGCTGCTGCACAACAAGCCCTTCCTGTCGAGCTGCTCCTCCGTCCTCCTCCGTCCTCCTCCTCATGGTTTCCCAGAAGTTACGCACGCACGGGAACACACGGAGCCTCCAGCAGCAGCAGCAGCAGAAGCCGAGACACAGGGTCTGCAGCAGCCCGCAGGAAGCGTGCTGTGCTCGGCTTAAAGTTTACAAACAAAGCGAGTGTGGCCTAAAGAAGACACTGCTGCTGCTGCTGGAAAGACCATTATAACGCGCGCGAGACATGACTTCATCACACACCGCCGTGGAAAATAAAATTAAAAAATAAAAATAAATAAAAACCTCACCACTCAAAAACAATATTGAGCTTTAAAAGAAAGTTCCACGTCCCTGTTTCTTCCACGAGTCCTGGACTCGATATAAAACAGCTGTGTTTAACATTATCCAAACTCTGTCAGCGAGGACCCGCCCACTGTGAAGAAGAGGTCCGCTCTGATTGGCTGACAGTCCCCGTCTGTCTCGTGATTGGCACATCCGTCACTCGACTCTCTCTCTCGCGCGCGTGCATAATTATCTGAGCACTTTAAAGCGCCAGGTGCACGTGGATCTTAGAGGAAAAAAAAACAAAACACTTTTAAAGTTCTATATGCAAGACCACGGTTCTCAAACTGTGGTACATCAGCTTCCTCTGGTGGAAAATCACTGTATAAACCAGAATATATGTGATAATCTCTGGCTCCATTTTAATCTAATCTCACTATTCCAGTGTATTTTCCCTTAATTTTTTTCTTTTACGTCAATTTTTTGTCAATTTTATTAAAGGTGCATTATGTAATAAATCTAAATCAACTGGCCATAAAATCCTCCTAATATGTCACAGAGACTCAGGAATAATGTTCATATAACAAACTGAACTCACCAACAACAACAGTACAGACAAAATATTTGCATTAAAAAATATATTTTGCAGCCTGCAAATCATGTTTATGTTTTGAAATCATGTTTTGGCATGTGGCGCCACCTACCGTCGTCTACCAATCATTGCAGTCAGTAGAGTCTCAGCTGCCGAGCAACCACGGGTTGCCAGTTACGTCAGAAAACGAAACCTAAAAGACCTCTGTGTTTTGAATTTGAATGTAGTAACTGTTTTTGGCCACATTCACACATATGGCACCTTTAATTTTATTTTTTTTCCATTACCAATTACCAATTTGAAATGGCCCTTTAAACATTCATATTATAATATTATTATAATAATTATCCTCCATTGAGTAACCCTCGCTACAGTATTTCTGTTATTTTTTAATAAAACATGCTTTTAATTGCAGTTCCCAGCTGTGACCAGAAGATGGCGGCATGTGACCACACTACAGTCAGTGATGCTGATGCAACAGTAAACCTGCTGATGGCTGTGCTGCTGTTGCATCCTCGTCGACACCTCCTCACCATCACCATCATCATCACCATCATCATCATCATCATGTCTGCTCACGGAGGAAGAAGAATGTAATTTATTTGAATTTATTGTCTCTCTCTCTAATCTTGTTTTCTTTTTTCCATCTCCACGACCTCCTGTCACGTGCTTCCTCCTCCTCCTCCATGACTGTCGTCATCAGCCCTCCCTCCTCCCTCTCATTAAGAACATTAAGGTCTCTGAGATGTTGACCACGCCCCCAATTACAAACCACGCCCCCCGCATCTTTACATGGTGGAGGAAGTGGAGGAAAATTATAAAATTGCTATAGTAACCACTCACGGACACACATATATATGACTCCAGTCCATGAGGACTACTGGTCCTGAGAAAGTCAGTTTATAGACCAGAAAAGGGGTTTGGGTTTGTTTTTATATCTTAGTGAGGACACGCCATAAACATAATGCATTCCCTAGCCCCTTACCCTTACCTTAACCATCACAAGTAAGTGCCATAACATTAACCCATAACACAATTCTAACCCTTAAACCAGGTCTTAACCCTGACAAAATGTCCCCACACAGATAGATGTGTCCATTTGTTGGACCTCACAAAACTACATATACGAGCACACACACACACACCTATGGCTCTCTATTTCTATCCTTTATCAGAACCAGCTCATCTCTAACTCTAATCTTAACCATGACTACAATTTAAATCTTAGCCCTTAACTTAAGCAGCTCCTCAGACTAAAGGTTTTGCCTCATTAGGACCAGGTTTTGGTCTCTGTGAGGACGCCTGGTCTTGAGAAAGTCAGTTTAAACAGACACAAAAAAACAAACTAGTGAGGACACACCATAGACATAATGCATTTCCGAGCCCCTTACCCTTACCTTAACCACCACAACTAAGTGCCTTACATGAACCCTTAACCCAAACCTTAACCCCATTATAACCCTTAAACCAGGTCTTAACCCTGAGAAAATGTCCCCACACAGATTTGTAAAATAGAATTTTACCTCACAAAGATACAAATACGAGTACACACACACACACACACACACACACACACACACACACACACACACACACACACACGCACACACACACACACATTCTTGTACTTGCTACATACTGAGGACCGGGTTGCTGAAATCAACACAATTACAGATATCTACTTCATGAATGACATCTATTAAAAAAAACTACTGGGTGCAGTACCATAAAATGCCGGCAGGTGGAGCCCCAGAGCAAAACATGTGTGAAACACCAGGGCTGGAAAAAAAAAAAATTTTGTACCAAATTGAGGAAATTGAATATAGCATGTTTACAAACTAAGGAAATGATTTGAATGAAAACAAAGTGAGGACCAGGCAAAATGTCCTCACTTTGTAAAAATGACCTCACTTTGTTGGTTAAAAACCATCACTGGTCCTCAGTATGCCGCAAGTACAAGAACACACACACACATACAGACAGAGAGGGTAAAGGAGCAGTGCGAGTAAAGAGACAGGAGCCGGGTGTCGTTTTCTTTCCAACACTTTCATTATTTTCTCCACACAACTCAAAAACAAAAACAGAGTAATTCCAGGAAACAGAAAGAAAGAAAGAAAGAAAGAGGAGAATCAAACTATAGATAGCTCGGCATGCGTTTGCATGCTGCAGACTAACGGGAAGGTGCAGGGCATCGTCACCAGGCTGATGCCGTAAAGAGCAGAGTTTTCTGAAACCTGTTTCTTTCTGGGACCCAAAAACAACCAAAAACAACCAAAAAACAACCAAAACAAAGAAAAGGTAAGAAAAAGGAAAGAAAATACAGTGTTCTGCCTCTCAGGTTGCAGGCACATACGAGAGTGAGCTCTTGTAATAATAATGCAGTGAAAAGTGCCAGGAGTGAAAGCTGCTGCTGAGTTTGAGAGTTTCCCCTTAAACAGACTTTGAGAAACAACAGCGACACACACACACACACACACACACACACACACACACACACACACACACACACACACACACACACACACACACACACACACACACACACACACACACACACACACACACACACACACACACACACACTCCATGCCCCCTTTAAGTTGTTACCAATGGCAACGCGGGCTCAGCCACTCCATCCCATCACGTGGGAGGAGGAAGACGCGCACACGCACACACACACACACACACACACACTTGGATGAACATTCATGTGCACACATGCTAACAAACACTGGCTCGTCAGTCGTGTTTCAGAGACTCGGCGTCTTCACTTCCCTCAACAAAGGGCTTACGAATCTCTTCTTTAATGTGAATGTGCAGAATGTGTAGGTGAGAAGATTTCGAGGGAGGCTGGAAGGTTTCTGTCGCTCAGTTTCACTACCGAGATGTCGCTCCTTCAGTTACCGTGATAATGACGACGACGATACGATCGTTTACTCATATTTTTTACTGGTGCTTTGCAAAAGGTTAACGCGCGCTAACGCACGACACCGTTTCCATGACGACTGACCGACTGAAAAAGAGGCGCATGACGTCTTGTTTACGTGCCGCGACACCGGAGTCCAGGCACCGTTTAGCAGTTAGCTAAGTTGCTGTCATTTGTTGTCGTCGCTCGTCTTCGTTCTTTGTCGTCATTCTTTGCCGCCTCTGTTCATTGTCAGCCCTTTGTCATTGTTCGTTGACGTCGTTCACTGACGCCGTTCATTGTTCGTCGTTGTCATTTGTTGTCGTCGTTCGTTATTGTCGCATCGTCTCGACGTCGTGCTACGTATCTCCCTGACATGACCGTCTGGCACAGCGTACACCTCGCCTACCAAGTAAAGAAACTGTTCTCAGTCGGGACGCATGCCTGACCCAGGGCTTTACTGTACCAAACCAAACTGTACACTGATGGAAACCCAGCAAAAGCGTACAAGGAAAAACCAAAGACGGTGAACTCAAGGAGAGAAACCGTCGCTTCTAAAATGGAATGTGAGATCGAGCACGTGAAACGTTAGCCTAACGCTCACTCTTGTTTAGTACGGACTGAACCGTGGGCGTGTACAGTACATGCATGTGGAAACACAAAGCAGCTCCCCACAGACACAAGACACGGAAAGTATGAGCCCGGCTTTAAGGAAAGCCTCTCCACCTCCATTCACCCATGGAATGGTTTAGTCTGAGTATGTGCAGTCGAGTGATGAAATATCCGTGTCTAAGTCTGGGCGTCAAAAAACAAAAAATATGTCACAAAAAGCAAGAGGGATAAAAACAGTTGGTTACGTTGGGGTTTTTTTAAGAAAGAAAGAAAGTCCCTTTTTGTGCCTTATTCACCCAGATCTTAGGTAGCACTCCGACCACCTAGCAGTTAACTGTAGTGGTAGAATTTGTAAATCGGGGGTGGGGGGAGGGGCAGGTCTTGGATAGGTTGAGGAGAACCTAAGGAATGAAGGCAGTAAATCCAAAACCTCGATCCTGAGCTCAGCAGCTTACAAACTGACATCATATCACGACCCTCCAAACACAAATCAACCCTCCAATCAAAACCCAACATGTGCTTCTGGAGTTTTTGTCGTCTTTGCACTCGGACTCGACGGACGCGCAACTAAGATATTACAGTACGTACAGTTTGCATGCATTTGTTGTAGTTGCAGTTTCGTCAGCTGGTGCTACAAAAGCAAGGCAGATGGCGTCTAGTAGTGCTTTTCTTTGACTTAATTATTTTTGAATCCAACATATTGCAGGTAAAGTATAAAAAGACGTCGCCTTCAGGGGGTTTTACTTTTTTGAGAGAAGCAGTGAGCGACGCAGACACTGGTGAGTTTCTGTTTCCTTCTAAACGACGCTGCCAGTGGTAGAGTGGGCGCAGGTCTTTGCCAAGGACGATCATCATCATCATCGAACCACCACCAACACAACAGAGTGAAGCTGCGTCCGCTGACTGGTGTGTGTGTGTGTTTGTGTGTGTGTGTGTGTGTGTGTGTGTGTGTGTGTGTGTGGAGGTGGGAAAGAGTAGGAGGGAGTGACTGAGAGAGAGAGAGCACAGCTGTCAGCTGATGCTGGTTGGATAGATGTGGATGAGCAGTGACTGTGTCCTCACAAGATGCTCGCGCAAAGTTCATGAACAGCATGAAAGGCCACTTGGACACACACTTGGACACACACACACACACACACTCTTGTACTTGCTACTGAGGACCGGGTAAAAGTGCTGACAAAGTGAGGACCAGCATTTCCACTTTATAAATCAACACAATTACAAATATCTATTTCATGAATGACATCTATAAAGCCCACTGGGTGCAGTACCATAAAATGTCTGCAGGTGGAGCCACAGAGCAAAAAGTGTGTGAAACACCAGGGCTGGAAAATGGGTATTTGTACCAAATTGAGGACCTCTGTTAAAAACAGAGTATAGCATGTTTACAACCGAAGGAAGTGATTTCAATGAAAAATGTCCTCACTTCGTAAAAATGACCTCACTCTGTTGGTTAAAAACCCTCACTGGTCCTCATTATGCCGCAAGTACAAGAACACACACACTGATGGAAAAGACATCAGAGGTTGTCACAGGTTCAAACACTCACACACACATTCTGTACAAAAAAGCCTTTTCACACACTTTTCGTATTGACTGTACATTTAAAAAAAAAAAATGAGGTTAGCGTGCGTTAACGCATAACGCCGTTTCCATGATGACTGACGCGCGTGACATCATGTTTGCGTGCCGTGACACCGGAGTCCAGGCACCGTTTAGCAGTTAGCTCCTTCATCGTCGGTTAGCGCTCCTACAGTCAAACTGGAGCGGTTTGTTTTATTAAAGGAAAAAAGCAGCGCTACAAATAACGTTAGCATGTCTGTGTACTGCGTACGTGTGCCTCTGTTTTTAAACTTTAGCGTTACTTCAGAGACTCATTTTAAAAGAGTCACGTAAATATGACGTCACGCTTGTCTTTTTCCGGTCAGGCGTTAACACAAAAAAAATTTGACCTTATTTCTTCGTTTGAAAAGTGAAAAGTTGAGCGGAGGAAGTCGGGGAGGAGCTCAGCCACCAGGGGGCGACAGAAATAACTCCCAATGACAAATGACGTTGATTCTATAAATGATGTCCACATTTGGAGGTGAACTGACCATAACTGGAGTGGACACAAGTGTGATTGACAGCTGGTGTCCTTCAATAGGGACACATTTAAAATCGGGGGGCGCTAGCTTTGCAACCGGAAGCCTACGAGCATTCTTTAGATACAGTCATATACAGACTGTCCAACTCAGTGTCCTTTCACTCATGAGTAAACACAAAGAAAAACCCAGAGACACCAGAACGTGGACAGGTCAATGAGACGGGGACAGGGAAGACACAACATTACAGCATGTATTTGTTCTTCTGTCCTCACGAGGACCAGCCTTTTGGAATAAGGACAATGAGGACACACAGTGTGGAAAGATATTTGACCATTTCCTCCTCAGTTCAAGGTTTACATGAGGGGTTAAGTGTCTTCACAAAGACGGAAGGACCATGACACACATGACAAAGTCACACTTACAGACCAGACCTTTACGGACCAGCCTTTCAGAACATGAACAATGAGGACATTATGCCCATTTATCAGTTTAGATTTATGTTTGAGTTTCTGATGATAAATGTGTTGTATGTCAACAAGTGTCCTCACATGAGACACAGACAAACATCAGAGTGAGGACAGGTCAACGAGAGGGATAAAGTAGACACTTGGCCCTGCTTCGTTTTAAGGACCAGCATTCTCGAACATGGAAAATGAGGACATTTGTAAACATGGGGACATTTAGCCCATTCCTCAGTTTAGCTTTATGCTAGGGTGGTTTTGTTCGAGGTGTGGGTAAGAGATGATGTAACGCGTTATGTCAACGAGTGTCCTCGCAAAGACAGAAGAGCCATGTAGCAGCGCACACACACACACACACTCATGCAAAACACAGAGATGAAGAAAAATGAAGAAAAAGAGACATCCGAGCGAGGACAGGTCGCCGAGACGCAGAGAGAGAAGACACAATGTGTTTGTGTGTGTGTGTGTGTGTGTGTGTGTGTGTGTGTGTGTGTGTGTGTGTGTGTGCGTGTGTGTGTGTGCGTGTGCGTGCGTGTCCTTACCCTCTCTTTTCATGAGGACCAGCCTTTAAGAACATGGACAATGAGGACATTTTTTTGGACCCCATTACTGATGTTTTATGGTTTAGAAGTAAGAAGAGATGATGATGTAATGTGTGTAAAGTGTCGTATCCACACAGCGCACACACACGCACGCACACACACACTTGGCAGCTCATGCAACACAGACACACGTGTGGTGCTTTTTCACTACACAGTCCCAGCTCGGCTCGGTTCAGCTCGACTCTACACAGTTTGGTATGGTTGTTTCATTACTATAGTACCTCCTCAACGGGGCGGAGTCACAAAGCACAGCTGCGTGAAACTGCCGTGACTTCGTTTTATACGCGACACACACAAACTGGTTACCAGTGACTTGTTGTTTTCAGTGTAATTGAATCGGTCATGCTGTTCGCCGCTTTTCTGTGTTGAGATTTTTCTTTGCATTTTCTTTGCTAAATATTGGAGATTAACGCATATTTTCAGGATTTTTAAGTCTTTTTACAGTTCGGCATTGTTCGGTTTGAGTCGAACGTCGCGCTCGTGACTAACGACACTCTCTGACCAATCAGTGGACGGCAGTCTGTTGACGTCGCGTATAGTATCGGCTGAGCTAACTTGGAACCTACTAAAAAAAAATAAAAAGTACCAGATACTTTACCGCTAATGGAAAAGCGAAAAAAAAAAACACGTGCCGAGTCGAGCCGTGCTGGGACTGTGCAGTGGAAAAGCGCCACTAGACCTTGAAAACCATCAGTAACATCGCCTGGGCAGGCACCTGGGCAGGTGGAGGAACCAAAAGGCAGGAGTTATATAAAGAGAGGGGGGACGGGGCAGGGGTGGATAAAGAGGGTTACAAAATAAATATATCCATCAAACATATCGTACATGAGATAAAATGTTAATAAATAAATTAGAAGTTTACAAATTTTCTTGAAAACTATGCTTCGAAAGGATGAAAAAGTCTCGTCTGGTCAGTCCTGGAAGCAGACCAATATCAACCCGACTTGAGTCTCCACGTGAACTACAGGAAGTCCACTTCTCACAAAGTTACCTGGACTGGTTCGCACACCCCCAAAACCCCAAAAACCCACACTCCCGGCCGCCCTCGTCCACAGCTCTGGGTTCTTAAACTTCTTTTGCAACAACTGGACCAAAAAGAAACGATGGAGAGAAAACAAAAGCCCTCTTTGGTCCTGGTCTTCTCTGAGCCAGTTGCAGTCCTCACGTGAAGGGGCAGCAGATTCTTTGACGTAATACTCGTATGAATTCGTATAGTTGCTGTGATATAGATTGGGCTCTGGAGCCACCAGTGTTGTCTTTAAATAAAAAAGTGAATAAACAAAATAGCCACTCCAATGTTGAGCAGAATCACCATGGCAACCAGAACGGAGCTGTAGGCCTGCGTGGGAGAGAGAGAGAGGGAGAAGGAGCGCATCAATATTAAGGAAACACGTACAGTATGAAAGCAGCATATCTGACACAATACATACAAATATAAACATTTTATTTCACTTTTAAAAAAAACCATCGATGCAGCAAAAACAGGGGGAGATAAGGCTTTAGAGCAGGGGTCAAAATGACCACTGAGCGTCTAGTCTGGACAGTCGGGGGCGGGGCCTTTTTCCACTAAGATATTCCAAATAATTTCAAAATAAAAGCATTAGCGTTGATATGGAATGATGAATGATTTAAAATAAAAAACATATTCATGATCATTTTGACGGTAATGGTACCAACTATAGCTAAAGTCCTTTTGTTCTGTGTGTTTCTGTGACATTTGAGATTTAAAAAAAACACGAGCTGAAGTGGGTATAGCGCCACCTACAGGATAATTGAGCAAGAAGGAGTTTTCTTGATGGTGAACAAGGTGCTTAAAAGTGCCATATGTAAGAAAGGGGCCACAAACGGTTACTACATTCAAATTCAAAATAGCAAGGTCTTTTAGGTTTCGTTTTCTGACATAACTGGCAACCCGTGGTTGCTCGGCAGCTGAGACTCTACTGACTGTAATGATTGGTAGACGGCGGTAGGTGGCGCTACATGCCAAAACATGATTTCAAAACATAAACATGAATTTAATTTATTAAAGGTGCATTATGTAATAAATCTAAAGCAACTGGCCATAAAATCCTCCTAATATGTCACAGAGACTCAGGAATAATGTTCATATAACAAACTGAACTCACCAACAACAACAGTACAGACAAAATATTTGCATTAAAAAATATATTTTGCAGACTGCAAATCATGTGTATGTTTTGAAATCATGTTTTGGCATGTGGCGCCACCTACCGCCATCTACCAATCATTGCACAGAGTCTCAGCTGCCAAGCAACAACGGGTTGCCAGTTACATCAGAAAACGAAACCTAAAAGAACTCTGTATTTTGAATTTGAATGTAGTAACCGTTTTTGGCCACATTCTTACATATGGTGCCTTTAAGATACATGGTTTCGTGCTGAAAATGGAAACTACATCAGTCCATTGAGAAAATCAAGGTTTTTAGCTCACAAGGACACAACATCAATCAATTCATTCATTTCCTGCTAGTTCTTGTTTACAGGGACGAGGACGGTTTAGTCGTAGCTGTGCGTGGACAAATATAGAGCGACGCTAACGCTGTATTATTGGTTATTTCTGTAAACACAAACACACAAAAAAGACGCAGCCGACGTGACAACACACGTACACAGATTGCAAAAAAAAAAGAAAGAAAGAAAGTATCCTGTGTTGCTCCCTCAGGGAAGCCCCTCCTCCTCTGACAGAGCGGGGTCAGAGGTCAAGCTCGGCAGTGGCACAGCAGCCCCGGAGCTGCAGTGTTGTGTTGCTCAGTGACACTTCAGCAGATGTTTGCCGACAACCCCGGGGTCGTGTGGGGTGAAGGCCAGTCGTTTCTGAGCCACCTGTCCACTCACTGTGTGTGAAAGTCAATCTCATGCGTTCACCCGCATTATCGTTGATGCGGCACTTTTTAAGAAAAACACAGAGTGTATTTTGGTCTTTAGGCACGGTAGATGAATGTTTTTAATTAAAACGCCGAAAATAATCTTAAGAATAGCTGCGGTGGGAGAGTGAAATGGGACTCGCAGTAACACTACACACCCATGTTAAGCTGCATTAGTGCGACATGGTGCTAAATGAATGTGTCCAGAGTGGCTGCTAACAAGGTTTCTGCTGATGAACCTGGTGATAGGCTTATCTCAGATCTGTGTCACAGTCATTACTCGACCACAGGTGGATCAAACACCTCGGATTATTCTGCTTTTTCCTACGTTTTTTTTGTTCTCGTAGCGCGGCTTCACACTTTCCCATTTTCCCCCCTTACTTAACACATTTGTGCCGTTGAGTGCGCTGGGTTTCCAGCCTTTGTTGACAAAGTGTTTGGTTGATTACCAGTTGATGGCTGAATAATGGGATTATTTTCAGTGTAATTATTTCATTTGTGCCAAAGGAGTATAATTATTCGCAATTAGGATTTTTGGTGAGCACATCGTTTATCACTCTCTGAAAACATGAAAATGTGTCTGTCAGTCGAGAGTAAACTGATTTTAGCCGCTTAACAAAAGGCTCACTGATGCCAATCTACACCTGTTGGAGTCGATGATAAGTTAAGAGCATGTTTGACACTGTATTTCACCTTTAGAGAAGCATTTTCATTAGTGCTGTGCAATCGGTTAACGCGCGTTAACGCTTGATGCGTTTACATGACGACTGACCGGAAAAAGACGCGCGTCATTGTTTAGGTACCGTGGCATCAAAGTCCAGGCACCGTTTACCAGTTAGCTCCGTTAGCTCCTTTTAGCGCCGTTAGCGCGCCTACAGTCGAACTGGAGCGGTCCGTTTATTAAACGCTAAAGAGCAGCGCTAACAAATAACCAGCGTACATGTAAACTGCGTATGTGTGCCTCTGTTTTTAAAGTTTAGTGTTACTTTAGATCAGGGGTGTCAAACTCATTTTCACTGAGGGCCACATCAGCATAATGGTTACCCTCAAAGGTCCAGATGTAACTGTCATACAGGATAAATGTAACTAAATGTAACCAAATATAATGTAAAATTAAGGTAACTACTCCGTAACATATTGCTTTATAACTTTCTGTATTTATTACTTATTCAATATCACTCGTCGCATGATGCATATACAATGATACACTACGATCTAGTGGCAGGATGCCACTGAAACTGAAGTTTCTAAACTGCTCACTCTCCTGTACCAAACCCCATAGAGAAAATCAACGTTTTTAGCTCACAAGGACTACAGAGCTACAGGTTCACTGCCGCCTCATTTGGTAAGTTTGCGTCTTTTGATAAATCCAAAGGAAGGATTTAAAACACTAATGTGGAAACATTTAAACTCACTAATTAAGAATCAGCAACAACTACTTAAAAAACAATGACTCTTATAAAGAGTAAAATGATGTAAAATCGCACGTTTTCTCTATGGACTTTGGTGGAAGGAAGTGGGGCTCGTTTACAAAGCAACACAAACTGAAAAGGTGATCTAATGGTTAGAACAAACAGTCTTTAGAACTTCTAGACTCTAGAAAAATCGTGAACTACACGTCTTAAAGGTCACATAGAGTGGTCCTGTTGCACATATATGTGAGTTATGGAGGTCTACTTACATATATTAAGTTGTTTTTATGGTCAAAATCCTCCTAGTTGATGTAAACGAGCCGATTGAAATCTGTCCTTTTCGAAGCGCTTGTCAGTCGCGCTATTTTTAGCCATAAATCTCGCCCGAGAAGACAGAGTGTGTTGTGATTGGCCAGCCAGCGTAGAGCCTTCCCACCTGTGTTGTGATTGGCCAGGTATCTGGAAGTGACGTAATCTATCACGTCAGCTCTCAGAAGCGCAGCTCCCTCTCTGGAGCGGTGGATGCACTGCTACTCATTATCAAAACATTGTTTTAACAGTGTTTAAAAATAGCTTAATCACGACTCCCCGCCGCAGTCCCTTTTATGACTTTAAACCGGAGTCAGACCCAGAGTCAGAAGACACTGTTGCTCGTGAAACACCTCCACAACGGAGGTTATTCTTCTTCTGCGGTTCAATGTACGCAACCGGATGTGCCCGGACTAGTGCCCGGAGCAGGACGATCGGTTGTTCAGGAGAACCGCTGCTTACGTAACTATAACGGGATTTTCAGTGATCTCGTTGAGCCCCGAGATTACAATAAAACACAACGTTCTCAGCAATGGCTGAACTGTTTGTTTCGAACCGTCAGGCTTCATAAACAAGGTAATGACACAGATACACACCAAAAAAAACAGCGATAATAGGAACTTCCGGTCTAGTTCCGCTTTAAGCAGCCTGTTGTTATTGTGGGTTTGTCGCCTAATTACGAGCCTACAGGGGTCACAGAGGTTAATGTGTGTGTGCTCTCTGTGATGACTCGTCGATTTTGTTTGAGCGGACACAGAGCTGCACGTCTATTTCTGGTCCTGAAGTTAATGCTACACTGGACACAGAGAGTCAGAGAGTAAATGTCTGTCATTGTTTCTATGGCTGTGTGTGTGTGTGTGCATGTGTGTGTGCGTGTGTGTGTGTGTGTGTGTGTGTGTGTGTGTGTGTGTGTGTGTGTGTGTGTGTGTGTGTGTGTGTGTGTGTGTGTGTGTGTGTGTGTGCGCTCCCTCCCTGTGTATTTATCGGAGTGTGATAGTATCTGTGTTTGCTGTGAACCTGTCTTACAGAATTCTCACTTGCTTCTCTGCGGCTGCACACACACACAAAACACAAAACACACACAACACACACACACACACACACACACACACACACACACACACACACACACACACACACACACAACACACACTCACCCCCACCTCCACTCACCCTCACCTCCTTGTCACTGACACACGCCTGCCGATTGGCCGCTGTTGAAGCCTAGCATAAGCTGTTCCCTAGCAACAGAGCACTGGTTAACCAATAGGGGGCCGTCAGTGAGGGAGGGGCTAGTTTGCCAATCTGCTGTTACTAAGGTGCACAGAGGACCAACTGAGGTTCTCTTTCCTCTGTGTTTGTGTGTGTGTGTATTTGTTATCTCTTCAGGACCTTTTCAAGCATGGAGACCAAAACCTGGTCCGAATAAAGCAAAAACTAATTTCTAAAGAACCAAATCAATGGACATTCTTAGGACACTGCAATGTCCTAAGAATGTCCTAATAAAATCTGTGTCCATTTTTGTGACAGTAGTCCTCATGAGGACCAAAACCTGGTCCTAGTAAAGCAGAACCTAATTTGAGATTGAGATTAGCACCAGTGCCCCTGTGACCTTCATGTGGAGGATAAAGCCGTAGAAGATAGATGGATGATTAAGTTTGTCCAAATGAATGGAAGTCAATGCAGTGTCCAGTAGAACACTGGACTCTGGTGTGGTTACACACTCACAAAGCGGGGACTTAGCGTTGAACAGGGGACATTTTCCAAGTCCCCCATTAGTCATGCTTTTAAACTGAGCTAAAATCACGTCTAGGACACTCTGGTGACTTTTTTTTTTTTTTTTTTTAAATAACGCAAAGTGGGGACTTGCAAGTGTGTGAGCGTTAAAGCCCATACTCAGCAGTGCCCCTGCTGGCTGGAGCAGGGATTTAAACGTTTAAACCTAATTTCTGAGGCTTTGGTTAAGGTTAGCGGTTAGATAATGTGTGTGTGTGTGTGTGTGTGTGTGTGTGTGTGTGTGTGTGTGTGTGTGTGTGTGTGTGTGTCTGCAATTAAGTAACCTACACTTGTATTAAAGTAGGCAAGTTGTGTAAGAAGCCATGAACTGTATTCAAAGGGATATTTCACCCAAAAATGAAAAGTCACTCATGAGGTACAGAAATCTGTCATTCTTTCCGACGAGGAATCTTAAGTGTATATTATGGCTTGAAACATTTCATGTTTTTTTTGTTTTTTTTGCTGTTGTTTGATGTTGAAAATGCTGTTAACATTAACATCAGCTGTATTTTTATGAACTTCAAAAGGGTTTAGAGGATTTCACTCAGCCCTCCATCTGAAAAAGTGGTGAGTAGATGATGTATGAATTCATCTTTTTCGGGTAAACTGTCCCCTTTAATAGTTTACACATAAACAGTGTGTGTGCGCGTGTGCGTTGGCTTCATCAGCTAATGCTGCGTTCACATTATCATCCAGGATTAGTGTGGGCTGGAGTCAAAATGTGGCCAAAAAATTGTATTATAACAGTTTAATCCCATCCCCCGCTTGGTCATAGCACAAAAATAATACATCTTCCTTTATTTCAAAAAGGTTAAAGCGTCTCCAGATTATCATAATATGTGGGATTACACTGTGTTATATCATGTATCCTCATGACAGTCGACAACAAATCCTTTTAGTCAAATAAATGGTGTGGCAGTGACATGACAGAAAACACACAGACAGTCAAACTAAACAAAAATGAATAAGCTAAAACAAATATATAGCACCGGAGTCCAAGCTCCAGGTTTACCAGTTAGCTCTGTCACCTGCATTAGTTCCTTTAGCGCCGTTAGCGCGCCTACAGTCGAACTGGAGCGGTCTGTTTATTAAACGAAAAGAGCAGCGCTACAAATAACCTGCGTACTTTAAAGTTTAGCTTTACTTTAGAGAGACATTTTAACAATCGGTGGTCGCGTAACCATGACGTCACACGTCTTTTTCCGGTCAGTTGTCATGGAAAAGGGTCGTGCATTAACCGCTGTTAACGCGTTCATTTTTTCACTTTAACTATGTATTTTCTACCAAATTACATGAAATGAGAGCAGAATCACTGTCTGTTAAAAAATATAAATAAAATAAAACTGTTATCTGTTGCTTATCTCTTGAGTTATAACAAATGACTTCCTGTGTGCAGCAGGGGAATTAGGCAGCCGTATTTGTTTATGTTTAAAAGATTTGCACTACATTTTAAACCTTCCTGCGATTTTGCCCTTAAAATCAACCCTCAAAATGTAGTGAGCTCTGATGCAGGCTTAAAAAGAAGTGGAAGAGGAAATTACCCATGATGCTTTGCGGATTCAATCATCCGGCTGATCATTTTCAACAAAGATGGCGGCCACATCTACCGAGGAACATTTTCGTTGTAATATATTTTTTCGCAAATAAGCACGTTACAATGTCGAATTGTGTTGGAATATGTTGGTTTTGATATACATCCAAAGGACCGCTGAGCTTTGAACACTAATGTCAGAAAATAACTGACGATTTATGAAAGCAGCTAGCTAAATAGCTAGCGAGCGGCTACCCGCCGAGTGCCCCGAGAGAGAGAAAACCAAACAGCTGTTCCGCCTGCATTTTTTCTGAATGAAACTAGTAGCACGCTCCACCGGCAGAATTGTCAACATGTGACATAGGTTAGCACGTTTGTTACGTTGACTACCCTAATTTGCATGTAGTGGTGTCCCAATACCACTTCCCTCAAAGAGGGGAATTTATGGTTGAGGGCACTCAAAACCAAGGGGAAATTTTAAGGGGGAGGTATTGGGACGGAGCCTTAGTGTTAGTGCGTCTTACCGTACTGACTTTGCCCTGCATGAGGCTTTGGTCCTGCTGCTCGGGGGTGATGGGTGAGGACTTCAGAGGGGGGGAGAGGGTGAGGTCCCGGCGTAGAGGCCGAGAGTCCATCTTCTCCCCCGCTCTGTCAGGCTTGTGTCCGGACTCTTTCCCACCCTCTTTCCCCTCTCTTCCTTCCCTGCCGTCCCGGTTCTTGTGTCTTTGCCGCGGTGCAGCGTGCGAACGGCCCTCCCCGTGCCTCTCCTCCCCCCCGTGCCCATGGGGCTTGTGGGTAGTAGTGGAGTCTCTGGGCTGCAACGGCTTCATCTCCATCTCGTAGTTGCTAATTTTCTCCTCGTCCTGCTCCAGCAGCCGTCCGCCCCCCCGGCCGTGCACGCCCCGGTGCCCGGACGTCCAGGAGGCGGACGAGGACGACTCCGTCCACCTGTCCCCTCTGACCTGTCTGTGATTGGACGAGCCGTGCTCCCGCGACTTGTGATTGGAGGAGCTGTGTTTGTGTCCATTGGTCCGCGTTGCTCCCCGCCCACTGACGCCACTTCCTCCCTTTGACAGCATCGCCCTCTTCTTGTCCTCGCTCCAGCTGTTGGCCCGTGCGTACTCCCCCTTCCCTCCTCCTCCTCCTCCGCTGCCTTCACCTGCCGCGTTCCCACCCTCCATCAACACCTGGATCTCCGTCTTCCGTCCTCCGCCGCCCTTCTCGCTCCTCTCTCCTCCGTCCTTCGCCTTGTCGCCGTGGTCCACAGCGGTTTGCCGGTGGAAGCGGGCGCTCTTGGTCCGCTGGGCTGTCCGGGCGGGAGCAGGCGGCGTGTGAGGAGGCGAGGAAGAAGGCGGGCTGAGGTCGGGGGTGGCGGCGTCGTTGGAGGGGTCGTCAGAGGCCACGCTCTTCACGTACAGATCGGGACTGTCAGCCGTGCCGACGCTACTCGACAGGCCCTCGCCTTCCACTTCACTGGACACCTGGCGTTTGGGACGCTGCACCTCCATACCTGCGAGAAAAAAGCATCAGGACGTGTTACTGGTAGCTCAATAAACAATTAGAGCCATAAAATAATGCCCAAGTGCAAAGCGAATGCACATGACAATAATAATAATAATAATTGGTGCTGGGCATGTTAACAGCGGTTAACGGCGTTTAACGGCGTCAACGTTAACACACGTAAACGCATGATGCGCTTCCATGACGACTCACCAGAAAAAGACACAGGTGGCGTCAAGTTTATGTGTCGCGGCACTGGAGTCCAGGCACCATTTACCACTTAGCTCCTTTAGCTCCATTAGCTCCTTTAGCGCCGTTAGCGCGCCTACAGTGGAACTGGAGCGGTCTGCTTATTAAATGAAAAGAGCAGCGCTACAAATCACCAGCATACCTGTGTACTGCGTATGTGTGCCTGTGTTTTTAAAGTTTAGCGTTACTTTAGAGACTCATTTAACAATCGGGAATTGCGTAAACATGACGTCACGCGCGTCTTTTTCCGGTCAGTCGTCATGCGTTGACATGCGCTAGCGTTGATGCCGTTGACATCGACAACGCAGACATTTTCTTCTTCATTTAAACTATTTCAATTCAAACTAGCAAAGCTAATGATGTGTATTCACATTCACTTAATGCACAAACTAAATTATATTCAGTAGCTTCATAAAGACATCGCAGTAGCCGTAGAGCTAGCGCCCGTAACCAGGCAAAGACACTGACACTTATCCTCACTGGAAATGTCCAGATATAGATTTTAACGTCAACATCAAAAGACAACATGTAAACACTGAAGACGTTGGTCCACTCGCTGCTGCCTCGTGTGGTCAGTTTGTGTCACTGAGGTAAATTCCAAAAAAGTGATTTTAAACACAAAAAGTCACAAAATAACCAACGTCTCCATTGTCCCCACAAGCTAAAAACACAGATTTTCTCAATGGATTTTGGTTCAGGGAGCGGTGTGTTTACAAAGCCACGCAAACTTCAGTTCCCAGTCAGAAAACGCTTTCAGACGGTGAGGAAAAGAGACAAATATGTTCTGAAGACATCATATACTTAAGCTGGTGTAATCACCCTATACCTGCCCAGCACAGAATACCAGGTCCTTTTGTCTATTGTGTATTGTATATTGCAGCATCCGCAGGGAGTCAGTTCCCCGATACCTACAGTGGACAAAAAGGTGCGTAAACACCGCCAGGAAAGGTAGACTCCTTGTCTATTAGAGGAATGCAAAAGGAAAGTCGCTCAGGTATAAATGTGGAGAGGCCACTAGGCTCGGGGTCTTTCTCCAGCGAGGATCACTCCTGTGAAGATTGACCTTTTCCTTGCAACGAAAGTACAAACATGTCAGCCGGCAGAAGTTCTCACCAGCAGCAGAGAATTACCACAACACTGGTCTAGATTTTATGCCGTGAAACCTTTTCTTTATGAGGCTAAAATATGCTCTGCCGTGTCTGAGGCTGATAACTGATGCTGGGGAGGAGCTGGTGTCAAAGTCTGTACCTCAACATTCACACTGAAATAACCCCGGACTATCTCTTTAAATCTGATGCCATGGCTTTCAGGGTTCAGTGGGTTTAAGAAAGTGTGTGTGTGTGTGTGTGTGTGTGTGTGTGTGTGTGTGTGTGTGTGTGTGTGTGTGTGTGTGTGTGTGTGTGGGCCGGCTACCTACAGTGTTGTACAAATGTGAGTGACAAAGGCAGAAACTCAGAGCTGGAGGGAGGTTGGCACTGACCTTTATCACCAGCCCACACATGTATATAAACACACACACACACACACACACACACACGCTCTTGTGTATATGTCAGCTGTGACATGTTCTACATACATGACACACGTGTGTGTTGTGATATAAGTAGGCGTGTGATGCTGCTGTGGCGCTCGCTCGCTCACCGTTGCCCGGGTGCTGGAAGGACGGGGAGAACTGCTTGGCGATGACCCTGGCCATGCGACTCTCCTCCTGGGCTTTCTGAGCTGCTCCCACTGCTGCCTCGGCTTTACCCTGAGCGTGGGCCGTCCTGACACACACAGGGACACAAAAACATCATTAATACAAATGTTAATGTAAATAGTTTTTTAAAAAGGAGGAGGGAGATAAACAGAGAGAAGAATTGAGAGCCATGGTTAAAAATATGCTGTGGTTGAAATGACCTTTGGAACAATGGAACTACATTCAATTCTTTTTTTTTTTTGCAGACAGAGCAGGATTCATTGAGGAACAGCACTTTTTATACACACTAAATATTCATGGGATGTACTGGAAGAAAAGTGAGCGGTGTGGTAGACACTTAAGGGACAGTTCAGGCAGGGCCAGCCCTAGCCTCCATGGGGCCCTAAGCAAAATTAGATTTTGGGGCCCTCTGTTACTGCCAATAATAATGATTATTGATCATTCACACACCTACTATACTAAAGGTATTCTACTTACTCTACTCTGTCACGAATATGAATACACTTGTAAAACTCAATGTGAGAACTTTTTGTTGACACCAGATTTGCCAACTTACAGAAATGTCTTTCAATTAATATTTGGCAAAATCTGCAAATCCCCCTACTGGCGACACAGAGAATCAATACAGAAAACCAAACAGTTTATAAATAAAAGATATATATAAGATATTAAGGTTTGAAAATCTAAAAATGTGCACGATCTTTGTAATACACTCCTGTAATACAAAGATTCTAATTTTATATGTAAAAAACATTTTATATTATTAAAAAAAACAGCATTAAATAAAATAAACAAATATATATCAAACAAATACTTCAACCAAGTCACCCGGAACAAGGTAATAAAAATGGTTTATAAATAAAATATAAAGTTAAATAATCCCATCTGACAACTATGTAAAAACTGTGAAAAAGCTTTGGTAAAAATGGGGAGAAATATTCAAAATAAACTACAGCAATCCAAACTTTTCTTTTTTTTTTTAGTTAATTTCTCTTGGGGGCCCTCTAGTGGTCACAGGCCCTAAGCAGCGGCTTTGTTCGCGTATGCCTTGGGCCGGCCCTGAGTTCAGGTTTAAAGCGTGGTTTGTGTTTGACATAATCAGAGACGACTGCGCGGTGTGTGGCCCCCCAGTACACGACAAGTACATTCACTCTCAGTGAAAACATGGACTGCCAGCAATAATATATATATATGATATATGGATACATTCACAGTTAGACAACCTCTTCTTCCTCCCACACCAGAGTCCATAGAGAAAAATCTGCATTTTCTTGAGCTCACAGGGACACAGGAGAAGCTGCACATTACTTTGTTAGGGTTCGTGTCCTCGGGGTAAACCCGCACTAGTGATTGCAAACAGCCAAAGTCCCCGAAAATAACACATCTGAAGTGACTAATGGAGGCAGCAGCAGCGGTGGGTCGATACCAAACACCTGTGTGCTGCTGCTGCTGTAACGTGAAATGTTTCCTCTCTATGGAGTTTGGTGCAGGGGGAGAAACGAAAGAGAAAAGTCTGCAGGTTCAGTGTCACTTCGATTTAAAATGACACAGCAACTTCTGACTTAGTGACCGACCCTACGGAAAGAACAGGCAGGATTATATCAGTTATAAAACTGAATTAATACTAAATAAATAAGTTATGATAGCAAATGACGGTTATTAAAAGAATAATGCATCACTGAGTTATAAACATCTATATATACGCATACATATATATGTATATATATACATACATACATATATGTGTATATACATACATATATGTATGTGTATAAAGATATATACATATGTACGTATATATGTATACGTATAATGATGTTCACATATATACGTATATATATACCTACATATATACATCTATATATACATAGGTATATATATATATATATATACGTATATATGTGAACATCATTATACACATTCATATATGTATGTGTATATATTTGTATACATATATAAGTATATATACACATACATATATGTATATGCATATATACGCATATAAACATGTATACATATATATGTATATATACGCATATATACATATATACATATATGTATATGTGTGTGTATATATACAAAAACATATATACACACACACAAATATATATATACACACACATATACATATATATACACACACATACATATATAGACATATATATACACAAATGTATACACACACACACATATATTTACATAAGTATGTATATGCATATATACTTATATAAACATATATGTATATATGTGTGTGTATATATATACAAAAACATATATACACACACAAAAATATATTATACACACATATATACACACACATATACACAAATATATACACACATACATATTTATACACACACATACATATATAGACATATATACACACATATATATACACAAATATATACACACACATACATATATAGACATATATACACACACATATACATACATATACATGGATATACACACACACACACACATATATATTTACATACACATGTATAACAGGTGGCTATAGGGACCGTTTAGGCTCCAGTGTGGTGACGTGTTAGCGTGTACACATCTGTTTAGAGACGCTGTAATCTTGTTGTTGTGAAAGTGGTTTTGTGATCACAGAATGATTCACATCGCCGTCTTCGGCAGCTGCCGGTGCTTTGTTTTTGTTTTTTTCCACGTGTCCTTCATCTCTAACTGCTCGGTTACATCCCCGTCCTCATATCTCTCTCTCTCTCTGTGCATCGTCTCTTTTATTTTCTGCTCGTCCTCCCTCCCTCCCTCCCTCATGCCTCTCCCTTAATGTGCCGTCCTTCTTCATCACAACCCCCCCCCCCCCTTTTCATCTGGCTCGCTTTCCCCTTCTCTCTCTGGTTATATCAAACAAATGTTTCCCCCTCAATTACAGCCTCTCGCCTTCGTCTCCCACTCTTTCCATTCAGAGTCGTATCTTACTCTGTGTTTGGAGGGGCTCTCCACTCGGGTACAATAGCCTCTCCATCCCCTCCCTCCCCTCCCTGGTGATGGTCTCTCAGTGGACAGTAACAGTCTTGATGCAGTGTTGCATGTCGAGGGTTATTGATTTTTGTGTTTTTACCGCTCTGTGTGCTCCCTGCCAGCGCTGCCACAGCCAGGCCCACAGTGTACTCAACACCACCATGTGTGTGTGAGCGCAGGCCTGGTGGCTGAGGGGGAGGTGAGGTGTGAGGGAGATGTCACATGACACAATCACATGTAGATTTATTTTGTTTGTTTCGCTTCAACTTTACAGCACAGTAACAACATATTATAAGTCTGGTTATAATTTTTTTAAAGTGGAGTAAGAGTATGGTAAGACCAGAGATTCCTAAAGACTGGGTCGGGACCAAGAGATGGATCACGAGAGGTCTTTTTTGGGTCCCCAAAATTGGCAAAATTTCCCCAACCTTTTAGTTAAGGTACACTACCGTTCAAAAGTTTGGGGTCGCCTATACAATTTTTTGGTGTTTTCCATTAAAAGTTGCACTTTTATTCATCAAAAGAGTTGCAAAATGAATAGAGAATATAAGACACTGACAAGATTAGAAATAATGATTTTTATTCAAAATAATAATTTTACCCTTTCGTCAAAGAACCAGAAAAACTGCTTTCAGCTGTGCTAACATCATCGCACAAGGGTTTTCAAGGGTTTTCTAATCATCCAATAGTCTTCTAACGCCATTAGCAAACACAATGTACCATTAGAACACTGGAAATGGGCCTTTATACACCTATGTACATATTCCATTAAAAACCAGACATTTGCAGCTACACTATTAGAAATAAAAGTGCTAAGTAGAACCATATAAGGTTCTTCGGCTTGTCCTCATAGGAGAACCTTTTTTGGCTCCAGGTAGAACCTTTTTATAAAGCACACACCCTTTTGGAGGGTTCCACCTGGAACCCTTTTAAAACCCCTTTCCTGAATAAAGGGTTCTCTGGATCAAAATGGTTCTTACTGGAACCATTAGTGTTACCAAGAACCCTTGAAAAACTCTTTCTTTGGGAAAGAGTTTTACAGAAGCAAATGGTTCCAAGTAGAACCTCAGCCCTTGTGGAAGGACCTTCAAAAATAAGGACATTTCTAAGTGAACCCAAACTTTTGAACGGTAGTGTATATGTATGATTTTTTTGGTAACACTTTGGATTAAGGAACACATATTCACCATTAACTAGGTGCTTACTGACATTCATATAAGTAGCATACTAGCCTTTAATTAGTAATTATTAAGCACATATTAACACCTTATTCTACATAACCTTATTCTACCTCTATTACGACATAAAAGTAAGATTTTTCCTAAATAAGGTGTTAATATGTGCTTAATATTTACTCACAAAGGGCTACTATGCTACTTGTTAATAAGCACCTAGCTATGTGTTCCTTAAAGCGGAACTAGACCGGAAGTTCCTATTATCGCTGTTTTTTTTTTGTGTGTATCTGCGTCATTACCTTGTTTATGAAGCCTGACGGTTCGAAACAAACAGTTCAGCCATTGCTGAGAAAGTTGTGTTTTATTGTAATCTCGGGGCTCAACGAGATCACTGAAAATCCCGTTAACGTTACGTAAGCAGCGGTTCTCCTGAACAACCGATCGTCCTGCTCCGGGCGGTAGTCCGGGCACATCCGGTTGCGTACATTGAACCGCAGAAGAAGAATAACGTCCGTTGTGGAGGTGTTTCACGAGCAACAGTGTCTTCTGACTCTGGGTCTGACTCCGGTTTAAAGTCATAAAGGGACTGCGGCGGAGAGTCGTGACAAAGCTATTTTTAAACACTGTTAAAACAATGTTTTGATAACGAGGAGCAGTGCATCCATCGCTCCAGAGAGGGAGCTGCGCTTCTGAGAGCTGACGTGATAGATTACGTCACTTCCAGATACCTGGCCAATCACAACACAGGTGGGAAGGCTCTACGCTGGCTGGCCAATCACAACACACTCTGTCTTCTCGGGCGAGATTTACGGCTAAAAATAGCGCGACTGACAAGCGCTTTGAAAAGGACAGATTTCAATCGGCTCGTTTACATCAACTAGGAGGATTTTGACCATAAAAACAACTTAATATATGTAAGTAGACCTCCATAACTCACATATATGTGCAACAGGACCACTCTATGTGACCTTTAATATAAAGGATTTTTTTTTAGATTTTATGGAGCATTTTAGACACTATAGGGGTGGGAATCCCAGGGTTACTGCACGTTATGATACGCGATACATGGTCCACGATACCAATAATATTGCGATACCGTGATTCTGTGATAATCGATATATTGCAGGAAAATCACACAGCGATATCTGTTAAAACGTTAAAAGTGTAGGATTTCTTTTTTTTATTTACTCACAAGATAGAGAACAAAGTGCATAAAGTCTATGTTTTGAACATGGATGATTTAGCATCTCTTAACGTATCTTTCTCCCGCTGTAAACTCCCTTTTCTTCAGGTCAAGTAACTTCCACCCCATGTTTCACTCATTCATTTGAGCGACACTCTTTACTTTAGAGCACCTTAATGTATTCATTTAAATAACAATATTTTCGCCGTCTCAATTCTCGTATTGAGATATTATCACCAAATCGATATTTTGACTTACCCCTTACAGACATACCGACATTATATAGAAATAGAAATAACAAAGTATAAAGTACAAATACGTGAATTTTGCACTTAAGTACATTAAGGTAGTATTTGTACTTTGCTACATTACAACACTGTGTATTTATATAGCACTTTTCTAGTCTCGATGACCATTAGGGCTTCAGCGATTCCTCGATTACAAAATATTGCTCGTATTCGTAGTATTCGTTTGATTCCTACCTCGCGCGGCCTGATCAGCGCAGGGATCGTTGTTCCACACGGACCGTTTTAGCAGACGAAACATCCGGATTTCAGCTGGCGCGATGGCGGAGATGGAGAGTGAAGCTTAAACAAGAAGCCAACAAGGTGCAGTGTCACCACTGCAAACGACAACTGGTGTAACCACAACATCACATCCTCAATGATTCAGCATCTGAGCCTAAGGCATCGTTGCTAACTCTTCCAGCACACGTAAACATTGATGCTAGCTGATTTAATGTAGCTTACTAGGGCTACAGCTATCAAATCTTTTCTGTCATCAAGTGACCACTAATGACCACTCAATGCTTTTTTTTATCACACTGCTGTCAGCAGCAACGAGGGTTTCAGTGTCTTGCCCAAGGACACATTTGAGGACATGTAGACTAGCAGAGCTGGAAATTAAACCCACAACCTTCGAGTCGTAAGACGACTTATAATTCTCAAGTTTGGAAAATGGCTGCTGAGCTGTGATGTAACACAACATATGTACACAACAAAAAAATTGTTTTCCAACATGAAAACACAACGCACAAGCTCTCACCCCCATGACACACAACACACCACAACACAACAAAGCTCCAACCCACAGCTTCCTGTCCCACCTCTGTCTTCCCCAGGAACAACTTTCTCTGTGTCTCTGTGTGAATCAACTGAGCTGCCTGTTCAAAAGAAAGCGTTGATTACACAACACAACCCAACATTCAAGAGGAGAGAAAAACACAAGCAGTGATGGAGAGAGGTGATGATGAAGAGAGGAGAGGTTCAGAGGCTGAGCCTGTAATGGAGAAGAGACACAATGTGAGAGCGAAGAGGAAGAAAGACGACGGAGTTAAAAGGCTTTTACGGATTCACACCGTCACAGTGAATCATTACCTGATTAATCGTGACACACACACACACACACCCCCCCACACACACACACAGAGTAATTACAGCCGTGTCCAACCAAAAACTGCTGTTTAAAGCTTAGCGAGGACAAACAGCGACGTCTTCTTTATGACGGAGAAAACACACACACTGGATTTATGGGCCATTTTTGCCCGCGGTGAAATACGAGCGAGCTGCGTGTCGTTGCCGTTATAGGTGGTAAAAAAAAACAACGTGGAAACACCTGAGCTCATTCATTCATTCATTCATTCATTCATCGTCTACTGCTTTATCCTCGTCGGCGGCGCCAATGCCAGCTGACATAGGGAGCAAGGCGGAGTCACACCCCTGGACAGTGAAGTAAGTTGAAATAAAGGCTGCTCAGAGACGATCGCGCGAGGATAAATCAGAGCGGGCGAAGCGACAATCTGGTGAAGAGCGCTAGAATAAGAGAGAGCGATATACTGCAGCCAGAGGTTGATGAATGGGCAAGTGTGTGTGTCGACAGATTGGTAATCAGGCGGCAGATAGACAGGGAGAGGAGCGCCGTGTCCACGCCACAGACTGACTCATACAGAGAGAAATAAAGGATAACGAGACAGAGACAGAGACAGACAGGACAATAGAGGGACAGGACGGTGAAGGTGAGGTGGAGGTCAGGTGACGTGACGTGACGGGCGAGATGGAGATAGACGGAGAGTCTAATCCCGTTCTTATGCTTAAAGGTGCCATATGTAAGAATGTGGCCAAAAACGGTTACTACATTCAAATTCAAAATACCGAGATCTTTTAGGTTTCGTTTTCTGACGTAACTGGCAACCCGTGGTTGCTCGGCAGCTGAGACTCTACTGACTGCAATGATTGGTAGACGGCGGTAGGTGGCGCCACATGCCAAAACATGATTTCAAAACATAAACATGATTTGCAGTCTGCAAAATATTTTTTTTAATGCAAATATTTTGTCTGTACTGTTGTTGTTGGTGAGTTCAGTTTGTTATATGAACATTATTCCTGAGTCTCTGTGACATATTAGGAGGATTTTATGGCCAGTTGCTTTAGATTTATTACATAATGCACCTTTAAATCTAAACTCCTTCATCATGTCACTCTACAGTCTTAGAAATAAGGGTTCCAAAAGGGTCCTTCCACAAGGGCTGAGGTTCTACCTTGAACCAGTTGCTTCTGAAAAACCCTTTCCTGAACCAAGGGTTTTTCAAGGGTTCTTGGTAACACTAATGGTTCCAGTAAGAACCATTTTGATCCTTTAAAACCCCTTTCCTGAATAAAGGGTTTTAAAAGGGTTCTTGGTGGAACCCTCCAAAAGGGTACCTGGAGCCAAAAAGGGTTCTCCTATGAGGACAAGACGAAGAACCTTATATAGTTCTACTTAGCACTTTTATTTCTAAGAGTGTAAACTGCTGCTGCGGCTGATGATGATGATGATGATGGTGATGATGATGATGAAACAACGCTTGGTATATTTATATCTCTGTGAGATTTTGTCTGGGCCTGGTTTTGGGTTGGGGTTAAGGTTAAGGTAAGGGGCTATAAGGAATACATTATGTTAATGATCTGTCCTCAATAAGATAAGAGAAGATAAGAAAAAACAAAAAAAACAACATAGAAACCTATCTTTGTAGGGACATTTTGTCTGGAACTCATGACATTTAAAGGGCTTTTTCAGGGTTAAGGCACTTTATTATGATGGTTAAGGTAATGGTAAGGGGGCTAGTGAACGCATGTATGTCTACGATGTCTTCTCACTTGGATTCAAAAACAAGTTTGTGTACTTGTTCATGTTTATGAGGTTAACTGGACACTCTCTAAACCCTACGTAGGTGAGAGTGAACACACACACACACACACACACACACACACACACACACACACACACACACACACATAAAGAAACAACAGTGAATGAAACCCGATGGTCAAAAAGCCGTCCTCAAACAAAAGGCTGGTTAGAATTATAGGTTTATGTTGTTGTTATTATGTGTGTGTGAGAGAGTGTGTGTTTGGGGGCAAATGTGAGGGTGTGTGGGTGTGTGTGTGTGTGTGTGTGTGTGTGTGTGTGTGTGTGTGTGTGTGTGTGTGTGTGTGTGTGTGTGTGTCGGTCTTTAGGCTAATGAAACCAGGTCAAAGTATCACAGTCAGTGTCTCTGCTCACAAAACACAGTGAGTCACTGCGGAGCATTTATCTGCCGCTAATCACATGATCATGATGAGTTACGGAAGCACAGTGATCAGGGCGCATCACCCGCTTATCACACACTGTCTCTCTCTCACACACACACACACACACACACACACACACACACACACACACACACACACACACACACACACACACACACACACACACACACACACACACACACACACACACACAGTTGCATTGATTTCCACTCATTTGGACAGCCAAAACAGAACCTTATCCCCACAATTGAAATCTTAGCCCTAAACTTAACCAGTTCCTCAGAAATGAGGTTCTGCCTCATTAGGACCAGGTTCTGGTCTCCATAGCCGTGTTTCCATTGAGTAGAAATGCTATGGTTTGGTACATACAGTATTTTTTTTTAACGTTTCCATAAGGGAATAGTACCAAAACAACCAGCGTCAACCTTTACCAGAGTAAAATGGTACAGTTAGCTGATTGGGTGACTTCTTTGCGACCGGTGTTTCATCAATGCCCCGCAGTCTATTCTCAGGTAAAAAAAAACCTGACGTCCGGTTGAGACAAAGATCCACAAACCAAGAGCTGCTGGGTGTCCTCCTTTGTGGTCTGTTGTGTCTTGTACGATATCGTTAATTTGTTGTTGCTGTTGCATCAGTGCGATTTTGCGCTACGTATCTCGCCGAACCCCGCCAACAGAGTAAAAGTACTGTTCTCAGTCTCATTTTAAGAGTGTTGGAAACTTGAAAACAGAAAACTATATACTATAAAACAGAGATCTTGGCCACTTTATATCTTACTTCTCTATGTTTTAAAATGAATAGATTCATTTTGCATAATAAAGACATTTATATTGTCAATTATTTATCAAAACAAACACTTTTATTTTGAAATTATGTGAAATATCATCAAAAATATTATCATATTGATGAAATTTAGACTTTTTATCACTTGACCTGTCCCCTGCTGACCAAACCCCCAGGTCATTTGAGTTAAAGACCCCCTGCTAGATATTTGAATGTAGGAATGTTAAATACAATATGATATCTTAACATTAACCAGAGCCTCTGAAATGAGGTTTCACCTCAGTGGGACCAGGCTTTTGTCCCCATGAGGACGACTGAACCTGACAAGGTCAGCGTTTATGCAAAAAGGAAGTAGAAAGAGGTAATAAAAGTGAGCACGCACACACACACACACACACGCACACACACATGCACGACTTCAGGAAGTTAAGAGAAAGTGCCTCATCATCCTTGAACCAGTTTAGCTCCATGAGAGAATATGTACAACATGGTTCACCTCTCTGGGCTTCTCCTGGTGTTCCACAAGGAAATTCCCTGCTGTTCTGTTCTGGGACAAACTCAGAGGAAGACACTCAGAGACACTCAGAGACACTCAGAGACGTCCAAATCTAGGTTAGACACTGATGTGAGTGTGGTGCATCAGCACTTTACAGTAAGACGTCGGTTTCTACTTTAACTCCATGACTAAAAACATGTTTTTTCCCCTTTAAAACTCAGTTGATAAAGACACATACACACAGACTTGTCGCTTTAACACCATTATTCCCACAGTCTCTACGGTTAAGATCTGAAGTGCTTTAAAGTTTACATAAAGTGGCACCCTACTTTAAACAAGGACACTCTGTCCCTCCCCAAAAATAATCACCCTCTTGTGCACGAGCTCGTGCCCTCCAAATATCCGAGCATTATCATCTTCAGCGGGGGATTATGCTAAGTTTTACAGTCTTTATACCTGTCAGAGTGGCTTTATCGCGTTTATTCGTGTTTTCACCCCTCACTAAATTAAAGTGAATTTTTTTTCAGGTCCATTTATTCTCATTTTCCTCTGTTTTAAGTCCGTCACTGCCCTACATACCTTTGTACGTCTTTTGCGTTACGTTACACAGTACTTCCTCTAGAGGGCAGTGCCGAGTGCCAGGTGGTTGCAGGGATCAACAAACATGGCAACCGCATTGTGTTTGATCCAAAATAGACAACAATAGAAACACAAGCAGAATTTGTGGCAGTGGAATTCAAACCACTGAACTTTAGTCGTTCTATTAATGGGGAATATTACCGATCAGTGTTATTTTCAATATTTCTAAGTGTCTGCCGCAACTTTCGTCATCAGATAGCCCCTTGAAATAAAACATGCCGCATCACACCACAGTGCGTCATTGAGTGAATGACGAGTGCCTGGCAGTCACTCTCTGTTTTCTGGTGAAGGGATTAGTCCACAAAGTCTGGCAGCCCATTTTATTTTAAATGCCTGTTTAGACTCTCCCGCAATTTCCAGTGGTATTTTTGCATTTGATATTGATTTTCTGACAACTATGGGACAAAACAACTAATCAGTTAATCAAGAAAAGGTAAACCGTAGTAGTAAATTAACCGTTTCTTCTTTTTGACAGATGTAGTCAAATAGATAACCTGATTTACTCAGATCCCAAATAGAGAGCGCTAAATTGCACGTAAACGCCCCACATTGCATATTCATTAAGACAAGACCGCTAGATGGGTTGCGAGTGCTATTTTGTCCGTCTGAGAGACACAATCCTCGTTGCGCCCTGTTAGTAGATCAGCATCAACGCAAATTTGCGTGCGCAATCCAGTGTGCGTACGATTTGGCATGCGCAAAGCTTTAGTAAATCAGGCCCTTAGTGTCCTCTGTCTCATCCCAGCTCTTCTGTTATGTGCACAACGATGGACAGAAATTAATAACGCAAAATATGGACATAGAGCTCCGGCTGTCTTTTGCGTAGAATATAAACGGTAGCACTTCAAAATTCATCGTATCAATTTCTATGTTTACCGCAACTTTAAAAGGGGAAAAGAAAAGGTCATATAGCAACAAAAAAAGATGCTGTCAATGATGTTGTGCTTTAGCTTCTGTCTGTTGCTGCCATTAGCATCTTTGTTCCCTACATCAACAGCATGTTTATTCAGTGAAGAATAGCAACTGGTAAGATTCCAGCAGTTCTTTTCTTCATAGCAGAGTGTTATTTTCCTGTCATCTGAAATTCTTTGGACTAAAGGCCAATTCCAATTCCTATCTTAAACCTTTAGCTCAACCCTTAATCTAAACTGACCCTCAAAACCAAGTGTTGAGGGTTATTTTGTCACTTAGAAATGGGACACCCCTTAAATGCAGATACCTCTTCAGACTGTGGGGGGCAGAATAACACCATGGCTTATTGAAAAGTAAACCATAGCAAACGATCGCTTGTCCGCACCGGCCGGCTATTGACAAAAGATCGTAAAATAAAAATAACTGTTACGCAACAATCGTGTCAGTAATCCATAATATGGGCCTAAACTAAGATAATACAATGTTTTCATAATTTTTATATCTCTATTAACAAAGAAAATACTTCATTTGTAGCATACTTGTTTCAATGCTTTCGGCACCATCTTTGTTCTGTCAAAACACGCAATGCATTCTGGGTAGCCCTTGCTCCCAAGGGTGGTCTCAATCTCAATATTGAGGGCGAAACAGCCCTTAAACTTGGCCCTCAACTTAATTTCTCTGAGAATCGGGACAGCACTTGCACTAGCAGGAGTGTGCATTTTTGAGATTGAGGGTTAAGATTGAGGGTTAAGCAAGGAATTGGAATTCACCCTCATTTTTCCCCATTTTCCTCAAGTAAACCGACTTTTTCATCTTTAGCATCCATTAGCGTCTGAGCCTTCATTCATTACATGGATATAATATTTAACACAAGCCCAGCAGTAACGGGGCAGATTTCAGGATGAAACGGAGTCACTGATTGTGCTGTTGTTATTATCGCCGTCCCTCTCTTGTACCGTCTTTATCTGTTGCTTCCTCTCTGAGCGTGACTTATCGTCGACGTGGCGAATTATAGGTGAACAGCTGTGGCACTCTGTGGTCACTCTGCCCTCAGCGGTGACTGTCGTCGGGGGCTAATAGGATTAGGTCTTCACTGATTCGTTCTCGTGTTTCCTTTTTTCCGCATGCAAACACAGGCATGTTCAGCAGCTGCATTTACATTGTACGCAAGTACGCTTATAAGCACATAAGAAGGAGCTGTGTGTGTGTGTGTGTGTGTGTGTGTGTGTGTGTGTGTGTGTGTGTGTGTGTGTGTGTGTGTGTGTGTGTGCGTGTGCGTGTGTGTGTGTATTCCTGCTCTCTCAGGCTGTCTGCCAGCAATGTTGGCATAATGCGGAAATCTCTCTGCTCTCTCTTGCTCTCTTTATGTATATCTTGTTCTCTTTATTTTACATTTTCTGTGTCATTTTCCTTTTTTCTTTTTTAACCTTTTTTTATCTCAAGTGTTTTCTCTCTCTTCATTTTAACAAACTCAACAAACAGCCCGAGGCCCAGATCTGTCCCAGGAACCAGCTCTACCCAACGTCCTCCAAGAAAAACTAAAAAAATGACCCACAAAAACCACATTATGAACCCATTATTATTGTCACCATTAACCAGTTATCACTTACACTAGTGATAAGAGGTAGCAGCAGTAGTGCTCTATATTAAGTATTCTGTCTTTCTCTGTCGATCCAAACAGTAATAAAAACCTAGTTTGACGTCATGAGCTTCTGTTAACTTCCTGATGAAGTGACTGATCCAAAGCCCTTCACTTTCTTCATCTAACTTGTATAAAACAAGTGACACACAAACAGGAACTACATACCAACAGTTTACCGGACATAAGTTACAGCTATTGAGCATGATGTCAGCGTGTAACCTCATTGATCCGTCCCAAGGTTAACTGTCCGTCATTTGGTGAACACAACAACTGTCCGAGGAAGCTGTCACTCTGCAGACATTTAGCCCAATGTCTATCATATGACAAAAGAAACAAACAAGGTCAAATTAAAGTCCATGTGTTCTCCAGGACGTCTTCTACCTGCTCCCTAATCACATCTCCAGATAATGTGAGTGAAACTACAACAAAGTACAAACACTTTGTCACTGTAATTATCATATTTCTAGCAAATTTTACTTTTACTCCACCACATTTCCCCTAGCTATCTTCGTCAGCCTACTTGCTGCTACCAAATAAAATCAGAAGAAGAAGAGCTGGTGATGTGGTCATGATTCTATCATGGAGGACTCAGCAGATCACACGGCTAATTTGCTAAACATCCTTCCCAGCAGTTTGGAAGCGTTCTGTGAAGCTGAATACTCTGCGAGAGGCTCTTCAGCATCGCAGGACTTGCGAGAAGAGCGAAGAGACTGAATTTGCGGCGATGCCGAAAACCAATTTCTTCAGAAAATGAACAATTTCAGCTCGTAAATTGACCTCATACCAGTGGAAGGACGAGTGTAGTTAGTCTATGTAACTCACAGGGAGGTTGATGGCACTATGAGAGGAAGCTAGTTTAAATTTTATTGAGGTGAAGTTTAGTTTTTGAACATCCATTTCATTATGAAAATCCTAACTTACAGTACTCCTAAGTACAATAAATGTTGTATACTTTAAGATTTTGACTCGAGTAACATTGTTAAAGGTGACTTCAGCTTCGTCCAAAGTCATCTTCTGGTAAAGTACTTTTATTCAAGTATTGCTTTTATTTACTTTATACAAAACTGGTATAAAGGACACATCAGGAAAAGCGACAGAAAAGACACAATGAGGACAGTGTCCTACTGTTGTGAATGTGTTTGACTCAGACTCCGTCTCCGTCTGCATTTTTCAAACGTGAACAGACATCGTCCACATTTAGAAACAGCTCGTATGATTAAGCGATTAAAATAAAACAACTACCAAAATATTCCATATGGAGGAAATAATCACACGAGCCACGAGTTTGCAAACAAACGCTGAACGGCCAAGAACACTTGGGATAATTTCCCTGTAAATAGTCAAAGGCTAAATTTAATTTGTCTGAGAGCTGTAATTAGCCTGACATTTCTGCCAAAAACACTTTAAAGCAAAACCAGAGTGGCTTTAAGGGAAGTGCGGCGTCACGTCTTCATCGACGGTAACTTCCACTGAAAGTTTGATGAGAATATTGATGTCATTCTAAAAGCTAATCACTGTGTTTAAAAAGGCAGCCAAAAGTTAGCTTAGCAGCGTTTAGCTTAGCTACTCTTGATTTAGGGCACAACGGCCAACTGCCCTCTGACTTCAAGTACATTTTCTTTACTTTTTCTATTATTTTCTTTATAAACATTAATGGCAATATACAGATAAAACAAAGGAAGAAACCAAGTGACTTAGCGGCAGAGGCAGAGCTAAGCTAGCTGCTTCAAGTCCACTAAAACTATATCAAGTCACTTCTTTTAATAGATGTTAGTGTGGTATCAGGGAAATACTGCTTCAACCCAACACAGCCTCGGGTAACTGAGAAAGAAATGCATTATTTATCATTCTCTATTTTCAAAACTGACCGGGGCAAATGCTATAAATTCATAAAAGCAGGACGGGAAGACTCTATAACCTCACGTTTAGAAACAACACAGACCGGGATCAACGCGGGTCATTGTTGGTTTACTTCTGACAACAGGGCTATCCATGACTAAGAGATCCCACTTTCTGATTTGAGTCCTGAGCTGAAAACCAATAATTTCTGCTTCATATTCAAGTCCCAAACTTGTATTTGCAGCTTGAACAAAGGTCAGCTCTGTCTATTAACGTGATAAACCTCACTGTGCTCATTGTTTTCGCTGAATGAGGAGTGTAATAATGACAAAGTTCAGCAAAAGCCGACTCATCAAACTCTCCACGGCTGCAGACAGACACACGCATCATGCCTCCTTAAACCGACGTTCACCTTCACCTTAATCCTCTTCTTAATCTGTCATTGATCTCAATTATAATATGGAATGCGGTCATCCACAAGTGTTTACAGGCAGAGTCGTCAGAGTCTGAAAACCACCTGAAGATACAGGGCTGCATCCACAATAGAAAATGCATAAATTCTGCTCCAGATTCGCCCACATGTCCACATGATCCTGATGTATTAAAGCAGTATTTCCTAAAACTTTGATATGGGGACCCAATTCACATATACCGTATATAACCATGACAAGAAATAAATTGTGCAGGTTTCTGACAATTGTTATGACAATTTTTTTTATATTATTATGATTTTGAATGGGTAAACCAAATATTTCCAAGATATCCTTTTTGCCTTTATTGGACATGACAGTAAAGCGTGAAAGGAGGAAGACACGCAGCAAAGGACCAAAGGTTGAATCGAAACCTGGGTCACTGCAAATTGGGCCTGTTTCCTATGGGGTTCAAGCTCTACCATAAAACACCCCATTCCCAAAGACTCCTGCAAGCCTGTCTTTGGGAATTCCCTCAAAATACTTACTCCTAGTTTCAGTATATCCTTGTTGTTGACGTAAAGGAAAAACATCCTTGTTCTTACTGTTCAAGATTATTGTTTCTTGCTGCCAACACTCCTTAAAACTATGCTAACAACTGCAAGTTCCTGTTTACACTCGCTTCTACCCCTCTAGGAGTCTCCACAGCGGATGATCTGCAGATATGATGATTTGGTAGAGATTATTATGCCCTCCCATTTATCTGGGCTTGAGACCAACACAAGTAGTACACTGATGTGGCCTCCCTGTGGCTGTGGTCAGTGTCCAATTGGGGCAGCCAATGGCCAAGTTGAAAGGGAACTTGGCTTGTAACTGGAGGGTCGAGTCCCCACCAGGTGAAAGGGCTGAGGTACCCCTGAGCAAGGTATGCAAGCCGCATTGCTCATTGGCTGCCCGCTGCTCCTGATTCTACACTCTTAGAAATAAGGGTTCCAAAAGGGTCCTTCTACAAGGGCTGAGGTTCTACCTGGAACCATTTGCTTCTGAAAAACCCTTTCCCGAAGAAAAGGTTTTTCAAGGGTTCTTGGTAACACTAATGGTTCCAGTAAGAACAATTTTGATCCAGAGAACCCTTTAAAACCCCTTTCCTGAATAAAGGTTTTTAAAAGGGTTCTTGGTGGAACCCTCCCAAAGGGTTCCAGGTGGAACCTTTATAAAAAGGTTCTACATGGAGCCAAAAAGTGTAGAACCTATCATATCCCAGGATGTCACCAGTAACTGGCAACCAGCCAATCATTCAGCAGCTGTGTGGTTCAGTTCTAGTAGTTGCAATGTGGGTTTTTTTACAAGGGAGTAGCATGCAGTGAGAAGCCGAGAGGCCGGGAGAAGTGTAGACGCAGCCGCTATCTTGCGGAAACTGGCAACTGTATACCGTAATCCACAGTACTACCGTCGCGTATTATATCTATTACCGTAGGAACCGTTACGAATTGGCACCACCGTGTATTGTGGGTATTGTGCAACTCTACCTATGAGGACCAGCCAAAGAACCTTATATGGTTCTACTTAGCACTTTTGTTTCTAAGAGTGTAGGAAGGTTTCTAGTCGAGGATGGGTTAAGTGCAGAGAAGGAATTCCCCTAAACGTCCAAAAATACATTCACAATTGGGTACCTTGGGTACCTTGCTTGGGGTAACCCCAGTCCTTGACCTGGCTGGGCCTCAAAGCAGCAAGATTTTGGTCACAAGCCAAGTTCTCTTTCAACCTGTCTATGTCCAGTGTGTCTAAATCATGTGATATATGTTTTTATGTGCATTCTGAAATGGAAAGAAAACATACTGCCACTACCTTGACATAGCGATCTCAGCCTTCTGCCGGGCGATGTCAGCGGCCTTCTGCGCTCCCTCCACGGCGCGGTCCACCTTCTCCCGGATCTTGCTGGCCCGCAGTGGGATGAGGTTCTTCCTCTTGCCGCTGACCAGGATGTTCTGCTTGTACTTCCCTTCCTCCTTTGTGCCGTCAGGAAACGTGGTGCAGCCGTAGCCGTGGCGCTTGTTGCTCAGCCACTCCCCCTCGTACTGCAGCCCGTCGGAGCGCCTGCTCACACCGAAGCCCGTCCGCTTGTCGTTCTTCCACTCGCCGCTGTAGGTCTCCGTCGCCGTGGCGTCCACGTCGTCGTCGGCCACAGCCAACTCCGCGTCTGCATCACCGAGGCTGGAAAGATGACACAGGTTTTACTGGTGTATTCAACAGTTTTACATGCTGTAATTTAACAATCTCATAATAACAATGTTAGTTTTTTAAATTCTGTCTGATTCGTGCTGGGTATTTTGAGTTTGAGTGAATCCCACAAAGATGTGAAAATGAGTGTCTTAACCTCAGTCCCTAGAGTTGAAAAACAAAATGTGTGTGGTGTGATTTTGCAAGTGAGAATCTTCCCACATCCCATTGTTAGAGCGAGAGCGTAAAGCAGAGATCTACCTGTTCAAGTACATAAAATAATATGTGTGAGTCACTTGTTCCAAGGATTCTAGCAGATAGTAAGTAGAAGAAAGAAAACTCTCTTCTTGTTTGGTGTGTACGCACCATTACAGTGTTGTATAATATTAGAGGTAACTAACTGATTTTTTAGATTTAAAGGTATGGTGGGAGACCATTGTCTTTTTACTGTATTGCTTGATGTATTACTGACCTGTAAAAACAACATCCAATCACATTTAAACGACCCAATTAACACATTTCAATTCAATTCAATTCAGTTCTATTTGTAAAGCGCCAAATCAAAACATACATTATCTCAAGGCACTGTACATAGACGACATCATGCAGAGCAGAGAAACCCAACAATTCACACAATGAGCAAACATCTACCTTTTAGCAGAAGAAGAAATCTCTGACAGAACCAGACTCAAAGATGTGTGGCCATCTGCCTCGACCGGTTGGGGTGAAAGGTTCTCCAACCCTTTACCTTTCATGCATATTTTATTATATTATTATATAATAATGTTTATAGAGTATAATATGCCTCGCCAAGGTTTTGCAATGTTCTAGAACTCTAGAAAGAGTTTGTGTTTAAAGTTAAGAGCTGCTATCCTTTGTTCCCTGATGGCATAAAACTTAACAGTTAAAGCGGACCGAGACCGGAAGTTTCAATTAACGGTGTTTTTTTAGTGTGTATCGGCGTCATTACCTTGTTTACGAAGCCCTGAAGGTTCAAAACAAACAGTTCAGCCACGGCTGAGAACGCTGTGTTTTATTGTAATCTCGGGCTCAGCGAGATCACTGAAAAAACCCGGTCCGGTTACGTAAACATCGGTTCTCCTGAACAGCAGATCGTCCTGCTCCGGGCACTAGTCCGGGCACATCCGGTTGCGTACATTGAACCGCAGAAGAAGAATAACGTCCGTTGTGGAGGTGTTTCATGAGCGACAGTGTCTTCTGACTCTGGGTCTGACTCCGGGTCAAAGTCATAAAAGGGACTGAGGCGGGGAGTCGTGAAGAAGCTATTTTTAAACACTGTTAAAACAATGTTTTGATAATGAGTAGCAGTGCATCCACCGTTCCAGAGGGGGGAGCTGCGCTTCTGAGAACGGGTGTGCTGAATATGTCACTTCTGGGTATTGGCCAATCACAAGACAGTTGGGAAGGCTCTACGCTGACTGGCCAATCACAACACACAATGTCTTCTTGGTCTGAGAGTTCAGTCTGAAATATCGTGGCTGAGGAACAGCGTTAGAAAAGAGAGATTTCTATCGGCTCGTTTACAGCAACTAGGAGGTTTTTGACCATAAAAACAAGTTAATGTATGTAAGTAGACCTCCATAACTCACATATATGTGCAACAGGACCACTCTATGTGACCTTTAACCCTAATTTAACAGCTTCAGAGTCAGAGTTGTGTATCGGCTAAAAGATCAAGGCAGTGATAGCATTATTTTAGATTTTTCCTTTCACCGCAACCGGTCGAGGCAGATGTCCGCACATCTTTGAGTCTGGTTTTGTCAGAGTTTTCATCTTCCTGTTAGCCTTGAGATAATGTATGTTGTGATTTGGTGCAATATAAGTAAAATTGAATTGAAAAAGAAGACGTTGTTGGACCTGTTTCTTCCATACGGCGAGAAGCATGGTTCTCTATGTATTTATGTGTACCTCGATGTTTGCCAGTGTCGTAAAGGTTTTTTCGACTATTTTTTTTTAAATTAATGATGTTGCTGTTGCTGGTTTGTTTCTGTTGTTTCGCCTCTGTTAAAAACAAATGCAAATGGCCAGGACTGGGGAAAAAGCAGTAGACGCGAGGGGGAGCTCCACGGAGGAGAAAACCGGAGCAGACTTACAAAGTTCCTCTTTAAACTCTGCTCTCGTACTGACTGAGAGGTTCTCGGTGGGTGAGTCTGTCTGTGCGTTTGTAAGCTGTAGCAGGAATCGTGGTCTCTGCATACAGATCCATGCTGTAATAAATTCATATATTCAATTGAGGACAACTGAGGCTTATAAAGTTAATTGCTTTTCTTGATTTTCCCACCGTGAACCATAAGAGAATTGCGACTATACACATCATACGTCTGCGCCAGCCGGAATAATGATTTTTTTTTTCTTCATCATTGTGTGTCCAACAATAGCACAGGTTTAAAAGGTGAACCTTTTACTCTCCAAGTCCAAACCTGGCAACCTCGCTAGTTTACACAGATGTAAGAGTGACACAACTGTTCTGTCAGTAATTCAAGAAGAGGAAACATCTTCAATCAGAGACTTTTCATCAAACCCGAGAGTTCAAACTCTTCTCTATTCACATTTTCTGAAATATATATATTTTTTTTTCAAATAGTAATTTTGCCCTCATGGTCATGAGGAGTGCACTTCCTCTGAAGCTCGTAGGTAATTAAAACTTCACGCTCAACCAGGATTGATTTTTTTGCACTTAATGCTTTGATACCAATGTTTTCACTGGCCTTGGTGAAACTTTATCACAATAATATGCCCTGAACGTCCATCATCGCATGGTAAAAATGAGTTAATGAGTCATTGAAACGTCTGTCGTTGTCAGCTTCGTCAGTAACTGGTGTCGCTCTATTTCGTCTGTAGTACACTCCTTTGCTAGGTGACCAATGAACACAAAGTATGGACAAAAGGCCTCATCTGTCTCCGTCTGATCTGGGTCTGTGTTGTTTTTCATCTTATATTTGGGACTCTGGAGTTTGCAAAGTGTGAAAAATACGACTCTGTCATGTTTGTGTGGTCGGCCTCAGTCTAAGTACAGGAGATAAAACACATGATGTTGACTTCCGCACTCATTGCTACGTCACAATGAGACATTCCCGGAATTGTTGTCTCACTGAGCTCCGATTTGTCCCTAAAAAAACATAAAATTGCAGACGAGGGCAATCGTATCGGGCTGCACAGTGCATCGCAGAGTTCTACACAAACCTCCAGCCTCAGAGGATTTACATTTTTATATATGACGGGAATGTGCCGCAAATGATGGCTTTTCCTTTCCTAGCTAACTGCTGTTAGCTGCCGGAGCTGACGTAGCTTCCTGTGTCTCATTTGCATTTAAAGAGACAGGCACTCAGAACCGAGCGTTCTGAACAGGGCTGTTTTGGCATGGTGATTGAACTGCTGTGGTGCTTCATCCTTAAGGTGTTTTGACCAAAGCATGTCACAGACATGTTCATTACACTCTTAGAAATAAGGGTTCCAAAAGGGTCCTTCTACAAGGGCTGAGGATCTACCTGGAACCATTTGCTTCTGAAAAACCCTTTTCCTGAAGAAAGGGTTTTTCAAGTGTTCTTGGTAACACTAATGGTTCCAGTAAGAACCATTTTGATCCAGAGAACCCTTTAAAACCCCTTTCCTGGATAAAGGGTTTTAAAAGGGTTCTTCTTGGAACCCTCCAAAAGGGTTCCAGGTGGAAGGTTCTACCAGGAGCCAAAAAGGTTTCTCCTATGAGGACAAGCTGAAGAACCTTATATGGTTCTACTTAGCACTTTCTAAGTGTGTAGGACACCAGAGAACTAGGTTAACTTGTAGAAATAGGGTATATTATGTCTACCTTAAGAGTCACATGAACCAAAAACAACTGGATATGAATCTCTCCTGGTGATCTGAACTTAGCCAAAGTAGCTCATGTTTCACCTTCTCTTGTTATTACCTGATAGTGGAGTTGATGTCAGACGCCGCAGAGGAGACGGTGCTCATCCCAGCCTCACTCCTGAACGAGCTCTGCTTGGACCTCTGCGAGGCCAGCGAGCTCCTAGACTCCGACTTACGCAGCTTGAGGCCGGACAGGATGGACCTCCTGAAGAGGCCGCCTTTCCTCTTCCCCTTCAGCAGCTCGGCCTCACTGTGCGCCATCAGGACGAAGCCGCCTCGGGACACGGCGGGGCTGCTGCCACTGCTGCCCGTGCTGCACATGGACACGCTCGTGGTCAGAGTGCCGGGGACGGCGGGGGGGCCCGGGACCACCGCCCCGGTCCGGTCCAGCAGAGCCGTGCCGTTGCTGTGCTCCGAGCCGGAGCGGAGAGAGTTTATGGAGGTGCGGAGCGGGGAGCGGATGACGGCCGCCATGCCGTACGGGACGCTCTGACGGACTCCGTAGCCGTGTCGCATCCCGCCGACCCACTGACCCTGAAATGTTCCTGAGGAGACACAGAGGAACAGAGTCAACACATGGTCCATGAAACACAATGAGACAAAAACACAACTGACTTAACAAGTACAAACTCATTATAGACTAGCAGGGTCAGGAATTGAACACACAACCTTCCAGTTGGAAGACAATTTGCCCTACCACTGAGCTACCGTAAATCGTACCATAGTACAGTAAATGTCATATACTTTAAGTACTTTTACTGAAGTAATATAAAAATAGTGACTTCAATCTCTACCAAAGTCATTTTCTGGTAAGAATCTTGTACTTTAACTCAAGTGTCCCTTAAAGGTACTTCATACAAGACTGTTAGGCTTGTATGAAGTACAAATACTGCCAAGTACTGCTTGTGTAAAGTACAAGTACGGCGGCCTAAAAAAGAAGCAGAGAAAACCGTTTGTTGGACGAAGAACAGTGAGGATAAAGTGATCGACGATGAATGGATGGATGGACGTTTACGGTGGCGCCGCAAAAAAACTATGCACTCTGAAACTGTAGGGGGAGCTCTGTCGAGAAAAAAGAGACCATGCAGACTTGCACATTTCTGCTTTAACATGAATATCACGACAGGATAATAATGTCACTGGTTTGTGTGAGATAATTTTAGTCTTATAAAGTCAGTAAAAGTCTCTAAACTGTAGGGAGCGCTCAAAGTGGAACAGACTTACAAAGTGCTGCTTTAAATCTGTTATTGTTATAACTGTTTCCTGCCAGCAGGGGGGCGCTCACAATGCAGTCACGACACAAGCCACAGAAACATGTGTCCCTTCTCCGTGTCATGTATACACAGTGCCTTCATAATCGTGTTTGTGTTCTTTTAATGAAAGTATTCATGTTGAGTGGCCTCCTCCTCCTCCTCCTCTTTATCACTTTATTTATTCTCATTCTCATTTACATTCACTCTCTCTGCTGCTGAACAGTCCTTACATCTCTGTGCCACGGAAAAGTAGGACATCTGAATGTGTTTGTGTTTGTGTCTCGCTGTCACTCACACACACACATACATACATACATACGCAGGAGTGTGTGTGTGTGTGTGTATGTGTGTGTGTGTATGTGTGTGTGTGCGTGTGTGTGTGTGTGTGTGTGTGTGTGTGTGTGTGTGTGTGTGTGTGTGTGTGTGATCGGTCCCTCCTGCTCGTACCTCTGATGTAACAGCAGTCTGATTCACTCGCTCTGATCACAAACCACATGACCATACAAGGACTGCTGCCACGTTATCCGTCACCATTGCAAACACACACACACACACACACACACACACACACAAACAGTTGTGAGAGAAGTGGGAAGTACTAAATGAAGCCAATCGTTTCTCTTGCTTACCCTGTCAGACACGCACTCTAACGCAGTCACATGGTGAACACACACACACACACACACACACAAACTCTGGTTTCCATGACTTCAGAGGACATTACATCGACTTACATTCATATCCTGGAGACTTACTCTAACTTTAAGCCTTATTGCAGAGCATTTAGGCTGCTTTTTTTCCCCCGTTACTATGTTAAAACATATATACAGAGAATATATGTGAAATATCGAGTATTATATCAAAACCTGTATTCATTTTCACCAACTATATAAACACACATAAGCAAAAAGTACTCAAAAGTTTTACTATTGTCTCTTTTTTATGAACAAAATAAAAGAAAAATTATCTATTTTGTGACTTTGATCACAATTATCGCTTCTTTCATATATACAAAATAAAATTAATCATAACTTTGACTCAACAGCACATAAGACCAAAAAAATGCATTTTGTAAAGCCTGGATATGTGACTGATACACACACCCAGGATGTCCATATAAGGAGTTATTCGTATTAGTATGTTAGTATAGTATTATTCCCACTGCAATTTACCATGGGTGCACTAAGGGTTAACCATCTATAATAAGATAACCTAACTTTAAAGCATGTTTTCACCTTAGATTGTAGTAAATTACATTATAAGGCTTTATGTCCCCATAAGGAAGACAAGTCCCCATATAGTGAATGTTTAAACTGATTTAGGTCCCCACAACATAAGGAATACCAGGCACACACACACTGATCTTGTCATGAGGACGATCGGCTGTCTCTGATCCACACAAACAAACAAACAAACATACACAGAGAGTCTGGGTCGCTGACAGCTGCTCAGCACATCTGGACAGGTCTTTGTAATCTTGTCAGTACACAGCTGTACGAGCATATGACCGACAGATCAAAGAACACACACACGCACACACACACACACACTCACGCACACACGCACCGATGCCAAGACTGAGAAGAACAGAAGAAGAGAGACAGTCAGACAGTGGCGGTTTTGTTCTGTTTGTTTGAATTCACGTCTGTGGTGACCTCCATTCCTGTGTCTATAGTGATTAAGGCAGTATTTAAAGCTGCAGTGTGTCACTTCTGAACATGGATGAATGTCAATAAAAAATGATGAAACACTCCTCTATTTTGTCTTCATCGCATCTTCTACAGCTTTATCCTCCACATAAGGGTCGTGGGGGGGCACTGGTGGTGTGGTATACTTTGGACAGGGACACGTATAGAGACAAACAATGATTCACTCTCACATTCACAGTGAATTTAGGGTGTCCTAATCTGCCTAATCTCAAAAAAATCTGCATGTTTTTGGACCATGATAACAGGTTAGTTAGATTAGGACATGAGGACGTGTCTGGTGAGAGACAGAGACAAACGTCCATTCATGCTCACGTTTTCAACTAAAACTGAACTGTCTGCAACCTTGAGGAAAACAGTGAATGAATGACTGAATGAGAAGCCGTGTGCGTGTGTGTGTGTGTGCGCGCGTGTCTGTGTGTGTATAGTAAAGGTCCCCTCCTCTCAGTGAAACACACTCGACGACATTAAACATTCAGTGGAGCAGTGCACTGTCTGCCTGTCGCTCTCCGTGGTGCTGAAGAATATCGTCTGAGAATCAGGTGGCTGCTGCTGCTGCTGCTGCAGCTGCTGCTAATTTCCCTTCAAAACATCAAACGCCACCATATTTTAAACGTCACATCAGAGCATGACACGGGAGCTCAAGAAAAAGCTTTTTTATATATATATATTTTTTTTTATTTTTTTTAAAGAATCTGCCGCAGTTTTCCTGGTTTTCATAATAAACCTGTCACAGTGAAAAGTCTCCACACTCCACTCCATACTCCTCACTCCAATCCACTCCACTCCACCGCCTGCATGTGCAAGCGCAATTCACCTCCTGAATGTGCGAGCGCAATTCACCTCCTGACTCACACGGGCGAAAATGATTTCACCGATTGTGCCTGGAGGCTAACAGGAAGTGCTCTCCATTCACGCCGGCCTGGACACGGAGAGAGAGAGAGCGTTTACGAAGAGGCAATGAAAGGGTTTAAACAGTTAGAAAACTTTTATATTGCTGTTGTATCTTTTATTTAAATTTTATTTATTATTTATGTTATTACTTTTTTGTCAAATTTTGGACTTTTTTAAAACTTTTTTTGTCAAATTCTGACCACAAATCTTTTTTTTTCTTTTTTCCCCCCAACTTTTGGATGACACACTTTAGTATATATAGTATTTTTATTTTTTTTACTTTTTTGTCAAATTTAGGACAATTTTTTTTTGACTATTTGTCAGATTTTGGACGACATACTAAAGAATGACTTTTTTGCCTAATTTTACTGCTTGTTTTTATTCCCTATTTTGTTGTATTTGCATTTACATTTGAGCATTTAGCAGACGCTTTTATCCAAAGTGATTCCAAAGGAGAGTGCCGAGGTGGATCCAAGTGCAGAAAAAGATAGGAGCGAGGACAGACGAAGCTCTTGGATGAGCTGGGTCTTCAGGAGATTCTTGGTAGCGCTCGGTAGAACATTCCAACGACACATGAAAAGAGTGTGGATTGTCTTGTGCGAGTGTTGGCACCGCCAGACGACAATACTTTGATGAACGGTGTAGTCGAGGGGTAACAGAAGCCTTTAGGACAGTATTTAAGAATGTTTTTCACTTGTCTTCCTCCCCAAGAGATCAGCGAAGTGGGAAGAAGTAGAATCTAATCTAACCGTGATAACAGATTAGTTAGATTAGGAGACACGTGTCAGGGATGATGGAAAGGGAAGGTCTACAACGCGCTAGTGCTGTGATGTTTGACTTTGAGGCGAGGTGGAGCTGAAGATGCTGAGTTTTTTGTTGGGAGTGATGAGGATTGGACTGGATATTCCAGACACAGCTCAGGTTTGGAGATAAAGTCAGAGAGACCGAGAGGAGTCAAAGTTTAAAGGATGTGAAAAGTGATGTTGAAGAAGGGAGGGAAAGAGGAAGGTTCATGGATGCTGCCAAGGAGGACAGGATGGAGGCAGATGATCCACCATGGTGACCCCCCTAAAGGGAGAAGCCAAAAGAAAATGAGTCGCAGTACCACTCTTTAGCCAGCAGGATAGCACAACACAGCCTCATGAGTGCGTTTTTTTTTTTTTTATACAGGGCAGATTTCCAAAGTCAGACATTTTAGACGTTTTCATGTTTCACAAATCCTCAGAAACAAACATCCAAAATCGCTCCCATTACGTAAGCTAAATCCTGCAGTGGAACTGCTCTATATCTGTGGAGGAGGAGGAGGAGGAGGAGGTGCTGCGTCGTCGTTGTTGTTGGAGTGGCCTTGAAAAATCAAACAAAAACCTTCATCAAAGCTCAGTGAGAGTCACAGTGACTTTCTTTGCCTGTGCAAGTGAAATAAAAAAAACAACAACTGACAAATGACAAGATGTCACTTTTTTCACTTTAGAGACGACAGAGGTCTCGTTAGTCGAATACTCCTCTAAGTCCTGAGATGCCAGAGAAAGAAAGAGACAGCAGTGAATTCACTGGATAAAACTAAAAAAAGAGTGGAAGCTAAGGACAGGTACAGTATGTCGTCTCACACACACACGCACACACACACACACGCACTTGCACACACACACACACAGTGTTAAACTGCAGTGAAAACACCGTTCAAAGCTAACCCTCTGCCTGTGTAAATCACAGCATGAGACTATTATCCGTTTAAGAGATTTTGCACAGGCTCTTTTTTTATCCGAGTATTTTCAGATTTGAGGATTTATTTATCTGCTAAAAAAATCATTCCATGATTTGATTTTGTAACCAATGTTTTTGATGAGTACGCACTCACAGTTTTCAGTATCACAGTAAATGATGATTTAGACCGGCTGAAGTTCAAACTGAGGATCAGGACGAGCAAGAAAGGTGAATTAAGGGAGAAACCTCCAGAGAGCAGCAGTTCAGTGGGTGAAAATGCTTTCATGAGGTTCACGGGAGAACGACCAGACTGGTATGAGGTGACAGAAAGGCAGCAGTGACTCACCAGGGTTACCATTTCTGAACATATGACGAGTCAAAACCTTGAAGTAGATGAGCTACAGGAGGAAAAATAGCACACCAGTTTTAACTCGACATAAACCATCTCCGGCATATTCACCAATTATGATGAAAACTAAATCTGAAAGACAGACGGCATGAAGTGGAAGGAGAGGAGGCGTCCTCAAAGCTCCTCACGACGATTATAAAGCACAACAACTACCAGAAGTTCCAGAAAAATTTGCGCCGTATTCTTGGCCTTTTTTTAAAAATAATTTTGGTGTTAAATCATGTAAGAGCACAACTAAAAACTACAACTCTGCCTTATCACGGGATTTAATGATCAGTATGCATGATAAATTATCTGTATTTACTCTATATAGTGCTTTTCTAGTCTTGGTGACCTCGCAAAGTTGCTTTATATACGACAGTTTTGTCATTTATGACACCTGGAATTAAAACGCGTTTCCTGTGATTGGAGCACCTGACAGATGTAAATACACGCCGTACCTGAGTGGAAATACGTTGTTGGCTCCGAGCGCAGCTAACATGATAGCGGCAACAAAGCATGCGCAGTCTTCTCCACTTTTGTCGGTTTTTCAACTTGTCTTTAAAACACGTAAGCGCCGGTTAGCGGTGTCAACATTAACCCACGTTAACGCATGGCGCATTTTCATGGTTCCTGACTGACCGGAAATGTTTACGCGCCGCGTCACCTGAGTCCGGGCACCGTTTACCAGTTAGCTGTGTTAGCTCCTTTAGCGCCGTTAGCGTGCCTACAGTGGAACTGTAGGAAAAAGAGCAGCGCTACACATAACCAACGTACCTGTGTACTGCGTATGCGTAAATTAGCGTTACTTTAGAGACTCGTTTTAACAACCGGGAGTCGCGTAAACATGACGTCATACGCGTCTTTTTCCGGTCAGTCATCATGGAAACGCGTCATACGTTAATGTTGACGCCGTCAACGTGCCCAGCACTATTTTAAATACTTTTTTTCCTCTGCTTTGAAGAGCAAAGAGGAAATAAACGAGCTGGGAATCAAACCTACACAACCTTCGTAAAAAGATATCCTCCAAACCTGTAGGGGGAGCTCCGTGGAGAAAAAGACTTGCTTCAGTTCTGCTTGATAACAAGATAATAGTGTCATACAAGGATTAGTGGGAGGTTTATTTAAATGAATGTTCTCTTTCTCTTATAAAGTCACATGTATGGTGATAATAAGTCTGCTGTGATACATAACTAAGCCCATGTAAGGCCGAGCGATCCGGAGAAGAGCTTCCTCCCACACATGCAAACATATTCTCCCAAACACCAAGCACAGGAAGATGCTTTTGGAATTAATTTTTTGCTTCTCACTTCAAATAAAGACCACTCACTGTGTCTCACCGCGGCTAATCATTTTATGCAGTTATATCAGCTTACATAACATGGTCAGAGCTGGAATAATTCACGGTTCGCCGCCTTGAGCGAACTAGCGAGATGACGTTCAGGACAATTAAAATGTTGTTGTTGACTATTTAGCTGTCAACAGAAATGTTGATGTTGTCATGTTATTGTTTACGCTTTTTGTCTTCCTATAGGATAGATATGAGCATGCATGTGTGTGTGTGTGTGTGTGTGTGTGTAAGACACATAAGCTTCTAAGAACAACATTCACTTACTGACTTCCTCTGTGGCTGTTACTACTGTTGTAAACAGTGACAGTTGTAATCTCTCTCCCTTTGTGACTCCCCTTATTTCTCACTAACATGATTACTTCCACATGCGTGTGTGTGTGTGTCGTCGCTAATCAGTCAGCTTAGCTCTTCATCTCAGTAAACAATTAGCCCGGAAAGGCCAAGCCGGCCAATCAGAGAGCAGCAGAAGGAGCCGGGCAGCCAATAGCGGCGCGGAACACTGAGTAGCTCCACCCACCCACCTCCCCCTGTGACACACTGACCTGCTGCATGTTCGGCGAGCGTTGCTATGGAAACCCCACAGTGAGGGAGGTAAGAGAGAGAGAGAGAAGATGAGGAACAAAAAAAGACAAAACAGTGGGTGATGAGATACAAGGAGGAGATGAGGCATCAGGTGTGGTTTGGCAAAGTTTTGGAGCTGACCGTGGGAAATGTGACGCGTTACTAAAGTCTCTGAATGGCTTCTATCACATGACCTCTTACCGTTCACTCACACCTACTGCACATGTCACATTCAGAAGTTTCTGTTGTCATGACTGACTTCACATCAGTAGTTGTAAAATGTCATTGAGCGTCTTGTCTGGTCACGAAGGAGCCGGTTAAAGCTAGGTTTATAGTCGGCATAGTGAGCCGGACACACGCCAAAAATGGCATAATATCCTGTGTCGCGCGCAAGTATAAACAAGGTTTAAGATGGGAAAAAAAAAATAGGGAAAAAACAACTATGCAGTAATGTGTGTGGGCAATATGACCTTAAAACTATAACACAATATTCTAGGGGTCGGGGGGAAAAAATCGATTCACATATGAATCGCGATTCTAATCATCCACGATTTCTATTTTTGAAAAAAACACCTGTTTGTGTAATTTGTGTACAGTTTATTTTTGTAACTTCTGGGAGAAAAGGGCAGCTAGTCTAAGCTTTTATTTATGCAAGTTATTTTTTTGTACAGTAAGTAAGTTTTCATATGTTTTGAATGAATAAATGTTAACTTTTGTCTTAAGTTTGCCTTTGTGTGATCACATTATCACATTATCGTATACAAACTGTATTGTTTTGATGCTATAATTTGCCTTAACACACATGCATTGTATCAATTTTTGAATCGAGAATCGTTTGAATCGAATAGGTTGAATCGAGTTTGAATCGAATCGTGACCCTAAGAATCCGAATCGAAACGAATCATGAGCCACCCAAAGATTCACATCCCTACAATATTCCATTCCAAGATTTTCCCAGTGATATTTCACAGAACGTCAATGTAAAAGTGCTTATTTTGATACACGACGTTCCATACTTCACAATATGAATCTAAACAGAGCGATAAATCTAAAACTAGATGAATAATAACGTGGACAACTGTAATTAAAACACCAAACAAGCTTATGCAATTTAATGTTAATTAGGGGTAATTACAACCGGGCCGTCAGTTTGACACCCCTGATATAAACGGTCGATCCGATCATTTTCTTTTTGTGATAATGTATACATTTTTTATACGTGTAAATGATCTTGCCAATAATATTTAACTGTCGGAATAAGCAAGGAGAACAAATGAGCAGCATATGGAGCAAGTAAAATGTAAAATTATACTGTCAGATTATAGCCACATCATGCTAGCTGCCCAGCTAGGTGGCATCCAAAATTCAAGTCATCAAAACAATTATAACTAGTGTCATTTGAGCTAAAAATGTGTTACAATGACTAAGAAACTCAAAAATCAAGCTAGAGTCGCATATAAAATATAATTATCACTTTAATAAACTGACATTTGTCGAGGGACCAAAAACAAAAAGAAACTAAATTTCTTGCTAGCTAAAAATGTTAGCTTAAATGTTTTGCAATAAGAAATGTGTAGAGGTTTTGTTTATCGTGCTGCTTTACTTACCACAAAATAAATTAAAATAAATCAAACTACTGTCTGAATTATGAGGAAAAACAGATAGCACTTAGCAACAGTGTTTAGCATAGCTTTCAAGTTTGCTAGCATTTGTCCCAACACTGACATTTGTAAAGGTTTGTATTGATATTATATGAGTGACGTTACTGTCAATATAATCGTTGTAAGACAGCAGTGAAAGGTTTATTATTTTCCTCGATCAATCACTATTAAAATCCTTTTTAAGTTTGACCTGAACGTTTATGACCTCGTATAAATACAGAATCAGGAGAAGTTAATGTTGATATAAAAAGTGCGTACTGTGTACTGCCAGAGCAAGTTGACAGTTGTGCACCACACGTCCGTTCATTCATCTGAGGATTCCTTATCACTTTTTCATATCGCCTAATTAGAGAACTCTCATCGTAATCATCCAGCCAGAAATCTCTCCATTATCTCGTCATCATTTAGCTGATAAATCCATTTATACATCTGTACATCTGTACATTCATCTTTCCCATCTTCTCTTCGTCCATCTGTCTGGTATCAAACTCTGTGTGTGTGTGTGTGTACTTGTATTTATATTTTTTGTGAGGTCCAAAAAACATACAAACCTATGTTTGTGAGGACATTTAGTTTGGGTTATGGTTAGGCACTTATTAAGGGTAATGTGTCCTCAGTAAGATATAAAAACAAGTTTGCGTGCACAGTGCATATACAGTATATACACGTCTGTGTGTGCATGAATGTGTGTTTCTATTTTTAAGCAGGAATCCATATGGTGTGTGTGGGTGACTGAACTGAGCCCTGGTCTAAGTGCATTGATGACATTGATTTTAAATTCAGGGCAAATCTCACGCTGGTTAAAAAAGATGCAAAGGTCCTGAAACCTTAAATATGAGTCAAAACATTATTCTGTACATCTTGTTGGATAGATGTATGGATACAGAAAAATAAAGAAAACAAATATACGTTTATTACCCAAGCCTTTACAGTTGTTACTACACTAGCGGTGGGTCAAAATATCGATTTGGTGACATATCGTCGTCCTTCCTCGTACAATGCGATAATCCATACGTCAGGGCAAATATCGATATTTTAATTAACAAATTAAGGCGCTCTAAAGTAAACAGTCCCTGCCAGTTTCACTTGCCGGGCGTTGCTATTTAATGTCCCCTCACGGTGGCGCTGCTCAAATAAATGAGGGGAAACTTGGGGTGGAAGTTACCTGGCGTTTACAGCAGGATAATGGTGGAGTAAAGCTACGCTAAGAGATGCATCCATCTACGTTCAATACAAAGACTTTGTTTTACCATGTTGTGAATATATTAAGAGAAATTCTGCACTTTTGTTTTCACAATATTATTGGTATCGTGGACCACGTATTGCGTATTGTGAGACACCCCGAGTTTTGATTATTTTAGACGATTTGTCACGACTGAGGAAAGGACATTTGGTGAGGACATTTCTGTCCCCGTCACATTCATTCCATCGGACAGGTTCAGAGATTCATGTCCCCAAGAGGTTGAACTGCAATAAACGTCCCTCTCAATTCACTCCATCACTGCGTCAAGATATACAGCGTATTGAACCAAGTGTAGCACAAGCCATAAATCCTGTTTAGTGTCAATTAGCAAATGTAGCATGTTAGCGTGCGGACATGCGAAACATTATTGCAAGTTGGCATCAGCATCTTTTTAGATCGCTGACCTCGGCTTTTTGGCCTCATAGAATAACAAATAAAAATGTGTCCTGAGTGCACGTAAAAAGACGTTAGCATATTCGGAGGAGCATTGTTGGGTTTGTCAACCACAGGGTGACCACAGCCCCAATACATGCTACATACTTAATAATCATCTGCTTTACTTTAAATAGGACCTTAAATGGACATCCTGCTGTATCAAAGAAGATGTGAAACTGGTGATTGAGACCATTAACATAAATTAAGTGAGACAAACACAAACACACATGTACCAGGTACTATCCTTAAAGGAAACGCAAGGAAAACGAGTCGAGCCGAGCTGACCCGAGCCGTGTTAGAACTGTATAATGGAAAAGCTCCAGTAGATAATAACAGTACAAGTGTCCCTTGATGGACATTCAAGAGAATTCAGGTATTCAGACCTGGACCTGGGGCTGAATCCTTTCTCCAATCTATGCCTGTGCCAAACAACATGGAGGCTGCCTTCAATTCATGCAATATCAAAACACTAAAGTTTATAGTTGGGTTTCAATGCTTATGCAAGGATAATACACTACCGTGCACTTTTTTTTCAATGAATATAACACTAAATGAGTCAGAAAAACACTCTATACATTGTTAATGTGGTAAACGACTATTCTAGCTGCAAACGTCTGGTTTTTAATGGAATATGTACATAGGTGTATAGAGGCCCATTTCTCCAGTGTTCTAATGGTACATTGTGTTTGCTAATGGCGTTAGAAGGCTATTGGATGATTAGAAAACCCTTGTGCAATGACGTTAGCTACAGCTGAAAACAGTTTTGCTGGATCTTTGACGAAAGGGCAAAATTATTATTTTGAATAAAAAACTTTTTTTTTAATCTTGTCAATGTCTTGACTATATTTTCTATTCATTTTGCAACTCTTTTAATGAATAAAAGTGTGAAAACACCCCAAAAAAATGGTATAGGTGACCCCAAATTTTTGAACGGTGGTGTATATAATATAACGTCATAAGAAAACAAAGCTACAATCTTCCCAACAACGTTGTTGAAAAACTGTTGAAAATTCAGCCTGTTGCTCACCCTGTACATAAACATGGAGCCTCTTATGGAGAAAGGACAGAGATCGGACGTCTATTGGGCCGTAGTCGTCCTCCTCTGTCCCTCTAACCTTTCACTCACCCTCTTAAGACCACATGGCCTGAATTCAGGGCCTCTAGACACACAGGAAAGAGGCGTCCTCATGCAACCTGCTGCCTCTGCATGAATGGTGGCACAGGCGGCGGCAGCGGGAAGAAAAGGATGACCTGAGAAGACCTTCCAGACAACCTGTCAATCATTCTCCAGTGACAGTGCAATCATTTTTTTGATATAGGGGACGTTTGTCAGTCACTTTAAATATCACTCAGACACACACACACACACACACACACACACACACACACACACACACACACTGACCTCCGTCCGAGTACGTCTCTGTTCCATATCCGTCCTGCAGCCCGTTGTTCCACGTGCCCTCGTACTTCCCGCTCGTGCCAGTGCTCTCTCGCAGGCCATAGCGTCCCTTGAAGCCGTGCGTCCACTCGCCCTTGTACACCCAGCGGCCTTTGTTCTCGACGCCCACTCCGTGTCTCTTGCCCTGGGCCCACGTGCCCTGGTAAGTGTTGCCGCTGGGCCACGTGTAGACGCCCAGCAGCTCGAAGCCGTGGGCCCAGGAGCCGCAGTACTCGCCCTGGCCCTTTGGTCCCGTGCAGATGCCGTGGCCGTGCGCCTTGCCCTCCTCCCACCCGCCGCAGTATGACCCCCCATCGTCAAAGTTGAACCTGCCGCCAGTGGACATGCATGAAACAGGTCCTGGCAAATCCGCTGAAGCCTCGACAAAAAGAAAGAGGAAAGAAAAAGAAAACAAAGGGAGAGAAGGGGAGGACAGGTTGGTGCGAGAACCAAATTTATCCGTTTGGTGAGGTCAGGGGTGGAGGAGGAGGAGGTGGAGGAGGAGGAAGGGGAGCGGGAGAGGACTGGGAAAAGAAGCCACTCCTTGTTTTCAGGTGGATTAAAGAAGAAGAAGAAGTTGACCCCTCAGCGGGGGGAGACTCAGTGGTTTCCCGGTGTGGTCAGGGAGAAGAAGCGAGATGTTCTTCACACCATCCTCCTCCTCCTGCTCCTGCTCCTGCTGCTGGGATCTTCTGTGGCTATAGCTAGCACTTTGCAGCTTCTCCTCGGCAGGTGAGCGAGGAGGAGAGTGGGCCCACCGTTGCCATTACCCACTCTCAACCACCTCCTCCTCTTCCTCCTCTTCTTCTTCTCCTCTCCACTCAGGCCCACTCGCTCTGCCGCCTCCTACCTGATGATGCCTCCACCTCTCTGGAGTGCAGAGCCAAGAAGAAGTCTCCCCGGAGGCAGCAGCAGCAGCAGCAGCAGCAGCTCTTCAAGCCTCTGAGCGACGAGCATAGGAGCCACCGCTCAGCACCGAGGCCCGAGCGCGAAGACGAATAATGGACCAAAATTACTTTTTCCTGAATGAAGAAAACGATTATTTTCTTTTTTTTCTCTTTGCTTTCAAGTCCGACGTGAGGCTCACTTCAGGCTTCACCATTCCTCACACACACACACACACACACACACACACACTTTGACAGTGAAGGAACATACAAATGCATAGAGAAATAAGGGGAGAAACAAACATGGAATATTTTTTGTTGGTTTGTCCTGCTGCTGCTGCAGTCTCCTGCCTCACACACACACACACACAGAGGGAGAGACAATGAAAATAAACAGCTGAATTGATCAGTTTCTCCTCTGCTCTCAGTCTGGCTGCAGCTCTTTAATCCACTGCGTCCATAAGTGGTTTATCCTGTGCGTGGGCTGCCTTCAGGTTTCCTGCCTCGATGAAAGAACAACATCCATCTCCGTGCGATGGCGTTATGCCACGTCCCGTCCTCCTCTCTTCAGCATCTTCATGTTTCCCTGTGGAGCAGTGGCTGACGCACACAGCAAAGCACTGCCTGCTGCTGTCTTTACAGTCTCCTCTCCTCCTATGGCTGGATCACTCAATCTCTCTCTCTCTCTCTCTGCTCTCCCTCTCTCACACAGAAAATCTGCTCATTAGAGAGGACTGTTCCAATGCAGCCAAACACCAACCTCCACACACTCCCCACCTCCTCCTCCTCCTCCGCCTCTCTAGCACACTCCAGCTCTTAAAGGGACAGAGACACTCACACGAGTTCCTCTCGTCCTCCTTCACCTGTAGCTTTCATCGTTCACTCAGGCCTTTTTTTTAGTCTTTCTGCTCCTTCGCCTCGGGCTCGGCTCGTTGGCCTGACTGGGTGGGTCATATGTATGTATATACATATATATATATATATATATGTATATGTATATGTATATGTATATGTATATATGTATATGTATATGTATATATGTACATATATATATGTACATATATATATGTATATAGCTGACCTTCTGCCCAGCGTTGCTCTGCGTTCACAGCCGTGCTTCACAGACGCTCTGTCGCCGTCTACCGCCGTGGTTCTCAATCTGTGGAGCGTGTACCACTGGTGGTACGTGAGCTTCCTGTGGTGGTAAAAATCAGAAATACTGTTTTACTGTTTATACAACAGGGTTATGTGATCGGAAAATTCAACAAATAACAACATGAGACATTAAATCACAGTAGTAAAATAATAATAGTCCGCAGCTGACTTTGCTCCACCTATTTACTCCACTGTATATAATATATATATATAAACAGACATATATGTGTATACGTACATATATATATATACATACATACATATATATATATATATATTTATATAATTACTTTGTTACTACCTTGGATACTGTGGATGCATCTCTATCTCACAAGAGAACATCAATAGTGATACATACGTGTATATATATATGTGTATATATATATATATATATACACATACCCTAGTACAGGGTGAAAGGTCATCAGTTCATTACAGTCTGACCAACATACAGAGGCAAACTCACTCTCACACCTATGGTAAGTTTAGAGTGTCCAGTATTCTCCTAATCCCTAATCTGCATGGTTTCAGACTGTGGGAAGAAACCGTACAGTCCTTCTTTTTGTTTATTCTTATGAACTTTTAAATGTATGTCTTACATCTAGAGTTTATTTTTATACCTTGTTGTCTTTTATGCGTTTATGACGACATGTTTATCCGTTCTCTGTCGTTTCCTGCCGGTGCAGCTCATCCCTGCAGCTGCCCCCCGTTTGCTGTCGTCGTCGTCCTTGTCCGAGCGTTTCGCAGTGGCTGGGAGAGCTAAGCCAATTCCAGGCCAGATTAAAGTAATAAAATCATTGCGAGGATGGGGATTAAGGTTTATAGGGCCCTAAACACACGAGGTAGTCGAGAGAGAGAGAAGAAGGTGAACAGGAAGAGTCTGAGGGATTAGACTTCAGAGAAGTTAGTAACACACGCTGCTCATCACAAATCCATGACATCATGTGGAAAGACAATGAGAGATAAGACTGCTCTGACATGATCACAGGTCAAGATTACAGATGATGTTTGAGGGTAAAGACCAACACATGGACGGGATTATTTACATGTTTGAGAGGAAATGGAATTACAGACCACAATAATATGATTTAAAGCAAAAAACAACATTCTAGGACCAGGAAATATTCAGAGTTTGGTCATCATTGAAGGCAAAGATAAACCACTGGGAAAAAAAACTTTCAAAAACACATATAAAAAAGAATGTTAGAGGAAGGGGGAGATTAATAATTGCTGTTAATACTTAATGGAGAAGGGGTGGGATTAAATACGTTCTAGTTGTTACTGACTTTGACCGAAAGTGTGCCTACTTCCCGTCATCGCTATCACTTTACTTTAACAGCTGTGGTCGCCATAAAGTTAAAGAATGACCCTACGTATTCATTTTTTTAAGAATAACCGGAAGAATAATACAAAATATAACATTATTTGAAATTAGTGTAAAATGTCCTAACAGGAAGTAGAAGCTCCTAAACCAAGTTTCTTGTAGATTTAAAGTGACAGACAACGGGTGGAAGTTTACAGATAAATCATGTCCTCCAAAACTGTAAGGGGAGCTAGACTTTAGTGCTTTAACGTTGTTTGTACACGGTTTTGTATCAGATATTATATATATATATATATATATATATATATATATATATATATACCTTTAACATTAATCATGAGTGTGAACGAGCTTCTCAAAGGACTCAAGCGTCTCCGAGGGAAAACCAAAATGTGCCGAGTTCAAGCGCCCTCTGACCTCATCCGGCGACTTCCTGTGTTTGCTCACCATCTGCTCCATGCATCCAACGCGTGCGACATCTCCAAGCAGTCGATGAGGAGGAGGAAGAGGAGGAGGAGGACGGTCAATGATTACCTCTCGACTGTGAACCGACAACCACAAACACATCTGCTCATAAAATATTTTTTGAAAAAACAAGTGGAAACAGTCACCTTTAATTGACCGAATAAACACTTTTATTTTGAAAGTGTGTGAAACATCATCATAAACAGTATTTTTGATGACTTTTATCGACTCGCCCGTCGCAGCAGGATGGTGTCTTGTGTACCCTAATAAAGTGACCACTAAGTGTTAACGTCCTGAAATAATCCTGAAATAATCCTCCGTGAACAACTTTAGTTCCCGTCTGACTCACGTGTGACGACTAAACAGAATCACAGTTATTTATTTCATCTTTTTTTGTCTGTGTTAAATTTAAAAAAGGGGGGTGAAAAAAGGGGAGGAGAAGGGGCAGCCTCATTCTCATCCATCGCTCTTCTCCTCTATTATTCATCAGCTTCTTCTCATGCCTTGTTCAGCATGCTGATGGGAGGATAAAATAGGTCACAGAGGGAGAAAGGCTGTGACTGATGTCTTCATGGACTTCTCCTGCACTCACCTCCTCTTCCTCCTCCTCCTCCTCCCATCATCATGTCACCCTTCTCACCTGCTCTCTTCTCTCTCTCTACCTTCACCTCACATCTCTGGCTGATTCCTGATTCCTGTCACTCCTCAGCTCGGCTCAGCATCTGTCTGTATTTTTCTTCACCTCCTTGTCGCCTCCTTGTCTGTAAAAAAAGAAAAACTCAAGACAAAGGAACTGTGTTGCTGCCGAGTTTCTGCAGGGGGCAACAAAACCCAGAGAAATCTCTAAATCTGACGACGGGGAGGAGAGAAGAGCCCGGTTGGCGAGGAGGTGAAAAACCTGATCACAAAGAAATTTAATTAAACCAAGTCCTCGTTTATCTCTGTTTTATTGGCATTCTCTCCTTTTCTTAATCTGTTAAACTGTGCAGGAGCGGAGCGGTTAAAAGACGACTCCCCACATGAGTGAGTGCAGTGACACAAAAGGTCCACAAGGTGGAGACAAATCCAACTTAGCTCATACAAATACTGGATTTAACTAAATCAGTTTTCAAAGCTTAAACAAACTTTTAGGTCAATTACACCTGATGGTGTAAGACATTATTTATTATTATAAAAAATATTATTGTTATTCCATTTGAACGATCAAAGAATAAGTAACGGCAGTAAAAAAATTGGAATGTTTGTAAAAATAAATAAAAATCAAATCAAATAAAAAGTTAAAGCTGCAGTGTGTAACTTATATCATTCTGTCCGTATACAAAAACCATGTAACATAATCTGCTTCACGTGAAGGTTTTCCTGGTTTTAGAAGGTTAAAATATTGATAATCACATTAATTATACTGAATAAATGACTGAAATTGACTAAATATTGATTGAAAACACTTAGAATAGACCAAATTCTATTGAAAAAGAAGACTCTTGACGACTATAGCTTGATGTATTACAGCAAATATCCTTCATTTACCATTAAAACGCCAAAGAAAAGCAGGTCTTATTATCTGAAAGGAAATGTAATACAGATCATGAACTGCAGATCTTTTATTTTAGAATATTAGTGTAGAAACAACCCGTGAGCAGCTTTATATCCCAGTATATCTTGTATAAAGATATATTAATTTGATTTATATTGTGATGTATATTGATATCGGATGAAAAAAAAAAAAAGCTTACTTACTTTGGCACAGCTTCCCCACAGTGGGGGAAATATATTTATCAAGGCGGAGAAAACACGATTTATATATGTACTGATAAGAAATTAAAAGTTCATAAATTCAGTTGGAAGATCCTTTTTGTTTGTTATAAAATGATTAATTCGCTGTCGCATTAGAAAAAAAACATATTTTACACTCACAGACACACACACACACACAGTTCCACTACTGGTCTTCATAGAAGACTTTCGCCATGGTGACGGCGACCTTTGCGACCTTTTTGTCCTTGGCGTCGGGGCCCATGTTCGCTCGCGCCACACCTATCCAGTACTGCTCCGTACGGCTCTGGTAATCCGTCACCGTCTCTCCCTGCTGCACGGCCGGGTGCTCGCCTTCATCTGGACACACAGACGGACATCATTTACAAACAGTCGAGACCCTTTAATCCAGATTTAAGCTGCAATCGAGCTGCCAAACGTCAAAGAAACATATAAAATCCTGCAAAACGTACAGAAAAGGGTGCTTTTTGGCAGAAAACTGACATTTGTAAACGTCTCTGTCTCCCGCACCAAAGTCCATAGAGGAAAAACTGTATTTTTTAGCTCATACGGACACAGGAGCTGTGAGTCCACTGCTGCATCATCTGATACATTTGTGCCACTAAAGGAAGGAAGTGTGATTGTTGTTGTTGTTAAATCGCTGATTTTCTCTATGGACTTTGGTGCAGAGGTTTTCAAAGTGACGCAAGCAAAAAAGGCAGTTAAAGAGCGAGATAAGGTGGAAACTTGGGGCACCCAAGCAGTTGCCTGCCATGCCTGTTCATAAACTGCACGTCTGCCCGTAGCACAATGAAAGTGAGGAAGTGCGTTAAAAAAAATGTACGCGTTAATTTTGACAGCCCTAGTGTCACAGTGAGGTCATGACGTACGTCATATCCTCATTGAAAATCGAAGGCGCTGCTCAATATAAATCACATTAACAGAGTGAGAGCAGATGAATCCCTTGCCTTCCTCATCCTCGCTTTCCTCTTCAGACCCCCCCTCCTCCTCCTCCTCCGCTTCCTCTCCCTCTGCTCCTTTCACCTCCTCGCCCTCCTCTTCGTCGTCCTCTGACTCAGACTCTTCCAGCCACTCCTGCGTCTCTGAGGACAGAGAGAGACAGAGAAGCATAAATCCAGATGAAACCTCGTCTCATCACTAACTCGTCTCCTGGCGTCAGAAGACACTCGGACATTCCTGACTCACTCGGGTCCATTTCCACCAGCGTCTCCCACTGCTCCATCTTATTCAGGTCCAGACAGTAGAAGTCGTTGAGGGTGAACTGGCGGTCGCCCACTTCGAACATCCCTCCGTACAGGTAGAGCTTGCCCTGACGCACCGTCGCCATGGCGCTGGACCTCGGGCAGGGCTCCACCAGGTTAGCAGACGCAGAACCTGAGAAGATTAAAACATCTGAAAACATCTGAATCTGCAAAATAATGAGAAACTGAATGTGTGTAATCTTACCATCATCCTCCTCCTCTTCCTCTTCTTCTTCCTCCTCCTCCTCCTGAGCTCCGGGGATCACTTCCTTGATGGTCATCACCGTGCCGTCCTCCGTCACAATCTCTTTGATGACCTCAGTGGGTCCACGGGACGCCTCCTCCTCCTCTCCTTCCTCCCCCTCATTCCCCTCTGCTCCCTCCCCCTCTGCTCCACTCTTCTTCCCCCTTCGTCTTTTCTTCTTCTCCATCTTGTTTCCCTGAAAACAGAGAAACAACAACACATGAGTGGAATGAATGGTCGACACACTTTACTAAAGTCTTCAGACTGTTTGGTCTCCAGATCATCAAGGATCCCAGGATTGTGTTCCTGAGATCGATATCCGGATTTACATTACCGTTTAAAAGTTTGAGGTCGTTTAGGATTGTCCTTATTTTTGAAGGAAAATCACCTTTTTTCAATGAATATAACACATTTTGAGAAAATTAATTTTAATTTTGAGATTAAAAAAATATATAATTATGAGAGAAAAAAATGTATTTGAGAAATGTCCTTACTTTTGAAGGAAAAGCCCTTTTCAATGAATAAAACACATTTTGAGAAAGAAAATAACATTAAGAAAATAAACATTTTGAGAAAAACTATTAAATTTTTTTGCGAAAAATAAATACATTTTTCAAAAAAACATTTTGAGGAAAACTATTTAAATATTTAGGGAAATTTTCTCTTTCTCAAATTCTTTTGAGAATTAATTGAACATGTCGAGGGAAAAAAATCAAATTTTGAGAGAAAAATTAAAATTATGAGGAAAAAAAAATAATTTTGAGAATTTTTTTTTCTCAAAATGAATTTTTTCTCCCCTAAATTTTTTTTACATTTTTTTTAATTTTGACGAAAACTTAATAAATGTTGATAATTTTTGGTTCGGCTCTTTGCTCCACATAACAAAGAAACCATTAAAACTGAATCATTTTGGTGTGTGGACAAAAAGAAGACATTAGAGAACATCGTCATTTCCAGGTTGGACAAACACTGATCAACTTTTTTTTTATGAACCAAATGATTCATTGAAAAAATAATTTTAATTTCAGATTAATCGATTATGAAGATATTCGTTAGTTGCAGCTCTCCAGTTATCCCAAATCTAAAAACCATATCTTGTCTCATGTCACCATATACTGTATATGTAGATAAATTATCGCAGTGGAACTCACGCGCAGCAGTCCGGGGAACCAGCGGTTCTTGGCCGTGTCATAAAGGTACAGGTCGTTGAAAAAGTCACCCTCCAGCGTCTCCTCCTCTTCCTCGTCACAGACGCCGCCAAACAGCACCGCCCTCCCCGCTGGGCCCACCGCGAGAGAGAAGCCGGAGCGAGGAGGAGGCTTGTTCCCTGAGGGGTTCAACCTGGACCAGGACCACTTCTCTGGAGGACACACACACACACAAAACAACATCTCATTGGTTTCTCTCTTCAGTAACTGGAAAACAACAAGTATATTTCTCGTCTCTCGGGTGTAAATTGTCGGTACCTTGGCCGTCTTTGCCGTCTCGCTTCAGCAGAAACATGTCTGAGTGGATGGTTCCCTTCTCCACGTCCTTCTTGACTCTCTAAATGAACACAAACACAAAATATCAAGAATTTAAAACCTAATATATACACAAAATTAACTGTCGCCTCAAAACACACACACACACACACACACACACACACTGACCACTTTAGAGTATCCACCATAGATGATCACACCCGTGCCGTCAGGCGTGGACGTCATCTGACAGGCCGAGCGTGGGCAGGGGGCGGAGCCTGTCGGAGTGAGGCGGGACCAGGTGAACGTGTCCAGAGAGAAAGAGTAGACGTCGTTGTAATAGATGAAATCCCTGAATGGGCAAAAATAAAGTTAAATTAGTGTTTTTGCTGCATCATGAGTATGGACATTCTTTACGGCCATGGTTCTCAAACTGTGGTGCGTGTACCACCAGTGGTACGTGAGCGTCCTCTAGTGGTACTTGATAGAAAATCAGAAAACCAGTGGCTTATTTTAGCCATTAAAGGAGCAGAACATTTTTTTTTTGCCCATTTTTCCAGAACCTGATTTACTGCAGAAAAACAAACAGGTTTATTGAAAAATAAACACTGCATTTTCACACAAATTGAAAAGAATTTGGGTGTTAAATTTGAAATTTTAATGTGCAAATTAGACAAAGAGGCTAATTCGCCAGCTTCCTGAAACAGCGTGAGTGAAATTACCGTAATAACCACAACGGGTTCTAAATGACGTGGCGACTTTTCAGCTTTCAGAAACAGTTGGAATTCTTCCGAGAGCACAAACTGTCGCGTAACCACGGTAACGCAGAGTTCGCTTGTGCAAAGGTGGGTTAATAATTCAAGTCTAGTTCAAGTTAATCTTAACTTCACTATACCCGTGTGTGAAGTATTATACAAAGCTGATGTTTATGATGATTCAGTAACGTCCACGTACCTCGTGCTCTCGTGGAAACCTCCAAACACCAGCAGCTGCTTCTTGCTCAGGACCATGCGGTGACCGCTGCGACCCGACGGACCGCCGGGCGCTCTGGGGAAAAACACAAGCAGCCAAAAAAATATTGAAAGCAGAAAATAATCCCATGTAAAAGCTCCATGGGGGAACATCTACTGCTGGTCCCCTGTGGAACTTTGACAGAGAGTTATGCGTTGTTCAGTGTCTTTAAACACACAGAATTCATCCAGCAGACATTCATAATACCAGACAATCACTGTCTTGAGAAGCTAAAAGTGTAGCCATGATTAAAAAAAATACGACTGTGAAGTTATACTGAAAATCCAAGCTAATTTTTAGCAGCAGAATCCACTTCTTTTCAGCCACAGTCGCGTAAGCAGCCGCTTTATCTTTACAACACTAATACTAAATGATAATAGTACATTTTATGAAGTGTCGTTCTATTTTTTTACCCGGCGTTTGTTTACTGCACGTACTTGATGTTCTCCCAGGTGTGCGTGGCAAGGTGCAGCACCCACAGGTCCTTGTAGTGGTAGAACTGTTCCCCGTTCGGAGACGCAAACTCTCCCCCAAACACCCAGAGCTGGCCCCCGCCCTGGGGAACAACCACCGCCTGAGGGGAGGAAAGAACACAGGGAGGGAGGTGAGGGTGAGACAAGGAGGCCTGATGTCCTCGGATTTAATTGGTTTCCGTGCAACCGGCCGTTAGCCGTGATGACATTGCTGATATGACTCAAAGTTTCCCATGATCTGCTCTGTTGTGCAGCGCTCTGCCCTCTTGTGGCCGATTTAAGAATCGCTCGAGTGTGGCCTTCACCTGGTGAGCGCAGCGAGGCGGAGGAGGACCGGGAATGTCCGATTTCACCCAGCAGTCTTTCTTGATGTTGTAGAAAAACAGGTCGTTGTACAGGTATGTCTGCAAATAAATAAACAAACAAACAAATAAAAAGGGAGTTTTTAAACAGGGAAGTCGTTCCTGTCACCTTCATATAGGACAACATTTAAATAACCATTAGTTGCAGCCCTAATAAACTCAGTTTAGTGATTGTTGACTGCATTCGTGTCTCATTAAGGAGAGCATAAAGTGTTAAACTACCTTCTTTCCGTTGAAGAATTCTCCTCCAAACAGGATGAGTTCATCTTTCTCAGGATGAGCAGAGAGAGACGAGCTCAGCCTGAAAAAAAAAAGCATAAACAAACAACATACGAGTTATTGTTTAAAATCAGAATTTCACATCTAGCAGCATCCACTGGGTGAATTATATTATATTTAAATGCATTCCATGAGCTGTCTACTGTTTTTTTTCACAATGACAGCACAGAAGCAACTGCACTTCTCTTGAATAGTGAAGTTCTCGAGAGGTCATGATACAAAAAGAGAAAATCTGGATTTTAGTGTTAAAGGTTCGCGCGTTATGTGTCTTTTGTGTGCAGCGTTCACCTCGGTGATGGAGGAGGACACGTCGACTCCACAACCTGTGTCTTCTTCGCATCCAGATTCTGAAACTCTGCAATGAGAGCCTCCAAATCCTCCTGGTGAGAGGAAAAAGGGAGAATGAAAGGAGATAAGTAAAGGAGGAATGTAATGAAAGACAAACAAAACATGCTGTAAAATGTATTGATTGACATTCAAAAATGTGACCTGATTGGTAATAAATACAGACTGGTGATTATCCGTCATTTTGTAAATTCTGCCCAGCGTCAAGTGAATATTTAACTTGGACGTGGTTGTCTTGGAGCTCTTTTTACTCGATTATTTGTCAACAAAACATGGAACATATAGCCTTCAGTTTTTATTCCAACAAACTCCTGCTGAATCTTTAAATCTATCCTGAAAACACACCTGTTTGCCACTGGGTTTGAATCTCATCATTAAATTATCGTCACTGCTGCACCTCAGCTGTAACTTTTAATCTCTTTTAATTTCCTTTTTCTCCCCTCCTTCTATTACCCCTCTGTTACAATGGTTTATTGTCTTTTTTGAATGCCTTCTTGTTGAAATGTACGCTATGAATAAACTTGCCTTGCCTAATGACACTGGTCTATCTTGTGACCATTATTATTAATAATTATATTTGTCTGATAATTAGGACACATATTTAGATTCCAATTGTCTATTAAAGGTGCCATATGTAAGAATGTGGCCAAAAATGGTTACTACATTCAAATTCAAAATACCGAGGTCTTTTAGGTTTCGTTTTCTGACGTAACTGGCAACCCGTGGTTGCTCGGCAGCTGAGACTCTACTGACGGCAATGGTTGGTAGACGGCGGTAGGTGGCACCACATGCCAAAACATGATTTCAAAACATAAACATGATTTGCAGTCTGCAAAACATTTTTTATAATGCAAATATTTGTCTGTACTGTTGTTGTTGGTGTGTTCAGTTTGTTATATGAACATTATTCCTGAGTCTGTGTGACATATTAGGAGGATTTTATGGCCAGTTGCTTTAGATTTAATTACATAATGAACCTTTAAATTAAAGGCATTAAAGGTCTCTTTATAACATATCTTCAAACTAGAGCAACGATTATTCTATTATTAACTCATTAGTAAATTAACTGTCAACAACTTTGAGTGTTTTTTTAACAGTTAAAAACAAGCTTTCTGCTTTTTCAGCTTCTTAAATGTGAATATGTTGTGGTTTCTTTGCTCCATGTAACAAGTAAGACATCATTCAAAGTGAATAAGTTTGGTTTAAGGACAAAACAAGACATTGACATTCATTGTTCCTAAGTTTGTTGACACTTAATGGACCAAACAAGTAAAAAAACAGATGAATTAAAGACGGAAATAAAGATTAGCTGCAGCCCTACTCCAAAACAACAGTCAGTCAACCATGACGTGCTCATATCTGTCGAGTTTACATCTCTTTTTATTAAGAATTGGTAGAAAACAAACTTTACATTTGAGTTCTGTATAAAAGTATAAGGGTTAGGGTTACCCTCACCTCTTCTCGTTTGGACCTCTTTGAAACCTTCTTCTCCATCTTGGCCGCGGTCTTCTCCGCGCCTTTCACCTTCTTTTCTTTCTTGCCCTTTTTGCCCATTACTGTCGTGTTTATGTTCGATTATAATTTATTGATTTTCCTCTCGTTTCTCGTTAATTTAAATGAACCCGGAGCCGCGTGGGAATCCAAACAAACTCGCGTGTGAAACCCACACGAGCCGCCGACTCTGACAAGTAAGGGGCATTCACTTCCGGCAATAAACCGTAGACATGTGGCAGCGACTCCTAGCGGCACGGAGGACACACTGCACCAGGGCGCCACAAAACATTTAACTGATTTTCAGGGCTTGAAATGTTTATAAATCACAGAATTTCATGTTCACATATGATATAAATATTTTAAGTTATATATTTTGTGTTTTATATTTTTATTTCTGAAGTGAGTAAAGCAGAAAAAAATGATTTATTGTCCCTGTTATGAGGTGTTAATGCTTTAACTTTGAGGGGTTTTTTTGCGCAAGTGTGTTTGTATAGCTGGTGAAAATTAAAAAAATACATATAATTTCATCGGACCATTTTTGGACTACATACTATACTACGACGTTTTTGACCATTTTTGACCATTTTTGGATGACATATACTATGACGTTTTTGACCAATATTGGACGACTCATTATACTATGACGTTTTTTACCATTTTGACCAATAATGGACGACATACTATACTACGACGTTTTTGACTAATTTTGGATGACATACTATACTATGACGTTTTTGACCAATATTGGACGACATATTATACTATGACGTTTTTGACGTTTTTGACCAATATTGGACGACATACTATACTACGACGTTTTTGACTAATTTTGGACGACATACTTTACTATGACGTTTTTGACCATTTTTGGACGACATACTTTACTATGACGTTTTTGACCAATATTGGACGACATACTATACTACGACGTTTTTGACGTTTTTGACCAATATTGGACAACATACTATACAACGACATACTATACTACGACGTTTTTGACTAATTTTGGATGACATACTTTACTATGACGTTTCTGACCAATATTGGACGACATACTATACTATGACGTTTTTGACCAATATTGGACGACATACTATACTATGAAGTTTTTGACCATTTTTGGACGACATACTATACTACGACGTTTTTGACGTTTTTGACCAATATTGGACGACATACTATACTACGACGTTTTTGACTAATTTTGGACGACATACTTTACTATGACGTTTTTGAACAATATTGGACGACATACTATACTACGAAGTTTTTGACGTTTTTGACCAATATTGGACGACATACTATACTACGACATACTATACTACGACGTTTTTGACTAATTTTGGACGACATACTTTACTATGACGTTTTTGACCAATATTGGACGACATACTTTAGTATGACGTTTTTGACCTTTTTGGACGACATACTATACTATGACGTTTTTGACCATTTTTGGACGACATACTATACTATGAAGTTCTTGACCAATATTGGACGACATACTATACTACGACGTTTTTGACTAATTTTGGACGATATACTTTACTATGACGTTTTTGACCAATTTTGGACGACATACTATACTACGACGTTTTTGACCATTTATGGACGACATACTTTACTATGACGTTTTTGACCATTTTTGGACGACATACAATACTATGACGTTTTTGACCATTTTTGGACGACATACTATACTAGATCTAGGTCACGTTGTGCTGAAAAAAATGCATAAAAGACACTATATTATACACATAGCCTCTGTATATAGATTTTAACATAGTCATATAAAAAAGCAGCCTAAATTCTCTGTGTTCTAAGGGTTAAACATGTGTCAGTTTATCTTCGGGGTGTGTGGAATGTCACAGAGAGAACACGACATCTACTAATTAGTTGTGAAGTGTCTTCACGCCCTGAGTTGGCATTTCTTTGTCAGTAAAACAACACACATGTGAATGAATGTGAGTTCCTTGAAAGGACAAGTTGTTGTTAAGGACTCTCATTCACGTCCATTCATTTATCAAAGCCTTATTATAAAGCACTTATCCCTGTCCTTAATCCTAACCAGTTACTGCTTAAAACCTAACCACAATTCAAATCTTATTCCTAAACTTAACCAGTTTAAGTCGAGATTCTGCCTCATTAAGACCAGGTTTAGGTCTCCAAGGTCAGTGATTATACCAGGAAAAGTCCCAAAGAGGTACAAAATACAAGAACACACACACACACACACATTGGGGAAAAAACAAAGAAATTATATAAGAAACTTCGTTTTATGTCCGGTTCAATCATTATTATGTCGTTTTGTAGTTATTCTTGGAAAATGGTCCTAAAAATAGAGATCCTGCACTCTAAAAGTGAAAGGCAGTTCCCCTTGTCAACAGCAGGGGGCAGTTGTGTCTTTCTCTGAATCCTGTAGGTATAATGTGAGCCTTATCACGAAAGGTTTTTTCAATATTATATCTAGTAAAAGTCACTTAGATAAGAAACAACTTAAACATTCATAAAAGTTACTGGAAGCCTTATTTATATTTTGCAAGAAAAACACATTAAGAAATCAGATTTTTCCTTTGCCTTCCAAACACCAGAGGAGGAAACAGTACTGAAATATTCTACTCAAGTAAAAGTACAACTATTGTGTTAACATTTTACTCAAGTACAAGTAAAAGTACTGGTTTAAAATATACTCAGAGTAAAAGTGACTTTGTTTACCTTTTTTATAACATGGTGTGAGTTCTTTCTTGTGTCGAGCAAAAAGGAACACAAATGTCACGTTATATTATAAATAAATAAATAAACAACATCAAAATAAAATATGTAAGCACATAATGTATCAGTCAACATGGGTCAAAGGTCACAAAAACTTTCTCACTCACTGACGCATGGACCTTAAATGACTTACAAAAAGTACAAAGTACACAAAAAAAATACTTAATTACAGTAACAGTTAATAGTTAGTAAATGTAATTCATTACTTTCCAACTCCAAACGCTCATAAGAGCTCACACACACACTCTCACACACACACACACACACACACACACACACACACACACACACACACACGCTTGTGTCAGCTGACCACACACACAAACCACATGACTACTTTGCCCACCACTCACTCCTGACTGTAAACCTTTGTTGCACGTCTGTCTGAGGCAGGGTGTGTGTGTGTGTGTGTGTGTGTGTGTGTGTGCGTGCGTGCATGCGTGCGTGTGAACTATTACATGAGAGTAGCAAATTGTCAGTGACTTTTTCCTTTCTTTCTTTCTTTCTTGTTGAAAACACAACCTTTTTCCATGTGGGGTCTGTGAGTCTTTGTGTGGTCACAGTTCCAGAATAAGAGAGTAAGATCTGTTTGTTGATAAGGTCACAAGGAGCCTGAGGAAGTCACATCATCATCATCATCATCACATCCAGCACCTCAAGGCTAAAGCATGGAAGTCACACGTTTTTTTCCCCCCTTGTGCTGCAAAAAGTCCCTGTTTATTATCATTTAATGATAAACATCCTGTGGAATGGACTATACATAAACCTTAAGAGATTCTCGGGACATTGTGTGGTGTGTTGAATGAATATAGCTCAAATTTGCCTGAGGACACATTTGACCCAAGGGGCAAAAAATGTCACCTTTCCAAAAAACACACCAGTAAAACCATTATACTGTATGTTAATATTTGTTTTTCCACTTTAAACAAGTCAACGTTTTAAACCTCTTTCAGCCTGAAATACACATATTAAATATTGATTATATTTTGTGAATTTTGAACCCTTTAAAGGCCAGTATGTTCATACAACTCCACTGTTTTTCTATAAAAAAAATAAATAAACTTTAAAGGTGCATTATGTAATAAATCTAAAGCAACTGGCTGTAAAATCCTCCTAATATGTCACAGCGACTCAGGAATAATGTTCATATAACAAACTGAACTCACCAACAACAACATTACAGACAAAAAATATTTTGCAGACTGCAAATCATGTTTATGTTTTGAAAAACATGTTTTGGCATGTGGCGCCACCTACTGCCATCATTGCAGTCAGTAGAGTCTCAGCTGCTGAGCAATCACGGGTTGCCAGTTACTGAGTCTGAGCTACAATGGCAGAAAAAATTAAACTTAAAAGATCTCAGTATTTTGAATTTGAGTGTAGTAACCCTTTTTGGCCACATTCTTACATATGGTGCCTTTAATAATGTCCATTGAGCACCTTTTTTTATGTTTTTATGACAGCACTGTACCTATTTCTTTGACAGCACCATAAACACTGCTACATCCTCACCGTACTACTGTGTCTACATGTTATCGTGACCTCTCAGCTGGAATCGAAGTGTGAATGGAGCACACACACCTAGTACTGACTTGTTTACTTTCCTGTTAAACAGCATTTCCCATCAGGAAGTGGAGTTTGTTTACCCGGTAAACAATTCTCTGCCCTGCAGCTCACAGAAGTCCTGAGGCGATCCTAAAATTCTGGGAGGCCACGGGCAAAGAAGCTAATTGGGGCCCTTCACTACCTCATCAACTGTCTAGCCTTGAGCAAGACCCTATGTTGCAGTGTGTGGATGAGTGAAAACTGTAGTGTAAAAGCAGTAAATACAGACCATAATACCAACTCTTCTTCTTCTCCTGATTTTATTTTGAAGTAACAAAGAGAGTTTGAGGAAATGTAAAAGTAAAAGTTGCTACCGTAAAGTACAGATAGGTGAATTTTGTACTTAACCCTTTAAGGTACTACTCAACCATTTGGTCGACCACACTTTAAGTCACTATATCTAATTGAAAAATGCATCAAGCTGAACTCACTTACACTTAATTAATGTGACTTGTTCTGAATGTTGTATTTTATGAATTATGCAAACCAGGTTTATTATGAACAGACATCTCAACCGTTTGGTAGAGGCCTATATCTGAAATACTGTAGGGTCTAATTAAAACATTTTTTTTTTCGTTATTGTTATCATAAGTAAATACAATAAAATAAAATATGCAAAATAAAATGCAAATTAATCATTTTTCCTATGATTTTTTTCTTGATGTGTACCTTAAAGGGTTAAGTACAGTTACGAAGCCGCGCCGTGCGAACCATGCATGCTAACTGCACATGTCCACATGTAGCGACCCTTTCCAGCCCAGTTGGTGGCGCACTCTTGCTTTGGTTGCAGAAGACAACAAAGTAGATGTTTACCTTGAGAACTTTATGTGACGATACTTCAATTTGTCTTAAATGTTTTAAGGGGCCCTTTAACTTGACTTGATCTGATCAGACCTGGAACCGCGGAAAACGCAGTTTCCACGTCAGGCACAGGTCAATACGACCTCCTGACCCAATAAACGTCGCCGACTGTAATGAAAAATAAAGACAAGTGGCTGCTCTGCACCTGAGCCCATCTCTTCAGCTCCGGTTCCCCGCCCTCGGGCTCTGGTGACTCAACACAGTTACGTCAATACCACGCTCGTCTGCGAGTCGTCCGCCTGTTAGCCTGAACGTCTGGTCGTGACTGATGAGCCAGTGAGAGAATAAAGGACAGAGGTGTCGTGGTGAAGAGATAAATAAGAAAAGGCTGTTTGAGACGTCACTGATGCTCATCTCATTTCTCTGTGTTTTTCCTGTCTGTTCTGATATGCTCAATTTTCTGTTTTCTTTCAAATATGGTTTTCACGCTTTCATTTTATGGAGCAAAATTAGGTGCTCACACAAATATACACAGTAGTGCTGCGCAAAAGGTTAACGTGCTTTAACGCACATTAACGCACAACGAGTTTCAATGACGACTGACCGGAAAAAGACACTTGTGACGTCATGTTTACGTTCCGCGACACCGCAGTCCAGGCACTGTTTACCAGTTAGCTCCGTTAGCTGCATTAGCGCCTTTTAGCGTCGTTAGCGGGCCTACAGTGGAACTGGAGCGGTCTGTTTATTTAAGGAAAAGAGCAGCGCTACAAATAACCAGTGTACCCTGTGTACTGCGTATGTGTGCCTCTGTTTTTAAAGTTTAGCGTTACTTTAGAGACTCATTTTAACAATCGGGAGTCACGTAAACATGACGTCACATGCGTCTTTTTCCGGTCAGTCGTCATGGAAACGCGCCGTGCGTTAATGTTGATGCTGTTAAACGCCATTGACGTGTTAACATTTGGCAGCATTAATAAACAGGTCTTTCACGTACACAACTTTCATTTGATATACACGATATGGACAAAAGTATTTGGCCACACCCAGTAAATCTTACAATTGGCTGGCGAAACTGTCAATCCAATGAGATTATGTGTGAGAAGTGTCATTTTCATGTTGCTAAGATTCCCGGTGCGCTCCAGTTGTTGTCGGAAGTCACAATTTCCCTGTTTCTCGTCGGGAGTTTCATCTGGAATGGACCCCCCAAATCTGATTTCCAACTCAGGAAGTTGGAGCAACCTAGCAAACCCTGACATAGCATTCCAAAATGGCTGCCACTCGTAACGCTACGTTTACTGTTAAATGTACTTTAAACGTCTTATTTGTTTCACATTAAGTCAGCCATACACATAGTACTGTTTGTGTCTGTGTGTGTGTATTACGCTGTTTGTGTATATAAAATAATACCTTATAGAGCATTTTTTTATAGACTGGTATAGCTAACAATAGCTAGCATGGGATACTGTACTTGCATGGAACGTTTATAATGTGTGTTTCTTTTGTAATTCAGCTTCATATACTGTATATACTATATATACATATATATATATAAATATATATTATATGAATATTTTCTGGTTTCTTTGCTCCATAAATGAAACAAGAGTGGAAAAAAACAAGACATTTTAGGACATCATCATCATTTAACAGCCCAAACAAGTACCAGAAATAGTATAGTATAATAGTAAATATAATAGTTTTCAGGCTGAAAAAGTATTATGAAAATAATCGTTAGTAGCAGCATGGTGGTACGGTGGCTAGTAGCGGTTAGCACTGTTGCCTCACAGCAGGAAGGTTTTGGGTTCCATTTCCCCAGTCTGGGACCTTCCCACCATCCAAAAAGCAGTTTTAAATAAAGTGTCTCTGCGCTCGTGGTCTTAGCGAACTTATGATCCTCACATGCAGCTGAAACTATTTCATCCTCAGAAAGGTCGTAACCTCACAACGTCACCAATCAACAGACCTATTTTAGAAGACGATAATTACAGTTTTCAGAATCGTGTTGTGTTTGAGCGCCGGTGATGTTACATATAAACCTGTCGACCTGTGGTAAACTGTCAGTGCCAGTGCCTCCATCACACTCAAAAACAGCACCTTCATGTTTGTTTCTACTGCTATTTTGCAAAATATTTGTTATTTTAAAGAGAAATGGACCATTTTTAACTAAATTACTTCATCTTAAATGCACTAATTGAATGATTATTGGGTTAAATGACAGACGGTGCTTCTAAATGTTGTTGTATATTCTTACAATAAAGTATTCTAATCTTAAATATTGTGAGGAAATAAAAGTTTGTTGAGTCAACACATTTTATTTGTTTAAAATATTCACTACAGTCAAACAAATTACATGAAACAACGTCATGATCTGTGTCAGGTATGATATTTAATCTTAGATATAATCTCTGGGTCAATATTATTTCATGTTAATTAAACATAATTTGCTCTCAGTTGGTTTTTATATGATTAAGTTGTTTACAGGTGTTTATTTGACTCTCATCTTCATCATGTGGGTCCAGCTCCTCCTACGGTCCATGGTTGAACTTCCCTGACCTCTGACTTGAACGTCTTCCACCTCAATGCTCTGAATTCTCCTCCAGAGGATTAAAATCGCTTGGTTCCGTGAACATTTGTCAGCTTGGTGTCAGGTTAACCTCCAGAAACAACCTGTATTAATCTCCGACAACAGTTTACTGCCAACATAGAAGCACGCGGTTACTCGTGTACCTCGTCATGGCGGGGGGAGGGAGGGGGGTAATCCAGGCTTCAGGGCAGGTTAATCTCAAGATAATGAATCACAATCAAGCTTCTTGTGCGTTTCTACTGGACGTTTGGGCCATAAAATGTTGAAAAATGTTGATCCGGTGTTTCCCAGACCACGAAATGACGACGTTCTCAAATTTCTCAAACCAAAATTAATCCATTTTAATGATTTATTTCGTATATGGAGCAAAGAAATCAGGACAATATTAACTGAATAAGCCAAAAAATCTGAAAATCAGTCATTCAGCAACGGATTGATGGAATAATCGCCGCATCCCCACTGTACTTTATTCATGGTTCTGTTGATGCTGTTTGTACTAATTAGCCTGAAGTGAATGAATGAAGCTTCATAGCAGTGATGCCTGGTTATGCAAATTTAATCTTTATAGTCTTTTTGTTTGTTTATTATATTTGGTAGCACAGGCTCCAGCTCAGCTTAGTTCCCCTCCAGAAAACACTAAAACAATGTTTATACTTTCATTTATTTGTCTCATTATGCTTCGATAACTGCATCGGAATGAACTAAAAAATGATGAAACAATCTTGGACAGAACTCAACCTTTAAGGGCACGTTTGACTCGTGGATAAAGGGGCCATTGTAACACACAGAGAGAGCTGCGTAGAGGGTTAAGTCTACACAGTTGAAGGTCTCCAACACGAGGCGTTTCAGGAGGTTTTGGAATTCCACATCTATTCAGTCGTCGTATAAACGTGGGAATAGAAGTGGGACGAAGGAATTTAGATACGACTGAAGGTCTTTGACGGACGGACAGTCGGGCACCTGATCGTCAGCGTAAATAAGAGATAATAATCTCATTCTGATCATCTTTGAGATGTACATGGTCTTATTTAGGTCTCATTTATTACTATGGAATAAAATGGCAGTAATAAACATTTGAAAAACCTTATATACGATTTAAAGGTGAAGTAAGTAGTTTATAGTGCCATCTAGAGGAGAGGCTGAAATTTACAACAAAGAACTGCTCCTCTGCTCACCCTCTCCCTTCCCTGATCGCTACGGGCGAGCTACCGCGACCGTAGCAGAGAGAGTGGAGGCGGGACTTCCGCTACATGTAAAGAGATGCTTGATTTGTTCTCTCGCGTTTGTCCTTACAGGCTCCGGTAGAAACATGGCGTCTCGTTGCTAACAGTGGCTATGCAACCGCGGCCCGCGACCATGTTATTTTACATGACTTTTTGAAACACTACGAAAATGAAACAAAAACTATTATACAACGACTAGACAATGCAAGAGCACATAATATGTATAAAAAAATGGATTTTGGGTTATATAAACCCCTAAATACTACACATTGTCCCTTTAAGTAGTGTTGTCAAACGTTAACGCGAACATTTTTGTGGTCCAAAATTTGAAAAAAAAATTAAAACATTTTGGGTCCAAAATTTGACAAAAATGTCATACTATACATATGTCGGCCAAAATTAAAAAAGCACTAGATTTAAGACAGAAAAAAGTCGATCACAGTTTCTTACATACATTTAACTATGCTAGCACCGCAGTTATAAAGAAAACAATATGACAAGTGCTTGAAAAATAAAAATATAGATTAAGTCATAATTATGAAGCCCTCGCTCTTGAACGATTACTAAAAGACATAAGAGTGAAACAAATCTGCCGCTACTTTATTAAAATAGAATATTTTTGTCTGAAGCCAGCACAGAAAACCAGTCAAGGATGGAAAAAAACTTGAGATTTATTCGTAAAGCACTTTCCACAAAAATGTTCTGTAAACAAAATTAAAGTGACTAAACAATAAACGACAAAGTTTCCTAAAAAAATAAATAAATTAGCTTTCTACAATCCTAAATCAGGTTAGTTTTCCCCTCCTCTCCATCGGCGAAGTGCGACGGCTGGAGTGTGTTAGAAAAAGGTTCTGGTGCTAAAGACATACAGAGTAAACCTGTCCTGCATTCCGTCTCCATGGCAACGACTCCAAACCCTCCTCTACGCAGGGGGGTCGCATCGCAGTCACCGTCGCTATTGGATACGGCGGCGGCGCCATGGTCACGTACGTTTTTGGTCCGCTTGCGGGACGATGGTGGACGTTAGTAATACAGCAGTAACTTTTGTTTCTGGAGATGTGAGGGAAATAAAAATGGAATGACGTGTGCGGATAAAAAAAAGAAAGAAAGAAAAGAAGAAGAAAAGTTTGTATTGAGATCTGATTGTTTTCCTTTGACATTTCAACCCCACCCACCCCCGAGCAAAAAATAAACAAAAACATTTTTCTCATTTCCTTTTGAGGATTTCTCTCGATGCACTGAAGCACATTAAGAACACACACACACACACACACACTCTTGTACAGCATTCTTCGTGAGGACGCACACAAGAGAGACAAAGACATCTTTCATTCTTTAGCTTTTTACCCAGAACCTTAACCATCACAACGTGAGTGCTTGAACTGAACAATTAAACCAATGCTAACAAACAAAAGTCTAACGCTAACCCGAAAATCAAGTCTTATACCATAAATAGCCCTTTAACGGAGCCCCTTAACCGAACATTAACCGACCCAGTTCTAGCCCTAAAACCAAGTCTTAACCCTCAAAAAGTGGGCAACAGACCTTGAGAACCAGCCAAAATGTCCTCCGGTAAGTTCTTGATTCCCGTGGTTTACAGGTTTTTTTTGTCCTTACAAAGATCTACGTACAACAAGTCGTAGCGAGGACACTCAAGACATGATTCAGCACCTAGCCCCTTACTCTAACCGTAACCTAAACCCAGTTCTGACAATAAAACCAAGTCTTAACCACCACAAAGTGGGCAACAGAACTTTGAGGACCAGCCAACATACGTCCATGTTTCCGATGGTTTGTACATTTTCTGGTCCTCACAAAGATACCCATACAAGAAAACACACACACGCACACACACACACACACAGGTTTGCACAGCTATTCTTTTCAGGACACTGCATTGAGTTCCATTCATCTGAACAGCTGAACAAAGCATCCAGCATCCAAAACCCTAACCTGACCACAACCAGTTCCTCAGGAATGAAAGTTCTGCCTCATTAGGACCAGGTTTTGGACTACTGGTCCTGACAAGGTGGACAGTGTTTATGCCAGACAAATACATCCATCACAACACAACTTATACCAACTCATACCAACCCCTTACCCTAACCCTTAAATCAAGTCTTAAAGGAGTAGTTCATGTCCTGTCAAGTATGGTTGCATGAGGCACGAGGTGCTTCCAAGTTTCCAACTCCTCTCTGACTAAGTCGGCACCTGATTCAACTACACTTTAAAAAAGAACCTGAACGACCCCCTTTAGCCCTTTGAAGGTCCGGAGCTCCGTTTACAGTAAGGATTCAAAGAAAAACAGTGCGACTTCATGTTGCAAAGAGATCGATCCCAAAAGGTGAGAACCAGATCGTCAACGGAACGGATTGGAGCGAGCGACAGTCACGTCAAACTTAACGTCAGCATCAGTCGGCTTCACACAGTACGTGGTCGGCCTGTAACTAAAACACAGAAAAACACTGCTTCCTTTTCATTCTGTAAGGCTTTCCGTTTTTGTTTTTTTTAAACGTTGTGGAAAAGAGTGGAGTCACACACATCCAGGTTATTTTTAGTAACAGTAAGTTTTCTTTAGATCTTTTCTAATAATATGTCCAGCTTGAACTGCACGCGGCGGGGAGAATAAACATAAATACATAAACGTTTTGTTCGCTTCCTTACAGCAGAGAAGACAACGGAAAAAAGTTATAAGTTAATGTAAGGAGTGTGCGGACGACGTGCGTGAACCCGGGATCGTGACGACGCTCGACTATTTAACGGAGAGAACACAAAAGCGACAACTTCTACGTTAACGAAAACGATAACTTGTTGTCGCCGTGCTCACGAGTAACGACTTTTGTCACAGTCGGCAGTTCTTCACTTGCCCAGTAAGGCACGATATCCTAAATGTAACACGTCTCTCTCAGGATGACGAGGTCATCCTCGAGGACAGTTATCTACAGGGTTCCCACGTTGGCCTTGGCTGACATCAAATTCAGGGACTTTTCAAGGCCTTTCCTGGATGAATTCAAGGACCGAATGTGACGACACGGGTTCAGATGGGAGGAGCCACTTTGCCCGATGATGGCGTCCACTTTTATTGTGCGTCTGGACAAGTGTTCTTGGGTCAAAGTGTTTGTAATTTGTCTTTGCTTAGACAGAGCTCAGCTTTACTCCCTCATTGTTCTTCATGGTATCTGGACAGTGTCCACAACACTGCTAGCAGTTATGACTCGACGTTTGGAGCGTGAAACAGTCGGTGGCGTCGCAACAAACAAGACGAAACACTGACCCAAACATAAACTTTCCAAAATTCAAGCAAATTTCAATGACCCAATGTGGATTTTGGGGCGATTTTCAAAAACTTTTAAGGGCCTTGAGAAGTCTCAAGGATTTCAAGGACTGGTGGGAACCCACTATCTACAAAAAAAAACAGATAAACGGTAAATTGAAACGCATCATAAAAAAAAGACAGTAACAGATGCATATTTCAGACAGTTAGTGACTAAACAAATGTTCATGTTAGCATAAATGCTACGTAGCATTACCCAAAGAACAACAGAAAGTCTTTATCAGGATCTTATCAACGACCTGCAGACGACTTCTGTCTGTGTGTGTGTGTGTGTGTGTGTGTGTGTGTGTGTGTGTGTGTGTGTGTGTGTGTGTGTGTGTGTGTGTGTGTGTATATGTGAGAAAGAGTTGAAAGGCGTCGTCAGAGCTTGTCGCTCATCAGCGCTTATCGTTCATACATCGATCCGATCTAAGCCGCTGGCTGACGTTCGAGGCGAGGATATTTAAGACGCCTGAGGCACCACCTCCATCACCTTCTGGCACAGAGCCGTCGTCGTAGCTGCAAAGACATCGAGCGACATTTTAACCACAGCGTCGACAGACAGAAACAAACAAACTCACAAACTCACAACGTGAAAACGCGCGTTGTCGTTGCTACTTACAGAGTCCTCTCAGCAGCCACTTGGGTTTGGTTTTCCACCACACGCCCAACATGTAGAAGGGCAGACCGGTGGCGATGATGCCGAAGCCGATGGCGCACTCTTTGGGAGTCTTCCAGAAGGAAACGACGACGAGGAAGAAGCACGCCATCACGAAAGTGATGGGCAGCAGAATATTTACCTGAGGGAAGGAGACGCAAATACTGTCACATAACTGTCGACATTAGGATGTACACAACAAGGTAGGGGTGAGGATTATGACGACATCATCCTTTTCCTAAGTTAGCGTATTCTACTTTGCCTACACAAACACCCACGGGTGACGTTTTGAGATGTATGACACTCTGACAACATTTAATGCCTCCCAATAAGCTGTCAATCATTCTGGTTTATTTACCCTGAGCTCAGGAACTCCTCAGGGAAAATGTTAACACAGTAGAAGCTCATTCTCCTCATTGACTTCCATTCAAACTTTGACTTCTTTTTGCAACCTTATCCCAAAATGGTCTACGTTTCAAACCAAAATCTAATCTAATCAAGAGTCATTGATTTCAGGCATCCATTAACAGATCTATATGTGGAACTGAATGTTATTTGACATATTCCCTTAAAAAAATGATAATTTTGTGCATTTTTAAAAAAAAATTTGGACAAACTGCAAAAAAGTCAGATTCACAAAACACTAAAATAATCCCTATACTCTAATGTATTGGAGATGCATTATAATCTCTAATCCATGCACTTGTAGGAGGATGTTTGTCATGGTTTGAGGCCTTTTCCACTGCATTTTGCCAGTTATTAGCACGTGTGATTCTAAATGTGTTGAACAACAGATCGACTGCATCAAACGTGATTAAACACACCCTCGCATGCAAACATGGAACAATCAAACATTTGTCTTCTGTGTGTGTGTTGGTGTGTCCTGCAGCACATGCTCTCACTCTCTCACACACATTCCCTCTATATTCCCGTTCCCTAGCCCTTTACCCTAACCCTTAACAATCAGTGCCAAAGTGCCAAACCCTAACTTTTACCCTTAACTGAACATAAACCCTAACCCTTAACCCCTAAAAAGGCCTTCAAAGATGTGAAGACCAACATTTCCTCATTTTAGGTCCTCACAAAGCCACAAATACATGAACACACACACACACAGCAGCTGACAAGCATCGAGCGTCTCCATCTTCTAATCTGAGCTCACTCTGTCTCTGTCTGCTGAATGACTCTGTTGTCTGAACGAGACAAAGACCAAACACTTCCTGTCGCCAAAGCTAACTTTAAGTGGGAGTCGATGGTGAATATTCAGTGTCCACTTGTCTCTGTGTGTGTGTGAGCTGTGAGGGGCTAATTCTCCGCATTAGTTCAGGAAACAAAGACAAAATAAGACATTAAAGTTGGCTGCGTTTGACGTCCTCGCTCACCTTGATGGGTCGCTCCATCTCGGGCTTCTTGTAGCGCAGCCACATCATCCCGATGATCGCCATGGCGATGCACAGCCAGTTGAAGAAGCTGAAGAAGTTTATGACGGAGTAGATTTCCGTGGAGAAGGCGTAGAGCAGCGTCATCAGACACTGGAGAGAACGTGACAGGTCAACGATTGAAGAAAACACCTACGATGCTGTACATTATCGTACATATCGCCATTTTTTGATCCCACTCGTATCGTGATTATAGAGCAAATACATACGGTGAATATGAGCGAGGGCAGTGGGGTGAGCAGAGTGGGGTGGATCATGGACAGCAGACTGGGCAGGTGACCCTCCCGTGAGCCCACGAAGAACAACCTGAGAGGAGGGGAAAAATAAAACTAAATGCAACCATGATGGTGTCATTTACCGCTGAACAACAAGGAAAACTCTTCATGTTTTCAAACTCGTTATCACATTTCTATTAAAGGTGCCATATGTAAGAATGTGGCCAAAAACAGTTACTACATTCAAATTCAAAATACAGAGGTCTTTTAGGTTTTGTTTTCTGACGTAATTGGCAACCAGTGGTTGCTCGGCAGCTGAGACTCTACTGACTGCAATGATTGGTAGACGGCGGTAGGTTGCGCCACATGCCAAAACATGATTCCAAAACATAAACATGATTTGCAGTCTGTAAAATATTTTTTTTAATGCAAATATTTTGTCTGTACTGTTGTTGTTGGCGAGTTCAGTTTGTTATATGAACATTATTCCTGAGTCTCTGTGACATATTAGGAGGATTTTATGGCCAGTTGCTTTATTAGATTTATTACATAATGCACCTTTAAATATTGTTATTTAGAGCTTAATCAAGTTATTCAAATACTCAACTGTTTCAGTGTGGGACATCTGATTAAAGGACAGACAACAATTCACTCAATTAACTACAATTATATGGAACATTCCCACTCAGGGCTCCCACACCTTGTTTGCCATCAAACTCCATGAATTTTCAAGGACTTTCCAGGACCAATTCCCACAAATTCAAGGACAGAATGTGTGTGAGACAGTTTAAGATGGGAGGACAACTTGTAGGAGCCGTTTCGCCCCATGATGGTGTCCACTTTTATTGATTTGCAGCACACGCTCTGCATCTGGACGAGTGATTGTCCTTTTTGGGACCTTGGACAAAGCCAGAATTTGTCATTTTTCTTTGCTGAGACAGAGATCTTGGGATTTTCATTTGCTCCCTCTTGCTCAACTTTACTCACTCATTGTTCTGCATGGAATCTCAACGTCAAACGGTGGCTAGAAAGACAGTGTCCACAACATCGCTAGTAGTTAGGACTCCACGTTTGCTCTGCGTAGGCCTAGGCTACATACGTCAAGTAGCGCAGAGCCTGAAATAGTAGGTGGCGTCGTAAAACAAGGGAGACATTTAGCTAAATATCAACTTCACTTCTTTCTTGCACAACATTCAAGCAACTTTCAAGGATTTCAAGGACCCGTGGTTAGGTTGCCGATAATTGATTATCAGTGTTAGCAGCAGTAGCATTTCCGCGTTTTTTTAATTACCTTGACGACGTAAAGAGAGATCCGTTGACCGATCCGAAGCAGGACAGGCCGACAAACACGGGAATGATCCAAGCCATCACACCCAGGTGACGGTTCCCGAAATCCTGCAGGACACCAACACATTGACACTGAGTCGACAATCGAGCATCATCAGCAAAGTGAGTGACAATCCACTGCTATTTCCAGAAGCTAGAGTTGATATATAAAGTGCATACTTGAGGATAAATGATTTAAATACTGGTCGGCTTGTTGGTCGACTGATGAGGCAGGTTGTGTAGCTGTAAGCATGTAAACAAAACAAGCTTCTTTAGCTTCTAATGTGTGTACTCGTCTGTTTACCCTTGTGCATTCAGTCTCTGATATTGCTAAGCTACCCCTGATTTAAATGCTAATGTGACATGATAACTCACTTTATGACAAATGACAAATATTGTACAGATACCAGTTAATAGTGGTTTTAAACACCATGATTGTACCATTCCTAACCGTACCAAACTGAAGCTGCATTGTGATGGAAACACAACATTAGCATTATATTATAAATTGCACTGTAATGGTAAATTCAATTTCTCTATCTCAGAGCTACAGCACCTGCCCAACACAATACCAGGTCCTTATGTGTATTGTGTATTGTATAATATACAGGCTAATATACAGGCTAGACACAATACACAATATTATTGTGTATTGTGTCTAGCCTGAACTGACACCTTCCTATAACATCCGCAGGGAGTTTGCTCCCCGATACGTACAGTAGACAAAGAGGTGTGAAAACACTGCCTGGAAAGGAAGACTCTTTGTCTATTTGAGGAATGCAAAAGGGGAGTTGCTCAGGTATAAATATGGAGGGATCCGATGCTCTGGGTCTTTCTCCAGCTAGGATCAACTCCTGTGAAGATTGACCTTTTCCTTGCAAGAAAATAAAAACGTGTCGGCCTGCAGAAGTTCTCTATTTTTTTTATTCTTCACCAGCAGCAGAGAATTTCCACAACAACACTCACCACAGCGACCGCCTCGGAGTTGAGCATCTCATCTGGGGAGAGTGTGGTGAAATAGGCCAGGTTGGTCAGAACGTACACGATAGTGACGATGGGCAGAGAGATGATGATGGCTCTGGGAAGGTTTCTGAGGGAGATCATGAAAACGGGGAGTGAGTTTCAACTCACACGACTGCAAAAAAACGCTGTATTTTTATTTTTTATGTTTGTTAGGTGAATCATTGAAACTCACTTAAAAGGTTCAATCATTTCCTCTGTGACAAAATTCAAGTAGTTCCTAGAAGAAAGAAAGGCAGACAATGTTTCAGTTACACTGAAAAACGAAAAAAGTGTATTACATATAGATTCAAATGCTTGATTAAGGCTACTTTTCATACATTTTCAGTAGATTTAATATAGGACATTTTTGTGCATCAGGTGTGTTAGTGTGAGTGTTTTAGTCACAAATATGTACTTTTATATATATACATATATAAATATGTATACATACATATACATACATATATATACATACATACATACATACATACATATATACATACATATACACACATATACATAGATACACATATATATATATATACATACATATACATACATACATACATATATACATACATACATATACATACACACATACATACATACATACATACATATACATATATATATACATACATATACATACATATACATACATACATACATATATATATACATACATATACACACATATACACATACATATACACACATACATAGATACATATACATACATATATATACATATATACATATATACATACATACATATATATACATACATACATATATACATACATATATACATATACATACATACATATACATACATATACACATACACATACATATACACAAATATACATACATATATACATACATACATACATACATACATACATACATACATACATACATACATACATACATATATATACACACACATTCATGGTTTTGAGTGGTTTTCAGCTTCTTAAAATGTGAATATTTTCTGGTTTCTTTGCTCAATATAACAAAAGGAATCCGTAAAAGTGAAGAATTTTGGTTTTGTGGACAAATTGGTGGATTTTGAGAAGATCATTTGCAGGTCTGGGAAACAGATCTGGCCAAATAAATACTCGATTAATAGTAGTGTCAGCCCTTATGATTAAGGCCATCCAACACTACACTATTATACAGTATACAGACTATTATACCTATATTTACAGGCTAGAACCACTAAGAAGAAGGCAGGTTGATGATTTGATTCGATCATTATATTACTATTTTGGACATTCAGTGGAATGTTACTAAAAGACAATGTTATTTTCCAAATTACAGCTATTGTAAAGTTACTAATGATCCACATATGTCTGTAATTGAAAAATTAACATGACATAAAATATTGAACGGGAAGAGCTTTGGGGCAAAAGCCTCCACTCACCAACCACCGTAGGCAAACAGACCGCTGTACAGCGCCAGGCCAATCTTCCCAACGTCCATGTGAGAGCCTTTGAAGGAATTCTCTGGAAGAAGTTCATCTGTTCCACCTGGAGAAGACGAGGACACAACAGAGACTTTATTATTTTTTACACTTTGTTTTATGGTTTATTTCATAAATAAAAAAGGAGAAAGGGAAGAAGGGATCTTCTTCCTTGGTATCTTTGTGAAAGTCAGTCAGATTACAGTTATTTGTTCAATCTTGGCTTAACTTTACTCGCTCATTGTTCTGCATAGAATCTCACGTCCGCTCCATGTCGGTCCTGCGTAGGCCAAGTCTACGTACATCACGCAATGCAGGGCATGAAACAGTAGGTGGCGTCATAACAAACAAGGGAGACATTTACCTAAACTTCTTTCTTGAGCACAATTCAAGCACTTTCAATGACCCATGTCAATTTCAAGGACCCGTGGGAACCCTGTAGGAGTTACAAAAATGCTACGTTGTACTTTTCCAGCAGAATTCCCTGCCATGTTGAATGGGCTGAGTTGGTCCTGACCTGACCTTCACAAATATCAGTCCAGTGTTCCTCAGATATCTCCAGGGTGAAGACAAAGCAAACAAATGAATCTTAAAAACACTTTGGGTCAGTATTAGCGTTTCACTGTAGAATTTAATCAAGCTCAGGCGAAGGAGCTCAGTCAATAAGTGACTCACCAACTACCGTTTGGCCATTTTCAGGATTTAAGGCACTTTTAATTTAGTTAGGGCTCTTTGTCGGACGACGTACAGGCTTCTGCTGGTTTGTGCTACATTCCATCCAGACAAACTCACCCCACACCACACACACACACACACATTCTCAGACACAGCGCCGGTTGCTAAACCAACAGCCAGGGGCAGTGTTGGTAGTGGGAGAGTCAGCCCTAAGCCTCTGTGCGACAGGGGAAAAGCCTGACCAGTGCAGCGAGAGTAAAGATACTCGTCCACTGTCTCAACATCACACACACTGCGAACAGTGTGCAGTAGAGACGTCAGAGAAGTTTGGGGTCACTTAGAAATGTCCTTATCTTTGAAGGAAAAGCACTTTTTTTTAATGAATCAGAAATAAACTCTATACTTTGTTAATGTGGTAAACGACTATTCTAGCAGCAAACGTCTGGTTTTTAATGTAATATGTACATACGTGTATAAAGGCCCATTTCCAGTGTTCTAATGGTACATTGTGTTTGCTAATGGCGTTAGAAGACTATTAATGAATAGTAAACCTTTGTGCAATGATGTTAGCACATCTGAAAAAAGTTTCCCTGGTTCTTAGTGATTAGAAATAATGATAAAAATCATCATTTCTAATCTTGTCAATGTCTTGACTATATTTTCTATTCATTTTGCAACTCTTTGGATGAATAAACTGTGACTTTTCATGGAAAACACAACAAAAATTGTATCGGTGAGCCCAAACTTTTGAACGGCAGTGTATATATTTACGTCCTCTCCATTATATAAGGGTCAGATATATTTCGGTCATGTTCTGTCATATATCTTCCACTGCGTCGGTCAGGAAATTGTGATCAGATGGTCACATGATAGCAGCGCCAGGCAGTGAAAGTGAGACACACACTCGATGAAATATGCATACACACACACACACACACACGCACACACAATATGCACATGCACATTTAAAAAAACAACTACATTTACAACAGTAGTTCTTAGATTAAGTTCAATCTCTGTTCATCCTTTTTTAATAAAAGTGGATGCATGCAGACACTACATAGACTCACCTCCCTGGATTAAACCTTAAGGGGGTTAAATAAGGGTTAAATCGTCATAGAAAAGATAATAATAATATAATCCAGCCTCCAACTCCAGCCACTGTGGTGCCCCCTGAGTGAGATTATAAGATTTCTAAAACATTCCCCTTCTTCTTAAACTAAATACATTATTCAAAACATGTCTTGGATTATCCTGATCTTTCAGAGCTCATGCATCTCAATGAATATCTGATGACACACATAATAATATGTGTGAGCAGTGGAGTTGAAAAGGTGCATTTTCATTCCATGGTGACCTTTGGAATAAATATTCCAAATTGGATCATGTCCATGGGAATGATCGGGATCAAATGGAAAGATTTTTGTTTTGTCACAGGCAAAATTATAAAATTAAAATAACACAACACAGACTTATTTTCTTATGTTGAGTAAAATAATCTGGATTGTTTTTGCCAAGATTACGCTACAATATATTGCTTATCTATAACTAACTATATATAAGCTCCATACAGGTTTTTACACATGGTGTGTGTGTGTGTGTGTGTGTGTGTGTGTGTGTGTGTGTGTGTGTGTGTGTGTGTGTGTGTGTGTGTGTGTGTGTGTGTGTGTGTGTGTGTGTGTGTGTGTGTGTGTGTGTGTGTGTGTGTGTGTGTGTATGTGTGTGTGTAAGACTGATAAAGGAGGGAGGGGTTTAGTGGAGATAATCAGATTACACAGGACTCTAATCTGAGACACTGGCTGACTGTGAGTTTATGAGTCACAAAAACACACACACACACGCACACAAATAAATTATTATTATTTTTACTTTATTTGCATAGGTGCAATTTCTAATGGGCATTTCTAGCAAAAATGGTATTTAAATATTTAATTATAATTATTATAATAATTGTTATTTACTGAATATTTGAAACCCAAGTGCATGAGAAGCTTGTGAATGTAATACAAGGTGCATTCAAGAAACCTCGTAAATGTCATCACTTCTGCAAACACTAAGTGACCAAATGCTTGCTGCTACAGGTAGTCGCTGAAGTAGAAAGATATAAATCTTTTGAATTTATAGGAATCATGAATGACACATTTGAGTCGTGCCATTTTTAAACAGTTTTGTCTGTTAAATTTCATAAAATGGTCAAAGTATTTTCTGATTCATAGATTTTTGATCATATAGCAGGTAAAACAGTGAATATTTGCTCTTACACTCAGTAACAGCAGCAGCAGCCTGACGGCAGGGTTTCCCCCAACTTAATCCCAGCCACGCGCTCAGTCTTTGACTCTAACTCTAGATAATCTGAGGTGTCTCTACGATAAACTGTCATCAGGAGCGGCGTGATGAAAAAGCCTGGTGTTTACCTTTGTAAGAGTGGCATCAGAACAAGGCCGACTGTGGAAACGGCAAATTAGGAGAGGACTAGGATTACAAACGAGTCAAATGACTCCTCGTGCACCAGATACAAACCCAAACGGGTATTAGACGAAGCCGCGGGGATTAGGATCAGTTCAAGCATGGAGGCTGAAGTAAAGAGGAGGAGCAGTCAGAGCTTTGAATAGTCAATCACTCTTGATGGGAAGGACTGTGACGCCACGTGAACACATGCACCCATGTGTGATATTTGTTTCTCGTCAGGCTAAATGTCACATATCTCACCTTTACAGCTCCTGCTACACAAACCACAAAGTAGTAGAGGTTTGCTGTTGTAGTTTGAGTTAAACTGTGGAAAAAGCTTCAAAGTTTCAAAGCTAAATTCAAGCTCGACTTGGATCGTGTCTAGTGCGAGGTCAAAGGTTAAGAGGTCATCGCAAACACAGCTGCAGGAAACGCACGTTTGATGTCATGTTTGTCTTGTTTTCAAAGGTGAACTGTGGACAAATCATGACATTTGTCTTTTTTAAATCAAGACAATTATCAGGCAAACAGCAAATTATTTTTACTTTATTTAACTTTATTTGCATAGGTGCAATTTCTAATGGCCATTTCTAGCAAAAATGCTATTTGAATATTTAATAATAATATTATTTAACGGATATTCTAAAGCCAAGTGCATGAGAAGCTAGTGAATGTAATGCAGGGCTCACTGCGTGTTGAGCTCAAAGGAGCAGCTTCAAGATGCATTCAAGAATTCTGGTAAATTTCAACAATTCTGCAAACACTAAGCGACTACTGCTTCAGGCAGTCGAAGTAGAGAGATTTTTTGGGGATTTTTGGAGTGGACTGGACTCGCGCAGAGGTTTCATATCTTTTAAGCCTTTTGTTTGGAGACGATTTCTACTTTTCAAAATGAAGCTACTTGCGAATTTAGATGCATCATCACGGATTTACTGTGATCAAATGCAACACCTGACAGCTTTGCTCCAAACACTGCGACTCAACAGCAGGAGTTCAGGTTTTTTTCTCCCCCGCCCTCCACCTTTAATCATAAGAAAGGAAGCGGAAAATAAAGGGTTTTTAGCCAAGTTTTGATATTTAGGACGATGACATGAAGCACTGTCGTCTAATTTCTGTGGCACGAACCCAGTGAGCCCAAGCGCTGGCGGAGAAAGACTTAATTCAGAAGGTCAGGAGTGGAATAACTGCGGTCATTTCCTGTCTGTTATTTGTTTTTTATCAAATTTTCTAAAGGCCTAAAAATATTAACCTGTAATACAAGCGCGGGGTCATTACAAACACATTTAAACACAGCTAAGGTGGTGACGTCAGCCAGAAGTTATGATGCAATCACACACATGTAAGGAAGTGGCTTTAAGGAGTTTCCAGACCACACTGCCCATAATTGGAAGGCAATTTTCCAGCAAAAATACCAGGAAGAAGCTGTTTGAACTTACTGTCCTGGAATATTTGCAAACAAGAATTGACTCAGTGGTGCTCACGCTGTCCATTTGTGAACGCATCAAAAAGGACGCAGGTGAAGAACCCTTATTATTATTATTTTCTCGATCAATCGTATGGTTCATAAAATGTCCGAAAAAAAAAAAAAAAACGTAGATCAGAGTTTGTCAAACCTGGAAATGATGATGTTCTCCAATGTTCTCGTTTTTGTCCACAAACCGAAATGATTCAGTTCGTAATGATTTCTTTGATGAAAATCATCACATTTAAGAAGGTGAAACAATCAGAAATATTGTCTTAATCATGAAAAATAAGCTTCAAACCGATTAATTTAGTTAATTGATTAATAATTTAGTAATTGTTTCAGCTCTAGCAGCAAAGTGAGGATAAACATCCAGTTTGGCCGTGGAGTTATACAGCAAAACTAACCATAACACAACATACTAATAGATAAAAACACAATACGTTAAACAGAAATGTAAATGTCAACACATTTAAATGAATAAAAATGTAGAAATATAAACATTTTCTATTTTAGCCAGGAGATGCACACTCTGTGGATCAACTGTTTCCCAGTTGTATGGAGAGGTATTTAAAGTTCTACTAACGCTGTGACTGAGTGCAGTTTTAAAAGAGGAACAAGAGAGGTTTTTGATAAAGTTGTGGGCCTCCTTCTCCAGAGCCACCTGAACAGTCGATCTAGTATTCAGAGCAGAGGCTGCTGCTGCTGCTGCTGCTGCTGCTGCTGCTGCTGCTGCTGCTGCTTCCTGGGTTTTGTCTCATTGCCTCATAGTGACCTATTCACTGTGATCATTTGAAGACTTGAGCAGATGTAAGAGTTGCTAAACCTGCTTTTGTTGTCATTTTGTACGGAATTATTCGTGCTTTGCCGTCATTTACGCTACCGTTCAAAAGTTTGGGCTCACTTATGGAAATGTCCTTATCTTTGAAGGAAAAGCACTTTTTTCAATGAATATAAATGAATCAGAAATACACTCTATACACTGTTAATGTGGTAAATGACTATTCTAGCTGCAAACGTCTGTTTTTTGTACATAGGTGTATAGAGGCCCATTTCCAGTGTTCTAATGGTACATTGTGTTTGCTGATGGCGTTAGAAGGCGAGTGGATGATTAGAAAACCCTTGTGCAATGATGTTAGCACAACTGAAAACAGGTTTGCTGGTTCTTCGACGACAGGGCAACATTATTATTTTGAATAAAAATCATTATTTCTAATCTTGTCAATGTCTTGACAATATTTTCTATTCATTTTGCAACTATTTTTATGAATAAAAGTCTGACTTTTAATGGAAAACACAGACAAAAGTGTATAGGTGTGCCCAAACCTTTGAACGGTGGTGTATGTTCAGTGTTTTGTGTGTAAATAATGGATAATTCAAAAGGGAAAACCCCTATAAAACAAGATAAAAGCCAAGACAGAGACCAAAATAAATACAAAAAGTCAATAAATAAATCCAATTAAAACTGAAAAACCTCTAACAAAAGTGTGTACCATTACTGCATTTTGTTGAACAAAGCTGTTCTTGTACGGTCAAGTCCTGAAGCTCAGGACTAGCGCTGCAGGGTTTATTTGATTAATCCATTGTTAACTATAATTAAATCATGCTCTCTCACTTTTCTGGTTTCTTTTGCTCCATACGACAAATAAAACTGTTTTGGTTTGTGGACAAAACGAGAACATTTGAGAACGTCATCATTTCCACGTTTGATCGAGAAGATACTGCCCATCACCCTATACCTGCCCAGTACAGAATACCAGGTCCTTTGTGTATAGTGTATTATATATTGTGTATTGTGTCTAGCCTGAACTGACACAGTTCCTACAACACCCACAGAGAGTCGGCTCCCCGATACCTACAGTAGACAAAGTGGTGTGAAAACACCGCCTTGAATGGCAGACTCTTTGTCTATTGGAGGAATACAAAAGGGGAGTTGCTCAGGCATAAATGTGGACGGCTCACTTTGCTCGGGGTCTTTTTCCAGCTAGGATCACTCCTGGGAAGATTGACCTTTTCCTTGCAACGAAAAAAAAAACTTGTCGGCCGGCAGAAGTTCTCTATTTCATTCTTCACCAGCAGCAGAGAATTTCCACAACAATTTTAATAGACCTTCGTTAATAAACCTTCATTAGTTGGACCATTTATCGTGAATGGGAAATCTTTTCCAACTCCCCGTCTTTGTGTTTTACAACTAATGAGTACATTTCCAAATGAACAGCGCGGCGTTGGTTCGGCTCAGAGGAGTCATTGTCCGACGCCTTTGTGCTGCCATGCCTCTTGTTTCTGGCTCGCACTTCAAAAACATCCTGTGACTTAAATGAGAGTTTCGTGAGAGTGGCACGACTCCAGGGAAGCTCAGGACGCTTCCTCTGAGTCGACGCCGGACAGAAATCCTCTCTTATTTCAAGATTATTTTAAATCTGCCTGAAGACTGAACAGCAGAGAAAGTCTTTGTTTGATCCATGTCTTTCTGTGAGTGACCACAAATAGGAAATAATCTGATCTGAGGATTCACCAGCAGGGGCCGCTGTTGTTGACTAAATCTAGATCTACTCCAGTCTTTGACAAATGGAGACATTATAAAGTGTCTTTTTCAGATTTATTAAGTTATTAATTGCATCAGTAACAAAAGTAAAATTGCTTCTTTATTAGTGCCGGGCACGTTACCGGCGCATGGCGCGTTTCCATGACGACTGACAAAGAAAAAGACGTGCATGACGTCATGTTTACGTGACTCCCGATTGTTAAAATGAGTCTCTAAAGTAACGCTAAACGCTAAAAACAGAGGCACACATACGCAGTACACCGGTACGCTGGTTATTTGTATCACCGCTCTAAACTCGTTTAATAATAAACAGACCGATCCAGTTCAACTGTAGGCGCTTACCATCGCTAAAGGAGCTAACTGGTAAACTTTGCCTGGACTCATGGAAACGCGTCATGTGCGTTAACCTAGTGCCCAGCAATAGAATCCGATTGAGCTACTTATTTAACCTTGGACTGTGGGAGGAGGCCACAGTCGCGCTGACCGGCGCTAAAGGAGCTAACTGCTAAAAAACAGTGCCTGGACGCAAGTGCTCCGGCACGTAAACAAAAGACTTCATGCGTCTTTTTTTCTGGTCAGTCGTCATGGAACCGCGTCATGCGCTAACGTCGGTAACGGCGTTAACGTACGGCGTTAACGTACTGTACTCTCTGGACTCTCGGACGTGTGTGTGTGTGATCGCGTGTGACCGTACCTTGGGCGATCTTGACGAAGCCGATGATGATGATGATGGCGAGCGCCAGGAGCTTGGCTGCAGCGAAGAAATCCTGAACCCTGGTCGCCGCCTTCACGCTGTAGCAGTTCACGAAAGTCAACAGCACTGCGGAGAAGAGACGGGAGAATGAGGAACGAGATCCAAGAGCGTTTCGGTGTGACTCAAATTATGATGCAATTTCAAACCTTCAACAGCTTTTAAAAGTGTTTTTCCGAATAAGTCCTGCACATCTACAGTACTGTCTCTGCAGAACACTCACACACACAAGAGGCCCCTGACCGTGGAGCCCATTAAAAGTGATTAACTAAAGCAGCGGGTCCCTTCAGAAGCTCCTAAATCAGGCCAGAGCCACGACAAAAGGACGAGACAAAGCACAATGAAGCCCTGTGTGTGTCTGTGTGTGTGTCTGTGTGTGTGTGTGGACAGAGATAGAGAGAACAGTAGGTCAAGTACAAAGACACACAAAATCACAGGAGCAGAGGGACAACTGTGTGTGTCCACATGAATGCAAGTGAAGGCATTCACACTCGATTCCTAGAGAGAGAGAGAAACCAGTCACATGAAACAATGAAGCCCTAAAATAGACCTGTGGGTGTTCACAGTGTCTCAAGAAGACTGTGAGGACATTCCTGTCAGGTCCTCATAAATTTAAATGACTTTAAGACTCTGTTTTAGGGTTAGGGTTCAGCATTAAGAGTTATGACGGAATGCATCATTATGTGTATGAGAGTCCGCACAAAGAATGCAACGGAGATGTGTGTTCTCATCTCCACGATGACCCCACAGCACAGGAATTCACATGTACACATGAAACTCATTAAAACACACACACACACACACACACACACACACAGATAAACATAGTCTTGGTCTATGGCCTTGTCATGTGGTCTCAGTCTGGATTAAGATTTCAGTCATTTTGAAGATCAGGTACAAGGTCACTGGCTAGCACAAGACACACACACACACACACACACACACACAGTATGTGTATATATCATATATATATATATATATATATATACACACATACACACATACATATATACACACACACATATATACATATATACACACAGATATACACACACACACATATATATACATATATACACACAGATATACACACACACACACACACATATATACATATATATATATATATATATATACATATATATATATATGCAAACAGATGCCTACACCCTGAAAGAGCCACTAATCCAGATTTAACTTTAAGACTCGACACCACACAAAGAACATGATGATGATGAGTTTGCACCAAAATTGTGTTGCACACAAACACAATACGCGATACACGGCCCACACGATGCCAACGGTATCGCAATAACAACGATTCCGTGATAATCGACGTATTGCAAGACGAATGCGTAACAAAATGTGAACGTGAAAAGTTAAAAGTACAGGATTTCTCTGTTAATTCACAAAGTGGACGGAGCATCTTTTAGTGTAGCTTTGTCCACCATTATCCTGCTGTAAACTGAGCAGCGCCGTGAGGAGACATGAAGTAGTGCGCCTTCATTTATTAATCAACATATCGATATTTTCTCCAGCGTATAGTTTATCGCATCGCGGGACGAGGAAGGACGACGATATAGATCACCAAATTATGATATTTTGATCCACCCTTAATTCTACAGATACATTTACAGTTCATTTAATTTTGCATAAAAATTAGCCACCTCGCAATTTTCATCCCGATGCAAGGCTGACTAACTTTTATAACTGAATCAACACGTGCTGCCACCCTCTAAAATATAGACCTGCTAGAGTCTAAAGCAGATTAAATGTTTCGGAAAAACACTTTAAATGCAATTTTAGCTAATTAAATTTGGCTAATAGGCTTGGACAGGCCCTGGAGCTGAAACTCCATCTTGGTCTGAAACACTTGAGCATTTATAAACAGATTAGTAATCAGTTTAAGCGTTTTTAAAACAAGCTCTATACATTGTGAATGTGTTGTTTGCTCCTAATGATAAACAAATCAAATGAGAAACTGCACTTAGGGATGCACCGATTATTCAATTAATCACCAACTATTTTTATCATCAATTATTTGTTTCGTTTTTTTTTTCTTTTTTTTCCATAATAAGATAAAAAATTGATGCATCGAATAAATAATCGACAGATTAATCAGTGATGAAAATAATGGTTAGTTGCAGCCCTAAACTGATTCATTTAGTCCTGGGCGTGAATTTAGATTTAAGAACAGACATTTAAGACAAGATCTTCTTTCTTTTTTTAAGTTTGGGAAATTCGGATTACCCGATTAACTGGGAATAAAATCGACCGATGAATTAATCAAGTGGAGCTGACGCAACACGGCGGTGTGAGGCTGCGCGAGCGCGCGCGAGCTCCCTTTACAGGGGGGCACGTGCTCCGGCAAGAAATGTGATTTGACCGTAAACATGTGTGTAAACATGTGTGCACCTGTCTCACACACACACACACACACACACACACACCACACACACACACACACACACACACACACACACACACACACACACACACACACACACACACACACACACACACACACAGGTGTGTTTGTTTGTACATGTTTACACAAAAATTAAGTATGTATGATTCACTCCACTGTGACTCATCACAGCCATCATCGCCTCCTCCTCCTCCTCCTCCTGCAGGAGCAGCAGCAGCATCGTGTAAAGTTGCATCATCAGGTTCATACTCACGGATACACAGGCAGGCCACCAGCTTCGCCCCGTTCTCCGGCACCGGACAGTCGGGGAAAATGGGTTTGAGGAGGTAGGTGGCGAACACGTAGGCGACGATGTACTGCGACGAGGGCCGGATGATGAGCAGCTCGATCCACAGCTTGAGGAACGCCGGCAGGGAGCCGTACACCTCCAGGATGTAGGCATAGTCCCCGCCGGACTTGGTGATGGTGGTGCCCAGCTCCGCGTAGCACAGGGCGCCCACCGTGGAGAAGACGCCGCACACTGCCCACACGACCAGGGACAGACCCACGGAGCCCGCCTCCCTCACCACGCCGGTGGGTGTGATGAAGATGCCCGAGCCGATGATGGTGCCGACGATAATGGCCACGCCGTTCACCAGGGTGATGGTCCTCTTCAGGGCGACCCCTTCCTCTCCTCCGTCTCCTCCCTGAGCTCCGGGCTCCGCCGTCCCCCCGGCGGGCAGCATCCTCTCCGTGACATGTTTGTCGTCGTCCTTGTCCGCGAAGGAATTAGAGTTTCTCTTTTTCAAAGCAGACATGTTTGCTGGAGTTTCCTCTCTTCTTCCTCTTTTTCTTCTTCTTCTACTTCGTCACTCGCTGAGCTTCCCGCTTCCCGGGGTCTGAGAGCAGGTGGATCCGCGGTGTGGAGCCCTGAAGCCGGCTGCGTTGAGCCACGCGGAGTCCTCGCTGTGAGGGTGGAAGTGTGAGTGTGTGAGGAGACAGCGTGGTTTCCCCGTGTCTCTGCTCCGCCTGTGTACAAAGGCACAGTGGACAGTGACGTGGGCGCCACCTCCGTCAAGGCCAGCCCGCCCTCCGCTGCTGTTCGCTCGGCGTCTCCTCCTCAGTGATGACCCCGACACACTTTCGACCATTTCCGCCCTCCAGCGGGAGACAGCAGTACTACGTCCCTCCCCCTCCCCCACAACCCCCCCTTTCATCATCATCAACACCCATGTTTGTTCAAGTTCAAGAGTCTTTGTGGCTCCCATTTCAACTCAAAAACGTTATTATTCAAGAAACAGCACAGTAAAAGACAATCAAATAAATAAATAAAATTTAAAAATAAAACTTTTAGAAGGCCTCTAGCACCCTGCAGCACTGGTAGCACTTTCTGTTTTTCTGTATTGTTATTATTGATTTAATGTAAATCACTTTGGGCACCGTGTGGTTATTGTAAAGTGCTATACAAATAAAACTTGATTGATTGATTGAAATAAAAACAACACTCTGCAGCAGTCACTACCATAATATACACATCAAAATGTACTTCTGTGGGACAATGTAGCTACACACCTCTCACTTACATTTATTACATTAGTTCTTATTTTCCTGAGGATGTAACGCTCTCAGGGCCATTTTATCCACACCAATAACAACATTTTCATTTTTGGGAGCCCTAAAACACTATATTTTAAAAACCAGACCCAGAAAAGTGGGAAAATGATAATTAATGATGATAACTTTTATTTATTTTACTGTCTTAGTCACACAGGCTTTCTTCTCTCTCTCTGTCTGTTTATGTTGTTGTATAAACTGTAATGTGTCTTTTTTGAATAAAGCTTTATTTTTAAAGTTTGTACACAGCCAGTGTCATGTCATGAAGTACAAATACTTAAGAACATTTACATATCTGTATGTTGTTATTTATATTTTTAGCAACTAGATTTCCAAAATAAATGGTGTACTTTTACTCTTATATATATTTCTCCTTGTTATCTTTTTACTCATTACTACAAAATAAAATCTACTCCACAACTTTCCAGTTAAAGGACGATTGGCTCTACCACTGAGCTACTGTAATACTTTTCTCAAAGTGAAGTACATTTTATATTAGTAAATTACTTTTTATACCTTAGTACAGTAAATGTCATGTACTTTTTAGCCAAGTAATACTGTAAAAGGTGACTTCAACTTCTACCTAAGTAATTTTTCTGGTAAGACACTTGTACTTTTACTGAAGTATCCCTTTCATGTACTTTATACAATACTGTACAGCGCCACATACAGGCCTGGTATATGTACGACAGCGTTTAAAGTCGTTTTTTCCCCCTCTCTAATCGCTTGCTTTGATTGGTTGAGTAATTATATTCTGTGGAATTTGCCACAACAACTTATTTGCTAAGTGCTTTTTTGTTTTAGTATGACTAAAAGTGACTTTTTCATGAATTTAGACTTCCTCTCTCTCTGTGCGAGGGTTTGAATCCTCACGCAGGTTCGCAGTCACAACACAATCATTGCGTGTGAGGAAACACCAGAAACACAGAAAAGCTGCCAAGACACTCACTGATATACCACAATCACCTGCCCAAACCGGTTTAATGGTTTGTTAATCTAAGACCGAGACTGAATGAAAACTGCCAGAGGTGTGAAGGCATTCTTAGTAATAAGGATGCAGAACTTTCATATTCAGATTATTTAATAATCTGACTCAGCTCCAATAAAATGTTTGCAGATTTAGCTTCCTTTTTAATGTGAGAGCTGTTTAACACATGCTGCTTCTGTGTTGGCCTGAAGATGAAGGATTATTTAATGTAAGCATAAACTAAGCTTGTTTTTTCAAAGTTGTGCGAAATGAAGCCTATAGGTGTTATTTATTTATTTATTTATTTATTTTGAATCTGAACTTTTGTAACCAGGGAAAAGATTGAGAACCTCAAAACAGCCAGGAGCACAAGATATCTGTATCTTTGGAGGTAGATTTGACAACAGTTCAACACGGCCTGTAAATGCTGCTGAACCAGCTGTCCTGGATTTTTTGAACTGAAACAACACAGAGGGAGGATTATGGGGAAGGAGTGGCACAGGACAGGGTTGTGAGGTTAGAGGAGGCCCTGCTGTGAGTCCTAGAGTTGAATATCTGAGACAAGGAGCTGATGGACTGACCCTGGTGGAAATATACAGCTGCAGAAGAAAAAGATCACTGAGGAAAAAACATATCCACAGGTTTGCAGAGTAGGGAGTAGAAGGTTCAGTTTGGTACGATACTGCATATTTTTCTGCCTTTCCCTTAGTAACAGTACCAAAGATAACCACAACTGTTCCATTTTTTCACAGTAAAATGGTACGATATGGTCGCGGTGGCACTAGACTGGCTCCGCCCACGACAGTAAGCTGATTGGACGACAGAAAAACGTAAAACCGCAGTCTGTACTTGTACAAATATTGACGTCTTGTTGAGAAACACAGCCACGAACAGAGCAGCGACAAAAAGAGCTGCTGGACGTCCTCCTTTGTTGTCTGTTCTGTCACATTCACTATAACGACGTCACATTACGCGTCACTATTACTGTATCATTGCAAACTGCGAAAACACAGTCAAACCCCCGGGTCAGTGTGTCCTGGGCTTAACCCTAGATCACCATTGGTTTTCACCCCGAGCAAATACATTCATGTGATTTTTATGAAAACCAAGTTTTCATCTTCATTATTTATTTTATTTTTTTTGACATTTTTTGTTCCCAAATTCTTAACTTTCCAGTAATTTTGGAGCATTTTTATATGGTCCCCTCATGATGCTTTTCTTTCATTTTGTTTGACATGATACAGTTTAAAATAAAAGAACACTACTCAAATGTGTCATGTATTGTCATATTTTGACATATTTTGATGACAAGTACTTTTTATTGAGTGTATTTATTATCTCGGGTAAAAATCACCCGGCGTTAGTGATGGTGTTTTGAATTTGAGCGATAGTGTGCTAGGGTTAAAGGCTGTGGTGGGAGTGCTGTGGTCACACACACACACACACACACACACACACACACACACACACACACACACACACACACACACACACACACACACACACACGCACACACACACACACACACACACACACACACACACATGCTCTCAAAACAGAAACACACTCTAAACAACAGCTAACAAGGTTCCAACTGGAAAGTCTGATGTGTCCTGTCTGTCTGACAGCATGGAGTTTTTGTTTTTTTAATTAAAGACAAAATGTCTGTCCACTCTGAACAAGTGTTGTTTGAAAGCTCCCATCCAGACACACAATTTCCTGTTCTCAGACAAGCTGGACACAGTCTTCCAAATCCCGAAAGCCTCAAGGTGCGTCCTGATATTGTTTCTCCTCGTCTGCTCAAAGCCTGAAAAATGCGAGAGCTTCGTCTCAGGTCGAGCCACAGATGGAGAAACATAAATGCACTTCAGTCTGTGCGTGTGGACCATGGTTTATTTAAATCTGCCTGTCTGTCTGTCTAAGTAAACCTGTGCAACGGCTCCCACAGGTTCCTCAGCATGCAGTACCTGGGAATGTTTGTTCTATTCCAGTCACAGTGGGAGGCGAAGGATTACTGACCACATCTCATGTCACAGACGCATACAGTGAGGTCAAATAAAATAAAATAAAATAAATAAATTGGAAACTCCAATTAAGCGACATAGATACTCTACGAATTTAAAATGTGTTGAATAAACTGTAAAGTGTCAAATTAACAATGAGCAATGAGCGATTTGGTACTCTGCTCTGATAGCATAGCCTAACGTAACACACCATAACATAACATGAAATAACATAGCATAGCATAACACAACATAGCATAGCATAACAACAGCATAACATGACATAATATAATATAACATAACATAGCATTACATAGTATAACATGACATAACATAAAATAGCATAAGAACACAACATAGCATAACATAATATAGCATAACATAGAATGGCATAACATAAAATAGCATAAAAGTATTCAACATAGCATGGAACCACAACAAAGCATAATATAACACAGCGGAGCAGAGCATAACACGAAATAACATTGCATAACATGACATCAAATAAAATAGCACAGCATAACAACACAACATAGTGTAACATTATACAATATAGCATGAAAACACAACATAGCATAACATAACACAGCAGAGCATAGCATAACATGAAATAGCATAACATGGCATCAAATAAAATAGCATAGCATAACAACACAACATAGCGTAACATTATATGTTGAAATGCATGAAAACACAACATAGCATAAAATAACATTACATGACACAATGTAGCATAACAGCATAGCATAGCATAACGTCACAGTTTCCTCCAAGTTCTCGAGTTTTTGTCCACAGCAACTCTAACAACAACAACAAATACACAGAGCTTCAGAGCATAATCACAAATAAATATAATATATACAGAGTGACAGACATTTTTGTCCTCGGTAGGTGGCGTCCACAGCGTCCACATCGTCTACAGCGTCCACAGCGTCCACAGCGTCTACAGTGTCCACAGCGTCCACAGCGTCCACAGCGTCCACTCTTTGATTCAATGTCTTAAAAAAACCCAGGAGGTTTCCCACCAAGTCTGACACACTGGTCCATTGTGAGTTGCAGTGTTGGGGGTTGTCCATGTACATTTGTTTTTGAATAACTTTACTCTGATCACACATCACACAAACAATATCATTCCAGCAGGGATCATGTGATCACCGCACTCTGGCAGAGTGATGATGATGATGAGGGCGAGGAAGACTGTGTGATGTGGGTGTGGGAGAGATCTTCCTCCTTGCAGCTGTGGTAACATTTACTCTGCCTCGGGATTCTTTTCCCAGGGAACGTTCTCAAGGGTCGACCACTGGAATCATCAAATATTCAAACAACAAACGGACACTGAACAACAAGCAGTTTTGTCCATGGAGCAGTAGGAGGGATGACCGCGGCGGTGACGGCGTACCATTCTGGAACTGTTTTAATCAAAGAAATGTGGGAAAGTGGAACTACGGAGCTCCCCCTAGAGTTTTGGAGAACATATTTTGACGACACAAAAGTAAACACCTGTCCATCCATTGTCCTCTTCCTCACTTCCTTCGATAACAGTTCTCTCTGCTTCTTTTTTGCCATGATGAATGTTCAAGGGCATAGGTTTGGTGGTCACTCCAGTGCTCACCAGCAAATGAACCAGCAACCCTGATGTTTCAGGCACGGTTCCCTTCCTCATGGCCCCAGGACGACACCTGCGATGCGTTCCAGTCGCTGTTGGAAGCCGAAATTTCCCCAAAACATGACGTTATTTCTGGTTCCTTCTGTTGCGACGTTCACTTGAACTCAGAGAAGTTGATTTTGGGGGTCAAAGGTCAAGGTCAAGGTTGCTGTGACCTTTCAAATTTGGCATGAGAAGACTTGAGTACACTCAAATAATACCATATAAGGTTCTTTGGCTTGTCCTCATAGGAGAACCCTTTTTGGCTCCAGGTGGAACCTTTATAAAAAGGTTTTTTGGAGGGTTCCACCAAGAACCCTTTTAAAACCCTTTATTCAGGAAAGGGGTTTTTAAAGGGTTTTCTGGATCAAAATGGTTCTTACTGGAACCATTAGTTTTACCAAGAACCCTTGAGAAATCCTTTCTTTCGGGGAAGGGTTTTTCAGAAGCAAATGGTTCCAGGTAGAACCTCAGCCCTTGTAGAAGAACCCTTTTGGAACCCTTATTTCTAATAGTGTAGATGTGAATCTTGGCTCAGGTACGGAATTTGCTTTGTTTTGCGTCAGTTGTTGGAGTTGATGTTTGAAGAATTTGAACAAATATCAACAAATAAGATGTTGGGTTTTTTTACCACAGAAGCCTGAAATGTTAGCAACTTTGCAAAAGTGTTTGCAGAAACTAAAACATATGAACATTTTTATGTGAGGTTTTTACTGCAGGAGTGAGCTGAGTCTGACATTTCATCCACAGCAAACCAGTTCAGACTGGCACTGAAATCCAAACAGGATTCCCATGGATGGAAGTCCTTTGTCTGAAAAATCTGAATCCTCATACAAACACAAAGATGAGTAAAAGAGGAGGAGGAGGAAGACGAAGAGGAAGAGCTGCTGGCCTGGAGTTCAGACGTAGCAGGGCCTCTCATTGTATGTGCCGTGTTTATACGTTTGCCTTTATAGAAAACGGGGGAAGGATTGTGGCCTGTTGACCTGAAACTGTTCACCTCAAACAGGGAACAGAAGGACGACAGGAAGACTGGAGTCTCTAATTAGAACCTGCTTCAGTCTTTTCATGTCTCGGATTCAAGGATTTTCTTTGTCGGACACAAAATGTACATTAATTCAGGTTAAGATTTATAGAACAAAGGCCTAAAGCACTGTTGGCTTTTATACAGTGTGCAGCTACATTTAAAGAGGACATTAAGGGTAAATGATAAATTGTTAAGGAGCACATTTATCTCTCTTGGAGTATGAAAAACAAACTGGTGAAATCGCCCTGAACAAGGATCCGTTGAAAATATTTGCAAATTTTTTTAATTCAGGAAATGATCCATTCGCCCTGATGCACTTTGACAGTGAGCTGACTTTAGTCTCAAAAACAAAAAGTATCTCGGAATGACTTGAAATTCACCATCATAATAGTCAGCATCGCCCTGAACAAGGATCAGTTGAAAATATTTGCAAACCTCTTAAGGAATAATTTTAATGAATTTTTGAAATTCAGGAAATGAACCATTTGCCTTCCGTGCTTGTGGCCAGGTTCAAACTGAAATTTTGTGAAACCTAAAGTCAGTGACATGTAACATGTTTTTCTTAACGAAAGTGCCTTTAACTGTGTGCAATCATATGTTTTTTAATAGATTATTGAAATGTACAAATAATACAAGCTAAATAGTCATTTATTTGTAAAATACAGTGAAAGATATTTTAAATATCAGTTTTCACTGTATTTTTCATTTACAGGACAAAACTGTACATTTCAGTGACAGTAAAAAGATGTTAATTCTACAGTAACATAATGGCAACCCAGCTGCCAGTTCTTTACTGTTTGTCTTACAGGAACATTCCTAACAGTGAAGAAGGAGACGACTTATAAACTGCGTCTTTCTTTGGACAACACAGCAGCCATGCTCGAGCTACTTTGCATCACGATTAACACGTAGAGCAGGTGCCAAACGTACAGAACCACAGCACGATCCATCTCACCGTTCAACTGTTTGGTTTTCTGTGACGAAAAAAGTAAACAGGAAACCGATTCAATACGCACTAGCTTATAGAGAGATACAGCGCCACCTATGGAGGCGGGGTTAGATGTACACAGCATGTATACTCAGACTCAGCAAGTAGTCCGATTGCCCGTCTTAGTCGGACTATGGCCTTAGCTTGATTAAACTTATGTGTTTATCTACAAAACAATACAGGGAATTTGTTTTAAATGATTTCTCATCTCTTTTAAAATGGAAATCTAAAGTCATCATTTTAATTCCTCGGATAAATTCTTCTTGTTGTTATTCCAGACATTTGAACTGGACATAACTCACAGTGCGATCGTCACCTCGATAACCTTCACGAAACCTCATACACCAAGTTACCACCTGAGAAAATACTGAGCTCTTGAAGTAACGCGCGTTGTCAAAGTGTTTCTATTTCCTGGAGGACACGCATTTGACAACATTTTCACGAAAAGAGGAAGACGACGCATAGCAAATAAATAAATATCATGATAGTGTGTGTGTGTGTGTGTTATCATGTGCTGTAAAGTCCCACTTCATTCAGAGATTCCTCATTGTGTGTGTGTGTGTGTGTGTGTGTGTGTGTGTGTGTGTGTGTGTGTGTGTGTGTGTGTGTGTGTGTGTGTGTACACAGACGACAGTTGAAAGCATTTCTCAACTCTGTTCTCTCTCGTACAATAAAGGGAACTGACAGGTGTGTCCCTCTCGCCCCTGCAGCCAAACACAATAAACACCCAGAGAGGTCGGCTTCAGGCTTCAGCTCTCTCTCTTAGTTTGAGTCAGGTGGGGAAACCCAACTCACTCCCATACACAACATATACGGAGTGTATGAAAGAGCGTTTGAACAGCACCACCCCCCCCCCCCCCCCCCCACAGGGCCTCAGGCGTCCGGGTGGGGGCCACTTCACATCCCCTCAGGGGCTTCAAAGGTGAGGTGAGGGTGTGATATCGATTCAGAGCAGACAGAAGCTGTAGACTCAGACTCCAATGACTGTAATTTGTATTTTTATAACACTTCTCTAGTCTTGATGACCAATCAAATCACTCATCTTTCCATTCACACGGTGCCGGCACAGTCGTCAACAGCAACATGGGGTTAAGTGTCCGAGAACATGTCGGCATGCAGACGAGCAGAGCCGGGAATAGAACCCACAAACTTTTGAGTTTTTTTCAGGTACATACTTTCTTCACAGGAAAAGCATCTTTCATGTCAAAGTGAAAACTACGACGGAGGATTAGGGGCAAACTGAAGAGAATTTTTTTTTTATCTTTTGAGAATAAAATCGTAGTATTAAAAAAGTTATTATAGGAATATATAGGAATTTTTAAAAAGTTGTCGTTTTATGAGAATAAAGTCGTCATTTTTACGAGAATAAAGTTGTAATATTACAAGAATAAAGTCATACTATTAGGAAAAAGTCAGAATTTTACAAGAATAAAGACGAAATTTTACAACAATATCATCGTAATATTACAATATTAAAGTTGTAATATTAAAAAAGTTGTAATTTTATGACAACAAAGTTGTACATTTTACAAGAATAAAGTTGTAATATTACAAGAATAAAGTTGTAATATTACAAGAATAAAGTCATAATATTATGAGAAAAAAGTCAGAATTTTACAAGATTGAAGTCCGAATTTTACAAGAATAAAGTCAAAATTTTACAAGAATAAAGTTGTATTACAAGAATAAAGTCAGAATTTTACAAGAATGGAATTTTAAAAAAGTTGTAATTTCATGCGAATAAAGTCTTAATATTTACGAGAATAAATTTGTAATATTATAAGAATAAAGTCGGAATTTTACAAGAATAAAGTCATAATTTTAAAAAAGTTGTAATTTTATGAGAATAAAGGCTTAATTTTTACGAGAATAAAGGCTTAATTTTTACGAGAATAAAGTTATAATATTACAAGAATAAAGTCATAATATTATGAGAAAAAAGTCAGAATTTTACGAGAAAGAAGTCAGAATTTTACAAGAATTAACTCATAATTTTTAAAAAGTTGTCTAGTTAGGGTGATTTCCTCAAACTCTTCAGGACCATTCAAGGATTTCAAGGACCTGTGGGAACCGTGCTTCACCGAATTAAAAACAAACACAGACATTATTTTATCAACACATGATACTTTATTGCTATATTATTATTATTGCTGTACATCTATGACTGTAAGTTGTTTTTACATGTATATCATGTGACCACCCTGAACACCAGGGGGTCTCTGGGGGAAAGAAAACACTTCCTGGTCGAACATTGGGTCCCATGCAGGTGGAGCAAAGCAACGCTGGGAGGAGACGAGGGCCTCTAAGGACTCTGCAGGGCACAGGAATGTCGGCTGCCCGCTGCACAAATAAACTTGTGCACGTGAACATCGCGTACACCTGCTAAAACATCACGCTGAGCCACAGAAGGCAAAACACGGTGAAGGGGAAAACACAAACGTTCAGTAACACTTGAGGCTGGAGATGATGCTCGACAACAAGGGGTAAAAAAAAGGGCAATTTTTAATTTAAAAAAAGGAAAATGCCACAAGACACCAATCAAGGCATGAATCAACAAATCAAATACAGTTGTACAAGATGAATGCATCACTCCTCAGTCCCTTATCTTCCGTCACACACGGTAACCACACAAGACTCCGTGAAAAGGGACAGTTCAGGTGTTTTGATAAAGATAAAGACGACTGCAAAGACATGAAAACATGACTGCCAGCACAGCACGGACACTAGGGGGCACCATCTTAAGAAGAATAACGTTCAGCACTTCACAATCTTTAGGTGGGTGTTTTTAGCTCAGACACACGAGAGCTGCTGGTCTGCTAACGTCTGGTTTGTTGAGCTTGAGTCATTTAGGTCGATCTGAGCGACAGTTTTCAAACACAGAAGTCACAAAACGACACATTTAAACTTATCGAAGGAGGAAGAAGTAGAGCAAGAGCATCTTGTGAGCCGCGATGTAAAATCGCTGATTTTCTCTATGGGATTTGGTGCAGGAGAGCAAACTCCTCTTTCCAGACAGAAAAGGTCGCCTTCCGAGTGAAATGGACATGTCGGCATGTAGATTAGCGGAGACGGGAATAGAACCCACAAACTTTGAGTTGAAAGACGACTCGCATGTTTTCAGGAAGAGACTTTCTGGACGTAGGAAAATCATCTTTCATGTTAAAGTGAAAACTACAACAGAGCGTTAGGGCCAAACTGAAGAGGATAAAAAAAAATTTAATCTTTCGAGAATAAAGTCGTAAAGTCGAGAATAGAGTTGGAATTTTATAAGAATAAGCTGTAATATTACAAGAATAAGCTGTAATATTACAAGAATATAGTTGTAATTTTGCAAGAATAAAGTTAACGTTGTAATTTTACAATAAAGTTGTAATATTACAAGAATAAAGTTGTAATATTAGGGGAATAAAGACGGTGAAACGGTGGCTAAAATCCAGTTTTCCTTGTGTTGTGAGAGTGAGCATCTGTGACACGCTGCTTCAGTATTTATACAACCACACTTCCTGAACCATCTCTTTAAGTGCTACAAACGAACACAAACGCACTCAAATTTCACACAACGTTTGCACTCACTACAGTCTTTTCCCCGCCCTTCAGCCCCTCCTCCCCCTGTGGCCTCTTCAGTGTGAGTCCAACAGGTCTGCAGCCGTCACAGCAGATCAACATCAGTGAGTGCGTCCATGTAGCACATTTGCATTGTTACAGGGGAGTTGTGAAGACAACCGTGTCCAATGCAGCTTTCTGAATCATTGTTCAAAGACTCAAATCCTTTAAAAAACGCATAGTAAGATGCACCCACGTCGGCTGCTACCTACTGTTTGGACGTGAGCCCGAGCGTTGAACGCCTGCCACACTTCCTCAGATGATGCAAGATTACACGACTTTGCTTCGTGACAAAACCCTCGTCACCGCTTTTGTTTTGGCGGGGGATTTGCTGCGGCTTTGTAAATCAAGTTTACCTTGTCTGTATTATTCCAAGTATGTTGTATTTTAGTATTTGTTTTGTGATGTTAGGGTTGTAAAAAAAAATCCCATTAATTCCAGTGGCAAGTGTCCAATTTGGAATATTTCCAGTCACGTGGAAATTTATGGAAATAACTTTCTACCTCTTTGTTAGCCAGACGTGAAGTCGGAATTTGGAACTGGAAGGTTTGCGAGGTTGTGCCGACTTTCCATATTCCGACTACAACTGAAAAAAACTACTACTTCCAGCCACTTAACACTTAATAAACTATTTTTTAACCTTCTTCCAAGAATCTTAAGAACACCCTTTCATATATAATTTTCTGCTGTATCTCCGTGTTACACAGACCTTTTTCTGACTAAAGTCCAAACTGTAGGACTAAGTGGTGAACGTGAAGATATCGGAACCTTAAGATGGTGTGGATTTGATTAGGTGAGCCTCATAAATCACCGGAAGCCACGTTTTCAGTGAGAAACTGCGTGAAAATCATCTTTTAAAAAAAACACCTGAACTATCCCTTTAAGTCGCTCAAATATAACATCATGTAAAGTACAGGGACAGTCAGTTAGCGATATGATATATATATATATATCTATACAGCATTAATATACAGTATTTGTCCAACACAATTATAGTTGCTTGCATCACTTGTGCATCACTACATCTTTGAAAATCTTATTTTTTTAAAGTAGAAGCAGCTTAGACCAGTTATGGTCCAATAATAATAATAATAATATGTAAAACGCCATAACAGTACAATCTGATTGTGTTAAAATAGCAACAAAGGAAATAATATAATCAAATAAACGGACACATCTGTTGGTCGAGATATACAGTATATACACTCTTAGAAATAAAAGTGCTAAATAGAACCATATAAGAATCTTTGGCTTGTCCTCATAGGAGAACCCTTTTTGAAAGGTTCCACCTAGAACCCTTGAAAAACCCTTTCTTTGGGAAAGGGTTTTTCAGAAGCTAATAGTTCCAGGTAGAACCTCAGCCCTTTTAGAAGAACCCTTTTGGAACCCTTATTTCTAAGAGTGTATAAGTTTCGGTGAATTTGCATCTCTCAGTTCCAGAGCAGAGTGTTTCAGAGTGTTGTTCTCTGTAGGTTCTGCTCCACTGAGTCGATTTACTTCATTCAAACGGAAGAGAAACAAGAATCTGTGACCGATAAACCGGCCGTGAAGCCACAGCCACAGTTCAGTGAAGCAGGTGTGGATGTGATGGCGCTCTCTGCAGCAGAAACTCTGCCAAAAACAGCAGCAGTGAGTCACACCGAGAGCATGTAAGGCACTGTGTGGTCTACTGTCCTCCCTGTCAGCGATGGAACGTCAAGATGATTCAGTATTAAGAACACTGTGCTACAGCAGCCTGGCATTGTTTGTGCATTTACTGCAGGTCACTTATTTGACACAAGGCTCTGTTTGGAAAGCTGCGTCTCAATCCAGGACAAACCTCCTCTGTTCCGTCGCTACATGTACTGATTGTGATTTGTGGATTAGGAGCTAAAATGTAAATCTGAACCAGGCCTCCGTGGAGGCGTTAAGTCCATGAATTGAGACACAGCTACAGTATTATACGGTAGAAACTCTGAATATCAGACGTACTGTATACACTACAGCATAATCTCTTTAAAACAGATGTATAAAACATGTATTGTATGCATAGAATCCAGGACAAACCCAAAAAGAAGGAATTTAAAAACACCAAATGATGCGGATATCATGTAAGTAACAACTGAAGAGGCAGAAGGAAATGACTGCAGCCCGTTTAAAGTGTGAACTGTAAACAGGCAGCACCTCCAAATTCCTTATATGGAGAGAAACATCACAGCAAAGCCCTGATTTAACTCTGCTGAAGCTCTCGTGCACAGTAACCCGATAAAATGTAAAAATGTATGACAAATACAAGTTGATAGTAACCATCCCATAATGGGTTTGAAACATTAAAACCAAACAAAAAGAGAAAATATAAACCCAGAAACATTCTTCATGTACATGAGCATCAGCTGTAACTGCAGTTCATGGTGTGACGCCAGATAAAATATAATAGATTAAAAGACACAGAATAATGTGCGTGTGTGTGTGAGTGTACTCTGTCCTGCAGCATCAGTGGCTGTGCTTGTCGCCCTCAGCAGACGGCGCCTCCTGCAGGAAGGGAGTAAAGGAGGAGCGCACAGTGCGGCCGCGCAGAGGCTGCTGCACGCGGAAGTTGTTCACCATGCTCTTCTGCACCTCCTCCTCTGCAGAGGTGAACAGGAGGCTCCGGAACACGGCCAGCTGAGGGAGGGAGAGGGGGAGAAAAGTTTAAAAATAAAATAAAAGAGAATTTAATTCACTCCATCCTCACACCTGTAGTTTACAGGTCATGAAGCAAAAATGTTGTCATGCCAGTTTGTATGATGAGACACACCTTTATTTAAGGAGGACAGTCGTGGTGTGACTGTCCTATTTTAGAGGATTTACTTTCACCTCACAGTTCCAACAAGTTTAGGTCAAACCAAAGCTGCACTAGTTCGTTCTGGCCACTTGAGGGCAGCAGAACAACATCATCTCATCTCATTCTACACCTCTTATCCTGAGAGGGTCAGCAAAAGGGACCTGGAGGTGAGTGTTTACTGGGTAAAGGTAAAGGTTTATTGATACAGCACTTTTCATTTATATGGAAACAAAACAAGATGCAGGTGGCGCCAAATAGTGGTGAAGAAAAAAACACGTCCAAAACACGTCCACATAAGCAAAAAACGCACGTTAAAGCGTGGACAGCTAACCGGACAATCACAGATCCAAAATACAGACATAAAACAATCATTCACACTTTAGTTTGTCAGTTTTTCTCTGCTACAAGGTAAAGAATAATTTAGTGCTGGGCACGCTAACGTTTACGTGACACCAGATCGTTAAAATTAGTCTCTAAAGTAACGCTAAACTTTAAAAACAGAGGCACACATACTCAGTACACAGGTACGCTGGTTATTTGTAGCGCTGCTCTTTTCCTTTAATAAACAGACCGCTCCAGTTCCACTGTAGGCGCGCTAACGACGCTAAAAGGAGCTAATGCATCTAACGGAGCTAACTGGTAAACGGTTCCTGGACTCCGGTGTCGTGGCACATAAACATGATGTCACAAACGTCTTTTTCCGGTAAATCGTCATGGAAATGTGTCATGTGCGTTAACCTAGTGCCCAGCACTAGAATAATTAGATTTGAGGTTTACTTAATTAACCTTGGACTGTGGGAGGAGCCAGGAGAGAACACAGGGAGATCCACACCAGCTCCTTCTAAATGGAATCCTAATCCGTTTTCTCAGAAAGTCCGGTTCGTTTGGGGAGGAGCTATGAACGAAAAACCGAGCTCTGATCCGCACCAAAGAAGCAAACTGTGGTCCGCCTAAAAACGCAGGTCTCGGTGAACCAAACGCAGGACGCGGACGACAACGCAGAGCAGCCTATATATACTAGGGATGCACCGATTAATCGGCCAGTGACCGGAACCGGCCAATTTTAACGTGATCGGCCGCAATCAGACAGAAATATTCCGATTTTAATAAGCCGATCAAATGCACCCGCATCGCGCAGCATCAGCAACACACGTGCATGTGGCTACACGCACATGTAGTAGAGTGTAGGGCTGGGCGGTTTTCGTTATGATATGAATTTTCAATATACCGCCGTACCGGTGTATTTGATCACACAACATCTGCGCAGCCGCGCCGTTGCCGTCTGCTTTGTGAGTGAGCGCGCGCTCTGCATGTAAACGTTTCATTAATGTTTATATATTTGTTTCAATCACTGAATGAAGCCTGTCATATTTAAGACAAGAGTCAGGACCTTAAATCACTTGCACAAAACTTTTGATCAGCACTCAGCATTTGTTTGTTTGTCATTTAAACCTGTGTGTGCGCAGAGAGCGCCAGGCACGGGGCGGGAGAGAGAGAGAGACACACACACAGAGAGAGAGAGAGAGAGATGTGCGCTCTTGGTCATTAGTTTATTTACTTATTTGTGTGTAGTACTATGTTGTGAAATATGTTTAAACTTAAATAAACTACACATACAGGTAGTGATTAGTTTTTGTATTTTTAGTTGGATATTGGATGTGAACTGATTGTATTTATATGTTAAAATGTTCTAATAAAGAAAATATGCAAAAATATATATATTTCTGTATGCTGTAAAGTGGTTTTAAAAATTGAAATCGGAATCGGCTAAAATCGGCATTGGCAGGTCAAACTTCTTGAAAAATCGGAATCGGCCCCAAAAATGGCAATCGGTGCATCCCTAATATATACAGTATGTGTCGTATGTTCACATAAAACTGTAGGATTCGATGCAGCTCCGTGTTTTGCTCAGACGTTTGTGCTTCATTAACCAACAGAATTCCTTCAGTCATTCTTGACGCAGTGAGGAGAGGAACACGTTATCAAAAAGGTTCGCTTCACTTCACTAAAGTGCAAAAGTGTGAAAGTAAACTCGGACAAAAACCCTAACAGAAGGGAAAACCAGGATTTTAAACAGGTGACCTTCTTACTGCGAGGTGACAGAACAACATCTGCTCCCAAAAAGTATAGTATTCAACAAAATGTTGTTATTTGAAACATCCAACACACAGAGCAACATCAGAGTTCATATTTCTGACCACCTGAACTCTAAAATGCAGTAGTGCACTGGTGTCATATAGTGTTTATGATATGGAATAAAACCAGAATATAGAAAACAGACTTAAAGGGGGTTATATATAAAGGTGGATGATGTCATTATTCTGTAATCGTTCTTAACCTCATAACGACGAGTTTAAGACAGAATTTCAGTCTTTATGTTGAACAATTTAAAAATATATAAAGACAAACTAGAAAAACGGGGTTAAAAACACACACGCACTCTAACGTGTTTTTATATCTTAGTGAGGACACATCATAGACATAAAGATTTGAGGACCAGCAAAGATGTCCCCACAAAGCTACAAATACAAGAAAACACACACACCTGATCGTGGCTGACTTCAATGGGCTGCTTCATCACGATCCAGGACACAGACTCAGTGAGAGGAGGCGTGGTCAGAGAGCCGTGGTACGCCCAGTAGTCGTCGATGTTGCTCGGTAAAAGGCAGGCTGCGTCGAACCTGGTGAACTCCACCACGCTCTCCTACAGAGGGCGACAAAAGGACAAAACACATCCTGCCTAAAACTGCTTATTTTATGTTCACAGAATGACATAGTTATTCACGTTTGACAAAATATTCTTCAGAAATTAACTAATTTTTAACTGTAAACCACTAAAGATCTGTCCACAAGGTGGCGTAGAGAGGAGGGAGGGGAACGTGGACTCACCTTGTGTCTGATGGCAGGCAGAGCATCCACCAGTTTCTGCAGCCCCTCGTGTCTCTTCCCCACCTACACCAGGACATGAGACAATGTGGATTAAAATCACTGACACAGAGCTACGTAGAGTGTGTGAAGGTGTGTCTGTCTGTCTGTGTGTGTGCGTGTGTGTGTACCTTCAGAAAGACTCCGATCACAGCCAGTCCGTTGTCCTCCATCACAGCCTCCTCAAACAGACTGTACTTCTCTGAGTTCCAGTGAACTAAGTGGAGCTGTGAACACACACACACACACACACACACACACACACACAACCCATCATTAACAGTGTTTGTGTGCGTGTGTGTGAGATTAACCTCCGTCTTGACGCAAATGACTCCACCATCCACAAATTCCCTTTCTCGAGTCTCCTCCCTTTCTCAGAGTCTCCTCATGACCCAGTAATCACGGATATAACCTGGAACTTAATTCAATTGTAAATTCATCTGGAGATTATTTTTTGACTATTATTTCTACTGTGAGAGGAGAAAAAAAACATAAAAAAAAAAAAATGAAATTAGAGAATATTTAATTTTTTATATTATATTGCAGTTAACTGATTATCAAAATAGTTATGTATATATAGACATATTTATGCATATACATACATGTATGTATACATATATGTGTACATGTATGTATATAAATACATATGTATACAAATATATATAAACATATATACGTAAACATATATACGTATATACATATATACACATGCGTGAATCTAAAACGTTAGCGCTCTTACAGAGACAGGTGACATTGGTCGGTCAGATCTGTAACTTGATCGTCCTGCACAGACACAAAAGGACTGCTGAGTGATGAGAACAATGACGCGTTCACATTCCCACCGCGCACGCACGCACAGGGTCAAAACCTCTTGTTACATAATAGCGTAACAGTTAATGGAACAACATTAAAATAGATGTTTTGTCACTCAGGTTAAGAGTTAACAGACAAACACAAAGCACGCCTGACACCGTGTACACAACCACGTGACACACGTGACACACAACCTGATACGTTCACTCTTTAAACTTTAAACTGTTCAGAAAGTCATGCATTAAAAGAGAAAGAAGACTGTCGGGCTATATAAATACAATTTTTCCATACAGTGGCTTTGTCACACAATACAAACACACAGTGTGTGTGTGTGTGTGTGTGTGTGGCTCTGCCTCTGTGCTGAACCTGTACATTCACCCAGCAGCAGGTGTGTCAGGGGTATTCAAAGGCAACTACAGAGGGTGTGTGCACAACGACAGGTGTGATAAAAACAACAACAGGTGAGGCAGAGTGATGTTTTCCAAATAAAGATAAAGAGGTGTAGCAGTGAAGTGAACTAATCAGCAGATTCAATATAGGCAGAGAACATATATTTCTTTGTGTCAGTACTAAACACAAAAGACATTTAATGATGCGTTTGCACCAAATGTGAGGTCAAACCTTCTATTATTCTTGGCTTTAACGTCCACAATGACTCGTTCAGAAAAATAAGACAGCGATGTGATGTTGTCCTTCTGAGCAGAGAAGCACTGATGAGGAAGTCAGGAACTAATGTGCTGACTCACCTGTTAGCTTAGTTTTTTTTTAGCATAACCCGAGTAGCAGTCTTAATAATAAATGATGTCATCGTGTTTGTGTGCACGGGAAATATCTGAATTAGGGCTTTAGAGGTTTTTAAATGTGATTATTCTCTGGTTTCTTTGCTCCATTTGATAAAAGAAGAAAACTGAAATATTTTGGTTTATGGACACAAAAAAATAAATTTGAGAACATCATCACTTCCAGGTTTGGAAGACCTGGAAGTGATGATGTTCAACACTTTATGACACTGTCTGGACTAGAGCTGAAACAATTCATCGATTATTAATTGGTTTGAAGCTTTTTCCATTATTAAAACAAGATTTCTGACTGATTTAGTATCTTAAACACACATGGATCATAAGCTATGTACTGAATAAAAGATATGAGAAAATCATTTATTATTTTCGTAATCGCTAATCAGTCGATTATTCTCTCGATGAATTTTTTGGTCCATAAAATGTCCACAAACCAAAATGATTCAGTTTGAATTGCTTCTTTGTCATGTGGAGCAAAGAAACAAAGAAAATATTTGTATTTAAGAAGCTAAAACGATCAGAAATCTTGTTTTAATCATGAAAAAACTAGTGCTGGGCACGCTAACGCACGTTAACAGAAAAACTGACCGGAAAAATACGTGCATGACGTCATGTTTACATGCCGCGGCACCGGAGTCCAGGCACTGTTTACCAGTTAGCTGCGTTAGCTGCGTTAGCTGCGTTAGCGCGCATACAGTGGAACTGGAGCGGTCTGTTTATTAAAGGAAAAGAGCAGCGCTAACAAATAACCAGCGTATCCATGACCTGCGTATGTGTGCCTCTGTTTTTAAAGTTTAGCGTTACTTTAGAGACTAATTTTAACTATCGGGAGTCACGTTAACATGACGTCACGCGCCTCTTTTTCCGGTCAGTCGTCATGGAAACGCGGCATGCGTTACTGTGCGTTAGTGTTAATGTGCCCAGAATTAGTAACCGAGTCATTGTTTCAGCTCTAGAAAATCTCTTTACTCTATCATCTTGCACGCTACAGTACAAGTGATTTCATAACATCCAAAACAAAAACTGATAAAGAAGGCTTTGTAGATTAAAAAAAATAAAAAATCCTCAAATAGTTTTTATTGTTGCTAAAAACATCTAAAAAGAAACCTTTTACTTCCTCTTCCCAAAAGCCTGACAGTATCAGTTTCCTTTTCTGCTTCTTACAGAATGTTGAGTTCTAAAACACCTCCATACTTTTAACTCTATAAAACCTTAACGCAGGAATGATTTAACTCCTCATCTAATTTGGTTCATTCAGCTGCACATAAATACCTCAGCGGGGAACAGCCTCCTGTCCACGGTGTGCTCCGACCCCCAGTCGTTGCACTCTCCCCAGTGAAAGTGGAACTGGCAGAGCCTGTATTTGTCTTGCAGGGGGCCTCCTTTCAGTGCTGCACCAGAAAACCAAGGCATGTTAAGAATCCCATTCGTCAAAGCTGTCGAGTCATCTTAAGTTTTTTCTAAAAAGTGATTTCTTTCATGAAAGGAGGAAACGATCACACGGAAGACGTTACAGGGAAGATGCTGCAATCTCTCAGCACACAAAGACTCTCTATTGCCTTCATTAAATCAACACATTACCAGTTCCTATCCACACAATAGAGCAGAACATGACAAAAAATATATTATTTTTTTGACAAAGGCAAAGCGTAAGCTCAGATTATACACAGTTATTATTTCATTTCTCATGTTACTCGTCACAAAAACCTGTTTCTTTTGTAACCTTATTATTATTATTCACACGTGTCTGTTATGAACCGGTTTCTTGTTCTCTGAGGAACAACCTAAGGCCTAAATACTACAAAACAAGACACTGAATAACACTATTATATTTATCTAAAATAAGAGCGATATTAAAGAGTTACATGATTGACTCCATACTACAGACTCGCAAGAATGAGTCACATGACAATCATCAGATGCAGCCTTAATACCACCAGCTTTACTTATAGACGGCTCTTTAAGGTTGGGGGGGGAGGGGGTTGGGTTTAAGAAAGAGTTAATCCTAAGTCTTTTAACAGCAGTTGTGGTTGGATTTAGACACACCGCCACGATACCTAGACACAATAGTACTCACTGGACTTGTCCGTGGTGTCGTCGTACTCCACAAGGAAGGAGTAACCGTTATTCCACATCTGCTGGCAGCTGTCTGGGTCGTAGTCGGCGACCAGGGGCTTCAGCTCCGAGTCAAAGACGCTCTTCCGCTGAATGATGTCAATGGGGGACTGACGATCGCCTCCAGGTACGGCGAGGGGTCCCTGCCACATAGGATGAACTGTAGAAGAAGAAGAAGCAGAGGAGGAATTCAAATTCAAATGTAAAGGAAACCAAAGCCAAAAGCTAAATCACATGTTTTCCTGTTCAGAAAACAAAAATGCTGATACCCACTGTTCATGTTGTGCTCTGCTGCTTTCTGATGCATTTTCAAACAATCCATTTTTGAAATAAATAATACAAATAAATTAAAAAAGTAAGCTGCCTCAGAACAGCTTCAAGAATGAGACATTGACAGAGCTGGAAAGAAACACACTCCTCTTTCCTGGAGCTGTTTGAAGGAACTGAAAGAAAGAAGGAGCAAATGAGCAATCGTACTTCCTCCTACTCCTCTTACACTCTTTCTTTTTTTTTTTTTTTCCCTGAAAGGAAATTACAAAATAAGAGCCGGCTGTGCAGACACAGTGACACGCGGAATGTCCTGGCACGCCCCCAGCTCCGCTCCACAGCAGGGGAATCGAACCAAGACCTGCGGTCGGTCAAATTACCTGATCCTCTGCTCGTGTTCTCCACGTACCTCCATTTTGTCTTTCCTAATTACTTACGGAATCAACCACAACACGAACGCATTTAAGTGTGGGAGGTCAAAGAGTAGAAAAGCAGTGCAATCTATTGTTTTGTTTTTCTCTCTCGCTATCCTTTCATCCGGAGCTTAAGGGTTTCCATTGTGAGGCGAGCTGAACAGGTCTGACTGGGATATGACCTTCATCTTCATCCCCCTTCACAGGCTCCTCCTGGGGGAGTTGGACCGCCTGACTCTGTTGTTGTTGTTGCTGCACAGAAACACAGCAAGTGCTTGCAGAGCAACTCATGCACATTCACTCGTCCACCGGCACCCGAGAAACTGCTTTAATTTGACTCATGTGCTCGGTGTGCCGCGTGACCAAGAGCTACACTGGAGAGAGTGTATGAAATGAATGAGTCGGTGTCTAACGAGCAGCTGTTACTGAGAATGTGAATAAGCGCAAACCTGAGTGCATCAACAACAACCTGACGGTTACCAGTTGATAAGAAAGTCTACATAACATATTACTGTTTGAGACTTTTATTTTCCAAAAGCTGGTGTAACAAGGAAAACAACAATAAACAATATAGGGAAATCCGTCTAAATTTGACAAAAATATGACCCAAAAATTTCCTATTTTCAGTGTTGGCAGGAGTCATTCAGTTTTTTCACATTCTAACCATTGCACCTGACATCACAAACATGGTTGCTAGCTTAAACTTCCTAATTTTGTACAAGCAGTCATATGCGAACTAGAGATTTATTACCATTTTTTGAAGGTATACCAACTTTTACCCACGTTACCAATTTTAATCTCATACTTACTTTAAGATTTCAAAGTCTGTAGCATTGTTTAATGTGCCGTGATAAGTGTTAGTTTGACATGCAAAGTGTGTGTCCCGTGGACGTGCCCTTGAGCAAGATGCTGACACTGCATTTGCTAAAGCCACTGGTTTCCATTCATTTCAGAGCAGGTCGCAGATGAAAGTACTGACGGCATAAAGCTTTGAAGAAGTTTACAGTGTAGGGATGTCACGGTATGAAAATTGAACCTCACGGTTATTGTGACCAAAATTATCTCGGTTTTCGATATTATCGTGGTATTTTTAAAAAAGTGTGTGAATATGTTCAGAAAGTATTAATAGTCCTAAAAGCTATGCATTTTTAATATGCTGGCAGTGGGCGCTGCAGCTGTACTATCATGTTAACATTATTGACACAGTATTGTGGGTCTTAAAACCATAAACTTTGTGTTTGAATTACGGTTGTTTTATCGCTGTGAATCACTCCTAGTTTGGGTGTGGCGATCTCACATTCCAGAGCTTTTGTTGCTTTTTCAGCCAATCAGCTGACGATCACGGAGAATACACATGGCTAATTAATATGCAGTACAGAGAGAGCGAGAGAGAGGGGAGAGATAGTGCATAGAACTTTCCTGTGCTTATGTGTGCAGTGTGTGTGTGTGTGTGTGTGTGTGTGTGTGTGTGTGTGTGTGTGTGTGTGTGTGTGTGTGTGCAGTGCAAAATTAAAGTGTGATTGTCATCAAAGCAGTCATCAACAAAAGCTTTGTTTGACAAAGGTAGGCAAGGAGAACACGACACTAATTGTCTGTGGCTGAACATCTTCACAATGACAGCGAAAGCTCAGAGACTGCTGGTGTGTGGACTGTTAGCATTTTAAGCTAGTGATCTTTATGCTAACGTCTTAGCAGACTTCATCGTCACAAAAACAACAAACAGATGGATTATTCAGCGGCTGAAAGAGAGCAGGACACACACGGTAGTTGTCTGAGATGATGACGTGACGCCAGGACCGCGCTATACTGTTATGGGTGAGTTTTCATATAAGTATATGTCCTGAGGGCTGTCGTCTCCTCCTTCGGCCATGATTCCAGCTTCGATAAAGTTTGAACATCAGGTTGTAGGCTACAGAGTCCGCCTGCGCGGCAACTTCAGCAGACGGAGACGCTGGAAAGGCTCACGGTGCCTACACCGCGGGCGCGGTTATTCACAGAGATAATATTTTTTTTTGAAATGAAGACGGTAATTATTATCGTCAAAAATGTTATTGCGGTTTACCGTTACACTGTTAACCGTGACATCCCTATTACAGTGTAATGGTAAATTCAATTTCTCTGACTCAGAGCTACAACTGCCCATCACCCTATACCTGCACAGTACAGGATACCAGGTCCTTTGTGTATAGTATATTGTATATTGTGTATTAGGGATGGGACTTTTTTGTCGACAAATCGACCAACAATCGACACGCGTGCGCACCTCAACAAAAAAATGAAAAGTAAAAAAAGTGTCACAAACGCGCGTCACCGGCTCGTTCTCTCGAGTGGCTGCGTGCATTCAAGCGTGTGTGTGTGTGTGTGCGTGCATGTGTGTGTGTGTGTGCAGTGCGAACGAGGTTGCGCTTAAGTTTTGGACAGGGGTGAGCGACATAACACAAGCGCTACACAAATGAAGACGGCATCTCACCCAGTCAGGATCACTGTACTTCACTCTGGTGGACACCTAATAAGCGCAGGTTCAAAAACCTGAGCCGTCTGGCAAATGGCGACACATGCGTTCCAGCGGAGAGTCCGCTTTTTTTTGCCCCTCATTTTTATTATTGCTGTTCTGATGGTCAATAAGGGACATTACAGCCATGTCTTTGACCCTAAAATGAAGTAGTACAGTGTAGAATAATTTCCACCCCAGCATTACTGCTGTTGCTGCTGTAAAAAAAAAAAAAAAAAAAGTTGACAAAAAATTTGACACGTGGACCTCGACAATCGACTCTAACAATTTGTGAAATTCCCATCCCTATTGTGTATTGTGTCTAGCCTGAACTGACACCTTCCTACAACATCCGCAGAGAGTCGGCTCCCCGATACCTACAGTAGACAAAGAGTGGTGAAAACACAGCCTTGAATGGCAGACTCCTTGTCTATTGGATGAATGCAAAAGGGGAGTTGCTCAGGTATAAATGTGGAGGGCTCACTTTGCTCGGGGTCTTTCTCCAGCTAGGATCAACTTCTTTGAAGATTGACCTTTTCCTTGCAACGAAAATAAAAATAAGAATATTTCATTCTTCACCAGCAGCAGAGGAATTTCCACAACAACAGTGAAAAACTTCAGTTTCCAGAACTTAGTGTTGGATCTGACTCACGACGCTACTTTACACAACATGTTCTCAAAAGCTCTGCAACATCACTCCTCAGGGTGGGAATCACAGCACGATATGCGGTCCACTGTACCAATAACATCATGATACAACAATTCAGCATCACCAATATATGAACAAGACAATCATACAGCGATAGGTCAACATATCTGTCTCACTGAAGAAAAGAAAGGTTAAAAGTGAAGGATTTCTCTATTTATAAGTGCGGAAGGTCTATGTTTTGAACGTGGCTGGAGCATCTCTTAACGTAGCTTTCTCTGCATAAGTGAAAACTAGCAGGGACTGTTTACTTTAGAGCGCCTTCATTTTTAACTTAAAGCTCCCATAGACAGGAAGTTCCAATTAAATCTGTTTTATGGTGTGTATCTGCGCCATTACCTCGTTTATGAAGCTCTAAAGTTTAGAAACAACAGTTCAGCCACTGCTGAGAACGCTGGGAGAACAGCTGACGAGAGCTTCAGTGAGGAGAGATTTTAATCGTCTGGTTTGCAGCAACTAGGAGGTTTTTGACAATAAAAACAAGTTAATGTATGTGAGTAGACCGCCATAACTCGCATATATGTGCGATAGGACCACTCTATGGGAGCCTTAAAATATCCACATTTGCCCTGACGTAACAACTGTGGAAAAAACACAGTTGAGCAATAAGGACTTGTTATGGTGACATTGCACTGGTGATGTACTGTATGTTGTCATTGTAAACAACTCACTACTCCACACGTCAAAGTCCACTGACAAGATCATCGATTTTCACATCACATCACAAATGAGTCGCTGGTCCACGCAGCTTTTACACGCCGTACCTATCCTATTTATTAGTTAGAAACAAAGGACATGTGACGTCTCAGTGAAAGTCACAAAGGTCATAGGACACATCCAAAAAATCTACTACATAATATGGGTCACACTCTCAGTCAAATAATGTGCAACACAAACATTTTTAAGTATTTTACAATGTTCTAGGCCTGTAACTACATAATAGTAACATGTAAGCTTACATGTACCAGCTATCTTTTTTAAGGAATTGGAATCTTGAAATCTGCTTTCACAAAAGGCCAAGTTGAGTTGGAAACTGTCAATAGCTTCAATCACTATGCAAAACATCAGTTACTACAACATATTTATGGCAGGCTGGAGTTGTAAACTATGTTAATTTGCATTGCAACCAATCAAATAAACTTGAAATAAAATAAAATTTTCACTGGAAAAAACTGTCAACAGTGAGATGTCTAAATGTAGAGACGAGTCCAACTCAAAACGTCTGTGGGTGAAACCAACACTACGATCAAAGTAAGTGGAAAAATGTGTATGTTTGTAATTTGGGTAACCTAGGGGACTTTAATTCCCCATGTGAGATTGTTCCTCGAAGAAGAAATCAAGTCCTAAAACCTTCTGACGAAACTGGAAAAAACGCATATGTTTGCCAATGTTTTGATCCTTTCTAAACATTACAGTTCTGCTGCACACGGCTGTTTCTCCACTTTACGTTCTTTCCTTGTACGTTGACTCTGCTGTTGTTGTTGTTGGCAGGAAATGGAGAACGAGACAACTATTATGTTTTGGGGTGTGGTGGTGAGGGCGTTGCTGCAACTCGTTTGATGAGCTCTGGCGTCTCTCAAGACATTTTCAGGTCAAATCCAAAATGAAGGAAAATGTAAGCTGTAGAATACTGGAAAAATAAGCAAACATCTTTTGTGGAATCAAACAAAACTCAGTGGAGATGGAGACAAACAGTCGCAGCCCATTTTTAGAACGGCTCTGGTTCCGAATATGAATCCCCATGACTCATTTTCTCCATTGACGTTTCAGAAAATCCATATTAGGAGAGTTTTAAGTCTGGGAACAGACAGAATCGCTACAGGATTGACTCTCACCCTCACTGAAAACATGGCTGCTAGAGGGGACAGTGAAACACAGATTTCAGCCACTTGACAAAAGGCTAACCTAACAAAATCAATGCCGTTTTATGTTTGCGACTTTATTTTGTTCTTCTGTAAACAAAGTCTATAGAGAACACAGACACAAACAAAAACAATTGTAATACAACACGTTTTACATAACTGGTGGTGGCACCAGTGGAAAAATTCATGCATGTCACGATGTAAAATTGTTGCTAAAATTGTGGTTCACACAACTTTTGTTGTGTGAACCACAATAGAGGGTTTTCACCTACTCATGTTAATAAAGTTTTTATTTGTTTTGAATGAATAAATGTTAACTTTTGTCTTAAGTTTGCCTTTGTGTGATCACATTATCACATTATCTTATACAAACTGTATTGTTTTGATGCAATCATTTCCCTTAACACACTATGCATTGTATACATTTTTGAATCGAGAATCGTATGAATCGAATCGGTTGAATTGAGAATCGAATCGTGACCCTAAGAATTGAATCGAATGGTGAGTCACTGAAAGATTCACATCCCTACTGAATTGTTATAACTTAGTCGTCTATAAAACTCCAAATGCTTTTCCAAATGACCAATTGGTACAGCCTTCCGGTTTGATGATGCGGTGATGATGACCTCTATGAGAGCTTTTAAAGGCAGTGGGAAAACAAAACTAGGAAGCATTCAAACTGACACACAAACTCACTAATGTCAGTGATATTTAGTCATTATTTTGACATATTAAGTTCATACGTTTAAGTTAGTAAGTAATTTCAAAAGTCAAACGTTTGAGTTAGCTTCAGTATTTAAAGTAGTGAGTCGTTATTTTTGAGATAGAATAAATAGTAAGATTATTACTTAAAGATATTGGGTCAAAGGTACCCAATTAATCGGTGAAAATAATCGACAGATTCGATTTTTGTACAGAAAAACTTCAACACAGATGAGTTTGATCCAAATCCAGCAACCATACTCCGCTCCGAGTTTTCCATTTCTCCCTCGCGCACGTTTTTTTTTCCTCCACTATTGACAACAAAAGTGACCACTAACTGACGCAATGTGAGCCACAATTTAAGAGTTTAGAGACTGTCAAAAAACACAAAAGTGGGTCACCTTCACACTGACACACAAACACACTGATGTTGGATGTGAACACGCTTATTAACGGTGTGTGAGAGCGTGAATGTTATCGTATATTAGCATGTATTTTGGTACTCACTCTGTGACAGCACATATTTGCTGGAACACGCCGTGAGGTTGCACCTCCTGACGGGCGTGACCCGGTGACTCCTGGCGTGTCTGCCGAGCTGTCGCTGGAGCTGAGAAGCCAGCGGTCTGATGACAGATGACAGAGTCACCATGTTGTGAAGAAAACCTCAGCGTGGTTGTCCGGGGGATGAAACGTCAGACGTAGCGCGCGGCTTCCTAAATAGTTAGCTAACTCGTTAGCTAGCGTTAGCGTGCCGTTTAAATTCCTTTACAGATGTAGCTTCCAGTTAGCAGCAGCGAGCTATTTTCCACAACAAGACTCGTGTTGTTTGGCTGCTTCTCTCGGTCTCTGCCCTCCTACCGTGTGTCTATAGGCGGGGAAAAGAAAGAGAGGGGGGGGTGTCGTTACACGTATCCCATGCAACACCCGTCGCAGCCGGGCAGCGTTTTTCACCTGAGACCGAGGTTACGGAAGTTAATAACGCCCGATATTCAACCTCCGCCCCGGTGCGTGACAAGAAAAGTGAAGAAACGCCGTAGAAACTGTTTACGGCGAAAGACAGGAGGAGGGGGCGGGGCTTCATACACACTGACCAATCAGAGGGTTTCTTCGAGGGGCGTTACTTATGATGATGATGACGACAACATCCATGCTCTCGTTTTTGAGATAAAAATCTGAATTTTAATCCCATTTATGCGGAAGAGGATTAGATGAGGCCACAACAAAATAAAAATACATGAATAAATAAATAAAGCAGTTCTATTTCTGAGAGTAAAGACTGCATTGTGTGATTGGGAGACTGGAGTTTCATTGCTGGATTTGGATTAAACTCAAAATAAAATAAAGCCCTTCCTCGTGTCTTGCACTGTTGAACTGTTTCTGTAGCGTTTCTTTACTTATTTTATCATGAATCAGGGCAGAAGTTGTATAACTGGTTTATTAACTTCCATAAACTCAGAAACTCAGTCTCAGGTTAAAACGCTCATCTATATTGAGATTATAATCTGCATTAGAAGTCCCTTTTAAACCCCAAAAAATCCCATTTGAAGAGTGATTTGTTGTTACTATTTTTTATTTTATTTTTTTTTAATAAAACATATGCCCTCGTAGCACCTTTACACTTAACTAACCTATTTTAACTTTTCCTTCAACGCATAATCTAATTTAACAACCCCTATCTCCCAATGAATAAAACCCCAAAACTTTATGAACGAATGAACCTCTACATTATGTGAGTTTTATGTTAATTTTATGTATAAATGTTTATTTGTGTCTGTCATTCTATGTCCTCTTTGAGACCACTAACACATAATTAAGCAAAAATAAAAAGATATTACAGATATGTAGCAATTATTTGAGATAGAACATTCCATGTTTGGGCTAGTCATTTATTATATTAAGTTATTATCATTTTTGACACAGTGTGCCATTGTTTTGAAATAGTCAGCAATAAGGACATTACACTCTTGTTATGGTGACATTGCACTGGTGATGTACTGTATGTTGTCATTGTAAACAACTCACTACTCCACACGTCAAAGTCCACTGACAAGATCATCGATTTTTACATCACATCACAAATGAGTCGCTGGTCCACGCAGCTTTTACACGCCGTACCTATCCTATTTATTAGTTAGAAACAAAGGACATGTGACGTCTCAGTGAAAGTCACAAAGGTCATAGGACCCATCCAAAAAATCTACTACATAATATGGGTCACACTCTCAGTCAAATAATGTGCAACACAAACATTTTTAAGTATTTTACAATGTTCTAGGCCTGTAACTACATAATAGTAACATTTAAGCTTACATGTACCAGCTATCTTTTTTAAAGGAATTGGAATCTTGAAATCTGCTTTTACAAAAGGCCAAGTTGAGTTGGAAACTGTCAATAGCTTCAATCACTATGCAAAACATCAGTTACTACAACATATTTATGGCAGGCTGGAGTTGTAAACTATGTCAATTTGCATTGCAACCAATCAAATAAACTTGAAATAAAATTAAATTTTCACTGGAAAAAACTGTCAACAGTGAGATGTCTGAATGTAGAGACGAGTCCAACTCAAAACGTCTGTGGGTGAAACCAACACTACGATCAAAGTAAGTGGAAAAATGTGTATGTTTGTAATTTGGGTAACCTAGGGGACTTTAATTCCCCATGTGAGATTGTTCCTCGAAGAAGAAATCAAGTCCTAAAACCTTCTGACGAAACTGGAAAAACGCATATGTTTGCCAAAGTTTTGATCCTTACTAAACATTACAGTTCTGCTGCACACGGCTGTTTCTCCACTTTACGTTCTTTCCTTGTACGTTGACTCTGCTGTTGTTGTTGTTGGCAGGAAATGGAGAACGAGACAACTATTATGTTTTGGGGTGTGGTGGTGAGGGCGTTGCTGCAACTCGTTTGATGAGCTCTAGCGTCTCTCAAGACATTTTCAGGTCAAATCCAAAATGAAGGAAAATGTAAGCTGTAGAATACTGGAAAAATAAGCAAACATCTTTTCTGGAATCAAACAAAACTCAGTGGAGATGGAGACAAACAGTCGCAGCCCATTTTTAGAACGGCTCTGGTTCCGGATATGAATCCCCATGACTCATTTTCTCCATTGACGTTTCAGAAAATCCATATTAGGAGAGTTTTAAGCCTGGGAACAGACTCGCTAACCACTAACACATAATTAAGCAAAAATAAAAAGATATTACAGATATGTAGAAATTATTTGAGATAGAACATTCCATGTTTGGGCTAGTCATTTATTATATTAAGTTATTGTCATTTTTGACACAGTGTGCCATTGTTTTGAAATAGTCAGTCGAAATTTGGGATAGTAAGTGATGATTTTAAGATAGTGGGGCTTTTTAGGTATCGTTATTATTTTGTAATAACAACAACGTGATAGTCGTCATTTTGTTATCCAATAAATATAACTGCAGTTTCAGCACGTTCAAGAAAGAATCCTCACAAATGATGCAGCACAACCACTCAAAAACATTAAAAGTAAGTCACATTTACAGAGATTAGAAGAGAAAAACCTAAATTTATTCTGTTTCTGGTCGACCTGGAAAAATAAATGTATCTCCCCGTCGGGGAATTGAACCCCGGTCTCCCGCGTGACAGGCGGGGATACTCACCACTATACTAACGAGGAAGTGTCCTGAGTGCAGATGCAGCATCCTATTTGGCCACAACACTAAGCCTATGGGTGTGTTGCCGCTGTTTCAGATGGATATTAGCGCAAGAGAAATCACCATTTTTCACGCGTATAGTTAAGTTTCACTCTCTTAAACTTTTCCATTCATTCTTTATGGCAGTTTCTTGTCACTGCGGATGCAATATATCTTTGGCCACTAACGGGATTTGGGGGGCGCTGTTTCCCAGTTTTGACAGTTAGAGACAGGACGCCAACATGCTCCTCTTCTGTAGAACTATGAGATTACAGTCAGAATTCTGAAAAAAGGACAACATTCTTTAGCTTTAGTATTCATGGATTATTGATATTGAACATATACATGAAACATGTTCAATTTATTTGTCAATAATGTTGTCAAAACAAGATTAGCATAATCAATTTGAGAAAGTTATTACAGTATTGAATAATTTTCTGTTGGATCTTCAAAAACATTTTAGCAAAAAAAAACAAAAAAACAGTTTCAAACAAACAGAGTAAACTATTGTTACTAGTCAAAAGAAATCTAAATTTCTACAAAAATAAACAATTATATAATTAACCTGCTCATTATTTTATATTAATAAAGCAAAAATAATCGAAGACACTGGCCTTATGTAGCACTTTTAAACTTAACTATCACATATTAACTTTTAAGATGGACCCCCAATTCCTAAATGTCAAGATTTTGAGATAGTGGTGATTTTTAGGCAGTGTTATTTTTTTGTAATAACAACCACAAACGTTTGATATGCTATATTATGAAAAAGTAAGACGATTAGAGTATTTTGAGAGTGATAGTCCTTAAAAACAGCAATTCCAGCACTTTCAGGAAAGAAGCATCACAAATAATGCAACAAAACCTCTCAAATTAAACATGAAAAATATGGAAGAAAAATAAAAAAATAAAAAATGTATCTCCCCGTCGGGGAATTGAACCCCGGTTAACAATTTATTTGTTCAAAACAACAAAGCTAAGAGACTTTTCTATAAAAGACTAAGGTTATATCCTTCAGAATACTGCAAATATGTATTTCTGCGGCACCCGTGATGCACGTTTACAGTATTTTCACATCGTTATACGTGTTTTCTTGTTTAAAATTACTTGGAAATGTAAGATGTTTAATATAAATTTAATCCCAAATGGCGTTATATCCAGTAATACTGCGTCCAGTTCCGTTTATTATGTAGGTAAAGTGTGCAATAAACAAAAACAGGTGGTGCAAGGGTAAATAAGTAATTAATGTTAATTCTGCTTCAAATAAAAGGATATTATATCGACATATTCATAAGTTTGCATTTCATTAACTAGTCTGTGTGAGTGTATACTGTATATATAACTGTGTGTGTGTGTGTGTGTATTTCTTGGAAAATAATCTAATTGTAGGCTAAAAGAATGTGATGTATGGTGCTTTAACTGTTTTAAAGATGTATAACTCAACATTAATTTTAAAAAGTTCTTAGTCAAAGGTAAAGGTGGTTCTCAGACAGTCAAGTGTCAGGTCTTAGTTGTATTAAAGGGTTAAATGGGCTCTCACCTCCTTACCATGATGTAAGAAGTTTTTCATCAAGAGTTAAGTGTTTCTAGTAAGTGCTGCACATGTGTGATATATCCATTACTGTTTCTGTCCCTCCTGCTTTATGTCACAGGCCAGCATGTCAGAGAAAATCTGCTTTTTTTCAAAGATACCTCTGCTAGAATCCAACGGATGCAGCCTAGCTCCTTAAAGACAACCCCTCTCTACAGGACAAGTCTGCACCTCTGAGGGAGGTTGCATTGAAACAAAATGCCCTGACTGAGGAGGAGATGCCTCAGACGTCACAGAGGTGCTGGGGGAATACATCCTGCAATTTGGCAAACATAAGGGGAAATCCTTCAGGGGGCTTTTGGAGAATGATGTAGGCTACACACTGTACCTTATCATGCACAGAGAGAGAGAAGAGGCTGCAGGAGGTCTGAGGGCCACAACAAGGACAGCTTGCTGCTCATTAGTACGTTTTTTCAGTATGCACTGATTGTGGGCTTTTTTCTGCCTGCATTTATTGACATTCAAATACAACAAAATCATGGAAGATATGCTTATTCTCTTCCAAAATAATTAAGTATACAGGACAATGCATACTCTAATTCCTTCTGTATGTGTCACAGTGATGGATGATGATGAGGAGCTGGAAAGAGCAAATCCAAATGATCTGTTCAGGTTCACAACAGAATCATTTGGATGTATAAGCCAAAGCAGGTGAAGTAATATTTCAGTATTATGTGCTTTTACCACAATTAATATGTTTGTGTTTCTTACTGACATAATGTCTATTCCAGGACCATTTGCTTCCCTGTCCAGACCACCTGCTGACGCCCAAAGTGAACAGCACAAGTCACTGGAAGATGGTAATGAATCATTTGTCTCCATGAATACACTCATGTTAATAAGTTGCATGTACTGGAAATATCATTCACCATTTACTGTATGTTTTCTTGTCATCTGTCCTTACAGTTTCTACAACACCCACCGTGAAGAGACCTTTACCTCTTCCTTCTGAGCTACACTTTCTGGTGAAAAAGCTGACTGGTCCTCAGCCAACAGTGTCTGCACCAGGTGTGTGTCACACGATATACATATGCAGTTTTATTTTTCTCCTAAGCAGTGTCCACACTGTGCACTGGCAACATATATAGTAAATAGGTAAATAAATGCATGGTGTAGCTCTTTTCTTAAATAACGATGTGCTTGTTCTGTGTGAAGTCTTTAATAAGAAAAATTCAAACAGATGAGTCAAACTGTAAATATGACTCATCTGATGGACTTCTCATTTTTCATCCTTGTTCTTCTGCTGTTGTTCCCCCACCAGTACTCAGAGCAGCCCCTCATACACCACAGCCAACACCCAGTAAGATGTTTTCATGACTACTACTATGACAAAAGCTGTGGCAAAGTTTAACAGAGAGAACAACTGCCACCTGCAATTGTAAAACCACCAGACACGTCCTGTCCCCCAGCAGAAGTTCCAGAAAACTGCACAGGAAACATTGGTGCAGCAGCAACAGGAACAAAAACCCTGGTAAACAAACACATGCCTCTCATGTGGCAAACCCAAGTCCTGCTACATAAGTGATGGTTCTTCAGTCCAGCACTTTTATCAGCAAGGACCCATTCGATATCATTACTGCTCCACAAAGGTCTTCTAAGCATATTCTGCAGAGGGCCTGACTAATCCGTCCACGCCCTTTGCAGAATTTGCAGATTCAGAAACATATTTCTTTTGTCGGGAACTGGAGCTCATAAAGCAGAGAGTGGGGGACAAAGCAGCGAAGAAAAAGCAGAAACTGTCAGAGAATCCACCAACTCAGGGAACTGAACTCAAGCAAGGGCCAAACAGTGTGCACATTCCAGGGGTGGCTGGAAAGTACATATACTGTCCAGTGAGAATCCTGGATTTGTATAAAAGCAAAGGCCTCACACGAGAAATGTCTTGGGGGGAATTTAAGGCCTCACCATTTCATTTAATGGAAAAGGAGAGTTGGGCAGCAGAGAGCAAGAAATAGCTGCAGAAATCCAAGTTCTGTAGAAGGTATATGTTTAAGTGTGTTTAATAAACTTTGTTTAAGTTTAAGTAAATTTGTTGTTTGTCTTGATTTCCCATGGTCAGTTTATTTTCAATATGAATAGTATGTCAAATGGATGGTTTTTCAATTACATCTGAATGTTAACTTGATTACAAATGTGATTTTTGCACACAAAACTACATTACACTGCAAAAATCACATTTGTTTACATATATAACAAGGCTATATATATATACTATATATTTAAGGCCTTCCTTGATACAAATGTCTATAAAATAGAATGTGGTGCACATTTTAGAGTGAAATGTTGCTTTTAACCTATCTGTTGTGAGAAATATGAAAAGCGTTGCAGTTGTTTAATACCTTGGACAGGGACAGGTCCATTCAGAACCATGGACAGTGGCTGGACCCCGCCCTCTCAATAGGTGCTGCAATTTCATTGGCTGTCAGTGCGTTACAACTATACGCGGCTGGCCCCTGCGTGACAGGCGGAGATACTCACCACTATACTAACGAGGAGGTGCTCGCACTACCGATGCAGTACCCTTTTTGACCACAACACCAGGCCTATGGGTGTGTTGGCGCTGTTCTTGGATGGATCGTGGAAAAAGAGAAATCACACAATTTTTCAGGCATATAGTTAAGTTTCACTCTCTTAACTTTTTCTATTCATTCTTTAGAGCAGTTTCTTGTCACTGCGGGTGTAATATATTTTTGGCCACTAAGGGGATTTGGGGGCGCTGTTTCCCCGTTTTGACAGAATCTTCCAGTCACTTCTATGGCGTTTGTGATTAGACTGTGATGTGTGGTAATAGTTCTGTTGTAAACGTTACATTAAAAGATGGATAATTGCCTTGTTTAACGCGTCTTCTTATTTATTACCTCGGGTATTCTGATTAACGCAACATGATGTCACAACATTGACGGCAGCTCGGCAAAATATTGTGTTCCTGCAGCGCCCTCGAGTGTATCCACAAAATACCGTATTTATTCTCCAATAATAGTATCATTATTTTGCTTCTGAAGATTTAAAATTACAAACATATAACGGATTATTGAATTATGATTGACATTGTCAATTGAAGCCGCTCTTTTATTCGTTTTTAATCAGGATCATTATGTGATAAAGGTAGATGTTTAATGTTTTATAGTCAAATCCAAAAGTTTGGCTTGCAAATTTTAAAGTTTTGACTGTCAATTGTAAAGTTTTGTCCCAAATCCTCATCTTTTCTCATATAAAGTTTGGCGTCTTGTTGAGACAACCAACCACAAACCGATCGGGAAAATAAGAGCTGCTGGACGTCCTCCATTGTTGTCTTTTGTGTTGCTTCTGATGATGTACAAAAAAATATATGGATGTATTATAAGAAGTGGGGGAGGGGGGAAATAAAGAATGTGTGGCTCGTTCACATAGCCAGTGAGGCATGATGGGAGTAACACTATGCTCACCCACTATGGGCCACACGACCCGGAAATAAACCGGGAAGCGCCACAAGTTGAACGCGAGACTGCAGTTAAGACCAAACAACAACAAAGAGTCAAAAGTAAGTGCATTAATTTTATTTTCGATGATAAAATGCTCAATTAACACAATATGTAAGCGTACTCAAACACACAATTTAAAGCAGGCTCATGTTTTCCGTAGTTTTGATTTTTTTTAAAAAGCCGATGACGCACTTGCTAAAACCACCCAACTCTGTTTGAAAAAGTAGTCATTCAGTCGTCGTTAATTTAGTTCTGGCTCCTATAGATCTGATTACACAGTTTGTAATGTGTCATGTATCTGGTAGGCCGACATCTATTAATTGTTTCCAACATGAGCATACAGAAAACGTCGTTAAGCGCACGCGTGTACCAGGTTTAGACGGCGAAAAAAATTTGTCAAAGGCCAAAATGTCCGGGAAAAAATGTCAAATAGTTACATCAATAATTTAGGGGCCGAATATGCATCCTTTTTTTTGCCATTCCGTCCACATGGTACTTTTTGAAGATGTGCGCTGTGTGTGTGCTTGAGTATGACTTTATGTGTACGCTTGTGTGTTCTTGTTAGTATGTACAGTACAGACCAAAAGTTTGGACACACCTTTTCATTCAAAGAGTTTTCTTTATTTTCATGACTATGAAAGTTGTAGATTCACACTGAAGGCATCACAACTATGAATTAACACATGTGGAATTATATACTTAACAAAAAAAGTGTGAAACAACTGAAAATACGCCTTATATTCTAGGTTCTTCAAAGTAGCCACCTTTTGCTTTGAATACTGCTTCGCACACTCTTGGCATTCTCTTGATGAGCTTCAACAGGTAGTCACCTGAAATGGTCTTCCAACAGTCTTGAAGGAGTTCCCAGAGATGCTTAGCACTTGTTGGCCCTTTTGCCTTCACTCTGCGGTCCAGCTCACCCCAAACCATGTCAATTGGGTTCAGGTCCGGTGACTGTGGAGGCCAGGTCATCTGGCGCAGCACCCCATCACTCTCCTTCTTGGTCAAATAGCCCTTACACAGCCTGGAGGTGTGTTTAGGGTCATTGTCCTGTTGAAAACGGTCCAACTAAACGCAAACCGGATGGAATAGCATGCCGCTGCAAGATGCTGTGGTAGCCATGCTGGTTCAGTATACTTTCAATTTTGAATAAATCCCCAACAGTGTCACCAGCAAAGCAACCCCACACCATCACACCTCCTCCTCCATGCTTCACGTGGGAACCAGGCATGTAGAGTCCATCCTTTCACCTTTTCTGCTTCGCACAAAGACACGGTGGTTGGAACCAAAGATCTCAAATTTGGATTCATCAGACCAAAGCACAGATTTCCACTGGTCTGATGTCCACTCCTTGTGTTCTTTAGCCCAAACAAGTCTCTTCTGCTTGTTGCCTGTCCTTAGCAGTGGTTTCCTAGCAGCTATTCTACCATGAAGGCCTGATTCACACAGTCTCCTCTGAACAGTTGTTCTAGAGATGTGTCTGCTGCTAGAACTCTGTGTGGCATTGACCTGGTCTCTAATCTGAGCTGCTGTTAACCTGCGATTTCTGAGGCTGGTGACTCGGATGAACTTATCCTCCGCAGCAGAGGTGACTCTTGGTCTTCCTTTCCTGGCGCAGTCCTCATTTGAGCCAGTTTCTTTGTAGCGCTTGATGGTTTTTGCAACTGCACTTGGGGACACTTTCAAAGTTTTCCCAATTTTTCGGACTGACTGACCTTCATTTCTTAAAGTAATGATGGCCACTCATTTTTCTTTACTTAGCTGTTTTTTTCTTGCCATAATACACATTCTAACAGTCTATTCTGTAGGACTATCAGCTGTGTATCCACCTGACTTCTGGGGTGGTCCCCACCCCATTTATAAGGCAAGAAATCCCACTTATTAAACCTGACAGGGCAAACCTGTGAAGTGAAAACCATTTCAGGTGACTACCTCTTGAAGCTCATCAAGAGAATGCAGAGAGTGTGCAAAGCAGTAATCCGAGCAAAAGGTGGCTACTTTGAAGAAAGTAGAATATAAGGCGTATTTTCAGTTGTTTTACAATTTTTTGTTAAGTACATATTTCCACATGTGTTAATTCATAGTTTTTATGCCTTCAGTGTGAATCTACAATGTCAATAGTCATGAAAATAAAGGAAACTCATTGAATGAGAAGGTGTGTCCAAACTTTTGGTCTGTACTGTATGTATGGAATACATGTCCCCGCGCTTTTATAGTGATCACATATAAAATACTTATGTAAAAAAAAAACATGAGTAAAATGTATTTAGTGGAGCTGTAGCTGTTCATCTTGTCTCACTTACACATTTCCTTTGCATATATACATTAACATTTCCTCGCCTTATTTCTCTTTTACTTCCATTTTGAGCTTTCTCTTCAAGTTCTGATTTCAGCTGCTCTAACACTGCAAATAATATGGGAGGAATAAAGGAATATCTTATATGGTCTTATTTTCTTTTTCTTTCATTGGACTCGGAACTTCACCTGACCTGCCAACCGTGAAATTTCTTTTGGGTCGCAACTTACGGGAGATTTATTCTCAGTGTTCTTACATATGGAGGTGGTGCAGCACACACGCAAAAAATAATCCCATTTCCGACAGACTTTTGGTTTGCAATTTTGGCTGATCACACATAATATGTATCTCTCACATGATTATGAAACACTTCCCCACTCACTTCTATATCAAATATTCAATATACAAATAGACAATTCTTATTAAACATTAAGTTCAAACCCACACAGTAGATGACTTTGATTGACTTTAAATGTACGTCTTAATATATTATCGGAAACCTTGAGTGTCTTGAAAGGCGCCTTCAAATATAATGCATTATTATTATTATTATATTTGACATGAAAGAAACTGAAAATCACAAAGTGCACAAACGTTATGTCCCTCTAAGAGGATTTAACATGACTTAAAATAACTGAAAAATAGATACCAGGATGTATATAATAATGATCATCAATCAGAAATGCGTAAAGTAACTTGCGAGGTGCCCCAGGGTTCTCTGATTGGATCTAAATTGTTTATTTTATATATTAATGTCATTTTTAAGGTATCTCGTTTGTTAAAAAAGTGTTTTATTATTTATTATTTACTATTATTTATTATTTTAAACTATCCAGAATCAAGCAATGGTTTGATCAAAATAAACTATCCTTTAATTTAAGTCAAACCAAATATATTCAGTCATCGACAAATTAAAACTTGTATGAGCCTAAAGATTGATGATGTGGTATTAGAAAGAATTTCTTAGATTAATACTAGATCATAAATGATCCTGGAAAACCCACATCGCTCACGTTCAATCAAAACAATAGCTATGTTACATGAAACCAAGTGTTTCCTAAATACACCCTCATTGTATATTCTGTACTGTTCTCTTATTGTTCCATACATTTCCTACTGTGTTGAAATATAGAGGCATGCCTACACTACAAAGACAAAACCTATTTTTATTTTACCAAAAACAAAAGCCGTAAGGACAGTCAATCATTCACCTTATAATGAACCGATAAATGCAATATTCTGCTAATTTTAAGTAATTACACTGAAAATATAGTATGTTTGTTTGAAAACAGGGAGCTGAAATATAACCAGAGAGGAGAAAACATGTTTAAAAAAAGAATCGGTCAGAACAAACTTTAAAATGAACACCATTCAGGTTAAACTTGTGGAAAAGTTTCACAAAAAATTGTTTAAAATCTTAATTTTTGACGAATATATGGATGTTTAAGAAAAATAGGTTAAGATGAGTTAATGTATAATTAATGTGCATAAATTGAAACAAAGCAGCAACAAACTAACATTTACCACAAATGAACTATATGTATTTGTGTGTACATACATACATATAGATGTTTAGATGTCTGTAGCTAGGGTTGGCATAATAAGTCATTAAGTTGCTGTACATACATTTTGTTTTATGTTTTGTAACAGAATAAACCTTCATCATTTTAAAAAGGTCTACACACACACACACACACACACACACACACACACACACACACACACACACACACACACACACACACACACACACACACACACACACACACACACACACACACACACACACACACACACACACACACACACACACACACACACACACACACACACACACACCACCCTAACCCTAAAACCAGGTCTTGACCCTGAAAAATGTCCTCACGCCTTAGGTATATACGTTTCTTGCCGATCACAAAGACACCTATACAAGAACATATGCACACAAGCGCGCGCGCGCGCACACACGCACACACACACACACACCCAGTTTTGCAGGAGCTTTCGCTCATTTTAAGCTGAACTGAAAATGTCCTCGCTGCAGGTGCGGGACATATAAAGGACGAGCTTATTCGTGCTACACTTCTTGAGCTGTGACGTTAAAACGGTCACGTCATTAATGTTAAATTTCGTCCAGAAGTTGACAGGTCTGTAATTGAAATCAACGCACTTGACAATTTCACATTCTCCAACCCGGTCTACATGGTGTTCATCGCTGCCATCACCGTGGAAAACCAGCGAGACTATCGAGATGGACAGAGAGATAAAATCAATTATCTCCGTCTCTTCACTTGTGTTTGACGCCGGGATGGAAACAAGCGCAATGATTGGACAAAGTAGTCTTTTTCCAGCAGGCTAAAGTTGCTAAAGTTGCTAAAGTTAGACCCATACTGGAGCCTGTGGGCTGCTGCTGCACAGATGCACGAAAAATTAACTGAAAAAAACAGTCAGCGTTGTGTGTTTGTTTGTCCCTGATCTGCTGAAACTGTGTCACAGACGAGGACTCAGGATGAAGATCGTCTTCACTCCCTCTTCCACCTGTTGAGAGAAGACGACAGAGGAGAAGAGTCAGCGTCACAGCAGTGAGTCAGTGAAGCAGCAGAGACTTCAGTTCAGAGCTGCTTCATGTTTACATTCACTCATATACCAAATGACTCATTGTTTAGATCAGGGCTGTCAAACTCATTTTTACTGAGGGCCACATCAGCATAATGGTTACCCTCAAAGGGCCAGATAACTGTCATACAGAATAAATGCAACTAAATGTAATCAAATATAATGTTAACTAGGGATTGACCGATATGGGTTTTTCACGGCCGATACCGATACCGATTATTAATAACCAAGCGAAACCGATAGCCGATATGCAGAACCGATATTTATTTGCAGTAAAAAATTACCAAAAATTAACATTTTGGTTTCAAAATTTAGAGAAACACACCTGGGATTAAAATGAATACAGTATACTGTTTGTTTACACTGACAAAATTTACTTTTTGTAAAATAACATGAACACATAATTAACATAATAACATAATCACATAATCATTAATGTCTTTGCAGGTATTACACGCTGCCCTTCCTGGGGTTGGCTTTGTGAAATACTGCTATACTGTACTTTTCACCTGCTTCTTGGATCCATCCACCTGTAATGAGGATTTAGAGAAAGAGAGACAAAAAGAAAGAGTGAGAATTAAAAAAGAGTAAATTTATATTCATTTATTAGAGCAAAACTGTCTATTAAACTTCCACTCCACTAGATAATATTATTATGATAGCCTACATGAATAACATTTAATTAATGATGTCTTATGTTCTCTCAGGTAGTCTACATCTGATTCAGCCTGATAAAGAGCAAACCAATACAGAGGGTGGCCAGAACCTTGGTTTACTACATTCATTTTATAGATGTAATAGTTATTTATGGAAAATTTTACATCAAATAGCATAATGAGTAAATAAAGATACAACTTTCAGTGATTAACAGAGTTTTTCACTTATAGTTCCTTATTTATTATTATATTTATTTATATATTTAGAGAAATTAAGTCATATTTGGAATCTCAGAACATTAAATGTACACTATTGTGCTTAGAACTGTGTCGTATTACATAAATAAGAATAAAACACTTGGCAATTGGAAATTAAAACAATAAAGTCTACTTTACACACGTGAGTTGTAGACGCGACGGCTAATTTATTGATTGAAAAAAGAGAGCGCTGAGGGAGAGGCGACTGAAAACAAACAAGGACACTTTAGCGTGTGCTGTTAAACTTATAGGCTATAATCACCGCGGGTGTTTATTGATTAACCGGGAGCTGCCCCACGGGGTGTGACACGTTAGGAGATTAATTATTCCCACAAAGTTTTGATAACCGTAAGGGTCTCCTATTATTATTGTGCGTCTGGCCCCAGCTCTAAAGCAGTCGCGCCAATTAATAAGTAGTTTAATCTCCAGAGCCAAAGCGCAGGTTTTCCTCCCTTATACTAGAGGATAGGGTTGTGGTATTTTTTAAACTTCATCATAGAGGGCTTCACTGCCTTACCTTTCTGCTGCTCACCGGAGCAGTCCTCCGCTTCTCTCCGTGTCTGTGGCGCTGCATGTAGAGGCTTCAGTGTGGACTGATTGGCTGACACTGACTCACTTGCGCCAAGTAGCCAATCAGTGAGGATTGTGGGCGGGACATTGTTACACAACCATGAGAGTGGTGACTTCAGGCAGAGACGCTGCATCAGAGCCAAAGGAGCGCGTTTTAAAATATATTAATTAATTATATCGGTTATCGGTGAAAAAAACGGCCGATGCCGATTATCGCAAAAATGCCGAATATCGGCCGATATTATCGGCCAGGCCGATAATTGGTTGATCCCTAATGTTGACTAAAGGTAACTACTCCGTAACATATTGCTAAATAACGTTCTGTATGCATTACTTATTCCAGTTACAAATATGATGCATTATAGATGTAACCTTGTCCGCGATGGTGTTTCTTGACAAACAGTTTTAAAAGTCTGTATCTGGTCGGGTCAGACCTGCTCACACACCTTCAGCATGCACTGCTTCAAAAACGCACACCTCAGAAAAAGACTTTGAGGCATGGGTGATTTCTTCAGCCACAATAAAGCGAGCTTTCACTGCCTCATTGTTTTTGGTAACATTTCTGAACACATTCTGCTGCGATCACAGTCTCAATCTCAATTTCACTCGTTGCGTGATACATATACAACGATACACTAGCGGATCTAGTGGCGGGATGCCGTCACTTTGCGGGTAAGGCAATCGCCATGCATTATGGGAAATGTGTAGTTTATGGTCAACACACGCCTTAAAGCAGCATAGACCTATTTTAACACAGATTTTTAGGACCAATTAATCACACACGGGCCACATCTGGCCCCCGGGCCTTGAGTTTGACACGTGGTTTAGATGATGTCATCGTAAATTACCTGCGAGGAAACAAATGTCTGTCTTTTTGAATGTATACAACAGTTGGTGTGAGCACCCTCTGCCTCAGGTGTCAGGTCTTTGATTAACCAACAACACTGAACAGGTAGAAACGGCTTTTAAGTGGATGAGCAACAGCCAGACTCATGAGGAAACACTTCTGTGGGTCGTATTTGGGGGTCCAGGTGTGTGTGTTCTTGTATTTGTTGCTTTGTGAGGACCAAAGGCGATATAAGTTAGATGGTGTGGCTTTTTCACCACACAGTCCTGACATGGATCGACTCTGCACGTTTATATTATGCTTTTCCATCAGTGATAGTGTGATACCTGGTGTTCCTGCTCTGACGAGGTTCCAAGCGAGCACTGGATCTTTGCTCCCACTGTGATGAGTGCAACACTGATCAAAGTGGACACTGACTCTAACACTCTACTGACCTCACAGTCTCCAGTCTGTAGTCTGGACTCTGCACAAGATCACACAGAGGCTTCACTCCAGAATCCTGCAGATTGTTCTCACTCAGGTCCAGTTCTCTCAGGTGGGAGGGGTTGGACTTCAGAGCTGAGACCAGAGAAGAGCAGCTGATCTCTGACAAACTGCAGCCCCTCAACCTGAATAAAGAATACAACACGAGACTTTAGACAATGACTGTGTGTGTGTGAGAGAGAATGTGTGCTTCATTCATTCATCAGTGAATCAAATGACTTAAATGTTAACCCTCAGATGCCTTTAAAAAAGTTACGTTAACACACCCAGAGCACCAAATGGTGCGCATGAAAGTACACAGCTATAAAAAAAGTATACATCTGTATTTTTGCTTTTTTTTTATTTTAGGTTTTAGACCAACATCTTCTCTTTCCATCCATATCAAATATTAATATATATTTTTTATTTTTAATCCTTAAATTTCCAGGTTTATTCATGATGCCCCTTGATTTTATGATCTAAAAAACACAAAAAATTAATTATTTGCATCCTGGTATATGTGAAAGATTAGCAGAAACATTTTTTGTTGCATTATTATTTTTTTTGTAATGTCAGATTGTCTCATAAAATCACGTTAACACACCCAGAGCACCAAATGGTGCTCATAAAGTGCACAGCTATAACAAATGCATACATTTGTATTTATTTATTTATTTTTTAAGTTTTAGACCAACATCTGTTCTTTCTATACATATCAAATATTAATATATTTTTTATATTTTTAACCCTTAAATTGCCAGGTTTAGTCATGATGCACCTCATTTTATGATTAAAAAAAATGACAAAAAATGAAATATTTTCAATATAATTCATGCAAACTGGATTTTTTTTCTTTGGGATAATTGCAGCCTAGTATATGTGAAAGATTAGCAGAAAACAAAAATTGCATTATTATTATTTTATAATGTTAGATTTCATAAAATATTCAGTTAACACACCTATAGCACCAACGTGTGCTCATACAAATACAAGCTATACAAATGTTATTTTCTTATTTCTTAGACCAACATTAGACCTCATAATAGATACCAAATAAAAAAAATATATATGTTTTTGTGCTGTAATGAAGAACTTCCATCCTTGGTATGCTCTCCTTTACAGAGGTTATAATCAGAATGATCTGGGGCTTCTGGGCCTCTTTTTTTTCCCCATTGCTGATCTCCGGCTCCCGGTGTTTGTTGCTGAGCAGGAGGACATTTTTTTCCTACTTCGGAGTGTAGGACAGCAGGGTGTGAGTAAATGGAGAGATGGAGGAGCCTCGGGAGCTGAGGGGGAAGCTCTGGTCAGTTTTTACGCATTGTGCCAAAGATGGTGATCTTTCGTCGCAGCAGCTCCTCTGCCAGCCCAAATGAGGAAAATAAATGATCAATAGTCACAGTCAGCCTCCCAGCCCCTCTGTCATGTCCAACACGACCCTCTCTGTCCTGGGTTTTGTTTCTGCAGCGCACCAGCTGACCAATAGACGCCAACAGAAGGAGTCCAAACTAAGCCCGCACGGTGGTGGTTATCGAGGTCCTTCCACTCGGGCACTGTCCTTCTCCCATGCAGTTTGGTTCATTCCATGATAAGTTTTGTGATCTCCGTGGTGAAAAATGAATAATAAGTGTCAATCAGCTCACTAACAATGGCCACGGCATAGTGGGGAGGTTCTGGAGTTAGTCCTGAGTCTGGAGGCTTGAACTGGAGCATCAGGGTGTTTGTGGGTGCCCAGATCTCACCGTTTTTGGATTTCCATAAATGGTCCGCCAGTATCACCTCTTCCCCAAAGTCAGAAGAGTCAGTGGAGTTGGTGGGACATGGGAAAGCCCCCGGGAAGTACTCTTCATCGGCTGTGTCGGTGTCCAAAGCTGATGGAACGCATTGTGCACCGTGCGCTCGTCTTCAATGACCATGTTTAGCGCCTCCGCGGTGCCGCTGTGATGCTTCATTGTGTGTGGTTTGACATGCAAAGTCCAGCTATGCTCCTTAGCTCTGCACAGACACCTCATCACCTGTATACCTGTGATCATTGCAGCGCAGTGCACAGGTGCACAGATGGGGGTTTGTTTTGGCTCTAATTTTTGCTGTACCTTTCATGTGCTGGGAAATCGCCTCCAATATGGATATTTCAAAAGCTGTTGGGACCCCACAATTTAGATGTCGGGGTGCTTTGGAGACTGTACTTTGAAGCAGGGGCGGCCGGTGTATAGGGACGATTTGGGCGACGCCCTCCCAACTAGGAGGAGAAAGAGAATTTTTTTCCTCAGAAATTCCAAAGATCTTTAGTACTAATATTCCTTTCAGCGTCTCTGCCAGCAAAGGTAGTTATTATCAGTGTTCCAGACATATTGTCTGTCATTGTCCAATCAGAATCGTCAGATTCAAGTCACGTTTTATGGTTCCGCCTCTTCTGGGGAGATTTGACTGACGTGAAGAATCGCCCAAAAATTCTTCGATTGACTCTCATGTAAAAAGTGTTTTTTCGAAAAAACATACCCTCCAATGCAATTTAAATGAGGATTTATGTGCATGCACTAATGTGCTTACGTCATATGTAAAATGAGCAAAGAGAGGAGGGGATATCTTCACTTCACGTCTCTCGATAAGTTGTTCGTCTCGGGACCGTACCTATGTTCCCCGGGTCCTATGTTCCCCGATTTGTATGTGACCGGGGAACATAGGACCCTTTCTCTAAACCTAACCCTAACCCTACCCATTTTCAAAAAAGGGTCCTATGTTCCCCTGTCACATACAAAGTGGGGAACATAGGACCTTTTTTGGAAAAACGGGGAACATAGGACCCGGGGAACATAGGTACGACCCCGTTCGTCTCTGCTCGCCGGCGTTCTTAGCGAAGCGAAGCTCACCGTTTTAAAAATACACGGAGGATTGTGCTCGTTTAATCGGTCCCAGCACTAACTGATAAGTACACGTATTGACCAGTGCCACGGAGTTCACGCTTTCATACGTGTTAGCTGTTTATGGCTCGTAGCAGCGGACAGCAGTCATTTGAAGCTACGTTCGTTAGCTTGTTTGCTAACATTGTTGATGTTTGTATTGCTCTGCTAAGGGTTTAACTGCAGGTTTAAACTTCACGCAAATCAGACAATCGGACTGTTTTGTGTAAGAGAGTTTTGTAAGATGCCTTTATCAACACATTTAAAGATCAAATTCTGCACTTTCCTTTACACTTAATGAATAATTTGACTGCACTATCTTGTCATATGTGTGTTGTATGTATCTGGTAAAGGTTGTGAAAGCTCTTGATCCTTGGTCAGTTAATAAATACTTGACTTAATATGCTGCCCCTGTCTTTATGTGGTTGCTGGACACATCCTGTGTCCTGTTTAGCTATTTTACATCATACATTAGATTCATGTAAATAATATTTATTTATCAAGTTGCCATCTAGTGGACACAAGGAGGACTGTTAATCACCTAACAAATTGATACTGTCTTGCTTTATGCACCTATTGAATGGGTCACCTTATCGTTATCAGAAAAAAATTGCCCCCCCTGAAATTTTCTTCAAGAGCCGCCACTGCTTTTAAGTTTTGGTGCTTCGAAAGTTTGAAAAAAGATTTTTACATGAAAGGACGGCATGGAAAAGATGCCACTTGAAACAACCTGCGCTTTTTGAGCAGGATAAAAATAGTGATTTGAATGGGTTTCAATAAGCACACTTTGGTGCAAAGGTGTGTTGTAAGTTGTTTAGAATGGACTAAAAAAAATTTCACATGAACATTTTTTAAAGCACCCAAAAATACACAACCTGGCAAATTTTGAACAATATGCATGAAAAAATGAAAAAGATATGCTAAAAAGAAAAGTCAAAAACACAAAAAGGTGTCTAGGTGTGTTAAAGGATTAATGAAATGAAAGTTTAAAAAACAAAAAAAAACACCAGCTTCAGTCAGTGAACTCACTTCAGAGTCTCCAGTCTACAATGTGGACTCTCCAGTCCAGAACACAGCTGCTTCACTCCTGAATCCTGCAGATTGTTCAGACTCAGGTCCAGGTCTCTCAGGTGGGAGGAGTTGGACTTCAGATCTGAGACCAGAGACGAACAGCTGATCTCTGACAAATTGCAGCGACTCAACCTGAATAAAGAATAAAACATGAGACTTTAGACAACGACTGTGTGTGTGTGTGTGTGTGTGTGTGTGTGTGTGTGTGTGTGTGTGTGTGTGTGTGTGTGTGAGAGAGAGAAAGTGTGTGTGTGTTTCATTCATTCATCAGTGAATCAAATGAGTTTAATGTTAATGAAATTAAAGTTTCAGTCAGTGAACTCACTTCAGAGTCTCCAGTCTACAATGTGGATTCTCCAGTCCAGAACACAGCTGCTTCACTCCTAAATCCTGCAGATTGTTCCAGCTCAGGTCCAGGTCTCTCAGGTGGGAGGGGTTGGACTTCAGATCTGAGACCAGAGACGAACAGCTGATCTCTGACAAACTGCAGCCCCACAACCTGAATAAAGAATAAAACACGACCTTAGACAACGACTGTGTGTGTGTGAAAGAGAATGTGTGTGAAAATGTGTGTTTCATTCATTCATCAGTGAATCAAATGAGTTTAATGTTAATGAAATTAAAGTTTCAGTCAGTGAACTCACTTCAGAGTCTCCAGTCTACAATGTGGACTCTCCAGTCCAGAACACAGCTGCTTCACTCCTGAATCCTTCAGATCCTCGTTGTCACTCAGGTCCAGTTCTCTCAGGTGGGAGGGGTTGGACCTCAGAGCTGAGACCAGAGAAGAACAGCTGATCTCTGACAATCTGCAGCCCCTCAACCTGAATAAAGAATAAAACACAAGATTTTAGACAACGACTGTGTGTGTGTGTGAGAGTGCGTGACAGTGAGCGAGAGTGAGCTAGTGTGTGTGTGTGTGTGTGTGTAAAAGAGAGAGAAAGTGTGTGTGTGTGAGTGAGAGAGAGTCTGCGTTTCATTCATTCATCAGTGAATCAAATGAGGTTAATATTAATGAAATTAAAGTTTTAAAACAACAAGTTAGTGAACTCACTTCAGAGTCTCCAGTCCACAATGTGGACTCTCCAGTCCAGAACACAGCTGCTTCACTCCTGAATCCTGCAGATCCTCGTTATCACTCAGGTCCAGTTCTCTCAGATGGGAGGGGTCGGACGTCAGAGCTGAGACCACAGTAGAACAGTTGATCTCTGACAAACTGCAGCCCCTCAACCTGAATAAAGAATAAAACATAAGAAGTTGCTGCTTGAAACCAGTCAGTGTTTGATCATGTGTTCAGAGCTGAGACCGCGACTTCACACTGAGTCTCTGAGAGTTCAGGTTTAGGTGAAACCAAAAACAATCACATGAAGTCACATGAAGAGAAAGTTAACAATGAAACATTAACAGTAAATTACAAATAAAGACAAGTGTTTTCATTTAGATAAAAGCAAGAAACATAACCAGCTGATAAATCTGCACCTTGAACTTTCATCATTTAAAAAATCGAACAAGAACAAGAATATTTTAAAACTGACTATATTTAATAAACCATCACTGATTTTTGATGTTATTATTGGTCATGTCTGAACTTACTTGGCCTTCCTGCAGTTCCTCACAGCTGGAATCAATCTCTGTTTTCCCTGGTATGATGTGTTGTACTTGTACAGGTCCAACTCATCCAGAACCTCCTCAGACATCTGCAGCATGTAGGCCAGAGCTGAGCAGTGGATCTCAGAGAGTTCCTGTTCTCTGTTCTTTGACTTCATGAACTCTTGGATCTCCTGATGCACTGATTGGTCGTTCATCTCTGTCAGACAGTGGAAGATGTTGATGCTTCTGTCTGGTGAGATGTTCTCTGTGTTCATCGTCTTCAGGTTCTCAATGACTCGCTGGATGATTTCTGGACTGTTCTGAGTCTGACCCAGCAGACCTCCTAACAGTCTCTGGTTGGATTCAAGACAAAGTCCATGAAGGAAGCGAACAAACAGGTCCAGGTGACCAATTTCACTTTGAAGTGATTTCTCCATGGCTGCTTTCAGTAATTCTTCTCGTCTGAAGAAGTCCTGCAGTAGAAACTCAGTCTTCATCAAACAGTGGAACATGTAGACTGCAGCCAGAAACTCCTGAATGCTCAGATGAACAAAGCAGTAGACTGTTTTCTGGGAGATCACACTCTCTCTTCTGAAGATCTCTGTACAAACTCCTGAGTAAACCGAGGCCTCTGTCACATTGAGACCACACCGGTCCAGGTCTTCTTGGTAGAACATGATGTCTCCTTTCTGCAGATGTTCAAAGGCCAGCCTCCCCAGCTTCAGAAGAATGTCCCTGTCAGCCTCCATCACCTCCTGTGGACTCGTCTCACATCCTTTCTCATACTTGTTCTTCTTCCTCTTTGTCTGAACCAGCAGGAAGTGCGAGTACAGGTCTGTCAGGGTCTTGGGCAGCTCTCCTCTCTGCTCTGTGGTCAACATGTGCTCCAGAACTGTAGCACTGATCCAGCAGAAGACTGGGATTTGACACATGATGTGGAGGCTCCTGGACATCTTGACGTGTGAGATGATTCTGCTGGACAGATCTTCATCACTGGATCTCTTCCTGAAGTACTCGTCTTTCTGGTCGTCAGTGAAGCCTCGTACTTCTGTTACCCTGTCAACACATGTAGGAGGGATCTGATTGGCCGCTGCAGGTCGGGAAGTTATCCAGATGAGAGCTGAGGGAAGCAGATTCCCCTGGATGAGGTTGGTCAGCAGCACGTTGACTGATGACCTGTGTGTGACGTCAGAAACCAGCGTCCTGCTGTTGAAGTCCAGTGAGAGTCTGCTTTCATCCAGGCCGTCAAAGATGAACAGAAGTTTACAGACAGCGAGCTTCTCTGCTCTGACCTTCTCTAATGTTGGATGGAAAACATGGAGAAGCGTGAGAAGACTGTGCTGCTGATATCTGATCAGGTTCAGCTCCCTGAACGAAAGCAGAATGAGCAGATTCACATCCTGGTTTTCCAAACCCTCGGCCCAGTCCAGAGTGAACTTCTGCACCGAGAAGGTTTTTCCAACACCAGCGACGCCGTTGGTCAGGACGACTCTGATGCGCCCCTGCTGGTCATGTAAGGCTTTAAAGATGTCGCAGCACTTGAGGGGAGTGTCCTGGACCATCTTCTTCTTGGAGGTCGTCTCCAGGTGCATCACCTCATGTTGAGTATTGACCTCTTCACTCTGTCCCTCTGTGATGCAGAGCTCAGTGAAGATCCTGTTCAGGAGGGTTCTACTTCCTCTTCCTTCAGTTCCTTCAGTCACATGTTCAAATCTCCTCCTCAGACTGATCTTATGTTCATCTAGAACCTTCTGCAGACCAACATCTGCTGAAAGACAAGAGACAAAGTCAGACTGAAGAAAGAATCTGAGCAGCTGAGGGTTATTTTTCTTGTTTTTCTTTGACGTAGTTGTTTTATGTTGTTTATTGTCAAATGAAAAACTGTAATGACTTGAATAACTTTATTGTAAAAGACTGAATCATTCTAGAATAACTGTGATGTGAAGGAAAGAGAATCACCTGCATACAATAGAACAATAATGATAGAAAAGCAAGAAAATTAGGGTAAACCTTAATTTCTTCAACCTGCAGGGGGCAGCAGAGAGTCAAAGTCCATCATCTTCATGATGACGTGAGTAACATTTTTAACTTTTAAACATTTTCTCCTGTTTTTCTATTTCTAATGTCTGCTCGTGCTGATGGGAGCTGCTCTCCTTATAAGTCTTACCCTGTGGTCCATGTCCTGTCCTGGGTCTTTGTCCACACTGAGGACAGCAGGAGTCTCCTGGTGGACCAGACTGGTCCCAGTATGAGGAGATGCAGCGTCTGCAGAACCAGTGACCACAGCTGGTGGAGACTGGATCCTTCAGGACGTCCTGACACAGAGGACAGCAGGACGTCTGCTCATCCACAGGAACAGCAAACTTATCTCTGTGAAGACATTTCTTTATTGCTAACATGTCAGGGACGGGTGGACATGCACGTGACTGAGAAAGTGAATAGAAACCCACGTTTATTGACCTAAGCAAATGTCGAGCTCAGTGACGACTCGACAAGAGGCAAACTTGTCCTCTGATATGAGACACTTTTGAGTTGATTTTCTCACGTGTGTGTAGGTGTGTGTGTGTGTGTTTAAGCTACACTTTTATGAATCTGACTCCTTCACAGGACAAACTGTCTCTTACTTTGTCTCTGAGGCTCCAGGTTCATGACTGAAGAATAGAGGTGGTCCCATAGACTGGTCACTCTTAAAAGACAGACCATTGGGTTCTGGAGACTTCTGACCTCTGCAAACACAAACAGGGTTTTATCCACATCACATCCATCACTGATGATGGTCCTTGTTTAGACACAAGTCTCAGTGGTCAGTGTCCTCCAGAGTATGGAGTGACGGGAATGATCTTGACAGAGTCAAAGAACTGAATGATTTTCTTTTCTCTAGCTCATTAATTGCTCTTCTGAACTTAGCGAGGATTTCTGTGCTATCGTTGAAAAACTGATTTCGAATCATATTGTTCCAGAGCTATGGAAGTGTTCCATTATCATTCCTGTGCTGAAGCTCCAATGTCTGGCTGAAAACTGAAATAATAAAGAGTTATGGTCAATATGATCAAGCCTGGTATTTCTGAACATTTAGACCCACAGTTTCTGTACAGTCAGTTCTAGTTGAGTTTTAGTGATAGACCGTAAGAAAAGGCTGAGAGACAATAACAGTAAATGTGTTTAAGTTCCTTCCTCTTCTGGTAAATTCTGTATTTCAGAAATATGACAAATTAGTTGAAATTACTCTTTGATAATTATTATCAATTCATTTCACTGATTCTAATTTAATTCACTGTAAGATGAGCCCGATGTTCTGTTTGTATTAGTTCATATTAATAGTTTTCATTTATTTTATTTATTTTTTTGCATTTATATTAAGGACACAACCAAGTCTCATCATATGTTTTTATGACAGTTGGTAAAACAGCTGACACACTGTCTCTTACTTTGTCGCTGAGGCTCCAGGTCCATGACTGAAGAACAGAGGTGGTCCCATAGACTGGTCACTCTTCACAGACAGACAGCTGGGTCCTGAAAACTCTGCTTCCCGTCTCCGGTTCTGACCTCTGCAAACACAAACAGGATTTTATCCACATCACATCCATCACTGATGATGGTCTTTGTTTAGACACAAGCCTCAGTGTGTCCTCCAGAGTATGGAGTGAAATGAATGATCTTGACAGAGTCAAAGAACTGAATGATTTTCTTTTCTCTAGCTCATTAATTGCTCTTCTGAACTTAGCGAGGATTTCTGTGCTATCGTTGAAAAACTGATTTCGAATCATATTGTTCCAGAGCTATGGAAGTGTTCCATTATCATTCCTGTGCTGAAGCTCCAAAGTCTGGCTGAAAACTAAGATAATAAAGAGTTATGGTCAATATGATCAAGCCTGGTATTTCTGAACATTTAGACCCACAGTTTCTGTACAGTCAGTTCTAGTTGAGTTTTAGTGATAGACCGTAAGAAAAGGCTGAGAGACAATAACAGTAAATGTGTTTAAGTTCCTTCCTCTTCTGGTAAATTCTGTATTTCAGAAATATGACAAATTAGTTGAAATTACTCTTTGATAATTATTATCAATTCATTTCACTGATTCTAATTTAATTCACTGTAAGATGAGCCCGATGTTCTGTTTGTATTAGTTCATATTAATAGTTTTCATTTATTTTATTTATTTTTATGCATTTATATTTAGGACACAACCAAGTCTCATCATATGTTTTTATGACAGTTGGTAAAACAGCTGACACACTGTCTCTTACTTTGTCGCTGAGGCTCCAGGTTCATGACTGAAGAACAGAGGTGGTCCCATAGACTGGTCACTCTTCACAGACAGACAGCTGGGTCCTGAAAACTCTGCTTTCCGTCTCCGGTTCTGACCTCTGCAAACACAAACAGGATTTTATCCACATCACATCCATCACTGATGATGGTCTTTGTTTAGACACAAGCCTCAGTGTGTCCTCCAGAGTATGGGGTGAAATGAATGATCTTGACAGAGTCAAAGAACTGAATGATTTATTTTCGCTACTAAGCTAATAGTATCTCTAATAAGCCTTCTATTATCATAGCTGTGCTGAAGCTCTCATGTCCGGCATGACGAAGCATCATCTCATGCTAAACATTAATAAAAACAAAGGAGATGATTTTGACCCTTAGTTTTAATCTGTTGTATGTAGTTGTAGAACTAATCAGAGTAATCTTTGTAGTTAGTCAGGTTTTCAGTTAGATCTTGTTGAGTTTTGTACAAGTTTTATTAGTGCTAGCGATAGACCCTTCACTTATTATTATAATAATTCATATTTTTGTAATACTGGAAGAAAAGGCTGAGAGACAATAACATTAAATGTGTTTTAGTTGCTTCCTCTTCTGGTAAATGTCTTTTATTTCAGAAAAATGAAGAATGACTTAAAATGACCAAGTAAGTCCTCATGCTTACTGAGTAAGACTAAGGCTGAATCCCAATTCCACTCCTTCCCCCTTCCTCTTCCCCCTACCCCTTTGTCGGAGTTCCCCTTGGCCCTCAATACAGAGTTGAGGGTGCTAGGGGTAAGAACGTTCCCCTAAGAAATGAGACACACCTCCGTTACGTCATCACGTCGTCCGGACTAGACGCTTGCAGACTGCTACATCAACAAGCCGCTGCGATAGACTTGTTGATGTAACAATCCAAAAATGCCTGCCTCACAAGTAATGTCTGTTGCCTGGGCCATTTTTTCAGTTTTTACGACTGTCAGCTGCTAACCAACGACATCGGAGGTGACGCTGACGTGAGGAGTGTTCCCAAGCACAGTTACAGCGACTGCAGACCCGCTGCATTACCATAGCCACACACACGGTGCCGAGGGAGAAAGCTGCTCGCAGACAGAGCGGAGTAGAGCGGGGACAGAATCTCCTGTTCTCTCCTAAAGATGTAACTGTGCACTCCGGCATCATTTGTTATGTTAAAAAAATAGCGATAGCAGCTAGCTAACCACTTACGAAAGGAACACCGGGATAGCATCGGCTACTAGCTAGTAATTAAAAACAACCAACTAGTGATTCAGAAACACCGTTGACAATTGAAGAAGACCGCAATAGTATCATTACACATGACTGTCGTAATTAAAATGCTGAAAATACAATTGTGTGAGTCTTTAACGGCCAGCTTTCAAACTTCGTTGACGGGTGACGCGGCGGAAGCTGGGTAATTCCTCAAAGCCCTCCGTTTCAAGTGCGGTCCATAGGAAGCTGGGATTCAGCCTAAGTCAGAGTGAGTTCATTTCCTTACATTTGTGTGTGTGTGTGTGGGTAACAGAGGTTTAGATTGTGAACCTATACTTTAATGAATCTCACTCCTTCACAGGACAAACTGTCTCTTACTTTGTCTCTGAGGCTCCAGGTTCGTGACTGAAGAAGAGAGGTGGTCCCATAGACTGGTCACTCTTCACAGACAGACAGCTGGGTCCTGGAGACTCTGCTCTGTCCTCGTCTTCCTCCATACAATCACTCATCTGCTGGACACACACACACACACACAAACACAGACATTGATCACAGATTTACTGATGCACAACTTATGAAGACATGAAACACAAAAAATATCAAAGAAAAAGCTTGGCAGATAATTACAGACTGAACGTATGAATAGTTCCAAAGTTTTCTGTAAGAGCAGATGTTTTATGGAATCTGCAGTTCACATTACTTGCATGTAGCACAATCTTCTGTGGCCACAGTGAAGGTGATTGAGTGCCTATGGCCAGTAGATGGTGCTAGGCTACTGTGCTTGTATGTTATTGAAAGGGCGTTGTCTGCACTGACTTCAGCTGATAAAAGTGTTTACTAATGTGTTATCCAGAGATAATACAAACACATGAGCCTCTGACTTTATTACATACAGTTCTGATGGTTCAGAAATTCCTGCCGTTATTTATATTTTTTAGATTTGAAAATTAGAAAATGCCACACAGTAAAAGTACGTCATGCTACTTGTGCATGAAGTAAATTGAGTCCTTTGTCCAATAAAATTGAAACCATAAACTATGAAAACAAATTGTGGATTTTAAACAACTTCAAATACAGACAAATGTTAAAATGTTTGTTTGTAAATGTGAAATTTGACCCTGGATTTCTCCAAAAGTACAGACTAAAAGTACTTCATATTACTAGTGCACCACTCAAGAAAAACTTTTTTTGAAATTGTTTTTTTTTATACTCAATACAAACTGTGCAGTTATTTAAATCCTTGTGATTTGTTTTGTCAATACTGGTTTCTTTAATATATAATATATAGTCTATTCCTTATTTATATAGTATTTCTAATGTATTTAATCACTTGTTTACAGTTTTCTTATTTTGTAGGCAGTTACATTTTATACTTTGAGTGGACTGTTTTTATTTATTTCTTATTTCATATTTTCTTGTTAACTGCTTTCATTGAGCAACTTGTTTCTTGAAAAAATTAAAATAAAATGTCAAAGACGACGCTATTCAGTTTCTTGTGGGAGTATGTATGAATATAATTGAAAGTGGAATGTACTAAGATGCAGGGGGCGCCACCTAAAGTCTCGTCTCAGGCGCCAAATTGGTTCGGGCCAGGCCTGCGAGAGAATTTAGCGCAGTTCACGTCGTGAGAAGTCAGATTTGACGACTGATAAACAAATAACGACTCACTTGAGTTACGACGGGCTGGAATTTTCCATAATAATCTATCAGGATTAAGCAGTGTTGTAATGTAACGTACAGTAAGTGTAAAGTACAAATACTAAGCTATTGTACTCAAGTACAAAATCCACGTAGGCCAGCCTGTCTGTCCTATACTTTATTTTGATCAACTTTTACTTCTAAAACGTAAATACATTTTATATCACAAAATAACTCCCGATACTCCAGTACAGTACATGTCATGTACTTTAAGACGTCACTTGAGTAATAATATACATACTAAATCATATATAATCGTCATAATCATGGTAACAACTCACCATTCTGTCTTTGTGCTGCGCAGTTAAAATGGCGACTGAAGCCAAAGTCACAGAATACTTTCACTTTCGATTTGGCCGCTCCTCCTCCTCTGAGTCAATAGATTCCTCTGTAGATCAGTCATGAACAGTCTGCATGTGAGCTGGAGCGTCCTGTGATAGAACTCGGTCTCAGAACACACTATACACAGAGGCGATTCTATAGTCTGTAGGGGCCCTACGCAAAAATTCCAACAGCTGTTCATCACCGTTATGTTACAAATAATCTGACACCAATGAAAAACGTATGACTTTTTCAAAATGAATGAAATAACATGTAAAAAGTATGTGGAAATATAAATGTAAAGAACAATAAAATAATAATAAAAATATATATAAACTGAGTAAAAAAAGATTACATTACACTGCAAATAATCCTCTTCATTTTCCAACTTGCAGAACGATAACTTCACACAGGTTAACGCGAGGTGGGGCCCCTTTAGGGAGGTTTCCTACTGAGATGTCATTGCAAATCCCCCATTGTTGTTTAAGGGGGACGGGGAGGCAGCTGGTCACTGCACATTTCAGTAAAAACATTCCTCAGGCTCCGAGTGTTGGGGCCCCCCTATCAGCTCGGGGCCCCAAGCAGTTGCCTGCCTTGCCTGTTCACAAGCTGCGCCTCTGACTATACATTCTATTCTATTTAACTTATTTATATAGTCTCAGTGTTAATATCTTTTTATAGTGTACTTGTGGTTAATGCACGATTAAAATGTATTATCCTTTTCTTTACTGTCTTGCTGCTTTAAACACTGTAAATGTCCCCACTGTGGGACAAATAAAGAACTCTCTTATCTTATCTTAACCTTTGACCGTGCCTTTCAAAAGTAAACAACAACAAGAGCAATACGAGGTATTACATAGGAAAAGGCAAAGGACTCACTGAACAACTGACATCACTCTCAACAGACAACACACACTGACATCTTCAGTTAAAATCAGAAGAATTTTTTTTTAATTAAAAACGATCTTATTGTGTCTTCAGTAGTGATAAAATGCCAAAAAAGATTGCCATCTACTTGTCATCGTCACCAGGCTACACAGTACATGACATTATCTAACATTGAATACTACAAAATAGTTCTAAAAAAAATGACTGACTATGAAGCTAAAATATCTAATTTTTAAATAATGAGATCTTTTTTTTAGAGCCACCAAACTCCGTCAAATAACGATGTAATGTAAGACCAACACGAATTCCAACACCCTGGCGTGACAGATTTTTTTTTTTTTAAACTTTATTTAGTTTAGTTTGTTTTACAAATAACACATGTCGATAGTGGATTTTTTTTTAACTTTATTTAGTCTAGTTAGTTTAACAAATAAACTAATAAACAGAAATTACCGTTCAAAAAATATAAAAAATAGAAACCTTTATTGTAAAATTATGACATGCCAGTAACCATATTTTAAGATGTTGATGGTTCTGTATAGCTTAAAATTTCAATAAAATATATTTAATCATAGTTATTATTATTATATGTATGTTTAAAGGTTTTGCAGTAGCTATGGCTTATATTTACTATTATACACGAATAGTGCAATATCACATATAAAATAAATGTAACTATTTTTCATATTGAGTGTAAACGTCCTTCCAATATGATTAATCAATGTAATAAAACGCTGTATGGCTCAAATGTATTTTTAGTGTACAGTTTAATTTAATGTGGACAATTATTTCACGGAATTCTGTGTATTATACACTTTACTCAAAAAAATAATTGACCATTACAATTACGTAATTTTATTACTATGTCTAATAGTATCCAAACATTTGTTTTGTTAAGAATCATCGTAACTGGATATAAACACTGGTTTTGTTTTTTGTTTAGCTAAAACTCACTTCCGTCGTTTCGGTGTGTAAATAAAGTTTTTAGGGGGGGAAAAAATCCACGTCCGTTAAACCGCTTTTGTCAAGCCAGGGTTTTGGTCTCCGGGGCTGACAACAACTGTTTCAACAACTCATCTGATGTGTTTTAAACTAGCAACCAATGACGTTGTTTGTTGTTGAACGGTGACGAACCCACATGTTACCTTAGCGGAATAAATAAGTATAAAGTTGTGGATAACATAACTCCCTGCCTCGTTATTATAACAACACATCACCATCAACTCTGGTTTGGTCAAAATAAACACGTAATTCACTAAATTAACGATGTCTAAATCACTACCTTTTTTTGTTTTATTAAGTGCGTCATAGGCCTTTTTTATTTCATCCTAACGATGTTAAATTCGATCCTACTTTACTAAACTAAACGGTTTAAACGCACCAAGAATAGCTTGACATAATGCGCAATTGAAGCATTCATAATTGTTATAACGTCAGAAACGAAAGCAATGTCACATTCAGTTAGTTCACTTACTTTCGACTCTTTGTTGTTGTTTGGGAATGTGGCACTTCCGGGTTCTTTTCCGGTATGTGCAGCTCCAGCAGATGGGCGGAACACGGTAGTGAGAGCTGCTGAGAAAGAGGAACTCTCGAGTTTACTGTGATATTTAAGCATTGAGTATCAACTATTTTGATTTGTGGTATTTATTTATTTTTTTTACAATGCATTTAGTATTTAATATATTTGTATTGCATTTGTTGCTCTCAGGAATGTGGTAGAGCAGCAGATAAGGAGGAAGCTGGTTCAGGAAATCCTGTATTCCCAGAGCCATTAGGTTTCATCAGTGACTGCTGATCCCCCCCACCCACATACACACAGTCTAACATTTGGCAAATTGCAATTACAATTTATTTTTTTTCTCTTTAATTGATTTATTTACATTCCGTTCTTTTAAACCATTAACAATTAACAGTGAAATTTCTCTAGTTATTTTAAATTTTATCTATCTATTTATTTCACAGATATATACTGTATGAAAATATTTAAAGTTGCTAAAAACTTTGGGAAAAACCCTACGGAGAATACACAGTATGCACTTTATGGGACACACTGCTTATGTCCATGTCTCGAGGTGTCCTGTGGAAAGTTTGACAGGCATCTCTTTTATTATTGTGGATAATTTGGGCCGCATGAGTATTTTTTTGTTGCAGTGCTGGAGAATAATTGTCTTCAAGGCAGAGCTCTATCCAGTTATTATAATACATCCATGGGCTTAATTCTGCGGGCCTAAACCTACTGCCTGCAGTTACATATTATTGAGAAATTGGGAGGCACTGATTTATTAAGATGTGACCTGGCTGCTCAAAGACTCTGTGTTAAATGATCACTTTTTCACCAACACGTCTTTTTGTATTGTAAATAATACGAATATTGTATAAACAAAACGTCTTCCCACACAACACACCAACAAGGAACAACAGGTATATTATGATAAAAGGCAAAAGTCGTTTTAGAACAAAAACAGGTTAGATAAAGGTATTTGGTCAGTGACTCATTTGTTTGTGAATCCACACATTTTCTTTCAAATCCAAAAAGTGTTGCTTTCAAGTTCAAAAGTTCTGTTTGCAAATCCTAAAGTTTTGTTTGTGAATCTACAAATTTTCTTTGCAAATACAAAAGGTATGCTTGCAAATTACAAGTTCCTTTTGTGAATCCTATAGTTTTGTCCGTCAGTTGTAAAGTTCTGCTTGTGAATCACCTTAGCGACAAATTTGGAGTCAAGTGTGCGTTTAATTGTTAACGTCTTCTATTTTTGGAGTTATGTGTTTTTTTCTTCTTCAGTCAATTATTATCTCTTTATCTTATGAAGTACATTACAAGAACCATCCTTTGTTCCAGATTAAAGCAGCTGGCCATCAAGGCAAGTGTTCAAAACATTTGAAAAATATACTCAATTATACTGATATTGATTTTAATCATCCAATGACTGCCTACATCACTTACTTAATCACAGATTTTAATAACACCGGAAGTATGTTACTACGCTGATTTCTTCTTTGCACGTCCATCTCTGGAGCACACACGGGTGCAGACCAAGCAGCATTTCAGGGTCCCCCACAGAGCGGTCACGAGAGCGATGATCAAAAAGCCGATGGCGTCCAGGCTGTGGTACTGAATCCAGTTCAGCTGGTGGGCCGCGGCTCTCAGATGTGCAGCCCCTTTGTGCCTGATGACAAACTCGGTCCAGAAAACGGCCTGTTCCATCGGCTGAAGGGGACGATCCAGGTGTATGTGAGACAACTCCACTATCTTCTCTTTGTAGCTGGAAGGAGGGAAAATGTTATTCAAAAGCATTGGATATATCTTTACAAGTTAAAGGAGAACTATGCCGGGTTTTTACTCTTATTTAACAGTGCTGGTTAATCCTAATGTTAAGAAATGGCTACTACAAAAAAGTAGAGTATGCAAAGGATATGTAGATACAAGTAAAAGGCACCATTTCATGTCCAAATATTAAATAATAATAAAAAGGAAATATATCCACACCACATTGTCATCAATTATCATCTACTTCTCTTACCTTTTATCATGGATGATTTTATTTACTGTTGCCAATAGTTTGTCTGTCGTCACATCATGAATATTGAGCGCCTCTGCAACGCCACGTGCCACCATGCGAAGCATGTTGTCTTCCTGATCCCAGAACAGTGGCAGTATCAGCATGGGTATGGCGTTGCAGATGGACTCGTAGATTCCGTGGGAGCCTCCGTGAGTGATGAAGAGTTTAGCCTTGGAATGGGCTGAGGAGCAAACATGGCTTCTATGTCAACGCAGAGTATACAATTCAAAACTAACCCTAATCTAAAAGAAAAAATATTTATTTAAAGTTGGGTTGAAGTTGTAATGAAAAGGTTGAATAACACTTTTAGAAACTGCATCATACATTTCTCTAATAATTCAAGGAACGTCCGTCTACAATCTGTGCTCCCGTCTGACATTTGATGACAATCATCACAGGACTTAACAGCATGAAGGAATTTTGAACTGTACTGAGTGGCGATGAGGAACTTTGAACTGCGCTGACAGAACTTTGAACTACATTGAACTAGGGCTGTAAAGTCAAAGTCGACTGGTCGACTAATTGGTCGGCATGCTCTGGCTCGACCAAAATTGTGATTGGTCGACTACTTTTTAAAAAATTATTATTATTATTTTTTTACCAAGTCTAATACCATGTCTAATGAGGGTGTTTTAGAGCACCCGTGTTTCGCAGGTAACAGTCTGTCTTCAGAGAACACCCCCCTTGTTTTCCACTATTTCGGTTTAGTCCAGCGACAGTCATGAGCAACAGACAGATTAGCGTTTCAATTAATTAGACGTGAATTTTGAGATTTTCATGTTAGGCTACAGTCAGTCCTCCTGTCACATCCATGTCAAAGACATCAGCAGTGTGGCAGCATTTTTCAAAAATAGATGAAGGTAAAAAAGTGGAACGCAAACTTTGTAAGCAACAGTTTGCTTTTCACAGCTCTACTACAAACATGGCATATCATTTAAAAAATGGTAAGCTAAGGTTGCTCCGTCCATTTTAAGTATGAACATATCTATGAATTATTAGCATATTTAAATGTTTTAGTCTAATAATTGATTGATTGCCGCAACAGCGCCAGCGTCCCGAGGTCTATTTGTCTCAGCCACGAAGCTGAGCTCCTATGTTCAGTCTCGCGCTGTATTCCTCAACAGCTGATATAACTAGTTAACATAGTACATTATTTTCGGATATCACGGGCTATGGTATTGCGCAGATGAATGTAAACGAGCAGTCAGACTCTGTTGAACTCCAGGAACGGCTGCGGGTCTTTTAAAATTAAAATAGCCGCACTCGCATAGCAACTCCCCCCCCCCCCCTTCCCGATTAGTCGATTTTTAGTTGAAATTTCAGGGCTTTAGTCGACCAAGAGTTTCTTTGGTTGATTACAGCCCTACATTGAACTGCGTTGAAGGAACTGTGATGAAGAACATCGAACTGCATTGAAGGGAGTTGGAACTGTGCTGAAGAACCTTGTTGTAGAAAGGACAACTTTGATCCCACTTGACAGTTTCCAAACTTGCCTTACTAGAGATTACGAGAGCTCTATGGCTAACTCAGCTGCTTCCACACACCTAAAGACAGTCGCAGCAATAGAGAGGACACACACAGCAATGTGACAATAAGTCAGCTGAAGCTTGAGGTTTGGGTAATTAACGTTACCTAAGAGATCGTTCTGCGGTAGCCACTTCATGAGCTTGACGTTCTCTGGCACATGCACAAGTGGTACTCCACTATATCTCCACACAACCTGAAACATAAATAATAGCCGTTTAACCTATTTCAAACATTTTAAATGCAATTTAATTGAATGTTTTATTGTTACCCTGTGGGGAATTTGTCCAAAGACTTCAAGGAACTGTTGAGCCTTCTCCACAGGCAGTTTGGGCACCATTGATCCCAGGGTGAAGACAATAAATCCGTCATCACTTGAGCCGTCCACAAACTCTGACAAGTCCTTTGGGGAAGACAAACATTTACTCAGATAGAGTCTAGATTTCATATGTCGGCGACCTTGAGTGTCATGAAAGGCGCCTACAAATAGAATGCATTATTATTATTACAACAATATGTAATGTCAGCAAATAATATCTGATCTCATCAGCAAACACCAGCATGCACAAGCCTTTATTTTACATCATTTCTACTATGATACTTCATTTTCAAATACCCTACAGAAAAGCCATTTGATATACTTTCATATTTATTAGGAAATCGTCAGCCTGTTGGTGAATGTACTGAATAGCTCATTATTTGGCAGTCAGGCTCTTCATGGATGAACAGAACAGCTCATTATTTGCGATAGTGGATATTTTTAACATCTCATTGTTTGTCAATCAGTCCATTGGTGGATATTTGGAAAAGCTCACTATTTGGCAATCAGCCTGGCTGTGGGTATAGAGATCGGCTCATTAGTTAGCAGTCAGTCTGGCTGTGGATGTAGATGACGAGTCATTATTTGGCAATCAGCCTGTGGGTTGATGTTTAGAACAGCTAATTATTTGACAGCATCTTGGTGGATATAGAGTACAGCTCATTATTTTCCTGTTATTTCCTACATCCTGCACCACCCTCACAGATTTCTCTGCCACGCCAGACTTCAAACAGCAAGTATGATAGATTCAAATATGAACTGTTGCTCACTCTAATTCTATTCTCACATTTAACACTTCATGATAGCATTTTGGTGCTTTGCTGAAATTTTCATCCATATATAACCACATACAGCCAATCCCAGTGACGTGTGTGTATCAAAAGTGTCATACATACGTATCTATACCAAACTATATAACACATATAACAGCCATGTTGTCACATTGGGGGTTCCTCTACTTTCCAATTGTTTGCTTTGTCCCAACTCAAGAAAAAAGCATTTAAGTGATTGTCTAAACGTGAATCTAGGTATGTTTCATGCTTATTTATTCTGGATTATATTTTTCCATACTCACTGCTGGCAGAGGAGCACTCTTGGCACAGTTGATACCTCCAATGAAGACCATGTTTGGCATGACAGGTCTGGGCCATTCAAAAACAAAGTCATTTCTCAAAAGCCAGATATCACCATGACTAATAAGATCCTTGTAGGTCATGTCTTCTCCAAAATACCTGCTCACCATTTTATCATAGTGGCCGAGAAATAATCTGCATCCAAAGTTATACACAACAGACACAAGCACATTTTTCACTCTCTCTGGGAAGTTCATGACATCTATATTTCCAGAGAGCAACGAAGGAACAAAGGAGGGAGGACTGGGACACTGGTTCACGCTGTACTCTAACAGACATGGAAGTCCACGCAGGAAGTACACAGTTGGAATGGAAAAGACACGAGCCAGTATGGATCCACAGGGGTCGAGGGGATCTGTAAGTATCAGATCATAGTCAGCTTCTCTCAGTCGATTCATTAGCTGCTGGTTGTTAAGCAAACTCTCACAACCTCTAATTATGTAATCAGTAATGTTAACAAAGAGCTGCGCCGTCATTAACATGGACGTGAACTTTGGTAACTCGAGGAAGAGTCCATCAATTAGCTCATCCACGACTCCATCCACTTCACCTTGGGTGTATTCCACCGGGTAGATCTCAGTCTTGAAGGGCTCTAAATCATGGATTAGGTTGCTTCCGGGCACCAGCACCAACATGTCATGACCCCTGTGGGTGAGCTCTGTCACCAGTAACTTCATGCTACGCCAGTGGCTTCCATGCGCCGGCACGACCAGCACCTTTCCCGCTCCAACATGCCGCAGACCGAGGCAGCACAGTAAAGCCACCAGCTTCAGTGCTGGAAACCACTTCCGGCTACTCATTGCTCCCCCTGTCCTGCAAAGAACTAAAGGTGCCTGATGTTAAGGAGTGCTTAAGTTATGTGCATGTCAGAGTAGGTGTGGCTGATTATTCTCTCTGTTAAGAAGTTTTTCCCTTGCCTGTGTCCAAGGGGGATGCACCGATTGCTTGGCTAGTGACCGGAACCGGACGATTTTCACGTCATTGGCCGCAATCGGCGACCAGCCAGTCAGTCAAAAATATTCCGATTTTAATAAGCCGGTCAAATGCACCCGCATCAGCAACACACGTGCACGTGGCTACACGCACATGTAGTAAAGTGTAGGGCTGGGCGGTATACCAGTTCACACCGGGTTTTTTTCCCGTTATGATATAATTTTTAATATACCGCCATACCGATGTATTTGATTACACAACATCCGCGCAGGCACTGCTGTCTGCTTTGCGAGTGGCTTTTGCGAGCGAAGCCTGTCGTATTTGGGACAAGAGTCGGGACCTTAAATCACTTGCACAAAAGTTTTGATCAGCACTCCGCATTTGTTTGTTTGTTAAACCCGTGTGCTCAGAGAGCGCAAAGCCTTGTTGGCACGGGGCGGGAGAGAGAGGGCGAGTGCGAGAGAGTGAGGTCTGACCTCTTGGTCATTAGTTAATTTACTTATTTTTTGCGAAATATGTTTAAACTTAAATAAACTACATCTACAGGTAGTTATGTCTCGTTGTATTAGTTTGTCCTGTTATTGACGTCATGCTGTCATCACCTGACAGTCTGGCTGATTGAAAGCCTCCAGATGTAGCGGATGCAACGCATACCAGATGCGCGATGCAAATACTATGAGAATATATACTCGAATAGCTGTGTTTTTTTAAGAGGGAATATTCGAATATAATTTTTGAGCAATTTTGACAGCCCAAGTAAGCATGTCTTGGAATATCAAGAATGCACGAAGTTAAGGTCAGGGCCTTCCACATCAGTAGGTAACATGGGTATGTTTATAAAAGATGTTGAGAGATGCAGAGTCAAAGTTCTGTATATTGACTGCAATTGTCTTTACATTCTGATTCCTCACTTTATTAGAATCATGAGTAGCTCTTCTTTGTAAACAACATCATTTTCTGGAGCCATGTGAACCTGTACTAGTGTGGAGTTATTCTACAGTATTCATGTCAGTAAAATAGACCACCCTAAATTAATCTACTGCAGTAATTCTGTTCTCTACCAGTAAAATGAAAAAAAAATACCGTCATATACCGTGAAACCATTCGTCCGTTTGTATTGATGTATTGATTGTAAGATGCAAAAATATATATCTTTCTGTATGCTGTAAAGTGGTTTAAAAATCGGAATCGGCAGGTCGGCTAAAATCGGTATCGGCAGGTCAAACTTCTAGAAAAATCGGAAATCGGAATCTGCCCCAAAAATGGCAATCGGTGCATCCCTAATTCCTAAGCACAGGCCTTAACAATTCAGGACGTTGTGTGCCAAAACTATCTAATCTCAGTGGCCTTGGTGCACTGGCTCCAGTCTGTTGTCTACAGAATTCATCTCTTCATATTTTGCTGAGCCTAACCGGACTGGGGCATATGACTGACGCTATTGCGCAGTTATCCAAATATATAACTAAAGTCTTAAACTGTTTGTCCGTCTGTTCAAATATTTGTAATGGAGGTACAGCCCCCAGGGCCGGCTCTAAGCATGACACCAAGCACACACCACAGTGGTTTTTTAAAAACAAATTCTTATTTAAAGGGTAATTCTGGTATTCTTCAACCTGGGACATAAGTTTATAAATGTGCATGTGAAAAGTACTCACAAAAAGTTTTCAGAATTGGTCCAGTAGATCAGAGATGGCAAAGGCTGCAGCGTAATCTGACAAAATACAACACAGACACCTTTATTTTGAAATAAGTTGCTTTTTCCAAAAAAGTTGGACTTGTTTCTCACCTGACGGCCCTCAACTGGCCAGACTGGATGCTCAGTGGCCCTTAGGTCATTTGAGTTCGAGAGCCTTCAAAAATGGGGGAAAAAACACAGCACTCATTATTTGTGAAAAATGTCAGTCGTAATGTTAATACTTTATTATTATATTTCATTTCTACTTTTCTTATAATTTTGCTGATTATACATAACGTATGCCTCCTATTTCCTTCCCTTGTCTGTCTCTGAAACTGGGATCAATAAGTGTTGTGGAGATTTGATTATTAAGTGAGTCGACCAAAGATGGAGTTTCCTGGAGTCAGAGATGAGTTAAGTTGAAAAGCTTTATTGGAAGCAGCTCAGATCTGAGGAGAACTGAGACAATGCCGAACATAAAACAAGTATGTTAACAGTTGGGCATCCTCTGTCAGTCTGCCTGTGAGTCCCAGAGTTAGGATACTTAAAGGTGCTTCCTCTGCTGATACATGGAGCTGGCCTTGGGGAAGACTGCGCAGTAGTGTCAGTCCTCTGCCCCAATCCGGTCAGGCTCAGCGAAAACATGAAGAGACGAATTCTGTAGACAACAGTGCTATACCGAGGGCCGCTGTGACACAACAGTTTCTGCAGGCACTGTCCTGAATTGTTTAGGCTTGTGCTTAGGAATGGCAGCTGATAACTTTAGAGAAGGCCGAATAATATTTTTCTTACAATAAGGTATTAACTAATTTAAGTAGTACATTTAATTTGTTTAATGCTGTTTATTTTATTTTTTTGCACTTTAAAACTAGACCGGAAGTTCCTATTAACGCTGTTTTTTTGGTGTATCTGCGTCATTACCTTGTTTATGAAGCCCTGACGGTAATCTCGGGGCTCAACGAGATCACTGAAAATCCCGTAATAGTTACGTAAGCAGCGGTTCTCCTGAACAACCGATCGTCCTGCTCCGGGCGGTAGTCCGGGCACATCTGGTTGCGTACATTGAACCGCAGAAGAAGAATAACGTCCGCTGTGGAGGTGTTTCACGAGCAACAGTGTCTTCTGACTCTGGGTCTGACTCCGGTTTAAAGTCATAAAAGGGCGGCGGGGAGTCGTGACGAAGCTATTGTTAAACACTGTTAAAACAATGTTTTGATAATGAGGAGCAGTGCATCCACCGTTGCAGAGGGGGGCGCTGCGCTTCTGAGAACGGATGTGCTGGATAGTACTGGCCAATCACAAGACTCTGTCTTCTGGGGGTGAAAGTTCACTCTGAAATCTCGCAGCAGAAAAACACTGTCAGAAAAGAGGATTTCTATCGGCTTGTTTACAGCAACTAGGAGGTTTTTGACCATAAAAACAAGTTAATATATGTAAGTAGACCTCCATAACTAACATTTATGTGCAACAGGACCACTCTGTCACCTTTAAAGAGTTGTTTTTTCTAGCGAATCTCGGCGCCACCTAGTGTCCTGTCTTCTACTTTCAATTGGTTCTTCACAGAGTCAGACGCCAGTTGAACTTGACTGAGGGTGGTCGAAAAGTTTACATTTCAGACAACGTCTTTATTTGTCATTAATAAATAACGAGCTCAAGAACAGCAAACAGAACCACGACAGAACATTAAGGAGGAACAAAGGAAGCATTTAAAAGAGCATGGACTGCAGAGATTTTCGGACGGTGGCCATCTCCTGCTGTTGCTGTGGAAACACACAGACAAACATATAATCCAAATTAGATTTTGATGTTTAACTGTTTAAATGATCAAATGTAGTGAGTTACATTTTTGTTTATAATTTGACATTAACAACAGGGCTGGTAGATAGAAGAAGACTTTTCAGGGAATAATTTCCCTCAAATTCAAGGACAGAATGTGCCGACAAGGCTGAAGATGGGAGGACAACTTGTAAGAGCTCGTCTTCGTTCATGCTGGCGTCCAGTTTTATTGTTTTGCAGCACACTCTTGGTATCTTGGCTCAAAATCAGTCATTGAAACTTGTCTTTGGTGAGACAGAGAAAAAATACATACCGTCTGGTACCGGTCCGGACTGTTCCAGTTGGTGGAAAAATGTCACAACTCACCATGTCCATGAGGATCTTCTTTTGCAGAGTGTTCATTTCCTTCTTCAGCTCCTGCTGCGCCCCCTGCAGGAAGGACTCATGAGTCTTCTCCATTTCGTCCATGTTCTAGAGGAAACACAAGCACAGAGCTTCGGTTCAGCGTGAAATGCTTTCACTTTTACTTTGCAGATCACACAACGAGTTGTGTGTCAGAATGAAACATGAGACACAGGGACAAACATGTGAAGACAATGGCTTATATTTCAGTCCACTGAGGACACAGACAAACTAAATTGTCTTCCAGAGCAACACACTCATGACAACGAAGAGGATCTGGTTCTACACCACAGTTGGCAAAGTAATGAACAAATCCGCAGACTTGATTTGCACACAGCAAACATGAAGTTGCACATATTAACAGATAAATCTTCAGATTCTCCAAACAGCTCTTAGTCATACAACTTATGAACACAAGACGGACGTGAGCTCTGGCTCAGTTTGAACGTCCTCACCTTGACGAACTGCTCATACAGCTTCCGGACCTTCTTCAACTTCTGGCTCTGCATCACTCTGGCCTGCTGCAGGATTTTCTGCTGCTGCCGGAACAGATTCTGTCCAGAAAATAATTTTTTCTGATTTTTCAGCTTCTTAAATTACAAAGAAATCATTTGAGAACGTCATCATCATCTCTGGACTCGTGGAAAGTTTTCTTTTGAGATGCTTTTGCTTTTCTTTTGTGCTTCTCAGAGTGAGAGTGACGATACACTGTAAATACACTCTACACTTTTAACCCTTATATATGTATACATATACACATGTATTTAATTTACATATTTAAAGTGTTTTACAAATGTAAAATTCAATTATTCAAATTCAATATAATAAATTAAATAATTATCAACAGCCTTTAAAACCATGTAAAGTCATCACAGATACTTTATCATAATATGACAATATGAAAATCTACATGTCACTTATTGTTAGAACTGACGTTGAGCTTCTCCTCCTGCTCTTCAGCTCTCTGGGCCTCAGTCTCCCACTGCTGGAGTGCCGTGTTCACCTGTTGACTGTACTGTTGAGTTATCTTCTGCCTGTAGACACAGTGTACAGTGTTACCATAGCGATAGAAACAGCAGGATCAATAGGTAGGTAAAATAATGGAATGCATATTTACAATGTGTCCATATGCTCATTCATTCTTAAAGCGAGCCTACCTATAACTTATATAGGTAGAGTCCCTTTCATTAAAAACATGGCTGGAAACACAAAGAGGTTTTCGCCACTTATAGAAAACAACATCACCTCTGGTTGTGGTGGCTGTTCCACAGCTGCTCCAGTTTCTGTTGACTTCCCTTCATGTAGTTCTTGGTGAGGTTCTCCAGATGCTTCTTCTTGGCCTGCATCACTTTGCTGATGTCAGCTGGAAGTGGATCAAACCGCAAAGCGTCACAGTTTTTAGACACAGTGGGGAAAAGGGGGCAGAGCTTTCCGTACCGTTTCACCTCACCTCCGAATCGCTCCAGCATCGAATGAACCTCGTTCCTGCAGAGCAGAGGCAGAGAGCGAGAGAGAGACATGACCTCATTGTGAGCCTTGACATGGTCTCTGCAGGTTTCAACAAGTGAAATTTAAGACTTTTTAAGACCATAATGAATACAATTTAAGACCCATTCCCATCCATACTGGCAAAAAAGTACAAAAGACATGAAGGAAAATCGGAGGCAGAAATCATCGAACTTACTTATGCAAGCAATTCGGCTTAGCTGTGAGCTTTCATTAAGTTTTCTCCGCTGCTATGCTAAGCTGCAACACACCACAGTGCGTGCAGAGCACACTAGCTAGTGGTGCTCGATAAATTCTCAGCGGGCAGCACAGGTGGACTACTTTAGTTCCATGTTGTAGTTATGTTATCGCATCCTCAAAAATAGAAACGTTTCAAAGCGAGACTGAAGTTTATGCATGTTTTAAATAAAAGTAACGTTAATAGATTTTCAAAATTGTATTTAAGACCTTTGTGAGATTTTAGGATAATTTAAGACATTTTAAGGCCTTAAATTCAAATTATTGGATTAAGACTTTTTAAAGGCTTTTTAAGAACCCGCGGATACCCTGCTCGAAACCTTGAAATGATGACGTGTTCAAATGTACACAAAAATAAATAAAAAGTTTTAAATTACTTCTTGAAGTACCTTGACTGTGATGTGAATCTTTGATTATAATTTCCTTGTAATGTAATGGAAAAAATGTGCAGTAGATTTCTAGGATCCGAGTACAAATATTACATTCATGTTTGCAGTATCAGTACAAGCAGTATCTGTAAATGAAGTAGAGAAAGAGTACCCGACAGCAGTGACGGACTCCTCCACTGTACATTTAGCCACAGGTCTCTTTGACAACTTGTCCACAGTTTCATCTTAGAAACAATGATAAAACATTAAAAAATAAAAAATAATGAATGTTTGCTTCTTTATTCATTACAGATGGACTTCAGGATGACATTTGTTTTGACAAACATTTCATTGTCCATTTTCAGGGGCTCTGAAATGATTGTACAATTGACTAAAAAGCAGTTTAACAATAAACAATTAAACAACCTATCACGTTTTGATGCTAAACATGTAGTTTTAATGATAAACTTTAATTTTATAACATGAAATATGTAATTTTAACAATAAACTATAATAAACTATCACGTTATAATGCGAAACATATAGTTTTATCAACAAACTATCATGTTATGGTGCGAAACATGTAGTTTTAACAATAAACTATAACAAACTATCACATTATAATGAGAATCGTATAGTTTCATCAATAAACTGTCGTTTTATAACGTGAAAAATGTCATTTTAACAATAAACTATCATGTTATAATGTGATATATATAGTTTTATCAATAAACTATCATTTTATAATGTGAAACGTAGTTTTAACAATAAACTATCATGTTATAACGTGAAACGTAGTTTTAACAATGAAATATCATTTTAATAAAGTTAATTACATACAGTACATATAGTTTTAACATTAAACTACAACGCAGGTCACACAGGTGTAAAACTAACACTAACGTTAGCTTAGCAACGCTCGCTCACCTGTGACTTCGTTCTCTGAGCCGCTCTCTTTCTTGTTCTCTTCCTCGTTGAAATCGAAAACTAAAACTTTGTCCTTTTCATCCACGTGTTTTCTCTTCATTGTTTTTTTCCCCATCGACATTATATTTCACTCTTTACTTGTGCTACCGTAGATCTCTTTCGCGGCTAACGGGTTTGACCGTTCACAACAAGGAGGATCAGACTGAGATTAGCCGACCTAGCTAGCCGGCGTTTCCCGCTCGAACCTGAGATGCTTTCAAGGGCCTCACTGGCGTTGGAAAGAACGCATTCAATATTTACTTCTCCTGAATTAAAGTCTAAATTACTTACATTAGCTCGTTTTTAGACGTTTATCCATCCGGTTTTTAGTGCCAGTTTCTGTCTTTATGTTTAGATTCAGCATTAGCCTTCTCACAACTGCCACAAATCTACAACATTTCCAGGATTAAAACATCTTCACTGATTTATTTACACGTCAATCCTCACCTACAGCATTTAAATATACAATAAATTAAAATCCATGAAATCTTAATTCACGGTTTAGACGAGGCGATTACATTAAATCTTTTCAAATAAACATCCTAAAATAACAACAACAACAAAAAGCTACAGAAATTTTTTTTATTTTTCATTTTAAACAGTCAGTCAGTCATAAAAAAAACAACATAAAAACATCATAAAATATAAACAGCTGGCGTGGCGCTCAGTTTATGTACACACAGAAATCAAATGTCAAACTTTTCTTCACAAATACAGTGTCCGTTCTCGTCATAGTCCTCTCTGGTCACCACCATCTCGTCGTAGTCTGGGTTGTGTGCTAACAACTTCCCTCCTTCCCAAGAGTAACAGATGGGGCTGCAGGACAGAAAACACCATCAGTTAGCACACATGGATTAAATATTATAAATATTGATAAAAAATAATAATACATGGAATCAAAGAATTTTAAACCTAATAATATGTTTTAGAGCACAATTTGTCCATATTTATAGGCAGTTTCATAAAGGCCCTGCTATACTTCCACGCGTCCGGGTCGTGTAGTATTCGGTATCGGTTGGCCGTACGAGTCTGGACATTTACATTTAAGCATTTAGCAGAAGCTTTTATCCAAATCGACTTAAACAATCCTTTGATGAACGCAGTAGTCGAGTGCCTGGGAAGGCTGATGCGTCCGTTGACTTTAAACTCACGTCTGTTTATCCCTCACACTACAGGATAATCTGGCCAGATAATCAGTTCAAATCACCCAAAAGGGCCAGATCGGGACCGAAACCTGGCAAATTATCCTCTAGTTTGGGGGCGGGGCTTAACACACATACATTTTGCTTCATTTAACATTAAAAAGCCAAAAAAATAAACTCCAGGAACCAGCACTCCGGATTTCAGATTAAGCCTCGCTGTTTATGCTGCGTTACAGTTGTATTCGGAAGTTGAAATTTCGGATTTCCAAGTAGAAAGTTTCAACTGGAATGCTCCCTTAAGTCGGGTTTCTCAAAGTCAAAGCAACCAAACACGAACATAGGATAAACTTCCTCGACTAACTTCCCCGACCAAGGTCCCCGACTAACTTTCACTCCCAGTTCCAACCTCCGACTTCCAATGTAAATGGAATGCACCATTCACCAGTCACTTACTTTTCAGGTAACAGGACTGACACGGGCAAGTGGGCGGGGACGAGTGATCGCAGCTCCGCCTCCAGTCGCTCCTTGAAGCCTGGAAACAGAGTGTTCCCTCCAGTCAGGACGATGTTCTGGTAGAAGTGGGGCTGCATCTCTGGAGACAGCAGAGAAACACACACACACACACACAGCTTTATAGACGAGTGTTTTCAACCACGTTTTTAAAAGACATGACGTGATCCTGCGTTGTCTCGGATCTCATTGACAGGAAACGGCCGACCTTCTGGCAGGGACTGGATGGAGTGGACGATGGCTTCTGGGATTCCCATCTCCTGGATGCCGATGTCTGACGGGTGGAAGAGCATCTCGGGGACGGCAAAGCGCTCGTTGGCCAACCTCAGGATCTGCTCTCCTGTCTTATATTTCCCACTGAAGACCATTTCTTCTCGGGGCTGGTGGACAGAGAAGGAGCAATACATCAAATTACCCTAATTTCACAGCTTCAGAGTAATTGTGATGGGTAAATGTCTTGTTGTTAGGGAGATTGGGGGCTGTGTCTCCACTGCCCCCTACATCGTGGCAGAGCCGTCCAAAAAGAAGCAGAGAAAATAGTTGTCGGCAAATTGAGGAAGAGGAACCAACAAGAATTTAAAAACAAGTTGTAAAAATATGCACTCCTAAATGTCCTTTGGCACCACCTTGTGGCAACAGAAGGTAATAGAAGACCTGGAAGTGATGTCAAGGAACAGTGGTCAGCAACTGACAGCCCGTGGGCCAAAACTAGCCCGCCAGCATTAGCGTCTGGCTCGGCAGATGATTTAAAAAATTAAAAAAGAGCCTCTATTCTGGAAAAATGTGAACTAATGAGATCCTGTTGCTAGATTTGACAGTTAAACACACTTGACTTTACTGAAAACCCAGACGCCGCGTCACCTTGCAGAAACCTTTTTTGATGGAGGTGAAATCTGGGAGGACGTAATCGACCATCGCAGTGTTCTCCTCGCACTTCATCCTGAGAACAGACAAAACAGGGGGTAAACGAGCTGGAAAACCAAGCGCAAGTGGCTGCAGTGACCAAATATTATCTAATAATCTCGGTTGTGGTTCGTGTAGGTTAATCCTGAGGACTAAATTTAGATAATAATAATAATAATATAATCTGCTGCATGCTTACTGTGCGATATCCATGTCCTTGTAAAACTGCTGCGAGACGTAGCAGACGTCTTCCTTCACCTGGTTGATCACATGAGTTTCATCCATGACGTGTAACTGCCTGAGGGACAGAGAGTTTAAACAGATTAAAATATATCTTCCAGAGTATCTACCAGCCAATCAGGAGTGGACGTACCGATATGAAATGATCTCCTTCAGGTGATTAGTCAGCAGTTTGCCTCCAACATTGATCCTGAGACACACACACACACACACACATTAAAAAACAACACAATAGCTTGTTAACACGTTGTTGTTGTTGTCGTCATCACTGCACTTTCACAATGCGGACGCCAAAGCCGTCTGACCTGCAGATGCCCTCCTTCATTTTCTTGCTGCGGCAGTAGGGGGCGATGTGGGTGAAGGAGAAGCCGCTGTCGACCATCAAACAGCAGAGCTCTGACGGTTTGGTGTGGAAGTAGTGGTGAGCGCTGAGAGAGCCCGCTGTTTCAAAACAGAGAGATTAAACAAACGAGAGAGATTAAACCTGAGATTAACCTTGAGAAAAACACGTCAGACTAGAGTCCACAAGCTCAAATCAAGTCACGCAAGGACGAGGAGTTTTTTGTTTTAAAATCAAAGGATGGTACATTTCCATAAACTTTCATGGGGAACTTTAGTTTGGGATTTCTGGAAATAATCCTACTGGAAACTTTCCATGGGACTTTATGGTCAGATTCAAGCAGTAATTAGTCCATATTTAACCCTTTCTGGAATTTTCTCTGGAAATAGCCGATGCATGCTTCACTATGCACAAAAAACGTTAAATAGTTTGATGTCCAGACAAAGTAGTATTTTTGTGGAATCAACCTTTAAAACTTAGCGAGAAAGAGACTCTTGCAGCTGGTTGTACAAGCCCTTCCCCCTCTATGATTCCCCGCCTCCCCCTTCCAAAAACCGGAGAAAAACAGAAAAAGCAACGTGTTTAGAAACTGTCTTATTTCAAGAATAGTTGATGATAGAGTTGAAGTGTTTGGTTTGTGAGCGTCAGGAGGCTTTCAGGAGCTCCCACGTTTAAATCTGTGAAATTGGCAGAGAAATTACAGTTTTAAATCACCCTCGTCTTCATTTAAAACAACAACAAAAACTCCAGAGCTGAATTCTAACATGGGGGTCAATGGGAGGTTTGAGCAGAACTCTATGTGCTTTTAGGTGATTTTAAGAAAAACTGCAAGTCATATGAAAACAACACAGGGTTAGACGACAACCATAGCAACCAGGAGGGATGAATGTTTTGTCCCAGTCTTGACTCACAGGAGACACTGGACGGACGGGACACCCACCGTTTGTCCTGAGAACCGACTGGAACTGGTATTCCTCGAACAGGATCTCGTTCATTGAGTCTTGTGTTGAGGTGAAGTCGAAGTACGGCTCCGTAATGATGATGCTGGTGTCTGCGAAATCCACCTGCAGCCAGAACACAAACACCGGCTGAGTGAGTGAGTGATGTGGTCACAGCAGGGGGAAAAAAGGGATGATGATGTAACAAAAAGAAGAAATCAAAACACCTTAAACATCTCCTTTCCAAACAGATGATCCCACACTTTCCTCTGGACGTCCCAGTTGACCAGATAACCCTGAAGATGAAGCATGAGACGGAGAAACAGACTCAGAATCTGCACAGGTTTGACCCGACGTGATAAAACTGTACAAGTCACTCGTTGCTCTCACCTTCTGGAAGGGGAGGATGTAGAAGAGACCCGACGGGTCCTTGATCTCATCCAGCTGATTGGCGGTGAAGGTTTTTAATCTGGACGTCTTGGAGCGAAACTGGCAGTTCGGGATGACACTGAGGGACAGAGAGGAAAAAACAAACACAAAATAATGTTTTTTCATATTTTAACTGCGCTTAGCTTCTTTTATTTTATCTACTTAATTGACACAACATCATACTTGTATTTACTTATTTACCATATTGCCTATATTACTCTTCTCTTATTCTGTTCCCTTTGAATAAATATTACGATTTAATGTTATTAATAACAATAACAAAACTTTATTGATATAGCACTGTTCTTAACAATGCTACAAACTACAAAGTGCTTAATATTCAAAATCGAGTAAGTGCTAAACAAAGAGTAAAACGTAGACATGTTTATAAACCAAACAAACAGTGAACACGAATGCCGAATATTGCTTCGAGCACTAACATTCACGTATGATCTGAAACTATTTAGAAAAGTTTGATATTTTTTGTCCAAAAAGCAGAGAAAAGCTTAAAACGACAGATTTTTAAAAACAGTTTAGCTTACGAACAGAACTGCGGCGTATGTGGTTTTTTCATGGATATTACGGTTATACTCACTTAATGACATAAGAATCGAATCACATATATTTTATTCAGTAACATCTAGTTTATTATCGTGATTATTGTGAGTGTTGTTATCATTATTATTTGGTAGCATTAGCTGCCTGCGTCACCTGAAGCACGCACCTGACTTTCTCCTGAATATATCCGATCTTCGCCGTATACGCTCCGTTGTCCAGAACTAACGTCGCCATTTTAGGAACAGACTTTCTCTTTAAAAAAAACCGACAAAACTAAATTAAACTTATTTTTAGAATCACGAAAACAAAGCACATCGTTCCTGCGTGGACGAACTCGGCCATGTAAACGGAACTCACTCGTCCCAGCCAATCAGCGTGGCTCATTTGGGTTCCTCTTGGAAAAGTGTTCGGGCTGAACACGAACGCTCCTTGCGTTTAGTTCCGGCTCCACGGAAAACTGTGGAATTCATTTATCGTCTTCCGCAGTAAACTCCGTTGATATTAAAAATGATTATTCACTTATTTAACATGTTTTCTTTTTTTTTTTAGCGTTTTACATCGACACATCGCATCAGTTCCTCAAATGTGTAAACTTTACAACCGTTTGTGTGTGTCACATCAAAATAAGAGTAATAATAATATTATAATAATAAGTAATCATTTAAAACAAGCATTAAAAACAGAAACTATATATAAATGTATGTATATATATATTAAAATAATAATAAGTAATCATTTAAAACAAGCATTAACAACAGTAATTATATATAAATGTATGTATATATATATATATTTATGTATAGTTACTGTATATACATATATATATAAAACAACATATATAAAAAACATATATATAAAAACATATATATATATATATATATAGATGTTAATCTTAAAATCCCATATTTTTAAAGACATTAGTTAAAAACAAGTGGAGGGGAGGATAAAACAGTAGATGATGGATGGATGGATGGAATTAAAAACAAGGTTTCTTTTCTTCTTCTTCTCTGAGCAGCTGATAATCAGTGACCCTTGACCCCAAACACCTAAAGATAAAGTGTGGTCTACTTTAAGCCTCTGTGAAAGTGACAGAGGGTGTAATCTTATCAGAATAAAGTCATAATCTTTTCGATAATATAGTCGTAATACGGTGAAAAAAAGTCGTACTCCATCGTTATAAAACATTTATTTAATGTCTGGAAACCGCAGCAATGTTTTCTGCTGGGATTACAGGAACGCTATGACCACGTCTGCAAGGAAACAATAATAATTAAAAAAAAACTTAACAGCCTTTATCTTATCTTATCTTATCTATGGAAACAGTTTCCCGTAGCACCACGGCATCGCTTCAGGAAACGATGCCCTTACATCAGGCCTGTGAGAGGCGCAGTAACGCTACACTGAGAAGACGACGTTATACACATTTACACAGAAACGGAGACAGAATGAACCGAGCCAGGACAAAGGAAGAAAGACAGAAGGAAAGAAAATAAAGTTGATCATCAAACAGACCAAACCACAGAGTGACATTCTTGACTACTTTATGAGAAGGAAATGCTCAGTTCTGCAGCATGAGTGATTTTTATCTGACCGTCTTCTCTGCAGGCGGAAAAAAGAACACTGAGAACAACAAACATCATCGCACGAGAGAACTGGAAACTGACGATGACATCGCTTTCCTATGAACCAACTAATACTTTTAAGTAGTGTACTATATTGTTATTTTAGAACGGGTAAACCAGACGTTGCCAAGATCGTGTCATCATGTTATTTATTTATCTCATAAGTCATGAGACAACGCTGCAAAATCCTCAGGCAATGTATTTCAGTTACCCTGTGCCTGTGTGAATGAGTCCTCACTGATGCCATCGAAGATCGTTATAATCGCGGGTGGAGTACGAGACAATGGAAAGTACTGCACTGGTATTTGCTTTACTGAGACACGCAGTGGAAAAACACAACAGCTGGGAGCAATAAAAACATGACAGTGACGGCTCGTCCCCATTGTGGTTATGTGTCATCAAATACAAAGGACAAAGGAACCGGAGATAAAACAGACTTTACTGCTCCAAACCGAACTGTACGACATTAGAGCCGAGCCGAGACGAGCTGGGACTGCAGAGTGGAAAAGCGGCAATAATCAGTGCAGCGTGCCCCCAAGTGCCGAGAACCAGACACAATGCTGCCTGAACCCACCGGGTAAAAATGTTTTTTTTTGCAACTTAACAAAAAGTTTAAGTTAAAGTTTAATAAAAATAAATAAAAAAATAAAAAAATAGAATCCAAGTCGTCTTAAACCCGTGACCTGAACGACCTGAGGTTCTGAGGAGGTTTAGGGATTATCAAGAATGAAGCACAACAGTGATGATACACAGATGAACTTAAAATATTCTATATTTTATGATATACACATTATAATTCTATATATAATAATATAATATATATGTGTGTCTCTGTGTGTATTGGGGATTATATTGGACTTAATGGAAATAATAAATGGAATGTCATAGCTTCAAATCGTGGGATATATATTTATATATATACACGTGCATATATATATATATACATATACATATATGTATACACATGTATATATAAACATATATACACATATATACATACATTTCTGTATATATACATATATATGTATATATAAAGATCCAACAATGGATTTGAAATGAAACGAACAAGATGTGCTTTAACTGCACACTTTCAGCTTTAATTTGAGGGTATTTACATCCAAATCAAGTGAACGGTGTAGGAATTACAACACTTTCTATATGTGCCTCCCACTTTTTAGGGGACCAAAAGTAATTGGACAATTGACTGAAAAGCTATTTCATGGACAATTATGGGCTATTCCCTCATTATTTCATCTTCAATGACACAGGTAAAAGTTCTGGAGTTGATTCCAGGAGTGACATTTGCATTTTGATTCTGTTGCTGTTAACTTTCTATATGAGATCTAAGGAGCTGTCACTGTCAGTGAAGCAAGCCATCATTAGGCTGAAAAATCAAAGCAAAAACATTAGGTGTGGCCAAATCAACTGTTTGGAACATTCTTAAAAAGAAAGAACGCACCAGTGAGCTCAGCAACACCAAAGGACCTAGAAGACCACGGAAAACCACTGTGGTGGACGACAGAAGAATTATTTCCCTGGTGAAGAAAACCCCCTTCACAACAGTTGGCCAGATCAGAAACACTCTCCAGGAGGTAGGTGTTTGTGTTTCAAAGTCAACAATCAAAAGAAGACTTCACCAGAGTAAATACAGAGGGTTCACCACAAGATGGAAACCATTGGTGAGCATCAAAAACAGGAAGACAAGATTAGAATTTGCCAAACAACAGCTAAAAAAGCCGTTACAATTCTGTAAGAACATCCTCTGGACAGATGAGACCAAGATCAACTTGTACCACAGTGATGGGAAGAGAAGAGTGTGGAGAAGGAAAGGAACTGCTCATGATCCACAACATACCACCTCATCAGTGAAGCAGAGTGGTGGTAGTGTCATGGCCTGGGAATGTATGGCTGCCAATGGAACTGGTTCCCTTGTATTTATTGATGATGTAACTGCTGACAAAAGCAGCAGGATGAATTCTGAAGTGTTTCCAACAATATTATCTGCTCATATTCAGCCAAATGCTTCAGAACTCATTGGACGGAGCTTCACAGTGCAGATGGACAATGACCCAAAGCATACTGCAAAAGCAACCAAAGAGTTTTTTAAGGCAAATATGGAATGTTATCAGTCAATCACCTGACCTGAATCTGATTGAGCATGCATTTCACTTGTTGAAGACAGAACAAACAGGAACTGAAGAGCGTGTCAGTAGAGGCCTGACAGAGCATCACCAGGGATGAAACCCAGTGTCTGGTGATGTCTATGCCTTCCAGACTTCAGGCTGGAATTGACTGCAAAGGATTTGTAACCAACTATTTAACAATGAACGTTTGATTTATAATTGTTTAGTTTGTCCAATTACTTTTGGTCCCCTAAAAAGTGGGAGGCACATATAGAAAGTGTTGTAATTCCTAGACCGTTCACTTGATTTGGATGTAAATGCCCTCAAATTAAAGCTGAAAGTGTGCAGTTAGAGCACATCTTGTTCGTATAATTTCAAATCCATTGTAGTGGTGTTTAGAGCCAAAATAAAGAGAACTGTGTCGATGTCCAAATATTTATGGGCCTAACTGTATATATATACACACACATATATATGTATATGTATATATATATACATATATATATACTGTATATATATATACATATACGAATATATATATACGTATATATATGTATATACATATATATATATATATATATATCATAGTGACAGTCCTCTGGAGAGATGCCAGTCTCCTGACCTGGAGACACCTTTTAACACATCTCTGTTGATGTTTAAGTGTTTGCCAATACTTTATTGTTGCGTGATGACGAACCAGACGTTGCAAAAGTCCTTCAGGCTTTGTGTGTGATAGTAAAAGTATTCGGGGAATGGCCTCATTCAGGTATCAGGTATAACCAGTCGCATCGTGCTCCTCCTCCGGCTTCGATGCTTTGAACCACTTAAGGACTCAGTGGCTCCTGAGGGATACACCCCTGCATATCGATGAGCTCGGGCCAGGCATCGTATTTATTTTGTTCACGGACGTTCTTCAGGTGCTGAAACACAGGGAAACAACACATTTTGACCTCTTCACACCTCCTCTGTGTGTGTGTGTGTGTGTGTGTGTGTGTTTGTGTTTTTGTTTGTGTTTGTGTTTACACTCAGATTTGTGTGCAGGATGAACAAACTTGACAGGACCTGTTTAATTGTGGTTAAACGTTAATAAACATGTGAGGTGTTGACAAGAGGCTAGGCTGATATTGGGCGGTTCCAATATGTCTTCCTCAGTCGGCCTTGATGCTAAACCATGACAGCTGCCCATTCGAAGATATTTGTTTTAGCATTTACAGGCTATTTGCTCACTAAGATAAGTATTTACCCTTCTTTAAGGACTTTACCCAATCCAAGATGGCCTTTTATCCATTTACAGGAAAAACGTTTCCACTGTTTCCGGATGTTATGCTAAAATAAACCTGCTTACAGCTATGTTAGCGCATTTGGCTAATAGCTAGATAGATAGCTAGATAGCTAGATAGCTAGATAGATAGATAGATAGATAGATAGATAGATAGATAGATAGATAGATAGATAGATAGATGGATCATCATGTTATTTATTTATCTCCTAAGTCATGAGACAACGCTGCAAAATTCTCAGGCAATGTAAGAGTACGAGACAATGGAAAGTACTGCACTGGTATTTGCTTTACTGAGACACGCAGTGGAAAAACATAACAGCCAAGAGCAATGAAAACATGACAGTGACGGCTCGTCCCCATTGTGGTTATGTGTCATCAAATACAAAGGACAAAGGAACCGGAGATAAAACAGACTTTACTGCTCCAAACCGAACTGTACGACATTAGAGCCGAGCCGGGACTGCAGAGTGGAAGGGATGGATGGATCTATTCAGCTAGCTTACAGCTATGTTAGCGCATTTGGCTAATAGATAGATAGATAGATAGATAGATAGATAGATAGATAGATAGATAGATAGATAGATAGATAGATAGATAGATAGATAGATAGATAGATAGATAGATAGATAGATAGATAGATAGATAGATAGATAGATATATAGATAGATAGATAGATAGATAGATAGATAGATAGATAGATAGATAGATAGATGTCTTAGTCGGACTATGGCCTGTAAACTTCCTGTCTGATGGATGGAGACACGGACACAACATACGCAACAAACGTAACAGCAAATACAGGACTGGAGTGGTTTGAACAAGCCAGTTATTACCTTCTCAAATTTGCTCTTCAAAACTGTTTCTTTACCGCCAACAAACAGCCAGTTGTCTCTGAAGCCCAACGTTTGGATGATGGAGCTTCCAAGGTCGGCGATCAGCTGCTTCGCCTCGTCGTTCAACCTGGAAAACGAGAGCGCGTCATTCAAACGGCTTTGGGAATGAGGCGTTCATAAAAACAGCGTGTATTTTATTGTACAGACTTAACCAATTCAATGAAAGATAACTAGCATCACGAATGTAAGCTACATTTATTGCCACGATTTGACTACTTCCTGTTAATCGTCGTTCCACAACTGTAACTGTAACGGGGATTAGTGGAATGAAACATATCATGAAAATGCTGACGGGACACAAAATTTTTATTTTCACAAGATGCAGATTGGAAGCAATTTTTTTGTCAAACGTTATGCCAAACATTTTATAAGAGAAGCCGAAGTGAGTGGCTCTTATTTTGAAAGCCACTTTGAAAGGAAATGGTGCCATGTAAGATTGGGCGGTGGCTTTGTGGTTATTTTTGAGAGGGTTAACGAGCATAAAAACTCTTGAAACTTTGCATGGAGGCTACGTCTGGCAAAAATGCGATATTGGCATATTTCCCTGAACTGTGCATTGCTCAAGGACTCTATAGTGGCCCCTAAGGTGAAAGCAGAAGCAAAATTTAGTTCCACCGAATTTCCCGAAATTTTGTGGGAAGATGTTACAGACCAAGGCGGACAAAAAAGTCGACTGTAACCATAGCCTCAACTCAACAGGAAGTGAGCCATTTTGAATTTTGCCGTCCATTTTGCCGATTTGCACCCACGTAAATTAACAGAATCGTCCGAGCATGTTTGTTGTACTGACAAAAAAAACACAGCCAATTTGTACGAGACACATCAAAGGTGAAAAGTTATCGAAATGTTTTGCGGATTCAAAACGGCGGGGCCACGGCAAAACCAACTGCGATTTGGTGAATTTCAACCATTCCTCACGAAACAGGAAGTGCCCGATGACTTCGGCATACATTGAGTTCCACCGAATTTCCCGAAACTCGGTGGGAAGATGTTATAGACCATGGCCTCTACTCAACAGGAAGTCGGCCATTTAGAATTTTGATGTCCATTTTGGTGATTTGCACTCTACGTAAATAAGCGAACCAGTCCGAGCGTTTGACATAAAAAATAGGATTGATTGAATAAAAGTCTGACTATTGAGTGAAGGAGAAAGTCAGGTTAGGGAACTGCTGCACTCTCAGACTTGCATGGGGGAAACTTGCGTGGAGGACAAAAGTGATTTTACCTAGAATCCCTGGACCTGCCGTAAAATAATTGCGACAGAAAGTAGTCACACTTCGCAAATAAATAACAAAATAAATGATTATAATTCATTTGATGTGATTCTTCATTTGGCCAAGTCGTCTTTTGAGTGTTTCTCAGCAGAAGCAAGACAGACGGGACACTTACTTTGAGGAAGGCTCATCATAAGACGCAATCAGCACGATGGACCCCGCCTCGATGCTCTTCAGGAATTTGATGAGAGGTTCCACTTCTGCACAAAAGCAAACGTGGAGTCGAATCAATACGACCGCAAGAAGCGCACAGGTCTTTTAAGAGAAGCGTCGGCCGTTACTCACCCCCGCTGTACATGTCAAAGTTACCCGTGTTCAAAAGGTCTCCCGTTTTTCCTGTCGGAGAAGAAGAGGGACAAATGTACCAGTGGCACCTTCTTCATTTAAAAGAGGCGACGCGGCACTCACCGTTTATTACAGCAATGTTTATTCCGACTCCAGCATTCATTAAACGGACTCCAAGAATTCTGAGAAAAGAAGTCACCAGACAAACATTGATGTCGACGAAGACCTTAAAGGCCTCAACGATTCGTTAATTCCTCATGATAATAAACACCATTTAAAGAGATAGGTATGAAGGTTTGCTATTAAAAAAACGTCATGAGTTTGTTCCAACAACACGGAGTGTTGTGTGTTCAATAAAAGCAAGAACAAGACTGAAATCAAACACTCACAACTTGTTCTGGACGCAGATCCTCGGACCCACGATGTTGGCGGCTCCAGACTGAACTAAGAAGCTGAAGTGACCCGAGCGACAGTCTGAGGGTGTGACACACGATCCAGCTGGACGACAGAGGGACACAGGGTAAATAACCTCAGCTCATTAAGACCCACGGGCTGAAGCTAACGCGGCTTTTCCACGACACAGTTCCAGCACGACACGACTCGTCTCGACTCTACGCGGTCTGGTACGTTTTTCCACGACTTCATAGCTCCTCGTCATAGCAATGGCTGCCTGAAACTGCCGCGAAACTGCGGTGAACATTGTTTTTTTACACAACACAAACACACAGCAACTAGTGACTCATAAAGCAGTTGTTTTGGGTGTAACTGAATCATTAGAATCAGTGGATTAAAAAGATTTGTTCACAGAATGGTATCAGTCCTTCCTGCGAAGCGCTGTCTCTAAATTACGGTGGCCCTGAGGTGCAAAACACAAACGCAAATCACAAATATATTAATGCTTTATACAATATGCTTTATGTTTTAAGAATGCTTAATACTCATAATGCTTTATACAATAAAAATATAAATGATAACACTGACAGGATTCGATCCTACGACTTTGCCAGCATTAGTCCACCGAGTTACCCACTGGACTATCGCTATTAACTATCTTGAAAGTGTCAAAATAGTGACAGTTTTAGGGAAACCGAGGGAACAGTTTATAAACGATTTTTATTTTTTCCACACCTGACCCTAGCAGGGCTCCGTAGGAAATAACGGTCGTTTCCGTTTTGACATGCATTTCCGTTGTGATGCGTTTTTTGATTTGGTTTGCGTTGTGAGATAATGTTGTTGTGTTAAATGCTTTTGTGTTTGTGTTTTGTGCGGGATTCGATTCGTGTTGTGTGATTTGTGTTCCCGTTTTGAGTTAATGTTTTTGTGTTTGCGTTTGTGTTTTTTGATTTGCCTTTGTGTTTTTGATGTGTGTTGTGTTTTGTGATTTGCGTTTGTGTTTTGCACCTCAGGGCCACCGTACTAAATACACCAGACTGCTCTGTTAAATATTGACATTTCCTTTGCTAAATGTTGGAGATGAACGTTAATGTTCTCAGGGACTTTTAAGTCTTTTTAACTATAATCTACAGCTCAGCATTGTTGGCTTTGATTCTTGTGTCGGACGTCGCACTTATGACTCTTCAGATACTTAAAATTCCAAAATATACTTATAGTTCCATAAGTATATTTTGGAATTTTAAGTAGCTTTTGGAATTATAAGTACATTTTGTAATTATAAGTGGAATTTGGAACTATAAGTATATTTTGGAAGTTTAAGTAGATTTTGAAATTATAGATTATAAGTATATTTTGGAATTATATGTTTATTTTGGAATTTTCATAAGATTTTGGAATTATGAGTAGATTTTGGAAATATATGTAAATTTTGGAATTATAATCAGATTTTGGAATTATAAATAGATTATAAGTATATTTTGGAATTATATGTATAATTTGGAATTATAAGTATATTTTGGAATTATAAGGATATTTTGGACGTATAAGACGATTTTGGACCTATAAATAGATTATAAGTAGATTTTGGAACTATATGTAAATTTTGGAATTATATGTATAATTTGGAATTATAATCAGATTTTGGAATTATAAATAGATTATACGTATATTTTGGAATTATATGTATAATTTGGAATTATAAGTATATTTTGGAATTATAAACAGATTATAAGTATAATTTGGATTTATAATCAGATTTTGGAATTATAAGGATATTTTGGACCTATAAGACGATTTTGGACCTATAAATAGATTATTAAGTATATTTTGGAACTATATGTTTACATTTTGGAATTATAAGTATACTTTGGAATTATAATAAGATTTTTGAATTATAATCAGATTTTGGAATTATAAGGATATTTGGACCTGTAAGACGATTTTGGAATTGTAAGTAGATTATAAATAGATTTTGGAAGTATAATTTGAATCTATAAGCAGAATTTTTAAGTCTTTTTACTGATCTACAGTTTGATATTATTCGCTCAAGACTCTTCCATAAATTGCTCACCTTGCTGAGCCTTGGTGGTCATTTCAGGTGATTCAAGGCGAGGAACTAAATGAAGAGGTAACACTGTGGGAAAACAGAGGTCAACACATGTTAAAGGGACATTCCATGTGTGGATGGACATGAGCAAACGTTTTGAAATGGAAACCAGGTTACAGTACATACAAATAACACATATAAATGAATACATAAAGAAGACTGTGTCGCATACTCGTGCGTCACATTACCCTTTAGAGGATCACGATCTTTTAGCAGAACGATCGCGATGACAATAATCGCAGAAACAAGCAAGCAGAGCAGCATCACTGGGAACACAAAGAGACAAAGATGTTTCTGAAATCACACAAAACAACAACAACAACAACAACAACAACAACAACAACAACAACAACAACAACAACGTAATCAATGATGCACTGCACCAAAACAAATTTCCCCACAGGGACAATAAAGTTGAACCTTTAACATCCAGGTCACTGAACTCCCTGATCCTCGTCACAGTTTCTGTTTCTCTTTAAGAAAATTAAATGACATTTGAATGATGCATTTATAAAAAACAACAACCCAAGGAGGTTTAGTTTTGGTTTAATTCTGGTTTAGTGTTGCTTTAATTCTGGTGCAGTTTTTGTTTAATTCTGGTTTAGTTCTAGATTTGTTTTGTTTCTATTCTGGTTAAGTTCTTGTTAAAATTGGGTTTAGTTTTGGTTTAATTCTGGTTTTGTTTTGTTTCTATTCTGGTTAAGTTCTTGTTAAAATCTGGTTTAGTTTATTTTAATTCTGGTTTTGTTTTGTTTCTATTCTGGTTAAGTTCTTGTTAAAATCTGGTTTAGTTTATTTTAATTCTGGTTTTGTTTTGTTTCTATTCTGGTTAAGTTCTTGTTAAAATCTGGTTTAGTTTTGGTTTAATTCTGGTTTTGGTTTGGTTTAATGCTGGTGTAGTTTTGGTTTAATTCTGGTTTAGTTCTAGTTTTGTTTTGTTTCAATTCTGGTTAGGTTCTTGTTCAAATCTGGTTAGATTTGGGTTTAGTTCTTTAATCCTGGTTTGATTCTGGTTCAGCTTTGGTTTTTACTTCCAGTACGGTTTTGATTTAAATTGGGTTGCTTCTCTGGTTTAGCTCTGGTGTCATTCTTGTTCATTTTGAGTGTCAATCTATTCTGGTTTGATTTGATTTACTTAGCGCTGGATTAACCCTGGTTTAGTTTTGGTTACACTTCTGGTCCGGTTTAGATTAGTTTGGGTGTATTCAGGTTTAGCCCTGGTTCAACTCTTATATTGCATTGGTTTAAGTCTGAGTTGAGTTTAGACTCTAATTCAAATATAATTATCTCGTTAAATAAACAATTCACTCTTCACAACTCGAATAAATGGGTGATTTCGCAACCACTGATATCTGACGTCCGCGTTTTATGTTTACATTCCTGTTACCTCTATCATATCTCTTCTTCTCATATTTAAACAATCACTGGAAGTGTTAGAGAAACAGCTGTTTAACAGTGAACAGTGACACACACTCACACACACACAGACGATGCAATAAAAACATACTTTTTCTGTCTTTTCTCTTCGCCATTTTTCCTGTTAAAGACAAGGACGAGTCAGTTAGACAGCGACAGGTTATATCATTTCATATAGCGTATCATTTCCTTGAGACTTTGATGACAACTGTGCATGCTCCATCATCTTAATCATAACATCTACCACATACACTTTTGTAAGTGAAAAATATTATTCGGCCTTCTCTAAAGTTATCAGCTCCCACTCTAAGCACAAGCCTAAACAATTCAGGACAGCGCCTGCTGAAACTGTTGTTGTCACATTGACCTCGGTACAGCACTGTTGTCTACAGAATTCGTCTCTTCATGTTTTCGCTGAGCCTGACCGGATTGGGGCTCCATGTATCAGCAGAGGAAGCACCTTTAAGTATCCTTACTCTGGGACTCACAGGCAGACTGACAGAGGATGCCCAACAACTGTTAACATACTTGTTTTATGTTCGGCATTGTCTCAGTTCTCCTCAGATCTGAGCTGCTTCCAATAAAGCTTTTCAACTTAACTCATCTCTGACTCCAGGAAATTCCATCTTTGGTCAACTCACTTAATAATCAAATCTCCGCAACACACTTTCACCTGCTGGAAAGTTCAACAACCAGGAAGGGATGACATGTTTTATTATTAAAACTGTCTTTACTGAACCAGGATAAGCACAGAAATAGAGCTTATATCTGTCATTGCGTTAGCCCTGTGGAACGACCGTTCACTTCCTGAGCCTAACCCAGCGGTTCATTTCAACAGGACATGCATAGTTACTGATACAACATATCTTGCTATACTGGCTCTACCTGTATTCTTGACATGCTCTCAATGTAAAAAAAATAAAATAAAATAATGGCACTGTAATCTTCAAACTGACAAGAACAGAACAGTGAGGCCATCGCACACGTCGCACATGAAATATCACAGGACACTAATTTCCCCAAGGGGAAAGCTAACTAACTAATTAACTAACTAAAAATCTATCAAACAAACTACCTAACCATCTAACTGGCTAACAAACAAACAAAAAAGATAACTAAATAACTGACAATCTAACCAACTAACAAACAAGCTAACTAACTAATTAACTAACAATCTAACTGGCTAACGAACAAACAAACAAGCTAATTAACTAAAAAACAAGGTTGGTAACTAACTATCCAACTAACAAACAGACAATCGAACAAACTAACTAAATAATAAACAATCTAACTCGCTAACGAACAAGCAAGCTAACTAGCTAACAATCTAACTGGCTAAATATCAAACAAGCGAACTAACTAACTAAAAATCTAACTGGTTAAAAAAACTAACTAACTAAAAAACCAACAATCTAACTGGTTAAATAACAAACAAGCTAACTAACAAACTAACTAACAATCTAACGAACAAACAAAGAAACAAGCTAACTAACTAACAATCTAACTGGCTAACGAACAAACAATCTAACTGGCTAATGAACAAACAAACACCCTAACTAATAAACAAAGGGCTGCTCTGGGGTGGTGGGGGGGCTACGAATCAAATTCAGGGTAGGGCCCCAAAAAGGCTTGGGCCGGCCCTGCTCTACCCTGAATTAACCTGGAGCCTTAAATTGTGAGAAGAGAAAAAATACCCACTACAAATCCAAATGTCACATGATGAGGTTTCAAAAATAAATGTAAATGTAATCTTAGGTTCTGTCACTGCTCCAGATGAATACTAAAATCTAATCTATAACTTTAAAAAGTGAAGACAAAAAATGTTTATATATCATCACACATTAAGGTGAGAGTCATGAGTATAATGGGTTAATCCTAACCGTTTAGAGTTAGCTAAGGAAAGGAAAGGAAATGAGGAGGCAGCCTTGTGTTCTCTGGTTTGCGGTTACGGTTAATCGATTAACACATTGATCAGGAAAAAAATAAAAAATAAAAAAAAATAAAAAAAAGATTACCTGCAGGACTGTGCGCGTGAAGCGGATCAATGTTCCCTCACCTCGCGAGTCTTTACGAGACAACCTCGTCCCGGCGTGTCCTCGAGACGCTCCCTGAAGCGGAGAGTCGCCACAAACAGGTCAGTCCAGCCCCGCCCCCTTTACACCTGTTCACCCCGCTGCCGGGAAAACGTCACGCTCTTCTTTCCGCAATCTTGAGTTTCACGGACGGAACTTTTACTTTATCTCACAACACTTTGACTGTCAGAGGAAAAACAAAACAAAAAAACAACTCACTTCCCAGACCAAAGTCCATTGAAAAAATCAGCAATTTTACATCAAAGCACACAGTGCGGCCCCCCACTTCATATCATCTTATAATGAAAACATGGCGCACGACCTCAGCGTCTTTTAAACACAGTGTGTAGCTGAGGCAAAGCTGCCAGCGAGGTGATATAATATAATATATGTTTCCCAGCAATGTTTTTATAACAGTAATAATCAGACATTTGGTCATAATTATCCCATTATTAAATGTATCATAATATAATATAATAATACAACATTCAGTACATATATAAATACACTTGTTAGGACCTGGGCCCCACGAGCGGCAGTGGCCGAAAAACGGCTCCTGGTATGGATTTTAATAACAGTTGTCCACATTATTATTTATGTAATAAATAAATGTCTGTTTTTGATATTAATACATTAATTTTGCATCATAAATAGTATTATTAAGTATACGTGTGATATCATGATGCAATATTGTGAACAGTTGCTTTTTTTAACCACTTTTTGTTCTCTAGGCCGGCCCCCTCTTGACCATAATAGATGCGCATTGGCCCCCATGTCATTTGAGTTTGAGAACCCTGATATAGAGGGTTATTTAGTGAATTCTGTTTTTGAAATCCTTTGTTCAGATTTACCGCAGTGACACAAACTGACCACATGAGGGCAGCAGTCGACCAGCAGCTCCTGTGTCCCTGTGAGTTAAAATCACTGAATTCCTCTATGGGGTTTGGTGCGGGAGAGGGAGTGGTTTTACAAACTTAAACTTAAAGCTGTAGTGTGTAACTTTAACATAAAAATAAACCAATTGAGCTCACACAGTGTGGATTAAGTCCCGGCGACATTCCCACACTGCACACAGGAAGTGAGAGGACTGCAAACGGGTTGGATATTGACTGAAAACACAAAAGTAACTATAGTAAATTCTACTGCTCAGCAGTTTAACAGGACAATGAAATTCTATGAGAACACAAATAATAAGTGCTTAAATTAAAGACGTGTTATTAAGTTGCTTTTTTTCCAAATCGAATAATTTTAATCAATATATATATAAAAAACTGAGTTTATTTCACAAATGTATTCAGTGCTATAAATACGATGATGTACGACATTGATATTAACATTCGGAGAAAAGATGTTTACTTTCTGTCAGAGAGTCGTTTCCTCTTCGCTTCCTCCAAAAATGGTTTTATCTGCTTCTTTTTCGCTGTCTAAAACGACCCCATCACTGCCTCGATCTTATAGCCCGTACCTGGCTGGGGGTATGAAATTCATGTTTCCTGCACGACTCTGGGGCAGCAGCTGATCTTGCAAGGCTGGTTTTCCGCTAACAGACAGTAGGGGGCAGGGGAGACAGCCCCCAATCTCCCCACAACTCGACATTTACCCATCACAATGACTCTGTTAAATTAGGGTAAAAATCCTGCATAGTTCCGTCTTAAATAGCACTGGGTTAACGGCTTTAGCGGAGTTAACGGTAAAGCACGTTAACGCATGACACGTTTCCATGATGACTGACCGGAAAAAGACGCGCGTGACGTCATGTTTACAGACCGCAGCACCGGAGTCCAGGCATCGTTTACCTGTCAGTTACGTTAGCTGCGTTAGCTTCTTTAGCCTTGTAAGCGCACCTACAGTGGAACTTCAGCGGTCTGTTTATTAAACGAAAAGAGCAGCGCTACAAATACCCAGTGTACCTGTGTACTTCGTATGTGTGCCTCTGTTTTTAAAGTTTAGCGTTACTTTAGAGCATGGGTGTCAAACTCTGGCCCGCGGGCCAAATTTGGCCCGCCGTGTAATTTCATTTGGCCCTTGAGGCAATATCAAATTAACATTAGAGCTGGCCCGCCGGTATTATGCAGCGGCACCGCCGCTGTAACACCGCATTCACCGCTAATACTACAAATCCCATAATGCTCTAATATAAGCGTTGCTTGTTCCATATTCAGTGTTAAAGCAAATCAGTGTAGCAAACTGAGCCATAATTAACGTTTTATTCATGCACTTTCTCTTGCTACTTCAAGGCTTGAATGTTTGATTCATTCATTATTGTTATTTTATTTTCAAATGTATTATTAGCCTGTGGAAAAAGTTTATTTTGATATTTACCTCAGAAGGCTGCAAATAGAAAAGAGGCATTCAATTTTTATCCATCCATTATCTACCGCTTATCCTGTATTTAAGGTGCATTCAATTTTTATTTAAATTTTATTTGATATGCCATTGATATTTTTTAATTATTATTATTATTATTATTTGAAACTCGATTTTGCATGTCACTATAAAGTTATATAAGCCTTGCTTGTTCAATATTCAATGCAAAACTTGTTTGGGTCCCTATTAAAAGGTTAATTTGTTCAACCTTGGCCCACGGCTTTGTTCAGTTTAAAATTTTGGCCCACTCTGTATTTGAGTTTGACACCCCTGCTTTAGAGAGTAATTTTAACAATCCGGTGTCACGTAAACATGATGTCACGTTGCTCTGTGCCGGCCACTGTGCGCACCGAGCGTCATATCTTAATACACAAACCACATGTTTAGACACTTCTCGCCTCAAATGATCTTAAAACTGCGTTCCAAGACAGAAAAATATTTATTTCAGGTGAGAAACAGCCACTGTTTCAATGTTATTCAGCTGCAACAACAACGACAGTCTTTCTCTCTCTGACGCCATTTGCTCACTGTAACCAAATGCACAACAACTTTGCATAGCAACCCCTACTGATTGGGCGGGAAATTGCAGTGCTTATCCGGCACCACGACGGAAAAGTATGAAGGCTCGAGGGGTCTCCGTGGTTACGCAGTTGGATAACGCATTACGCAGTCGGAGAAGTATACTGTGGCCTTTAGTTTGGGCATGTCATTTTTGAGCAGGGACTCCAAAAAGAGGGTCAGGGAAGAAGAGGTTAATGTGTGTCAACGTTAACGCTAACGTGCCCAGCACTAGTTTTAAACCAGATCTACACCATCGCAGTAAACCAACAGAATGAGATGTTTTCTCATCATCGTTGTTGTGGCACGGTGTCACCTGGCGACTGAACTGATGGATCAGCTCAATAACAAGTCGACAGCGGGAATCATTTCTCTGTGTCGGACGCACAGGACCTTTAATCTGTCTTTAAATCCTGAAAATACACCGGTTCTGACTCCACCTTCCGGAGCAGGACGGCACTAATACTGCGCCTGACGCGATGCACCGCTCACGTGTTCAGCAGAGCCGCGCGGCGCTCAGCAGTGACGCACAGGTGCAGGCTAAATTCACGACGGAGGTGATTACAGTGCGGACCGTGGACGTCTCCAGGACCAGTCCCCCCCCACAGCGAGGTCCAGTCTCTGCGTGGACAACCGACAGCCACGACCCGCGGCGGTGCAAGCAGCGGGTCCACGTCCTGGAGGGGTCCGAACCTCCCCGACAGACCGACAGCGACTCCTTCATGGGGACGCGCTCCGTCCCCCACGGCGTCCTGGTCTACATGAGGGCGTTCAGGTGTCCAGGGTGTCCCACTGAGTTGAGCATCAACGCCCTCTGGTCCAGCACCTCCCTGTCTCTGCTCAGCGCCACCCTCTCCTGCTCCACCATGGCTCTGTCCCGCTCCACCGCCGCCCGCTCCCTGTCTAACCACAGCCGCTCCGCCTGCACCGCCGCCCGCTCACGCTCCACCGCCGCTCGGTCCCTCTCCACCATCTCCCGCTCTCTCTCCAGCGCCGTCCTCTCCCTCTCCACCATCTCCCACTCCCGCTCCAGTCCTCCCAGCGGGCCGTCGCACACCTCCGGGCCCCGCTGGTTCTGCTCCGCGGCGTCACAGAACGCCTCTTGTACGTAGTCCGTGGATGAGGCCGGTGGAGCTTGAACAGCGGGGCGGGGCCTATGTCTGGGGGCGGGGTCAGGGTGCTGATCGTCGTCCAGGGTGACCGGCGTGAGGAGGGGGGCGCTGTTGCTGAGGCGGCCTTCCATGGCTTCATTCATCAGGTGAAACCACGGCCAGGAGGAGGCGCCGTCTGCTGCACTCTCCATCCCTACAGGAGGATACTTGAGATCCTGAGGAGAGGAAACAAGGTGTGGAGGAGGTGAGGGAACAGAGAGGAGGAAACAAGGTTTAGCCTTTAATTGACAGAAGACAAAACAAACACAGTCTGTGTTGTCGCTTTTCCATTATACGCTTCTAGCACGGCTCGACTCGGTTTATTTTGCTTTTCCATCAGTGATAGAACCTGGTACCTGGTGTTTTTTTTAGTACCTGCTCGGACGAGTTTCAGCTGAGCCGATACTAAAATGTGACGTTGACAGACTGCCGGTCACCGACTGATCAGAGTGTCGTCACCGGAAGAGATACGAGCGCGACGTCTGACACAAAATCAAAGCCAACAATGTCCAACTCGAGCTCAGTTAACCTTTGCAGTTACAATCCTGTTTTGGGGATTTTGGGACAAGGATTTAGCATGTGCACTTCTCAGTACCGTAACCGTTAAAGCAGTAGAAGATGGATGATGGATACTGGGTTAAGCAGAAAAATAGAGCTTTGCGCCTGTACACTTGTCATTACGGTAGAAGCTCAAGACTTCCGTTGAATAACTGCCTGATGGAAAAGTGAATGTTATCTTGGGGAAAAAAAGGGGCAGAACTCACTCATTGAACATTTTTTGGGCAATTCTACAGCCAGAAAATCAAAATAAATCCAGGCAGAATGTGGTATTACTGAAACCATTCTGTCAACAAATCTTTTTAATCCACCGATTCTAATGATTCAGTTACACCGAAAAAATCAACCGCTTTACAAGTTGCTAGTTTTGTGTGTTTTCGTCGCGTAGAAAACCACGTCACGGCAGTTTCACGCAGCCCATCTATGGCGACTCGGCAAGCCGAGCCGTGCTGGAACTGTACAGCGGAAAATCGACCAGCCGACAGATCCGTTACCTTGTACCTCCTCTTCAGATTGTCCCATTTCTTTGCCATCTGGTAGGTCGAGACTTTCCCCTGCAGTCCCAGCTCCTTCAGGATGGCTCTGAGAAAGAGAGAGAGAGAGAGACGGAACATCGATGAGGAGACGGATTTCTTCAAACGCCACAGTCAGATTATCATCCAGAGCAGAGATTTTCTCACTTCCAGGCCATTTTTGCAGCGTTTCTTTTCCCGGTGAATAAAGCCTCGTTCGAAGCTCGTAGTTTAATCATCCTCCTGGTGTCGTGGTCTGTCACTGTGACGGACACAAACACACAAAAACACACACACACACAAAGCATGTTATATATTAACATGCTGTTTGTTTACATGCACCCAACACGCTCCTGAGATTCACATCATTCCAAGTCTCACACACACGTTAACGTCTTACTTTTGTAAGAAAGGTCAGTGGGCGTTGAACACTCTTCTCCACTGGCGTCGATGTATGTGACGTTCCCGTCGTTCTCCACGTTCTCTCCGCCCACCATGCTCTCCAGCTCCGACACGCTGCTCCTCTCCACCATCAAACAGTCTCTGTCGGGGGGAGGGGAGGAGCCAAAGACGGCATCCTCCTCATTGGTCCAGATGGGAGTCACTTTGGGAGCTTTGCCCACGAGACGTCCCTCCAGAGCGTCATTCATCAGCTGGAACCAGGGCCACGAGGCCGGGTTAGTCTGGTTCTCCATCCCCCGCGGAGGAAACTTCAGGTCCTACGGACACCAGGCCAGACAAAGTCACCACAGGAACTTTCACAAGGAACTACAGGAAATTTCACCAAGAACTACAGGGACTTTCCCAAGGAACTACAGGAACTTTCACCAGGAAGTACAGAGACTTTCACCTGAAACTACAGAGACTTTCACCAGGAACTACAGAGACTTTCACCTGAAACTACAGAGACTTTCACCTGAAACTACAGAGACTTTCACCAGGAACTACAGGGACTTTCACCAAAAAGTACAGAGACTTTCACCTGAAACTACAGAGACTTTCACCAGGAACTACAGGGACTTTCACAAGGAACTACAGGGACTTTCACAAGGAACTACAGAGACTTTCACCGGGTACTACAGAGACTTTCACCAGGTACTACAGGGACTTTCACCAGGAACTACAGGGACTTTCACCAAAAAGTACAGAGACTTTCACCTGAAACTACAGAGACTTTCACCAGGAACTACAGGGACTTTCACCAAAAAGTACAGAGACTTTCACCTGAAACTACAGAGACTTTCACCAGGAACTACAGGGACTTTCACAAGGAACTACAGGGACTTTCACAAGGAACTACAGAGACTTTCACCGGGTACTACAGAGACTTTCACCAGGTACTACAGGGACTTTCACCAGGAACTACAGGGACTTTCACAAGGAATTACAGGGACTTTCACCAGGAAGTACAGAGACTTTCACCTGAAACTACAGAGACTTTCAACAGGAACTACAGAGACTTTCACCAGGTACTACAGAGACTTTCACCAGGTACTACAGAGACCTTCACCAGGGACTTTCACCAGATACTATAGAGACTTTCACCTGGAACTACAGAGACTTTCACTATAAACTCCAGGAACTTTCACCTGGAACTACAGGGACTTTCACCAGGAACAGACTTTCACCATAAACTACAGGAACTTTAACCATAAACTACAACAACATTCACCAGGAACTACAGGAACTTTGACTATAAACTCCAGGAATTTTCACCTGGAACAACAGGGACTTTCAACACAAACTACAGAGACTTTCACCTGGAACTACAGAGACTTTCACCTGGAACTACAGAGACTTTCAACACAAACTACAGAGACTTTCATCAGGAACTACAGGGACTTTTACCAGGAACTACAGAAACCTTCACCATAAACTACAGGGACTTTCACCTGGAACTACAGGGACTTTCACCTAAAACTACAGGGACTTTCAAACTACAAGGACTTTCACCTGGAACTAACTACACAGACTTTCAACTGAAACTACAGGGACGTTCACCAGGAACCAAAGGGACTTTCACCTAAACTACAGGGACTTTCACGTGGAACTACAGAGACTTTCACATGAAACTACCGACACTTTTACCAGGAACTACAGGAACTTTGACTCACCTTGAACTTGGTCTTCAGGTTGTCCCACTTCTTTGCGACCTGGTCCGGCGTTATCTTCCCAGTCAGACCCATCTCCTTCACGATCCCCCTGAGGACAAACCAGACGAATGACACGGAGGACGACACATCCAAGTCACTTCACACTCGACGCAGGATGACATGAAAAGTTAATGTCTTAATGTCACGATTATGCTAATGACAATAATTGTTCTCTTTTTCATATATTATTTTAATTCAGTCATTGTATTTTAACCCTTTTCTTTTATTTGCATTTGGCAATTTTCCAATGTATATTTGCACATAAGCACTTGAGCACTTTCTGTGAAGCACTTTGGTTGCGGCTCAGCCGCTTGTAATTGTGCATTATAAATAAATAAATCTTGAGTTGAAATTTGAATTATTGTGATTCGTGACAATATTGCAATAATTTGCTCCAGCTTTGACTGAGGGAGCGTTTGTATATATACAGCAGCAGAGCAGGGGACGGGCGATAGAAAGACGCGTGAAATATTTGTGGTTTGTGAACAAAACAAGATATTTGAGAACTTCATCACCGAGTTTTGTGGACAGTGCTCGACTAATCAAGAAAATAATCGACAGGTTCATCGATTATGAAAATAATGTGTCATCGTTACCTCCAGGCAGGCTTCGCCGTGTTTCTCCTCCCGGTGAACATAGACTCGTTAGCGGCTCGTAACTCAATCAGTCGCCTTGTGTCGTCTTCCGTCACTGTAACAATGCAGCAGACGCAGAACACACAAGTTCATAAAAGGGTCACACCGGGAAAGGTTACACACCAGGACCTGTAAAGGTGCATGGGTGGACAAATGGACATGAATGAGTACCGTGAAGTAAAACTGTACGACGTACTAGGGCTGGACGATTAATTGAATTTTAATCGTGATTTCGATTTTGGCTTCTTATGATCATAAAAAGATTATAAACGAAGAAAAACAATTAAAGGCGCCGCAAAGCGCGGCATGTATGTAAATTACTATGCTAGAAAAACACCTTGAATGCACCAGTGTGTATCAATAATATGAGGAGCGAGCGATTGAAAACATGGCAGAAAGGTAACAAAGGTAGGACGATATCAGTTAACTGGAAACATTTCGGCTTCAATTTGCAAAGTTTCTCGCGCTATCGTCCAGCCTATCGTCTATCGTCCAGACCTACGACGTACTCAAGAAAACACTTAACCAAAGACTCTATTGACAAATAATTTTCTCTATGGAATTTGGTGTGGGAGATGAAGAGGTTCCTAGTCACAAAAAGTACAACATAAAAACACAGAATCACCACATCAGCCATTGATGATCAGAACAGTTTGTTGAGAAAGGTCAGTGTCTTTATTGCCGCTCACGTTTGTAGGTGAACTCCGTCATCCGCTGCAGCTCCCCGAGCGTTGAGGACCCGTTTTTGTCCTCGTGGTCGACCAGCAGGTCCATCTCCGACTCCGTCAGGAACTCGGCCATGCCCCCTCTGCTGCGGCGGGCTCGTTTCCTGGGCGTCGGCGACATCGACTCGCAGTCTTCGTCCTCGTCCTCCACGATGGGCGTGAGGATGGGCGCGGCGCCAGCGAAATGTCCCTCCATGGCGTCGTTCATGCGGTAGAACCAGGGCCAGGAGCTGGGGTTGGTCTCCGAGCCACGAGTAGGGAACTTCAGCTCCTGGTAGAGACAGGAAACGCTGAAGATCGTCCACAAAAATCAGAGATTCCCCTACGTGATATGACTGACCTGTGCATCTAAACTGGTTAGAGATTAAATAAATAATATCATGTAATTCAGATCATGACTGCAGGGGGTCGGACCTACCTTGTAGCGCCTTTTCAGGTTGTCCCACTTCTTGGCTAACTGATCCGTGGTCAGCTTCCCCTGAAGACCAAGTTCATACAAGATGGCTCTGCAAGACATGGGGCGGCAGTTGAACCAGGATGGAGCGCAAAGAACGCAGCTTGACAGGAAATGGCAGAGTTTACCTCTTAAAATCTGCGCTATATTTGGGCTCCGTCCCAATACCTCCCCCTTAAAGTTTCCCCTACGTTTTGAGCGCCCTCAAACGTAATTTCCCCTCGTTGAGGGAAGTGGAATTGGGGGGGTCGTACCTATGTTCCCCGGGTCCTATGTTCCCCGTTTTTCCCAAAAAAGGTCCACTTTGTATGTGACAGGGGAACATAGGACCCTTTTTTGGAAAAAGGGTAGGGTTAGAGAAAGGGTCCTATGTTCCCCGGTCACATACAAAGCGGAGAACATAGGACCCGGGGAACATAGGTACGGTCCCGAATTGGGACACCACACGCAAATTAGCGTAGCGAACGTAACAAACGTGCTAACCTACCTAACATGTTGCCAAATCTACCGGTGGAGCGTGCTACTATTTTCATTTGTGAAATTTGCCAGCAGATCCAGCTATTGTGTTGCCTGTTGCGTTGGCTGTGTTGGTTTTTCTCCGCCAACGCCGTTTTCATAAACGATATGCCACGAATGTGATTGAAATCTGAAGTCCAGGGTATTCATGTTCAAGTGAACGCCGGTACACACATCTAAAACACTGACAAAACTACCCAGATGTAGCAGAGCTAGCTAGCTTCGAGTGCTTCGAGAGAGTACTCTCTCGAAGCAAATAGCCGCTAGCTAGCTAGTTAGCTAGCTGCTTTCATAAATCGTCAGTTATTTTCTGACATTAATGTTCAAAGCTCAATGGTCCTTTGGATGTATATCATACCAACATATTCCAACACAATTCGACATTGTAAGGTGTTTATTTGCAAAAATATATTAGAACGAAATTGTTCCTCTGCAGACGTGGCCGCCATCTTTGTTGAAAAATATCAGTCGGCTCGCTGAATTCGCAAAGCATCATGGGTAATTTCATCTTCCACTGCGTTCAAAGCATCAAAGCTCACTAAATTTTGAGGGTTGATTATAAGGACAAAATGCACTTCCCCTTGTTCCCCCCTACATGTGAATGCACGAAATTTAGGGTTAGGGTAAAACTTTAGGGTTAGGTATTGGGACAGGGCCTTAGTCTACAACGTCTTGAGTCGGGGTGTCGCGATTCACGATTCTGTGATCTGCTTGGCGTTCCGTAGAGTGGTTCCAGTACGTGAGTGAAATGTCTAAATCCAGGGTTTTCCACCAATGAATACAGTCAGGAAAGCAAAATATTGCTTTCATCCAAGCTAACGTAACGAGTAACACTCGAGTAACACTCACGTTATTTTCTAACTCCTCAACTCTCCCGCACCAAACCCCATGGAGAAAATCAGCAATTTTACATCGCAGCACACAGCGGTTGTTGATCCACTGCTGCCCCCATCAGTAACTTCAAAGGAGTTTTTTTTTTTTTTTTTAAATCAGTTTTCCTCCGTGCAAATTCACGTCAGTGACAGAAACTGACCACAAGAGGCAGCAGTAGACCAGCAGCTCCTGTGTCTTTCCAAAGGCTAAAAACACTGATTTTCTCTAAGGACTTTGGTGTAAGTGGGCGATTAACTGACGACATCACTGACCTCCAGGCCGGTTTGGCTGAATGCTTCCTGCCCGTGAAGAGCGCTTCATTCGCAGCTCGGAGTTTGATCATTCGCTCAGTCTCTGCTTCGGTCACTGTGAACGAGAGAAACGAGAGAAGCTGCAGTTTAGAGCTGAAACAATTCATTGATGCAGCGTTCGTCGATGGTTGAAGCTTTTTTCGTTATTAAAGCAAGATTTCTGATTTTTTTAGCTTCTTAAATGTTAATATTTTTCTTTGTTTCTTTGCTCAACATAACAAAGAGAGAAAATCATTTTGATTTGTGGACAAAATAAAGATATTTGAGAACTGATCGACGCCTACTTTTATAGGAGCACTCGCTCATCCTCCTCCAGCCCATGGGGACTCCCTCCGTGGGAGGAGCGTCCGTGTGAACCACCCCGTCGTCCTGTGCCGCCTCCGCCGCCGCCGAGTCCTCCATCTCCGTCTTGATGAGGAACTCCAGGATGTCGGTGTTCTCCTGGTTGTGGTTGTGGCTGGAGTGGCTGTGGCTGTGGCTGTGGCTGTGGCTGTGGCCGCGGTGACCTGGGTGGCCGGCGTTCTCCGGACTCAGAACCAGGTTGCTATTGTAGAGTCGACCCTGCATGGCTTCGTCCATGATGTGGAACCAGGGCCACGACTCCACCACGGACCCCGTGGTGTCCTGGCCCTGGTAGGGCTGCTTCAGGTCCTGGAAGAGACAACACGGTTGTTAACAGACACACAAGTACTACACAGACACTGAGGAGCAAACATCAAATATTGATTTAAAAAAAATATTCAGTTTTAAAGGTGCATTACGTAATAAATCTTTAGCAACTGGCCATAAAATCCTCCTAATATGTCACAGAGACTCAGGAATAATGTTCGTATAACAAACTGAACTCACCCACAACAACAGTACAGACAAATAAATAATATTTTGCAGACTGCAAATCATGTTTATGTTGTGAAATCATGTTTTGGCATGTGGCGCCACCTACCGCTGTCTACCAATCATTGCACAGTAGAGCCTCAGCTGCCGAGTAACCACGGGTTGCCAGTTACGTCAGAAAACAAAACCTAAAAGAATTTGAATGTAGTAACTGTTTTGGCCACATTCTTACATGGCACCTTTAATGATTTCTTTGTTACATGGAGCAAAGAAACCAGAACAAAACATTTACATGTTACACCTAGACCGGAAGTACCAATTAACGCTGTTTTATTGGTGTGTATCTGCGTCATTACCTCGTTTATGAAGCCCTGAAGGTTCGAAAAACAAACAGTTCAGCCACTGCTGAGAACACTGTGTTGTATTGTAATCTCGGGCTCAGCGATATCTCTGAAAAAAATCCGGTCTGGTTACTTAAACAGCATTTCTCTAGTCCGGGCACATCCGGTTGCGTACATTGAAACGCAGAAGAAGAAGAAGAAGAAGAAGAACGTCCGTTGTGGAGGTGTTTCCCGAGCGACAGTGTCTTCTGACTCTGTGTCCGACTCCGGGTCAAAGGCGTAAAAGGGACTGTGGCGGGGAGTCGTGACGAAGCTATTAACGCTAATGACGAGAGCTTCAGTGAGGAGAGATTTCTATCAGCTCATTTACAACAACTAGGAGGTTTTTGACCATAAAAACAAGTTAATGCATGTAAGTAGACCTCCATAACTAACATATATTTGCAACATGACAGACCACTCTATGTGAGCTTTAAGAAGCTTGAAAATCACAGAAACTTGATTTAAAAAATACTTTAAGTATTTTATATGATTTTAAAAATACTTGAAGTTGTCTTGTGGACAGCGTTACCTTGTATTTTGTTCGCAGGTTGTCCCACTTCTTGGCGATCTGGTCAGCGGTCAGCTTGCCCTCCAGACCCAGGCCCCTCAGGATGGTGCTGAAGGAGATTCACAGATGATAACGACTCATTTACACACTTGATAAATGATGTGAAGTCACAGAAAGAAGAGCAGAGACTCCTGCAGTCACAACTGATACAAAGAGCAGGACTATAACTAAACCCGATCTGTGTCCATTTGGGCTGCAACTAATCTGTTGATTAATGTAAAAAAAAATTCTCAAACTAGGAAATTATGACGTTCTCACGTGTCTAGTTTTGTCCACAAACCAAAATGATTCAGTTCTAATGAGTTCTTTATCATATGGAGCAAAGAAACCAGAACATAGACATTGTTCCACTGGCAACCAGCAGAGTCGCCCCCTGATGGCTGTTGCGTATATTCTTACTTCTGCATTGTCCTCAACCAGCAAATCAGAGATTCCATCCTAATTTTCTTTTTCTCAGGGGTTGTCGTACCTCCATGCGATCTTGGCGGAGTTCCTCTTCCCGGTGAACAGCGATTCGTTGGACGCTCTGAACTCAATCAGCCTCTTCACATCCTCCTCGGTCACTGTAGGAGCAGGGGTCAGAGGTCACGACACTGTACATGGACATCTACAGGTGTGTGTGTGTGTGTGTGTGAGCCTCATAATGGACTGGCACTTACTTTTGTAGGAGTTTTCTGGAAACTGGGGCAGCGGGTTGAGGACGGACTCCATGGTGACCATGGGTGACAGGAGAGGCAGCAAGGGAAGGAAGGAAGGAGGGAGGGAAGGAAGGAAGGAGGGAGGAGGGGGAGAGGGTGGAGGTGTGTTGGTATTCAGGCCTGATGCTAACTACATCCGCACTACATCTAGCTTCGTCCCCCCCTCCCTGCTAGAGCCGCGCTCCTGCCTCCATTTTGTCCGGCGGTGCTGGCGGAGCGTCAGCGACGGCTCTGCGGACCGGGAGCTGGTGGCCCGCGTCCCCAGAGGAGAGCTCCCCGGTGAACCGTTAGGCAAAGCAGGCTGCTTCGCTAGCATAGGCGGCTAACTACACAACAAACACACACATACAGAAACACGGGCGCCCGGGGGGTTTCCCGCCACTCACCGACACCGGGCCCAGTTCGCTCGGCCTCGGCTCTGGCGGCGATTCATGACATCACCACAGGCGCGAGCCAGAGCGAAAATAAAACCGTTACCGTTACCGGGGAGTTAGCCCGCATCCCGTTTCCTGTGCTCCGAGAGGAGGGAGCGCTCGATAACTCCGCCCGGGCCTTCCCTGCGGCACGTGACGTGTTCGGCAAGCTGCCGCCCCCCCCGGGAGGGCGGAGTTTGACGTAAACTGCCTGTAGTTACTACGGAAGCCCGTTTTGAAAAAATCATAATAACAAGATTGAGAAAGTAATGCGTCATAATCACGAGGGAGTATCTCGTAATTATGACTCAATAATTTTTATTTAAGTGGCTTCAAATGGGCTTCCGTACTAATCAGTTTGAAGCTAAAGCATTTGTTGATGTTTACTAAATTGTGCCGATTGATTATACTATTTATATCGTACGGTTGTACATTGCAATACCAATAATATTAGTTGTGTTGTGTCTGATTTAATGATTTTATTGATTTGTTTTAAGGCTTTGTCCAACCAACAACTGTGACCTTTAACTATTGAATGCTGCTTTTCACTAAACCATAACTTTTCCAGTACAAGTGCTTGAAAAATTAATCCGAACTTCAATTTATGCATTTGATATTTCCCTTAACGAACAACAACAACAATGATTTCTTTCTCAAACAGAGCAAAGAAACTCGGAAATATGCACATTTAAGAAGTTGAAAAAAAAACATAAAACTCGAGCATCTCGATACCGATATTAGCACAACATTTTAGATCATTTATGAATGTATGAAGTCGTTAACACATTTGTGCCCAGTCATTTCAAAGACATAATTCTCCAACTGTGTCACAAATATTGGTCATCCCCAAAAAAGAAGAAATAAACTGATTTTACTGATTTTTATTTACATCTTTTACAGTCGCATGTGAGATATAGGATTTTTGGATTGTATCAAATTCTACATTTTTATCCAGTGATTTTGACCAGTATCAGACCAATAATGATACTGATCGATACCGATTCCCATCCCTAGTTCCAAACCAACTTTTTTTTTTGTTTGTTTTAATGACTTTGCTGTCAAATTGCGCAGAGAAACCAGAACATATTCACATTTAAGAATGAGGCGCTCCCTGACAACATGGCTGCATGTGCCAGTAACATCTGGACGTGTAACGATATGTTAAAAGACACAGATTTACATAACACAAACACATAACTTATATAAATACCGAGTCAGTCCAGTCAGTGTCCAACAGTCTGTTGACATTGTGCCATTGTACTGGCACAGGAGGCCAGCAGGGGGCAGATGCAGCCAGTAACTCATACATCCATGCTTGACCTGTCCTTTCAACGGCAATAGGAAACGGTGTCTGTGGCGAGACGTGGTCCATTCACAGTTTCTCCACAAGCTTCTGGAACAAAGACACCAGCCTCTGCCTGGTCTCCAGCTGGTCTGGGTCCAGATCTGTGGCCCTCAGGCTCTCGTAGAACTTGGTCTGGAGTAAGACCTCTTTGTCCGTCATTGTTTCAGCCTGACCTCCGTCCACCGCTGCTGCTGCCACCGCCACCTCTTTCTCTCTCTTGAGCAGCGTCCTCTCCCTCTCCAGATCTTCTCTGGCTCTTCCGAGAAACACTTTGTCCCTCTCGAGGACGGCCCTGTCTCTGTCCAGAAATGCCCGGTCTCGCTCCAACAACGCCCGGTCCCTCTCCACGGCCGCTCGGTCCCTGTCCACCGCCGTCCTCTCTCGCTGGACGGTGACCATGTCTCTGTTCAGGAGCTCTTTGTCTCTTTCTAACGCGATGAGCTCTCTGTCAAACTCCGCCTGCTCTCTCTCCAGAACCCGTCTCTCTTTCTGCAGCTCAGACAGCTTCCTGTCCAGGTCTGTGGCCTCCAGCTCCATGTGTCTGGAGGAGGAGGACGGTGATGGTGACGACGACGGCGGCGGCGGCAGCAGCAGCTTGACGCCCACAGTGTGTGGCAGTAATGTTGTGCTTTTGGTTTTCCTCTCAGGACTATTCACACACACCTGCACGCCGACGTCTGCGGCGACCTCGGCAGGTGATTCCGCCATGTTCAATGTTCTGACGTCAGTTATCTCCATGAGCCCGTCCTCGCTCTCCAGACTTCCTGTGTCGGTGACACCAAGAGCGGAAATGTCCTCCTCCATGTTGGACGGGCTGAGCGACGGCAGGGCGGCAGCCAGCTCCTCGTCCTCCTCCATGTGGCTGGTGGGTATGATTTTGGCGCCTTCAGCCAGGTGACCACGCTCAGCCTGCTCCATCAGGTGGAACCAGCGCCACGAGGTGGGTTTGGTCACGTTCTCCATGCCCGCCGGAGGATACTTCAACAGCTGTGCAGGAAAGATGGTCAATTATTTAAAAACAAAACACTCAAACCAGGTTTTTCTATATATTTTTGATAGCTCACCTTGTACTTTTCTTTCATGTTGCCCCATTTCTTCTTCAGCTGCTGCGCCGACACCAGACCCTCGAGCCCCAGCTCTTTACTGATGGCCCTGCAGCAGCAGCAGAGGACAGTCTGTGATCAGTGGAGCAGACACTGAATGGTGTTTATTTTTTAAGTTCAAGACCAGAGTGGATGAAACCGAAAATAATAACGACACGACAGAACAGTGGCACTACTGTGGTGTGAATGTGTGGTTTGCACTCTGACCTCCAGCCTATCAGGGCAGAGTTCTTCTTGCCCGTGAAGACGGCAGCGTTGGAGGCACGAAGCTGGATCATCAGCCCGATGTCCTCGTCTGTCACTGTGGAGACGTGTGAAGAGTCACACAAATAAACAACAGGGTCTGACATGAGTGCACAAGCTAAGGCTGGTCTGAGGCAGAATAACATGATTACTTCAGTCACGTTATGATTATTAGAGTCAGGTTAGGTTATTTTGTCAGTTTAAGTCTAATTTCACTTTTCAGTTTAGTTCTCTTGAGTCAAAGTCAAACTTATCTTGAGTTTCAGTCAGTGTGACGGCGACTCGTCCCTAAAATATACACACACACATCCACAGATCCCAACACACACACACACACACGCTGATAGAGCGCATAGGGACATACACACACACATCCACAGTTTCCAACACACACACACGCTGATAGAGAGCATATCGACATACACACACACATCCACAGATTCTAACACACCCGCTGATAGAGCGCACAGAGACACACGCAACTGCAGATACCACACACACCTATTAACTTACTTTTTCATCCTCCTTTCGTCGAACAGCATTCAAACATTGTTTACGTCAGCGGCGTTTTTCAAATCTTATATGACGCCGTTGGCGGGGCGCTTTGCGTGACGTCACATTTGTTTGTAGTTTTGTTAATTATCTGTTAATATAGGTTATTAAAGGTGGGGACAACAATTATTATGGGATTGTTAATTTAGGAAATATTTTGGTTTATGTTAATTTTGTTTGTTTGATGAAATAATCATGTTTGTGTTAGTTTAATAGGATTTTGGGGATAATTTGTGTTTGGATGGGAGGGGCATAGGACCTATATTAAGTGAGGTCTAACTCCCACCGGGGGGGTGTTTTTTGTTAGGTTACAGAGGAGGTAACACTGGTTTGCTTACATTGCTTTCATAACTGCATTGATTTGGACTTGGACTTCTTTTGAAACCCTGTGCTGAGTTACTATTATATATATTTTTGGTTAACAGCATTTTTGGACATTTTCCATATTTTTGTTTTCCACTTGTAAATATTTTTCTCACTGTGTGCCCCTTGGCCGGCTAAATAAAAGGGCAACATCACAGTCCACCGACTACGCCATAATTTTTGTCAAATTAGAGAGTTGCAGTAGAACCCCGTGACATATGGTGTCAGAAGTGGGATGGCTAGCTGGGAAAAAATTTAGCTCCAAAGACAGCGCACAGGGCTGCGTTCTCAGAGACATCAGCAGCCGCAGCAGCAGGAGGAAGCGGCAGCAGCTGAGGCTGACGCGGTCTGGGATACAGTGGAGGAAGACGAAGGAATGGCGGGAGCGTGGGCAGCACCTACAGCCCAGGCAGCAGCAGCAACAGGTGGTCCAGGGCCAGAGATACTGACGATGGTAAGAAACTTCCTGGAGGCACAGAACAGAAGAGAGGAGGGTCTATTGGCAGAGATCCGAGGCCTGAGAATGTCTCTTCCACGACCACCACCTGCTCCATCCCTACTGGTCCCAGCAACACCAAGTACAGAGACAGCAAGCAGCCCCAGGCTTCAACTGCCAACACCAGCTCCTCAGCGTGGGAACCCAGAGGAGGTACCTTCCCTTCAGTTGTCTGATGCAGGTGACAGAGACGAGCTGCAAAGGCAAGAGTGGAGACTGTATGGGGAAACCAAGATACCACCATATCAGAGGGGTGAGGATATTGAGAATGACTTGCTACGTTTTGAATGCATAGCCAAAACGTGGCGATGGCCAGAGACTGAGTGGGCCTGTAGACTCGTTCCACTGCTCTCAGGGAAGGCATTGGAGGCCTACACAGCCATGGATGAGGAGAGGGCCAGGACTTGAAGGCAGCAATGCTAGCCAAGTTTGACATCTCTCCGGAGACCTATCGGCAGCAGTTCCGATCTACAATGGTTCCACCTGGAGAGAACCCAACCGAGACCTACCACCGCCTCAAAGGTCTGTACCGACGATGGATCCGACCGGAGCAGCGCACCAAGGAGGAGGTTGGCGAGGCTATCATCCTGGAGCAGCTACTCTGCGTGCTACCATCGGAAGTGAGAACATGGGTGAAGGAGCATGAGCCAACAGACGGTCTCGCAGCTGCAAAACTGGGCCTACAATACCTCAACGCCCGCAGAGGAGGTCCACCTACACGACAGAGTGCAGCGCCCAGACCAGCACTTCTGCCACTACCACCCAGACACGCCAAGAGGGAGAGTCCTTTGGGACTTGGTAACACCAACCAAGCCATAGCACATCTGGCAGCTGGTAAGAGCCTTGTTTGTTATTACTGCCAGCAGCCAGGCCACAAAGCTTCTGTGTGCCCCATACGCAAAGCTAAGGTCACCGGCGCTTGTTATGCACCACGGTTGGAGGCTCCACTAGAGACTTCTGGGGAAGGAAGACTTCAAAGGTATAAAACTGTTGTCATTAATGGTCAACAAGTAACATCCCTGTCGGACAGTGGGAGCTTCACCTTGTGTATAAGGCGACATCTCGTACCATTAGCCAGCTGTGATTACACCAGAACTGTGGACATTATGTGCGTACATGGGGATGAACATAAATACCCTACGGCAGATTTGACTGTTAATATTGATAAACAACCTTACATGTTGAATGCTGGGGTGGTGGAGAAATTACCAGTGGATGTCCTGCTGGGGTGGGACCTACCAGTTCTTTTGGACTTATTGATGGAAACGGAAATGTCAGTTAAGATGGACTCTGGGGAAAAGTGTGTTGTTGATGGGAATGTTACTTGCCCGGTAGTTACCCAAGCCCAGGCAAAGGCTGGTACCCCACTACTCACAGACTCTAACCCTCACACAGATTGTCTGTGTGAGGGTGGTACTCCAGATCCAAAAGCTGAGGTCACTGATGTCCAACCTCTCTCAGACTTTGACAATAGTTTGTTTGAGGGTGGCACAAAAGGCCTAACAAAATCCAGGCGTCAACGACGCTTTGAAAAACAGCTAAGATCAGACGTGCCTGAAAGCAAAAATCTGTTGTCTAGTGCAATGTGGGATGTGCCTGAAAATATTTCTGTGTTGCAAAGTGGAGATGACACTCTAAAAAATATTTTTGCCAAGGTAACAAATGGAATGGTGTGGGGGAAAAATTAATTATTGATGATGGGGTGTTGTATACAATTGACAATGATCACAAACGTCTAGTAGTCCCGGCCCAATGTAGAGACCTCATCATGCACCTTGCACATTCAGTACCATGGGCTGGGCATCTTGGCCGCCACAAAACATATCTGCGAATCAGTTCACGTTTTTACTGGCCCTCCATGCACAATGATATTCAGAAATACTGCGCCACATGCCCTACATGTCAGAAATCATGCACTACCCGTAAATCTGATAGGGCATTTCTGCAACCACTTCCGGTCATATCAATTCCATTCCGTAGAATCGCCATGGACATTATGGGTCCTTTGCTGAAAAGCAGTGGTGGTCACCAATACATTTTGGTGGTGTGTGACTATGCTACCCGCTTCCCTGAAGCTTTTCCCCTACGCTTCATCACTGCACCAGCTGTACTGCAAGCCCTGGTGCAGCTCTTCTCAAGGGTGGGGATCCCAGATGAAGTCCTGACCGATCAAGGGACTAACTTCACCTCCAAGTTGTGACAGCTATTTTACAAACAGCTTGGTATCTCACCTATCAAAACCACACCATATCACCCACAAACGGACGGACTGGTGGAATGTTTTAACCAGACTTTGAAGAGGATGCTGCAAAAGTTTGTAGATGACACAGGCAAAGATTGGGACCGCTGACTGCCCTTCCTCCTCTTCGCCTACCGTGAGGTTCCCCAGGCATCAACTGGCTTCTCCCCGTTTGAACTGCTGTATGGTTGGGACGGCCAGGGGCCAATGGACCTGCTCCGGAAGCACTGGGAGGCCCCATCTTCCAACTTGCATGAGAAAGGGGTTGTGCAGTACGTGCTGGAAATAAGGGAGCGGTTGGCCAGATACCAGGAGGAGGCTGAGATCAACCTGTCAGCGGCGCAGAAGCATCAAAAGACCTGGTACGACCAACAGGCTCGACACCGGGAGTTCCAGCCAGGCCAGAAAGTCTTGCTGCTTCTGCCATCATCTAATAACAAACTTTTGGCCAAATGGCAAGGCCCATATGTCCTTACACGGAAGATGGGCCCAGTCACATACGAGGTACATCATCCTGAGAAGAAGAAGCCAAGGCAAAAGTACCATATCAACCTTCTGAAGGAGTGGAAGGAGCGGCCAGTCTCCATTTCCAGCCAGGTACTCATGGTAAGGAAGGTGGAGTCAGAAGAAGAGCCTGACATAGAACTGGAAACCCTGGCAACATCTGCCCCTCTGGTACTGACTCATCTGGATCAGTAACAAGCAGCCCAACTCCTCCAGGTTTTCAAGGATACCCCTACCTTGTTCGCTGCCAACCCTGGGAAAACGACATTGGTTGAACATGCCATCCGCCTTAAGGATGGACAACCCATACGCAAGTGTCCCTACCGGGTTCCACAGCATCTGGTGGGAAAATTACAACAGGAGGTGGAGGAGATGCTGAGACTCCAGGTGATTGAGCCATCCAACTCAGAGTGGTGCAGTCCAGTGGTCATTGTGTCCAAGAAAGATGGATCGCTGCGGATATGCATTGACTTTAGGAAGCTTAATGCAATTTCTGAGTTTGATGCCTACCCTATGCCAAGGATTGACGATCTACTTGAGAAGATTGGAGCAGCCAAATACATCACCACCTTGGACCTGTGCAAAGGGTACTGGCAAGTGCTTACTTTTTCATCCTCCTTTCGTCGAACAGCATTCAAACATTGTTTACGTCAGCGGCGCACTTATATGACGCCGTTGGCGGGGCGCTTTGCGTGACGTCACAATTGTTTGTAGTTTTGTTAATGATCTGTTAATATAGGTTATTAAAGGTGGGGACAACAATTATTATGGGATTGTTAATTTAGGAAATATTTTGGTTTATGTTAATTTTGATTGTTTGATGAAATAATCATGCTTGTGTTAGTTTAATAGGATTTTGGGGATAATTTGTGTTTGGATGGGAGGGGCATAGGACCTATATAAAGTGAGGTCTAACTCCCACCGGGGGTGTTTTTTGTTAGGTTACAGAGGAGGTAACACTGGTTTGCTTACATTGCTTTCATAACTGTTTTGATTTGGACTTGGACTTCTTTTGAAACCCTGTGCTGAGTTACTATTATATATATTTTTGGTTAACAGCATTTTTGGACATTTTCCATATTTTTGTTTTCCACTTGTAAATATTTTTCTCACTGTGTGCACCTTGGCCGGCTAAATAAAAGGGCAACATCACATCAGTCCACCGACTACGCCATCATTTTTGTCAAATTAAAGAGTTGCAGTAGAACCCCGTGTTAGGGCTTGTTTGAGTCAGATTTAAATGGTTTTGGTGAGGTTAAGGAGGAGTCGGGCTACAAGCTAATGCTACACTGAGTTTAAGTCGAAATAGTAAGAGTCGGGTTAAGATGGTATAAGTCAGGTTAAGGATGGAGAGTCGGAAGCTTCTCTCGCCGCCGACAAAAACAAAAACAAAACGCCTAATAACGAACGTTTTTAATGCATGAAATTAAGCGTCTGTAACATTTATAACGACGTGAAACACCAACGTTCCCAGATGACAAATAAACGGTTAAAAATAAACGTGTAAAGTTGAGTTTATGTCACATACTTCTGTAGGCGTTCGCCATCTTGATGCTTGTTGTTGCTTCCGCTTCTTCTTCTTCTTTCTCTTCTAATCTTCGGCCGTGAATGATCACTGACAGGGCGGTGCTGCCACCTGCAGGTCAGTTTGATACAACGGCTTCTGTATGACAAAAAAAAGTCAGAATACCGACCTAATTTTTTTTTAAATATACTAACTACACTTTTTTTTTCACATAAAATTAGCACAACATAAGAACAAACATATATAAATAGAAAAACTAGTCATATATTTTAATAACATATTTTTTGTTATATTACATATATTACATATTTTTTTAACATATTTATAACAGATCACTGTCACTGTTGTTTCTCTGATTATGTGTTTTATTTGTCGCGTTTATAATTATACTGTATTTATTTGATGTATTTTTGGGTTGTTTTTCATCACAGGGACAAGAACTATGGCAGTTAGTTAAAATATAAAGGTCAAATAAAGATAAAAGTGCAACATCAATGGTGCAAGACATCTTTGTATTTACTTTTTATACATCATTATTATTATAATTATTAACCCAATATTATTTAGTGATAACTCAATTTAAAGGACGTGACACAGAAGATAATTTATAACAATAATAATATCTAAAACACACAAAACAAAAATGTCTGTTTTATAGGGGTACGCGCTCCTCTGTCGCCCCCTACAGGCAGCCGATGAGGGGCTCACCTTCCTGCAGGTCAACAAGTTCAGCCCACACAGCACCGGAACCTGCTTCACTCTGATTTCAGAATAAAAGTCAAAAGGAAACTTTTCCTATCACACTTCTAGAGCAAAAGCTTTGTGCAGACGATTCACAAATACACATTGAATAAAACGTAATTTGACTAATGTAAACAAAAACAAGCAACAAGAGAAACAAAACGACCATAATTAAATTAAAAATCATACTTAAAAAAAAAAGTTGTCCTAATATTAAAACAGACATTTAAGATAAAATACAATCACCAAATTAACATAAAATAACGAGGGTCAGACTAAGGTCAAAATAAACGCCCTGTGATGCTAACTGAAGGCTACATTGGTTCGCTAACATGAAACTTCACCGATTAATTGCTGCTGCGTTTTAAGCACTGTACCTTTAATTGTGAACGTTCAATAAATATAGTTCAAGTACAAATAATAAAGACGTCCAAAAACAGTGTTGAAATCAATAATGAGATGAATTACGAAGGTGTTTTATTGTGAAGGAGGTGACCGGTGTGTGTGTGTGTGTGTGTGTATGTGTCCTGTCGTCGGGGACATCCTGATGCTGCGATGATGGACATCGTCTTCTGTCTCTCGTCGACCTGATTTCCAAGAATCATAAAAAGCGACACGTTCAGGTAATATTTGATCTGAAGCACCCTTGTGTCCGTTTCATTGACAGGTAACGTTTCCGTGTTGTTGTTGTTGTTGTTTTTTATAGACGTGGACGTTTTTAAAAATAAAAAAAAAGGTTTTTACTGTAACCTTCACTCAATGTTGCGTTTATTTATTTCACTGCTGTGATTTGTTTTTGTCATCACTTCATTATTGTTATTATTATTCTGATCATACAAAATGTGACAGTGATAATACAGTGAATATGGACTGTATCATGTATGTATATAAATGACACAGGGAGTTGTCATGACAACGTCTCTGTAATAAATAAACATACTGTATATACTATACTGCATAGTCTATACTGATATAATCTTTTCAAGATAAGATAAGGGTACGGTTAGATACAATAAGATACAGTAAGATATATGGATATACAATATTGTACGTTATGACAAGATAAATTATGGTTAAGTTAAAGTACGATACAAAATTATATATATAAGTTAAGAAGATAAGTCACGATATGAAACAATACAATCTGCTATCCTACAGTACCTTAAAATACATTATGGTATGTGGGTAATGGATGTTATGGTACGATCTGAAATAATACGATAAGTTAAGATAAATTATGGTAAGGTAAAGTACAGCATTATTATTATTATTATTATTATTATTATAATAAACAATACAATACAATACAAAACAACATGCTACACTACAAGAAGACAAGATAAATGATGGTATGGGAAGCTACATTTTATAAAACATAATATTGTAAGTTAAGATTGTACACTCTTAGAAATAAGGGTTCCAAAAGGGTCCTTCTACAAGGGCTGAGGTTCTACCTGGAACCATTTGCTTATGAAAAACCCTTTCCCGAAGAAAGGGTTTTAAAATGGTTCCAGGTAGAACCTTTTTAAAAAAGGTTCTACCTGGAGCCAAAAAGGGTTCTCCTATGAGGACAAGCCGAAGAACCTTATATGGTTCTACTTAGTACTTTTATTTCTAAGAGTGTAATATGGAACACTAAGATCCACAAGCTACATCCACTATGTGATATTACTAACATGATATCAGTGTCTAATTTAAATATGGTGTGTGTGTGGGTGTGTGTATCAGTGTACAGCAGCTCCATAATCAGCATCATGTTGGCCAGGAAGGGCCTCCTGCCGGACGGGTTCCTGCTGACCCGTCTGGCTGAGGACCAGAACCAGCCGAACCGCAGCCGCTCCAGATCCCAGAGAGCCCGCTTCATCACTAAGACTGGCTCCTGCAACGTGGCTCACAAGAACATCAGGGAGCAGGTAGACGTAGCATCACTTCTCGCACACCTGCCTTCACTACTGATACTGGTTTAGTTGACTAATAACTGTATTTCTCTGGTGTGTTCACCTTCGTCCTCCTGCTGCGTTTCAGGGCCGGTTCCTGCAGGACGTCTTCACCACCATGGTGGACCTGAAGTGGCAGCACTCGCTCCTCATCTTCACCTCGGCCTTCATCTGCTCCTGGATGCTCTTCGCTATGATCTGGTGGCTCCTGGCTTTTTCCCACGGAGACCTGGAGCCCCGCGACCCCAACGGCGAGCCGGGCCCCGAACCCTGCGTTACCGCCATCCACTCCTTCACCTCCGCCTTCCTCTTCTCCATCGAAGTCCAGGTGAGAGCTGCTTGTCGTGTCACTGCCTCGTGTGGGAGCAGCAGTGGTTTCACCCGTGTGCTGCTGCCCCCTGCAGGTGACCATCGGGTTTGGTGGCAGGATGGTGACAGAGGAGTGTCCTCTGGCCATCACGGTGCTGATCATCCAGAACATCCTGGGGCTCATCATCAACGCGGTGATGCTCGGCTGCGTTTTCATGAAGACGGCTCAGGCCAACCGCAGAGCGGAGACGCTCATCTTCTCCAGAAACGCCGTCATCGCTCCACGAAACGGGCGACCGACGTTCATGTTCCGAGTCGGAGACCTGAGGAAAAGTATGATCATCTCTGCCACCGTCCAACTGCAGGTATCACGTGACCACAGGGACACAAAACAACAACGAAGGCCGCGAAACAACCACGAGGATACAAAGATACAAAAGAACCACCAAGATTCAAAACAACCACTAAGATACAATCAAACCACAGAGATATAACAAATGCATAGATACAAAAAGACACCAAAGAGTCAAAAGAACCACAAAGACAAAACAACTACGATGAAGCCAAAACAACTACAAAGATACAAAATAACCAAGATAATTCTAAGCACCACTAAAATACAAAAGCATCAAGAAGATTCAAAAGAACCAAGATGATTGAACACACCACAAAGATTCAGAAGAACCATGAAGATTCAAAAGAACCACAAAGAGATAGAACAAGCAAATAGCATCAGTTTGTGTTGTCAATAATTGCTGTTGTCTTGTGTCCAGGTGATCCGGCGGACGGTGACGTCGGAGGGTGAGGTGATCCCGGTTTGTCAGCTGGACATCCAGGTGGAGAACCCTCTGAGGAGCAACGGCATCTTCCTGGTTTCTCCTCTGATCATCAGCCACACCATGGAGAGAGGAAGCCCCCTGTACGAGCTCTCCGCCCAGACACTGGCGTCCGAGGACCTGGAGATCATCGTCATCCTGGAAGGTCAGGAGCGAGATTTCATGTGGACTTTCTGAGAAGGTCCGTGTGTGGACACAACTCTTCTCTTCTCTTTTCCTCAGGTGTGGTGGAGACGACGGGGATCACCATGCAGGCTCGCACCTCATACGTTCCAGAGGAGATCCTGTGGGGGAGGAGATTCGTCTCCATCATAACAGAGGAGGACGCTCGCTACTGCGTTGACTACTCAAAGTTCGGGAACACCGTTCCTGTACGGATGTCGTCGCTCAGCGCCAAAGAGCTGGACCAGACCAGAGGCGTCCAGGAGAGGAGATCCGACACCCATCTGCAGGGGTGGGGTTTGGTCAGAGCCGGCAGGGGAGGGTTCCGCAGAGGAGGCCGGGCCTGCGATGGCTCCGCCCCTCAACCCTGGTACGCCCAATCAGAAGAAGAGGAGAAAGAGGTGGAGCAGAAAGGACAGAAGAAGACGGTGCAGCTGGAGGTGATTGGACGACAGATCGAAGAGGACGGACTGGGAGACACGAGCGAGTGAAAACATGGAAACAAATTGCGATTATCAGACAATTTACCGATCCAATTGTATCCACGTAACTTATGGCCTCAGTTAAAGGGATAGTTCATGTTTTTTGAAGAGTGGTTTTAGGAATGACCAGCTCATTGGTCCAATCCCAATTCTTACCATCAAGTGAAACCATGGAAACAGCTTCGTAGCACAAATTGCGATAATCAGTCGATCAGATTGTCTCCATGTAACCTATGGCCATGTAACCTATGGCCAAAGTTAAGCATAGTTCAGAGGTTTTAGCCCAATACCAGTTCTTATTTTTACCCCTATCCGGACCCGTGCCACATGGAACTGAGTTATACTGGATTACGAAATGAGACACCCCTTTAAGAACATATTGACATATTGCTATCATGGACAATACAAAGAAGAGACATTTCAGAAATGTCCTCAATGTGCGCGTGTATGAAGCGTGATAATAGTTAATGATTAAATTAACAACTTTTTATTTTACTTCGTTATCACTGACCCAGAGTCTGTGGATTTGTCTGTACTCTCTACCTCTTTCCCTGTTGTTGTGTTCCTATAGTTTTTATTTGTTGTGTAATATTTTATTTAACTTGTTATTTAAGTAAATGTATTTTATAGTATCTTTTTTATTGTCTGCGTGGTTTTACTTCACTTAGATACTTCTGCATTTTTACAGGAAGTACGCAAAACAAAAATGAGTATTACTGTTAGCTGCAGTCTGACGTGAGCATCTTAACGCATTAGCACTTTAGCACGAGAAAGTATTCACAGACGAATTAATCACTGAGCTTTTCTTATCTGCTCTATGTTAGCTTAGCATTTTACTAGCAAACTTAGCAACATTCAAATTCCCTACAAGTGGTTCACTGAGAGAACAGAGTAGCTGGGTGATGACAGCTAGCGATAATGCGATCGACAGAGGAAAACACCCAAAGAAATAGATAGTTACGTTTTTGTGATTATATATAAATGGATATAATGAATCAGCTTTCTGCGATGTTTTGTATTAAAGGTTAGCTGAGCTAGCGTCATCTTGATGGGAGCATAGGCTAGCTGTTAGCATGCTAACTTCAGTAGAAGAGAACACGAGATGACGGTGTAGGAGAAGTCTTAGGCTTTTTCTTAGTCTTTAGCCCCGGTGGGGGGCAGGTAGCTTAGCATAAACAATACCAGTCTTAGCGTCAGTGACATTAAAAACAGCCACCACAATGTCAAAAACACATACTGTAACGTTTTATTTGTTTTCGTTGTTAAACTGATATGACAAAAAGTATGAAAATGAAAATGAGCAAAAGCAGATCAACTTAAATCTCTTGTGACTTTCAAAACCTGACCGGAGAAAAAGGAAGTGCCTCAGGCGACACAAACACACACAGTTTAGCTCATGTTAACTTAAAAAAAAAAAAACTGAATGAATGAAAGAATAATCATTATAATAGTAAAAAAAAAATGTCAGTAATGATCCAAAAAGCTTCACACCCAACACCACAGAACACTCAGCAGGGAGCCCAGCAGTGCCAGGACCGGCGTCGCTATGGTGACGGCGCCGCTGGAGTTGCACAGGTTGCTGCTGCAGCAGCGGTACGTGAAGCCGGAGATGGCGGGAAACATCTGGCTGAGACGCGAGTTATCGCAGTCCGTGTAGCGGATGCACTGACGGATGGTCTTCCCACCTGGAGAGAGAGAGCACACACGTGAGGCCAAGCACCGACGTTAGTGAACTTTCACTTAACTCCAACTGTGTCGGGAATTTACTGGACTCGGATAAAAAAATTAAGTGTTGTCGGGTTCAGGTTGATGACGTCTCTAACTAAATAGGCCCTCGGTCGCAATGACTTATTTCGGAACTATTAGTAGATTTCGGAACAATAAGTAGATTTTGGAATTAAGTAGATTTCGGAACTTTAAGTAGATTTTGGAATTAAGTAGATTTCAGAACTATAAGTAGATTTTGGAACTATTAGTAGATTATGGCAGTGTTTTTCGACCTTTTTTGAGCCAAGGTACATTTTTTCCATTGAAAAAATCACGAGGCACACCATCAAACAAGAATGTTTAAAAAAAATGATACTCTGTAGCCTATATTAACAATTTAGTCATTCTTATCAAAGTGTCTTGAATATTTATATCCATATTATTTGCAGATAATTAATTATTTGTTTTCAAAAAATGTTTTTAGACCAAGTAGGTGAAATTGGATAATTTCCCACGGCACACCTGACAATCTCTCACGGCACACTGGTTGAAAAACACTGGATTATGGAACAATAAGTAGATTTTGGAACTATTCGTAGATTTCGTAACTATAAGTCGATATTGGAATTAAGCCGATATTGGAACTATAAGTAGATTTTGGAATTAAGCCGATATTGGAACTATAAGTAGATTTTGGAACTATAAGTAGATTTATGAATTATAAGTAGATTTGTGTCATCACTCACCTCTCTCACTCAGAGATATACAGGAGTCCTCATACGTGCACTCCTGGACGTTCTGACAGCGGCCGGTATAATCCGAGCACTTGTAGCAGCGTAGTGCAGACGCTGGACAAAAAGAGCAACAGTCAGAAGTGCTTAATGTTTATCCGGTTCATTAAAAGTCTGAAGACACAAACAGACAGAACAGGAACGTGTGTAAAAACAGATTTTAGCCACTGAAAAATAATAGAATGTGCACCTTTTTGAAGCCTATATGATGACCTAAGAATGTATTAAATCTCACAGCTTTAAAGACATTTCCATCAGAGTCTGTTTTTACTCTCCCACACCAAAGCCCATAGAGAAAATCGATGATTTTAGCTCACACAGACACAGGAGCTGCTGGTTTACTGCACCCTCCTGTGGTAAGTTTGTGTCACTGAGGTAAATCTGAATATGAATTCAGAACACATTTGGACTTAATGATGGAGGCAGCGGTGGATCCAAAACCGCCTGTTTTACTGTGGTGTAAAATGGTTGATTTTCTCTATGGACTTTGGTGTGGGAGTGCACACGGTTTACAAAGTGACACCAACTCTACTCAAGAAGGCAGCAGGCAAGTCAATTCGGCTAAGGGCCAATATATTTCCATGCAATTAAACACTGGGAACCAAAATATTAAAGGTTCATTATGTAATAAATCCAAAGCAACTGGCCATAAAATCCTCCTAATATGTCACAGAGACTCAGGAATAATGTTCATATAACAAACTGAACTCACCAACAACAACAGTACAGACAAAATATTTGCATTAAAAAAAATATTTTGCAGACTGCAAATCATGTTTATGTTTTCAAATCATGTTTTGGCATGTGGCGCCACCTACCGCCATCTACCAATCACTGCAGTCAGTAGAGTCTCAGCTGCCGAGCAACCACGGGTTGCCAGTTACATCAGAAAACAAACCGAAAAGACCTCGGTATTTAGAATTTGAATGTAGTAACCGTTTTTGGCCACATTTTTTACAAATGGCACCTTGAAATATTCAAACGGCCAAATGAGTCAATATTGTACAAAATTGTCAAATTTAAGGGATGTGTTGGTTTAAAAAATTTAATTGAGAGTAAACAACAACACATACCAAAACACTACAGCATCACCAGTATTACTAGTAATATAGTAGATAATATTTTCCATATTATTTTAAAGCGTTAAAACAGATACTTGTTTTTTAACAGCATTATTTCCATTTTTAAATGACATTTTTTATGTCTTCCAGACGTGTCCACTCACCCAGGTGAAATGTCCCACAGCAGAGGAGCAGGACGAGTCCGAGGCAGCGCGACATGTCTCTGAGATGAGTGTGGAGGGAAACCAGATGGAGGGACGGAGTCGGGTCAGAGCAGCAGCAGAGACAGAGTGTGTGTGAGTGTGTGTGCGACCTCCACCCTCTGTGTCTGACAGCAGCAGACTGCACTGAGAGCAGCTCTTTGTCCCGGCGTCCACAAAGACACACTGTCTGGACAAATGTCCTCCTCCTCGTGTGGTCAAAAAAATCACTGTGGGCCGAGTTATGACTACACTCTTCATGCACTTCAACTTGTTGTCATCTTCAGCAATCAGAGCTGATGGACAATATTTAGACAGTATATACACACACACACATATATATACACACACAAAATATTATCGTTAATCTGTTACACACATATATGTGTGTGTATATATATATGTGTGTGTAACAGATTAACGATAATATTTTCAGGATTTTTAAGTATCTTTAACTTTAATCTACAGTTCAGCATTGTTCACTTTGATTCTTGTGTCGGATGTCACGTCCATGACTCTTTTTGGAATTATTAGTAGATTTTGGAATTCTAAGTAGAATTTCGAATTATTAATACATTTTGGAATTATTAGTAGAATTTGGAATTATTAGTACAATTTGGAATTATAAGTAGATTTTGGAATTATAAGTAGAATTTGGAATTATAAATAGAACTTGGAATTATAAGTAGATATTGGAATTATTACTAGAATTTGGAATTATTAGTAGAATTTGGAATTATAAGTAGATTTTGGAATTATAAGTAGATTTTGGAATTATTAGTAGATTTTGGAATTTTAGGTAGATTTTGGAATTATAAGTAGAACTTGGAATTATTAGTAGAATTTGGAATTATAAGTAGATTTTGGAATTATTAGTAGAATTTGGAATTATAAGTAGATTTTGGAATTATAAGTAGATTTTGGAATTATTAGTAGAATTTGGAATTATTATTAGAATTTGGAATTATAAGTAGATTTTGGAATTATAAGTAGATTTTGGAATTATTAGTAGATTTTGGAATTTTAAGATTTTGGAATTATAAGTAGAATTTGGAATTATAAGTAAATTTTGGAATTATTAGTAGAATTTGGAATTATAAGTAGATTTTGGAATTATTAGTAGAATTTGGAATTATAAGTAGATTTTGGAATTATAAGTAGATTTTGGAATTATTAGTAGAATTTGGAATTATTATTAGAATTTGGAATTATAAGTAGATTTTGGAATTATAAGTAGATTTTGGAATTATTAGTAGAATTTGGAATTTTAAGTAGATTTTGGAATTATAAGTAGAATTTGGAATTATAAGTAGATTTTGGAATTATTAGTAGATTTTGGAATTATTAGTAGAATTTGGAATTATAAGTAGATTTTGGGATTATAAATCGGCTTGGAAGTACAAGTAGATGTTGGAACTATAAGGAGAATTTGGAATTATAATTAGATTAGTAGTAGTTGTAGTAAGTAGAACATGATGGATAAGGACAGTTCAGCATCTCACATAAAGAATGATATAATGAGCAAAGAGGACACGTCTCTGTGAGGACACGTGTGTGGTGACATCCATCAGTCCCAGGGAGTGACAGACAGGAAGGTCCCACACACACACACACACACACACACACACACACACACACACACACACACACACAGCAGCGTCTGTATACGTCCAGCTGCCCAGTGAAGACTCTGGTCTTAACGTCTTCACTGCAGTGAACAGAGGACGATTAATGAGACGAGACAGAGGACAAACGCTGACACTAAAACTTATTTTCTATCCCCTTGTTTTATACAAAAACGCAGATAAACAGAGATCAAGTGTCATGGCACGGTTCATTCACTCATTCATTCACTCATTCATTCAGCAGGGAAAACAAACATTAGCCACTTAACAAAAGGCCCAGTGAATTAAAATCGAGGACTGCACGCTTTATCTCGCTGTTAAACAAACTTTTTCTGACGGGAAGCTGTGACTTTGTAAAAGCACTCACTCTCCCTCACCAAACCACATAGAGAACATCAGTGATTTTAACACCACAACACAGGAGCTGTTGATCCACTGCTGCCTCCATCACTAAGTTCAGATGTGGTATTATTGTGATTCTGTGTTTGATAACGTTCATTCTGGTTTACGTCAGTGACACAAAGTGACCACAGGAGGCAGCAGTAGACCAGCTGCTCCTGTGTTCCCTGCGAGCTAAAATCGCTGATTTTCTCGATGGACTTTGGTGTGGGAAAACTAAGCGATCTACAAGGTTTCCAGTAAGAAAAGTGTGTTCAACGGTGAAATAAAGCACGTAGTCGTGTATTGCACTTGTGTAATATTCCCATGGCAAATGACCCCCCCCCCCCATTGAACTTTGTCTTTAAATGTTGTTTCTGTGCTTGAGAAAAACTGTGGGCAGCAGCCAACGTCCTGTCAGTTCCTTCCCGTCCTCCTGCAGATTTGACTGTGAACGGACGCAGAGTTTTTGTTGAACCCAGCGCAGTCTTTATTTTCCCCCACGCGTGAATGGAGGTTTGAGGACAGCTTCAAAGTTTGGGACGTTGAATGTAAAACAGTAAGTTTAAATATTCACGAAGGGGAGCCGCGACTGTGTGGAGGACGATGAATGACATAAGAATAGTGAATATGAGAATGAATGAATGAATGAATGAATGAATGCTGAAATAAATAAATATAGAAATATAAATTTATGAATAAATACATAAATAAATGAATGAATACATTAATGAATGAATTAATGAATACAGAAATTAATGAATGAATGCTGAAATAAATAAATATAAGAATAAAAAATGATGAATGAATAGAGAAATAAATAAAATAATACATTAATGAATCAATTAATTAATTATAATTAATACAGAAATGAATGAATGGATAAAATAATACAGACAGTATTGAATGATCAATAAATACAGAAATTATTGAATGAATACATGAATCAATAAATACATAAAAACATTCAATACATATATTTATCAATGTTTTGAATGGTTGATATTTATTTATTTATTCGTTTATCCATTTATGTAACCATACATTAAATTCAGTTATTTTATCCTTTATTTTTTTTAATGATTTTATTTATTTCTGTATTTATTCATTCACTCATTCTATTATTTATTATTATGTCATTCGTCGTTCTCCATATGTCGGTAAAATAAATGGTTTTGAAAAACGAAGGCAAACACTCACGCTTGGAATCTTCACAAGAGGATAATGAATTCATTCACTGAAAAACAGTGTGAGCATTAAAATAAAAATAAAAGAATAATGTCATCATTTGAGGATTAAAAGGAGGATATTTATTTTGAATTTCGGGAGCAAATGAAGAAGAACAGCTCCGGCGACATTACCCTAACGCATAAACCAACGAAGAAGAGGGAGGAAATGGCAAAGAGAGTCGTGAAAGAATTACATCCTTTCTGGTATGTGAAGGCCACGATTGTTCCCTGATGCTCTTGGGGAAAAGGAGGGTTAACTTCTCAAGTCTCACCACTAGGTGTCAGTAATTCTTACATGCAGGACCTTTAAAGCATCACTGGAGTCAGATTCCAATCGGTTTGAACTTCTGTTTCACAGAAAACCACACACACACACACAAAATAAGGCGTGACATGCTACATGTTAGCATTCGTAGGTAAAATGTTTTTGGAGTCATTAAACAGTTCACACAATCAACGTTATTAACCACATGCATAAAATACACATGCACATGAAAAAAGCATTTTGGAAAATACACTTATTTACTCCACCCTTAAGGGGGAAACACCTAGCTTAGCATAAAGATAGCCTCAGGGTTAAAGAGCTAGCTTAGCAAACACAAAACCATGGGCCAAATGCAAGAAATGGACGCAACCTTCTGGTTTCCAACCAAGAAATAAGAATATACTGAATAACCAACAGGGGGCGACACTGCTGGGAACTCAGTTCGAATGGGAAAATTAACAATGTTGTAAATTATATTCACATTAGGAGGTAAATAAACAATGAAGTACGGCACATGACATTGTGATGGACAGCTGACGTTAGCAAGCTAACAAAACACATGCAAGTGCATTTTCCAAAATGTCACACTATACTTCAAGAGAACAAAGCAAATTGTACAAAAAGTAAATATGAGCCTCCACCGCCGAGTGGAACGGACCAGTTTGGTACAGTATGGTACGTATTTTTAGAAATAGTAGCAACATAACCACCCCTAACCAATTCAATTCAATTCTTTGGTACACTTCCCTTGGGGTACCAGAGTAAAATGGTACGGTAGGTGTAGCGTACCATCGCACTGGAACATCACACTACAGCGCATACCCCACCAAGGAAAAAGGAAAAGTACTGATTTACCGTTCCAAACCGTACCATACTGTACCAAACCCACTGTCTGACCTTTAGTTCTGTTAGAAGAAAGACATATTCGTAATAGTTATAAAAAATACGACTCATTACCGATAATATGCTTAAAGCAACAATTGATCATCCTCATGCATTTCGGAAACCTTTGAAGCCAGAGCTTTGGTCAAAACTGAAACATTCAAACACAAAAGCATCAGCACCTCTGTAGAATATATCAGGTGCTGGAGTGTGCGTCTAAACAAGTACAGCAAATGATATTATGGCACGGCAGATTTTCTTTAAAATCTTCTGTTCAGTCATAAAAGCACAATCATCAATTCAAGAGAAAAACGGTTCCCTTCAAACTGGCTCAAAAGCAAATACAACATATACAATTTGTGCAATATGTGTGAAGCAGGGTTTGTGAAAAATGAATCTTGATGCAGCCCATGGCCTAGTGGAAAGGGAACTTGTAACCAAAGGGTCGCTGTTTGAATCCCAACAGGTCAAGAAAAACAGGAGTACCTTTGGAGCAAAATACCCAACCCCCATTGCCGCCCATTACTTGGGTTTAATGAACACTTAATTTGACCCAATCCACCGGGGGCCACATCCAGTTGTACTCCGCCTCGTGTTTTTGTTCTTTGCAGTAGTGCTAATGCACCACTGGATGTGGCAGTTAGACATCAGGGTAGAACTCTGTGTTGACATCAACGATGTGCAAAATCGACTTCGGATCGACAGCCGCCATCCTATTCAACACCTCAGCGGACAGAGAGTAATTGCTGCCAGACTTCTCCTCAAACCAGCCGTCCAACGCTCGCTTCCCATCAAAGCTGCTGATGGGTGGACCGTTAACTGCCACAATCAGCAGGTCATTCATCTGTTCCAGGGTCAGACGGGAACAATTGTTCTTGCATATCTTTTGTAGCGATCCTCGTCCTTTATCGCAGCAGGCTGTGGAAGTGGGTAAGACCCGTACAACCTGCCCAATTCGGTTCAGTAGAGGAAATCGCTGCTTGTACCTGCAGATGTGACCAATGACCTCTTTGAAACCATTCATGCTGTAGTAGTCTGCTTTCAGATCCTTCCATTCCAGCACCAGGCAGCTTCTGGCCTCTGTTCTGGCCTGGGAGACCTCCTGACCTGCAGGAGGGATGGACTCCAGATGGTTGAGTATCAGCTGGATTTCCTCCTCCCCATATGTTTGAAGGTCCTGTCGATTGTGCGGCCAGGTGGACAGGTCCATTACCTTGCAGGCTTTGGCAAATACGTGACTCTGCAGGTCCAGCCTCTGAGACAGGATACTTTGGCTCTTGTTGCAAATCTTTTCTCGTATAGACTGAAACTTTGACTCAGCAACACGCAAATTCTTAAGCGCAACGCCATTGAAACTTTCACGGAAATTTTCCTCAAACTCCTGCAGATATTCTCCTGGACAGTCCACCAGCTGGCCTATCTCCTGAATGGCCTCCTCAATTTTGACTTCCACCTGTGACACTAACAGGTATTCACCTTGGAAGGTAAAGGCTAACCTTGACAGAACTGCTATGATGTCCAGGAGGAAGTAGATGAGTTTCACTGACTGATAGTCCATGAGGAACTGTAGGAGAGTGAGAGCAATGGCTGCAGCGTCAGCTCTCTGTGTCTGACTGCTGATTTCCTTCAGATGGGCAACTACCTCCAGGTAATCTTTGATGAGTGCATTAAGGACATTTGGTTCTCCTATGATCCACCGAATGGCTCTGATGTCTCCAAGGAACTCGGTCTCCTCTGACAGCGTTGGAGCGGTCGATCGGAGCTCGGCCATCATGCGAGGGGAGTAGCGGTAGAAACTGAGGAGCTGCTTAAGATTATTTTCCAGGTCCTCCAAGCAAGAGAGCTCCTTTCCACTGATTGCATTCAGCACTTCAAGATGAGGCCGATGGATCATGATGGGGAGGCAGAGAATCCAGGGAAAGGTCTTTTGTACGGCTAAGTACAAACTAACTCGCATTGCTGAAGAGATGTTGGTGCCATCCACCCCCAGACCCACAACCAGCAAGTCCTGAAACCTGAGGCCAAGGACCCCAAAGGCACGATCAATGGCCTGAAGGTATCCATCCACACTGACCATGCTCAGTCTCTGCAAGGACAGGAACTCTGTGTTGGGTGAGCCCTCATTGGTTAGGAATTGGACATAGACTGCCACCATGTCTGAAAAAAGGTCATCATTTTGGGCGTCCATGATGACGCTCAGAAAGGGAGACAGACGCATCTTCTCAGCCAGGTCTTCTTTTAAAGTGCGGGAAATGTGGTGGACAAGGATCTGGCAGTCTCCTTCATTCATGTACTGATCCACTACTTTGAGCTCACATTTCCTTAGCAGCTCTGCCAGTGGACGGAGGTCGGAGTAGGGCCGTCCCTCCAGGGCCAAGTGGTAAGCTGCATTGAACAGCATCATCATGTTCTTGCAAAGCTCCTCTGTCTTCTCCGGGTGCATACGCAGCTTATAAAGCTGCAGACACTTCTTGTGGAGGTTGCTCTGACTATGAAGCTTTATCGTGTGGATCTTGAATTGCTTGGAGCCGACGATGAAGGCAGAGGTTCGAGATGACTGAACGGTGTACTGGCGGCAAACGTGGCACCACATCTCATTCAGGGTTGGGGAGTAGCGAAGGAACCAGAATTTTTTGAGCCACTCCTGCTTGAAGCGACGAATCCGCCGGCCTCCGCCTGAAGAAAGCTTTGAGGAGTCTTCTGGAGAAATGACAAGATCTGCAGCAATCGACTCATCAGCCGAGTCCACATCCTGCTCGTCCTCGTCCAGGACCACCGGCGTGGGGGTCAAAGCCTCCATCCCTGCAAAGACAATACAATCATCCTCCTACTTTTCAATCAGCAAGTATTCATCGAAAATCAACAGTTCCTTTTTAAAAAACTTGAGAAAATCTAGTTTGCTAATAGAGAAAACACTGTGTGACGTAAAGACTTAACGCAGAACTACAGCTCTTTGATAAAGTCCAACCTTTCTAAAACCTACCTTGAAAATCTTCAATGGGGCCTTGCTCAGGGTGGGGTGGGACCTGATCATGCTGGGGCGTTGTCTGCTCGGACATCGATGGACCAATCGTGTCTGTCTGTTCGCCTCTGAGATGGCAAAGCTCTTCCTCCAGCTCCAGAATCCTTTTCTTCAGTTTGACACAATTGGGGCAGAACGAGGTAGAAGGTTCCTGGTTCTCCTCCTCTTTTTCCTCCACCTTCAGGTTGAGGCTCAACCCAGACCCTGGGACTTTGCACTCACTGTGGAGGGTCGTCTGGAACCTGGACCTGCCTGGGTCCTCCAGGGAAGCTTCAAGGACGTCTTTGAAGATGAGGTCTATCTTCTTTCTCTTGGCAGGGGGTTGACCATCGGACTCGTCGCTGGGTTGTTTACCGAGACACAGTTTACCCTGCAGGGCTGACTGAAGGCAGGGAGATTTGAACTCTCTCGGGAGGTTGGGGAGGACTGCTGGCTTCCCAGCATCTAGAACAAAACCGTTTTCTTCGGTCATCATCAGGACAGTGACCCTTTCATAATTTTTCCACATTTTACATTTGTCGAGGTCATTAACTGATAAACATAAACATCTCCACACTGAAAAGTTCCACAGGTTTTGACTTGAATGTCAGTCTCTGGCTCGGTGTGGGAGCAGCACCACCTGCTGGAGAACTGCCATGTTAACTGGTGTCAAAATGCCGCTGCAATTCAGGTCAGATGCAGCTCTATCTACTAAACTAAATAATAATAATTCTAATAATAATAAACAGTTTTAACAGCCAAATTAGAAATAAGCCATACATTCTTTAATTAATTGTGATTTTCCTGTTTGAATAAAAAAGAAAAACCAGTTAAATGAATAAGCAAAGTTTTCGAGAATTTGTAAATTGAGCCAATTTAAAACATAAAAAAAAAAAAAAAAAAAAACTCTTTGAAAGAACGTTGTGTTGAATATTTGAATTGAATATTTTACTTTTCATTTACTCGATTAAGCCGACTTTACGAATGTATACCTTAAAGCTAAGAATTATAATAAGCAAAAAAGGGTAAATTTGTGATAAATTTGATTTATTTATCTAGTTCTTGGATATCAGTTTTTGCAGTATAATTCTTACATTTTGGCCAGCTTCTCATTTTACAAGCTAGGTTAAAAAAAAATTCTGCCCCAAAATGTTTTTGAATAAATTTTAATTTGAATAAATGTAAAAATATTTGGCTGTTTTTTTTCTAGTGACATTAAATTTAATTGCTTCATAAAAAGGTATGGAGTTCCCTTTGGCCATTTTTGTCTAGTTGTGCTGTACACCACAGTGAAATTTCCTGTTCTAGCCATGAAAAATGAGCAGATAATTTGACTTAAAACAAGAAGATTTAAATAGATTTAAGAATATTTGGGCCTGTTTATCTTTCCTCTCAGCACCTAAGAGATCACCTGTCAGCTCACCTGTGTTCAGGTTACAGTCGATGCTTTTCTGCGACACGCTGTGAAGCCGCTGGACATAGTCGCCGCTGTACCAAACCCTCAGCTTGTCTCCTGCCGTCAGCTTCCGACTGACTCTGAAGTAGATGCTCTTGTCGCGCTGAAACGCCGCCAGGTTCCTGTCGCTCTCCTCCGACGAGGTTCGCACATATCTACAGGTCAGAAACATCCAGAAGAGATTAAAGGAACTCTAATCCTCGTCTCAATCCAGGACCGATTTCAAACCACACCAAACTCCATGGAGAAAATTTACATTTTTTAGATCACAGCCGACAGGAAGTTGTCGACCCACTGCTGCCTCCATCGGTAAGTTCAAATGTGTTATTTTGTGACTTCGACATTTGTAATGCTATGTTCAAATTTATGTTAGTGTCAAAAACTGACCACACGAGGCAGCAGCAGACCAGCATCTGTCTCCCCAAGAACTAAAATCGACGACTTCCTCTATGGACTTCGTTGTGGATGACAACAAACTCTAGACTCTTCTAACAAAGGTCACCTCATCCAGTTGGCTTTGGTGTCATCGCTGCCATCGATGCACTGATATGTGTTGTTCAAATCAACAACCTGGAAAAATAACAAATAAAACAAACAGACTGGGTTAGATTCATTGTGAATGTGGACGTGAACCGATCCTGGACTCGGTCTGAACTGGGTTTTACTCACAATCCAGGAGACGGAGCTGGAGGATTTGTCCTTGGACACCAGCTCTCCCTCGTACGGGCCAAAGACCGCCCCCTTCGGGATGGTTTCATCAACGCAGCGAACATCTGCCTCGCCCCCGTCGGCGAAGACCTCGAGGCCCAACGGGACCGTGAGCACCGCCCTGTTGGCCAACCCCGGGGCTGCAGGTGTGTCGGGTACAAAGAAGGGGGGGCCGTGAGACGGACACTCCTCCTGGAAATAGTCCTGACACTCCTCACAGACTGAGACACAAAACGTTACCACGTTACAGCTGATTCCTCTGCTTTCATCCTCACACTCTTGGAATATGACAAGAATAAAGTTGCACTATATATAAAACTATATAATAAAAGTTGCGAGGAAAAAAAACGAATTATTATAAGAAAAAAATTGTGATTTTACACGCACAAAGTTGCCATAATACAAGACATAAAACTGCAATTTTACAAAAATAAAGTCGTAAAAATGACCAGAATAAAGTTGCAATATTACAAAAAAGGTCAACATTTCATAAGAAAAACTATGTCATTTTTCAAGAAAAAAGTCACAATATCACAACAATAAAGTTGCATTTTTTATGAAAGAGGTCGTAATATTATGAGTAAAAATCACAATATTAAAAAAAAAGTAATATTACGAGAAAAAATTGTAATATTACAAGGATACAGTTTCAATACAAATATATAAAAGAATGTCCTAAAAATTGCGAGGAAAAGAGTTCATGTATACATTTGTTTTTTGAAGAAAGTCAGCTCACTGTCAAACTGCATCAGGGAAAATGGATCATTTCCTGAATTTCAAAAAATCATTAAAATTATTCCTTATGAGGTTTGCAAATATTTTCAAAGGATCCTTGTTCAGGGCGATGCCGACTATTATGATGGTAAATTTCAAGTCATTCAGAGATACTTTTTGTTCATTTTTTGTTTTATTTATTAAAATGATTCCTTAAGAGGTTTGCAAATATTTTAAATAAAACCACAATATCATGAGAATGTTGACAGGAACAAACAAGTCAATATTACGAGAAAATAAGTTGCGATAGTAAAAGAAAAAAATCACAATATTACAAGAATTAAGTTACACTATTACCAAAATAAAATAGTGCGAAATATCTTACACCAGACGTCCAGCGACGGTTCACTCATGATGAAACCTTGATGGTGGAGGAAGCTCTTTCATTGTCCACTTCACGTCTGTGACGACAACGACAACAACAAAAACAACAAAACATTATCTGGATCGGACGTCAGATATACTAAATACAAACAACCCAAAAATGTTCAAAAACTTTCAAGGGCCTTGATTTTTTTTGAACTTTCATGGATTTCAAAGACCAATGACTATTTCAGTTCATTTTCAAAAACTTTCAAGAGCCTTGATTTTTTTTAAATGCAAAAACTTTCAAGGATTTCAAGGACCCATGTCTATTTTAGTTCATTTTCAAAAACTTTCAAGGGCCTTGATTTTTTTTAAATGCAAAAAACTTTCAATGGAGGATTTCAAGGAGCCATGGGAACGAATTTTTAAAAAAAAAATTAAGGTAAAGGTAATAATGACGGTTCTCGTGGTTGTGGTGATATCGATATGATTATCGTTAAAATTATTGTATTTTATTTGTTTGAAAATCATGGTGGGTGTGGTTTGGCTCGGGGGCCCCACACTCTCTAGAAACGCCCCTGACGAGATAATCTGGAAGAGCGGAGGCGAGACGGGTATGGCTGCAGCCCGGAGCCTCCAGTTGCGAGCCCTCCCGTTGCTAGCCATCCAGTCTCAGGCCTGGGCGTGTACAACCCAGAGTGTACAGCAAGCACACGCAGTCCAAAATACAATTCGCGAACCTAAGCAATAGTGACAACCAAAAGAAAAGGAAGAAGAAGTTAATCTTTCGTGATGACAGGGAGGATGACGGAGTCACAGGTAAGTTTGTGAGCTTGTTTTCAGATTTGCGTTACTATTTGCAATCTACTCCGAAGATCCCCACCCTGGATTCTGCAGCCAGTTCTCCTGGAAGCCAAAATGGCTGGCAGTATAAAAACACAAAATAAATAAAACAATTTAATCCAACTCTAATAGTATGTGATTTTTTAAATGATATTTTACGCACAAACGGTATTCTGTATTCTCTGTAAGAATGACTTCCCACGACTCTTATGTTACTTCCAATGATGTGGTTATCTGATGTTGAACAATACATTTTTTTTGCACTATTTACTATTCATTTTATGTTCTGTATATTTTTTCCATTCCATTTTTTTCATACGTATATACTAATAAGTATTAGCATGATTACTTTTACCCTTTGTTTAAAACACAATTATTAACAATACCGGACGCGAGCTTTTATTTTGAAATTATAAAATAAGCTGCAGCTCGTTGGCACGAGACGAGAGGCTCCAGACTGCAGCCACACTTTGGCCTTTACTGAGGCATATCCAGGCAGGTTAAAGTGTGGAGCATACATCTCATGTTGAACAATACATTTTATACAATTTACCAGTGTCATTTTATGTTTATGGCAACAGACGAGCGGTTCCCGACGCGAGCTTTTATTTTGAAAATTATTTTCCTTGGTGGCGTGGATTCTTAGCTCAAATCGGGAGGGCTCGCAACGGGAGGGCTCGAAACGAGGGGCTCCGGTCTGCAGACATACACTCTTGGCGGAGGCGGGGGAGGTTTGGCGGGGGAGGTACAGTCCGGACCAGCCTACTCGGTTTTAACTCGTTAAAACTAAAGTTGTGTCGTGAGTGAAGGAGCGGCTCTGAGGAGAAGCAGCGGCCGCCTCACGCTGCCTCTGTTCGGCTTCGCAGCTGGCGATCTGCCCGCAGTTTTCGGAAGCCATTTTCTCTCAGTGGCCACAGTGGCGACTGACACACACACACACACACACACACACACACACACACACACACACACACACACACACACACACACACACACACACACACACACACACACACACACACACACCTGGTGCAGAGACGCAGCGGGGACACACAGACCGTCTCCCCGGGCTGAAGCGTCGCTCTCCCGCTTCCCCGGCGGGCGAGCGCCGAGCACCGTTCCCCGGCTCAACGCTGCAAAGTTTCCCGTTAATTTTCCCGAGGACTCAGTCGCCGCCTCCTCGAGCTGTGACCACCATTTTTATTCTTTTTTTTTCCTTTCTATTTTTTTATCACAGGAAATGACGGAAGAAAGCAAGTGAGGAAAAAATTAAAGTTAACAGCGAACATTTTATTCTGTCCGGTCAGACACACATTCAGAGAGACATTCAGAGAGTCAGTTAGAGAGGACTGAGGGACAATTACAGAGGACACAGAGAGACAGAGGACTGAGGGACAGACATTCAGAGAGACAGAGAGGACAAATGGAGAGGACTGAGGGACAATTACAGACAGTTAGAGGACAAATAGGTGATTAGAGAGGACTGAGGGACAGGCAGTCAGAGGACACAGAGACAGTTGGAGAGGACTGGGGGACAATTACAGAGGACACAGAGACATTCAGAGAGACAGTTGGAGAGGACTGATGGACAGACACAGTCAGAGAGACAGTTAGAGAGGACAGAGATACACTTACAGACGACAGTAACAAAGACAGGGTCAATTTCAGGTGATTTTCAAAAACGTTCAAGGATTTCAAGGAAATTTTCAAAAACTATCAAGGGCCTTGAATTTTTTTTTTTTTACAAATGCGAAAACCTTCAAGAATTTCAAGGAGCCATGTCTAACTCAGGTGAATTGAAAAGGCAATAATGACTGTATTCTACTAAAATTATCAGGGAGTCAATGAGGTCCTGGAATGAAGGATTCAGACACACGTGGCTCACCACAGGGGGCGCTAAAACGACATAAATACACTGTACTTATGCAGTACATGGTCATGTAGAGGTGAGACATGCAGGACTGCTGAGACAATAAAGACAAACAGAGACTTTCCAAGAACCAATAGTTTGATCAACAGTTTAATCAATAGCCAATATACATAATAATTAGTTTTATTTGTCTGAGGGGACCCTTTCAGATACCAGGGTGAATAACATAACACACAGAATATGATTGCAGGGTCCTATTAAGATATATATATATAAATATATATACACACATACATATATGTGTGTGTGTATGTAGCCCGTGGAACCGCGGTTTTAGATGATAAGGTGATTTTTACAGGATCACACAGTACGACCAGTCAACAGACGATAAAACTTTTTTCTCAGCATCCTGGAACATCTCAGTGATGTAGTGGCTTCCTCCGTTCTTTTCCACGATGTTTCTGATCTTCCCCAGCAGCTCAGTGACCTGAGTACGGTCCTTCAGCTTGTTGTTGAAGACGTGGTACTCGCCGTTACACCTGGCCACCAGCCGTTGAAGTTCTTCACTTTTCGACAAGTACTCCTTGATGTCAGTGCGAAGAAAGTCCCCATGGGTGAAGAGAACCATGCTGTACCTGTCGGCAGCTTCACCAAATATTTCCTGAATCCTCTGCAACGCCTTAATTTCCTCGTCAATGAACCTGCCCAGTGAGACGACCACCAGGAAGATGTGAGGACCTGGTGAGGCCAAGTTGATGCAAAGATTTAAGGCTTTCAGTGTTTGTTTCTCACCACACCTTCTGTAAAACAGACCCGGGGTGTCAACGACAGCAACTTGCTGTCCATCGACCGTAGTACTGTCCTTGTCACAGTGGGTGGTTACAGATTTAAAACACTCTCTTCCCAAGATGGTGTTTCTTGTGGCACTCTTCCCAACACCAGTCTTCCCCACCAACACAATCCTCAGCTCTTCACCATTTCTTATTTTCTCTGTGAAGAAGAAGAAGAACAAACATCATTCTTTGAACTCAGTGGTGGTTGTGTTGGGGGCATATTTGATTCGGTGTCATGATCTCCATTGTAAATAGAATATTGATCAAAACGACGTTACAAACTCGACCTTTGAAAGCAAAGGTGGAATCGAGGATTTAGCCACGCCTCCAGTGTGACGTCCTGCATATGTGCCAGAGGAGAAAAAACAAAGTGTTGTGGGCGTAGCCATTGTAGCACGACTAAATGTTAGCTCCCACCGCTAACCTGAAGCTGCTGCCAACTGATGGTAACCGGGGCAACTGATGATTTGGGCGACACATCGACTGAACATGAAATCACTGGTGTGGAAATATTTTGTGTTCTGTGTTTTTTAAAAAAAAAAAAACACGCCGTGAAAACGACGTTATGATCGCGTAGCAAATCACAGGACGTCTCCATGTGCATCATAAAGACGTAGATGTAACCACAACAAAACAACTCTGCTGTTCTCATTTGGAGAAAAAGCTCCTCAACATTCAACTCAGGTGAGTGATGAGGACAGGTGAATGAATGATGAGGACAGGTGAAGGAATGATCAGGAGAGGTGAATGAATTATCAGGACAGGTGAATGATGAGGACAGGTGAATGAATGATGAGGACAGGTGAATGAATGATCAGGACAGGTGAATGATGAGGACAGGTGAATGAATGATCAGGACAGGTGAATGATGACAGGTGAATGAAAGATGAGGACAGGTGAGTGATGAGGACAGGTGAATGAATGATGAGGACAGTTCAATGAATGATGAGGACAGGTGAATGAATGATGAGGACAGGTGAATGAATGATCAGGACAGGTGAGTGATGAGGACAGGTGAATGAATGATGAGGACAGGTGAATGAATGATCAGGACAGGTGAATGAATGATCAGGACAGGTGAGTGATGAGGACAGGTGAATGAATGATGAGGACAGGTGAATGAATGATCAGGACAGGTGAATGAATGATGAGTACAGGTGAATGATGAGGACAGGTGAATGATGAGGACAGGTGAGTGATGAGGACAGTTTAATGAAGAGGACAGGTGAATGATGAGGACAGGTGAATGATGAGGACAGGTGAGTGATGAGGACGAGTGAATGATGAGGACGAGTGAATGATGAGGACAGGTGAATGATGAGCGCAAGTGAATGATGAGGACAGGTGAATGATGAGGACAGGTGAATGATGAGGACAGGTGAATGATGAGGACAGGTGAATGATGAGGACAGGTGAGTGATGAGGACGAGTGAATGATGAGGACAGGTGAATGATGAGGACAGGTGAATGAATGATGAGGACAGGTGAATGAGTGAAAACAGTGACTCACCTTTGCTGCTGTTCATGTTGGCATCTGGTCCTGTAACAGAGCTGAAGCGTGAATGAGGAATGTGTCCAACCTCAGTGTGTTTTAAAGCTCTCCCACCCACGTCCTCACTGTGAAACTGAAAGTAAAAGTCAAGATCCTTAATCTAATCTGACCACCATGACAACCTGTGAAAATTTGAGAAGCAATCTCAGCAGCAAATATCTGCATCATTGACATCTGGAGGATGTTTCCTCTTTAGCCACATATTTGTTTGAATATATTTTATAACCACTGGACTAGTTTCCTTCATACTGAACATTTAAGCCTGTGGTATACTTCTCTACACATGCTTAGATTAGATTACTGTAACTCCTTATTATCAGGGTGTTCTAATAAGTCTGTTAAAACCCTTCAGTTAATTCAAAATGCAGCAGCACGAGTTTTGACAGGAACTAGTATTACAACACCAGGGTCGTGAATGCTTTCTCCTTTTGTGTACGCAGGGTTTTCCCTGCCTGTCTAAGGCAAAGGCGGGCCGCCTGGGTGATTTTGGCCGCCGCCTTGGTTGAAAAAAGGGCAGAAAACGATGTCCATGAACAAACTTCTTTTCTCATGCACCTTCTGTTTACGTTTCTCCTCCTCGATCACCCTCTCAGCCTCCTGGAACATCTCAGTGGTGTAGTGGCTTCCTCCGTTCCTTTCCATGATGTTTCTGATCTTCTTCATCAGCTCAGTGACCTGAGCACGGTCCTTCAGCTTGTTGTTGAAGACGTGGTACTCGCCGTTACACCTGGCCACCAGCTCTTTAAGTTCTTCACTTTTCGAGAAGTACTCCTCGATGGGAGTGGGAAGAAGGTCACCATTGGTGAAGAGAACCATGCTGTATCTGTTGGCAGCCTCACCAAAGATTTTCTGAATCATCTGCGCCGCCTTAATTTCCTCGTCAGTGAACCTGCCCAGCAGTGAGACGACCACCAGGAAGATGTGAGGACCTGGTGCGGCGAAGTTGATGAGATTTAAGGCTTTCTGTGTTTGTTTCTCATCACACCTGCTGTCAGTCAGACCCGGGGTGTCAACGACAGCAACCTGCTGTCCATCGACCGTAGCTCTGTCCTTGTCAGAGTAGGTGGTTACAGACTTGGGACTGAAATCAGTTATAAAACACTCTCTTCCCAGGATGGTGTTTCCTGTGGCACTCTTCCCAACACCAGTCTTCCCCACCAACACAATCCTCAGCTCCTGGTCATTTCTTATGTTCGCTGTGAAGAAGAAGAACAAACATCATCATTCTTTGAACTCAGTGGTGGTTGTGTTGGGCACATGTTTGATTGGGTCTCATGATCTCGATTGCAAATCAAATATCAAAACAACGTCACGATCTCGACCTTTGAAAGCAAAGGTGGAATCGAGTATTTAGCCACGCCTCCAGTGTGACGTCCTGCAAACGTGCCAGAGGAGAAAAAACAAAGTGTTGTGGGTTGTTGGGCCCTAACAGTATGGCTGAAATCTATTGTTCTCTGACTAAGGCCTGTATGCAGGATTCGAAACCTGACTGTGAGTTAACAAAGCCTGCAGGCTCCATTTTGTAACACCACATGGGGTTTATGACCGGAGAGCCCCCCAGGGGGGGGCAGAATCCTTTAAGTCTCATTGGCCGTCTCTGTTTTATGATCCCCCGACTGATAAAACATATAAATTGGAAGACAAAACTTTCTTCCCTCTCTTCTTCCTCCCCTCTTGTTCCTTCGCTCTTGCCTGCTGCACTGGTTCCTGCTCGGGGGACCCTGGCCCTCGGGCCACGCGGCTCCGGCAGCACGAACTATGCGCCTTTTGAAGAAGCCGCCCGCATCTCCGCCGGCGCATCGCTCCATACCCGACGCCCCACTCAGAGACAACGAGGATCAACAGCTGTCCGCTGTGAGCCAAATAACGGCCCGTCCACACTCCACGGTTCCAACAAACTGAACCGAATCCATGGACTGACCACAAAAATGTGCAAATGTGTTCTGGGCAGAGTTACCCTGGATTTCCACTGGACGCGGAACGGCCGCGAAACGGCAGCGGCGCGGTCGCCGTTGCAAATCGCTTCCATTCTAATCAATGAGAGCTTTCCCACCGGCCGCGCTGCGGAGCGTCTCAGCAGCTGCCCAGAAGCGGCTCGCCGCGCCGCAGCGCTATCGATAGGAATCAGTTCTATTTTTTCCGTTGCCGCTGCTGAACCTCGTAAATTTCAACGAAGCAGATCGCACAAGACAGGAAGTCCGACACAGAATCAAAGTAAAACATTTCCGCCCCCCTTTCAAAATAAAACACAATACGCAGATCATACAGCCTGTCACAACTTCACATCAACATTACGTCGTCACCGCTGCTCCCAGGTAAACAGTCAATTAATCAGAGCGTCTCGGAGAGTCATAATGTACGACGACAGACTGATTGTTGAAGTGGAGAAACATAAAATCATTTATGACACCAGATCAACAGTTCTTCCACGTCGGAGAATGAAAAGAAGCTGTGTTGTTGTTGTTTACTTTATACACACAGTCTATCGCTGGATCTCGCGAACTCGCGTCCCTTCAAGATTATCCCAAGGCTCCGCGCCGCTGCCGTAACGCGCCCGGTGGGGATTGCCGCTGGGGAGAGGACGAAGCAGAACCGCGCCGCTGCCGTTCCGCGGCCGTTCCGCGTCCAGTGGAAATCCAGGGTTAGGTTATATTTCTGTGTTTGTTAATTTTCTTTGTGTTGAACGTGTTGGACTGCGCATCCACACGCTCTCATCATAACCACATGTTTCTTTGTTTACGTTTGGTGTTCGTTATTGTGATTTTACTGTTGAATGCGGAGCATACACTGCAACGCTGCGCTCCGCAGGTATCCTCCCCTGCTGTGAACGAGCAGAGAGATCACGTGGTGAGATGATGGCTGTTTAAACCTTATGAATCACAGACTGGCCTGGCGTTGCCCACGTCAAGTCTGTACGTGTGTTTTTACTGCCATTGACACGTGATGCTGTTTTCAGTCACAGAACACGCTGGGCTCGAACCACCCTCTGTGTCTGCACGCAAGATCAATCGTGTACTCCCGCTATCTCTCGCGCTCATTCACTAACTCTCTTTCATTCATGAATGAAAGGTCTCACAGGCGCCATCTTGAGTCGAACACGCGCTCCTACAGCCATGCTGTCGCATGTTCGGTCTAAGATTAGCAGCCTGATGCCTAATGTGTTTTGGCGCCATCTTTGGTGGAGGCGTGCGTTACAGTCACAGCTACTGCGCATGTTCCACTATGTTGGTGTCAAAAGGGGGAGTGACTATCAACGCGTCACTCCCTTCTCTTATCTTATCTCTTCTTGTTCACACACACACACACACTGGTGTTTATGTTGTACATAGTTTGTGTGATTTTAGCTTTAGCAAGTAGGATTTATTGATTCAAAGTACCAAATTATCATTTATGCTTTAATGTTCATTGACTTAGATAATTCCATTAACCTTGGATATTTAATGTTGGTGAATCAAATTGTCTAATTGATTCTTGTTATTTGGTTTAATAAATTGTTACTTTTGTTCACTTAAAGAACGCTCTGTGTCTTTTGTACATGAATGTTGTGACAAACGGTGGTTGCGAGGGTCAGTGCTCGGATTCATACCTTCATTACTGTTCAATTGGGATATCTTTGATATAGTCAATAACAGTGATTATTTAAGCCCAATTTATACTTCTGCGTAAAGTGCTCTGCGTAGGCTACGTAGAGACTCTGCGTCGACGCAGAGACTGTCGAAGAGCCTCTGCGTCGTCTCCGTCTGCACGAAATATTTTTTAAGTGTCCGTCACTCCGTCAAGGGACGACGGAGACGGCAAGAGCTGCGATTGGTCCTCAGGACAGGCTGAGCTAAGCTACTCTGTGCCGGCTCTCAAAGCGCTCCGGGCGTCCTGACAGAGGCGGAGCTGATCTCCGCCGATAACGCCGCTGCCGAACTATAAATACGTCATATCTTAACACACACAGCACATGTTTAGACCCTAAATGGCCAATTTCTCGCCTCAAATTATCTTAAAACTGCGTTCCGTGACACAGAAAAGTGAGAAACGGCCACTGTTTCAACAACAACAGTCTTTCTCTCTCTTTCTTTCTCGGACGCCATTGCTCACTGTAGCCAGAAGCACAACAACCTTGCGCAGCGACCCCTACAGATCGGGCGGGAAATTGCAGCGAGTGTCCGTCACCACGACGCAGTAGTATAAATGCTCGAGGCGTCTCCGTGGTGACGCAGACGGATAACGCATACGCAGTCGGAGAAGTATAATGTGGCCTTTAGACTGATTTTGAAAGGCATAGGTTGATTGTCTTTTCCCTGATTTCAGGGTGGTGCCCCGATCTAAAGTTAATTAATTATTAAAACGAATTAATTCATGTTTATTACTTTTATTTTTATCAATCAAATTATTGCCACTATTGTTGAACCACAACATAATGGTGCCCCGTGCAAGGGTTTTAAAGAAAATTAATAACAAAATTAATTATTAAAAATAATTAATCATTTGTATTAATATTTTCTGACCTATTACAAGTTGAATCACAACATGGGTGTAGCCATTGTAGCACGACGACTACATGTTAGCTCCCACCGCTAACCTGAAGCTGCGGCCAACTGATGGTAATCGTGGCAACTGATGATTTGGATGATTTGGGCGACACATTGACTGAACATGAAATCACTGGTGTGGAAATATTTTGTGTTTCCCTGCAAGTTTTGTAGAAAACCACGCTGTGTAAACGACGTTATGAGGGTTTAGCATTAGCAATTAAAATCACAGAAATGTATCTTTTTTGTGTGTTTTCAAGTGAATGCAGAACACTTGTGGACATAATACTAGGGCTGGGCGGTATGACCAAAAATATATATCACGGTATTTTTCAAAATTTGAACGGTTTCACGGTATATGACTTTATTTTTTGTTTTATGCATAATCAGGTGTTCACAGCATTTTCTACTGGTTGAGAACAGAATTACTGCATTAGATTAACTTAGGGTGGTCTATTTTACTGTCATGAATACTGAACCTGTACTACTACACACTAGTACAGGTTCACATGGCCCCAGAAAATGATGCTGTTTACAAAGTAGAGCTACTCATGATTCTAATGAAGTGAAGAATAAAGACAATTCCAGTCAAAATACAGAACTTTGACTGTGCAAATCAACATCTCTTATAAAAATTCCCCGTGTTACCTGCAAATGTGGAGGGTGATGACCTTAACTTGATATTCTAAGACATGCTTACTAGGGCTGTCAAAAATGCTCAAAAATGATATTCGAATATTCCCTCTTAAAAAACACAGATATTCAAATATTTATGCATAGTATTTGCATCGCGCATCTGGTGTGCGTTGCATCCGCTACATCTGGAGGCTTTCAATCAGCCAGACTGTCAGGTGATGACAGCATGACATCAATAACAGGACAAACTAATACAACGAAACATAACTACCTGTAGATCATAGTTTATTTAAGTTTAAACATATTTCACAACATATTACCTACACAAAAATAAGTAAATTAACTGATGACCAAGAGTGCAGACCTCACTCTCTCTCTCTCTCTCTCCCACCCTGTGCCAACAATGCCTCGCGCTCTCTGCGCATACTGGGAATACAACACTACATAATACAAACACAGATTGTCTGAGAACAAAGAGTGAAAACAGTGACTCACCTGCGCTGCTGCTCATGTTGACGTCTGGTCCTGTAACAGAGCTGAAGAGTGAATGAGGAATGTGTTCAGCCTCAGCGTCTTTTAAAGCTCCCAGCCACATCCTGACTGTCAAACTGAAAGTAAAAGTCAAGCTCAAACCCTCAGCCCTCCCTCCCTCCCTCCCTCAGCATTTACAAGAAATGGCAGCACTTCTTCTAAACTGCAGGAACTTTATGACGCAGCATTTCTAACAAAAAAAACAGCAGCAGTTGTTTCAAAATCCACAGTTCTGTGCCCACTGCCAGATTAATGAGTAAGTTTGTGTCACTTTAAATAACATTTATTCCACTGCACCAAACTACATAGAGAAAATCAGCTATTTTTACATCACAGTACACAGGAGTTGTTGATCCACTGCTGCCTCCATCAGTGACTTCACACGTCTTATTTTTTATGACTTAAGTTATGTGATATCTTAATAGGACCCCTCATCATATTCTGTGTGTTATTCACCCCTGGTATCTGAAAGAGGCCCCTCTGTAATGATTAGTGGCGTGGACCCGAAAGCAGACGGAGACGGAAGTGGCTATTTCAAAACAAACAAAAATTTATTTACAAAAACGTATAACAAAAAACGACTTCCCAAAAGTGGGAAGTGATAGGGGATAGATAGAGAGATAGGTGGAAAATTGTCCTTGCAGCTACTGTGGGGGTGACTCGGCAGGTCGGCGGTGATCCAGAGTGGAAAACAACTCACGAACGTGGCACAGGAGATCCCAGGAGTGTAGGGAGACCGGAACAGCCAAAGAGTTGAAGACCAGCAGGAGACGTGACGACCTGGAGCGGAGACGAACGGGTAAGTATCTTTCTAGGTAAGTACAACGAGAGAGCTAGCAGCATGTCTTTACCCAGTAGGATTGAAAACGATCTGACACCGGTGAGGAGGAAAGGCTCCGCCTTTAAGCCCCGCTGATTACTCATCTGGAGCAGGTGAGGTGGAGCCGCGCAGGTGTAGTTGATCACCGGTGTCTTGGATGAACTGGGTCAGCCACGCCCCCCTGCAGAGTCAGAGCAGGGAAGGAAGGGCAGCAGCAAAACAAAGACAACACTAATAATAAAATTTGAGGAGAAGGTGCAGGTGAGATCGTAACACCCCCAGCCAAATAAAACTGGTTATTACCGTGTGTGATGTCTTGGCGCGGTCCACAATCAAATTACAATGTTTTGTTTACAATTAAAACCACTTGAAATTATTATTTTTTCCTTACCAAAAGGTCGCATTTTTGCTGTACTAAACGCTGGTGAAAACGGACAAAAATCATCAAGCAAATCAGAACGGGACAACATTTTTTATAAAATAAATGAAACATGCAAAAGTGGTGCCAAATGGTAGCCTAGATGCACCCTAGCGGTAGCAAATTTGATTTGTATATAATGTAATTTAATATAAAATTTGATGAGTCGGTGGACGGGCTTAACATAATGACGACAGAGTTGCGACCGTTCCGTGTGTGGTCCCTGCTACATGTAAATACAACTAACATACTTTGGTGAAGCTGCATTAAACACTAAATCTTCCAGGACTTGCAGGGTTGTGGTAGAACTTTTTCAATGCCCTGGCTGTCCTTGAAGGAGTAGGATAAACGTGGTTTCTTGCAACTATGGCAAGTCTCGATAAAAGGGTGAGACAAGCTTTTACTTTCAGTTTGACAGTCAGGATGTGGCTGGGAGCTTTAAAAGACGCCGAGGTTGAACACATTCCTCATTCACTCTTCAGCTCTGTTACAGGACCAGACGTCAACATGAACAGCTGCGCAGGTGAGTCACTGTTTTCACTCTTTGTTCTCAGACAATCTGTGTTTGTATTATGTCCACAAGTGTTCTGCATTCACTTGAAAACACACAAAAGAGATCAATTTCTGTGATTTAATGAGATAAATCCATCTCCATTGTGTGACTATAGTAATGAAAAGAACTACAAATAAATAAAGTAATAATTAAGATTCCTTTTTTTCATCAAAAATTGCAATTCTGTTTTTGAGTTTATTCCATGATTGGTGTTTCCCAAAACCATGAATAATAAATGTTCTAGAAAGTCACATATTTTAATTGTTAATTAATTATTTTGTTATATGGAGCAAAAACAAATATTCACATTTAAGAAACTGAAAAATCTGAAAAGTATGGAAGCAAATGTGTGCCATTATCCAAATTAAAATGCATTAACAGAAATGCTTTTTCATTTTCAAAATGGAGCTGCATTTTCTGACTCATAAATAAATTAATAATCAATATTCAAAACTGCATTTTCATTTTCAGCTTCAAAAATGCTAATTCTGTGCCTTAATTAAAAGACAAAGCAAACAGAAATGCTTTTTCGTTTTCATGTTGGCCGCAAAAAGTGTCTCATAATACAAATGAGTTTGCAATAGTGGTGGGCGGATCGATCCAAAAATATCGATATATCGATCTAACGCTGGTATTAATATTGATCAATACCACTATATACTATAATACTTCAGTTCCTGTCCGCGCTGCTGCTGCGGAGGCAACCTGTCTGTCTGCTTCTGTGTAAGTGTCGCTACTGTGAGTGCCGCTGCTGCTGTCACAGCTCGGAGCACAGCCAGACAGGAACACTCTGCTCCTCCTCCGTCCTCTTGTGCTTTATTGTCACGTGACCCTGGTAAACAAGCAGGAAGTGCTGCTGGCCAGTGGCCACTACTCACACAGATGATGAGAGACAGAGCGGAGGAATAGCGGACACAGAGGAGCGCTGTGTGGCTTTATTTTGAAGTCACAAATGAAACAACAGAAAAGTGTGTAGTTTGTAAAACTACACACTTTAAACGCCTGTAAAATACAGTGGCAATACAACTCATTTATACAAACACATGAAAAACCACGCCAAGGAAAATGCCGAGCTTCAGAGATGGAGAGAGGAGTAGAGAAACCCCCCGGCCCCCACAGACTCACACCACCTACCCAGAGGCAGTGGTCATTAACAGAGACCTTTCAGTTTGGCATATCCATGTAGATAATAGCGGTGAAAGTAATATTTTGGCCATTTTCGACATTGGATAATACATACTTTTAAGTGCAACTGGTAATTTGTTACTATAAAGTATAAAGTATGCCAAGACCTTGAAATAATACATTTATCCAATAATTTTGCTTTATTTACTTTTTACATTTTATTCTACCTGAAAGAAAATAATTAGTTTGTAACATTTGCTGTGCAATGATAATTTACACATGTTTATTTAAAGGAATACTTCACTGATTAGCATGTGGCTTTGTATTGCTAGAATAGCATTATTATTTTTTAGAAATTTTGCGCGTCATATTGCGTCAGAGGAGGTGACGCACAACGTCAAGATTAGAACTACAACACTAGTTCTGCAATTTTTGGACTCACCCACAGGGGGACGAGACTTCCCAGAATGGACGAGACTTCATTCCCAGAATGTAAACACAGTGTCCGCCATCTTTGCTAAAAGCTACCACTGGCTCTCGCTCTCTTTAATTTGGCCTTGTAAACTGAGAAGACAACGACAGAATGTAGTTTTCAAACTGATATGGCTGCGAGGGAAAGGACCTGCTTTTTGGCGTTGCCCGCGGCCGGAACCGGGTACCTGGAGAACTTTTTGTGGGCACTTGAATGTGCCGCCGCAGGCTCTGGCTGCCGCAGCGGAGCGGACCTGCACACACTTCGGCCTTGCACTGGCCGGACCTGGAGCAGCTCGCTCCAACTCGGCCGGGCGGGCAACGGGGGTAGCGGGCGCCGGTCCGGTGGATGAAGGAAACGGGATAAACGGCCGCCTCAATATAAAGTGAGTATTTTGTTTTATATTTATTTTTACCACCGTATTTATCCATGTTCATTTGAAACACCAGCTGAGCTAACGTTAGCATATTTACAGTTCATTTACATCTATGCTAATGTAAGAACAGATACTTCGATTCGCTAACGCTATAATCATTGTTTTACAGACAGTCATATCACCTAACAGCTTACCGTCACTGAAGTGGATCCACAGACTGGGGAAAGACGATCGTCTTGTTTTACCTGCCTGTGTTGTTCAGAAGAACATACGCAGCTCATGAAAACAGTACTGTGTCTATAAAGACTGTTATGTTTCAATATATTTTATTAGAGCACATTGTAACAATGATATATCAACAACATCATACACAAGAGTATAATGTATGTCCATATAGAAAAGTGTGCAGTTTTGTTTTCAGAACATATAACAATGGTATATAAAGAACAGATATACAGAGTACAGAAGAATAAACAAACAAAAACAAAACATAAATACATCCCACCCTCCCCCCTTACCCAGCCTTATCCTTCCGTCCTAGTACTACTTTATTATAGTTAAGGGGAAACATTAATTTCCACTACCAGGTGTGAGATAGTGAATGAGAGGTAACCAGATTTTTTCAAAGTGTAGGAGTTTGTCCATAAGAGTATATTTTATTCTCTCTAAGTGGAGAGTGTTGGTAAGATTGCTAAGCCACATCAATGTGGTGGGTGTGTTTTTCTTTTTCCAATGCAAGAGAAGTAGCTTCTTCACGATGATGAGACTATAGGAGAGGAAACATTGTTGGTAGTTGTTTAACTATTAATGTCGTCAGAAATTCCCAAAATAATAATATGTGCGGCGGGCTGGTGTGGGCTTGCTTATAGCTCCCCAGCTCAGCCGCCATGTGTTGGAGTTCTCCCCGCAGAGCAAAAGGGTCGCGTCCCTCCGCCTTCGGGTGGGGGGTAGGTCTCTCACTGTTGTTTCGGCTTTTCGGCAGTGCGGAGTACCCGGCCTTTTTGGATTCCCTGGAAGGCGTACTGGAAAGTGCTCCAACCGGGGACTCCGTAGTTCTGTTGGGAGACTTCAATGCTCACGTGGGTAATGACCTGGAGGGGCGTGATTGGGAGGAATGGCCTCCCCGATCTGAACCCGAGTGGTGTTTTGTTATTGGACTTCTGTGCTAGTCATGGTTTGTCCATAACGAACACCATGTTCAAGCATAAGGGTGTCCATCAGTGCACGTGGCACCAGGACACCCTAGGCCGGAGGTCAATGATCGACTTTGTGGTCGTGTCATCTGGCCTCCGACCGCATGTCTTGGACACTCGGGTGAAGAGACGGGCTGAGCTGTCAACCGATCACCACCTGGTGGTGAGTTGGATCCGCTGGCGGGGGAGGAAGCTGGACAGACTTGGCAGGCCCAAGCGTGTTGTGAGGGTCTACTGGGAACGCCTGGCGGAATCACCTGTCAGGGAGGTCTTCAACTCCCACCTCCGGGAGAGCTTTGACCAGATCCCGAGGGAAGCTGGAGATATTGAGTCAGAGTGGACCATGTTCTCCCCTTCCATTGTGGACGCGGCTGTTCGAAGCTGCGGCCTTAAGGTCTCCTGTGCCTGTCGCGGCGGCAATCCCCGAACCCGGTGGTGGACGCCGGAAGTAAGGGATGCTGTCAAGCTGAAGAAGGAGTCCTATCGAGCCTGGTTGGTTCGAGGGACTCCTGAGGCAGCTGACAGGTACCAACAGACCAAGCGGACAGCGGCCCGAGCAGTCGCATAAGCAAAAACTCGGGTCTGGGAAAAGTTCGGGGAGGCCATGGAGGAGGACTACCGGTCGGCCTCGAAGAGATTCTGGCAAACTGTCCGCCGCCTCAGGAGGGGGAAGCAGTACTCTGCCAACACTGTTTACAGAGGGGGTGGGGAGCTGTTGACCTCGACTGGGGACATCGTTGGGCGGTGGAAGGAATACTTCGAGGATCTCCTCAATCCCACTGACACGCCTTCCCTAGAGGAAGCAGAGGCTGGGGACTCAGGGGTCGACTCATTCCTTACCCAAGCTGAAGTCACTGAGGTAGTTAGGAAGCTGCCCAGTGGCAAGGCACCGGGAGTGGATGAGATCCGAGCTGAGTACCTTAAGTATGGCGTCATTATAGTGCCATATTCCGCGCGCATAAAAACATAATCAGCGAGCAGAAAGACCACTATTCGCGCGCTCGCGATCACTCTCCGCGCGCTCGCGAACACTCTCCGCGCGCTCGCCGTCATTCTTCGCGCGCTCGCGGTCACTCTCTACGCTCTCGCTGTTTCTCTCTGTACCTTCTGCTCGCTCGACTTTGCTGACTTTTGGCACAGGGGGGCGTGTATTGAATAGACGCCCCGTAACACCCCTCCTTTCTGATTGGTCACTTAAACGCCTGGGTCAGAGCCAATCCGAAGCAGAGTGGGGCGGGTCATCATTGCACTTGGCGGCAGAAGATTGTGATTTAGGAGATGGAGATGTCAGAGAAAAAAGAGGTAAGTAGAGGAAAATACAGATATTTAAATTAAGAACTTGCTTCAAGTGAGAATGGAGGCACTGCCTCCACCGCAATTGGCATTTAAACTAAAATGCATTTGCATTTCATGTTAAGAATAATAAATAAATCAATCAACCTATTTTATTAAAATGTCCTTTTCTTTTTCATTTTAATTAAGTGAAAGAATGAGTAGTTTTGAAAAAGTCAATTTTATTTATGAGTCTATCTATCTATCTGTCTATAAAGCAAGTTGTGTCTGTGAGTGTGACTGTGACAGGCATATCTCGCTGACCGTTAGTCAGATCGACATAAGATTTTGGATATGGGTTGAGCATGGCCCGATGGTGTGCATCCTTGATTTTCACGTTTTTTGGAGTAATTTTAATTTTCGCTGATTTATCACGCTACACCAGGCAGGGGCGCCATCAGAACACACTAGCGCTATCAGTCCGAAAAAAAAAAGTCAGAGTTAAACAGCCTCCCTGCTGTTAGCCATTAGATAATGTGTGTTGTTGTTGTTGTCTTGTTAACTTTTACTTAATGTTGTGCTCAGCAAAACGATCTGCTTATGGTAGACCCATTCATATTTTAATGTTACTCCATGTGGACTGTAATGATAGGGAGAGTTGCAGGATGCTGCGCACCGGCTGGTGTCCTTGCTGCAGAGTGCCCTGGCTGAGCCACCACCTAGAAACAGTGAGGATTGTTGTTATTATTGCCCTAATATGGTCTATTAGCATGTTTTTCATGATGAATTAACACAATATTACCAGTGGGAGCTAAAGCAGTATCATTTTGGTTATAGCACTTGATTATTCAAATGATAGTCCTTGTAAGAATGTATTTTTGCTGTGTTTGAAATTATGAACGTTTTGCAGATTTGGAAAACCAACATCACACTGGTGGACGGGGAGTCCCACAGCAGGCCAGTAGCTCAGTAGAACAGAACATGGCCAGGTTTGTCATATGCAGGAAATAAAGTTTGACAGTTTTTTTGACCGTTCATCATTAATCCTTTAAAAAAAATAAAATAATAATAATAAAAAAAAATATATATATATATATATATATATTGTTTGTAGTTTGAAGTGCTTAACATTCTTTACTTATTATTTTACTCTTTTATAGATCCTTCCCAGCACTCTTTGGCAAAAAAATCACAGGGAAAAAGAGACCAAGTTGTTTTTTCTCAAACATTAAAAAAGGGAACACTAAGTCTTTTGCAATACAATTTTACCTTGTCAACAAATACATGGAGAAGACTCCAAAAGCAGCAGATGAACTAAGACTTTTACAGGCAGGGATGGGTCGGAGGACCATCAATGTAACAGAGGATGCTGATCATTTATGGGTAAGTTGTAACGCATGTTTAATTGCAGTGGTCACTCACTGAAATGTGAATAATCTTCCTTGATAAAAATGATGATGCAATTAAAGCTTATAACCCCTGAGAGATAGAATGATGATAAAAGTAATGTAATTAAGTAATACACATTAAACACAGGCTTCTCTTTTACAAACGATTTACATTACATAAATTGTGCACAGTTATCCAGAAAACTTGAGGAGACCTTCACCAAAATGGCCAATTTGAAAGGGGCATGGATGTTGTACAAGGCTGTTGGTAAGATATTGAAGCTTTCTGGCTTTATTTACTGTATTATGTATGTTGTCAAATGGCAATTTTGATTGACTTCAGGTTGTGAAAGAACAGTAAACTGATTTTCCTGTAGGTGGATCTGGTCAAAGAAAATTGTGTATTGTGCCACCTGAAGCAGAAGGCTACACAGGTCCATACCTCAATACAGTTGCACGTGGGAAGTTAGTACTGTACATTGTACCAGTCCAAGGGAGTCTTGATACTACACCTCTTCCCTACTCTGCAAAGGAGTTTGACAAAATGCCGAAAGCAACATGCCATACCTGTTCAGTAAACATGCCAGTTCAGTTACTAGCTGCACATGTGGCATCTTGTGAAAGAGAGCAATTCTCAGATGTCACCAACACACAGGCAAGAATATTTTACTCATGATGATAAATGAGTGAATTAGAGTTATATTTGTCCTCTGGCTAATTTGTTTGTTTGTTTTTTCTACAGACTACAGACTTTTCTGTCTGTAGTGATACCATCCAGGAAACCTCCCCAGACGATATTGACATGTCTCTAATGGTAAGCCTGTGAAAGTTGAAAATATAAAGTCAGTTATGTTTGCTATTATTCACATTTACACATCTTTACACTCTAACACATTTTTTGCCATTAATCTTACATGTAAAGGACTCCTCAGATCTTCCTTCGCATTCCAATGTTCCTATTGTCAAAGTAAGAACAAAACTGTCCAGGGCATGCATGCAATTTCACTTCCAATTGAACCTTAAACTTCAATATCAATATTGTTTTAAATAAGTTATTACTTAATTAACTTAATTGGTGTTCACAGTATGTAACCATTGCCCCAGGCAACTGTATGTGAATACAGTATTAATATATTTACTGATGCTGTGGTACATTCTAGACAGCCTGTCCTATTTGCCAGCAGTTGTATCCCACCGAATATGTCGAACTTCATGCAAGCTTCTGTGGTGAAAGGTATTTCTCTGTTTCCCCATGCATTTTCCAAAGCAAAATTTAAAATGTTGGACAGTTATTTTTGTATCAGTATCACAGATCTTAGTATGACTAAATGTTGCCACATGTGTTCCTACAGAGCTTGTGACAAAACCAAGGCCATCAGTTTAGTTTCAGACGATGAGGACACCGATGGGACAGAGATATGCCCAAAACGACCCAGACACCAAGAGATTAAAAGGTAACTCAAAAAAATCCTTCTATAAGTTCAGGTAATTTTTAATAAACTGTTGCATGATGCAAATCCTACAGCACGAGATCAGGCAGACAACACAAGCTATGACAATCCTGATCAGCTGATTAGTCACATGCTCTTCTCATCTGATTAGGGTGGGATATTTAAACCCCCTGCTTACCTGTTCATGACTACGACTACTCTGCTATCACTTGCCACTCTGCTGCGGCCATCACTGCCGCTCTTTTGCCACTGCTGTTACTGTTCTGTGCTGCTGTTCTAGCTTCACATGAGTTGTTTTTAATCTCAACACCTCCCCAGCACTCTCTGTTCGCCTCTGTTTCTAAAATTCCCTACATGACAAAGCTATTCATTCCCTGTAATCATTGTGATAATTTTTCATGGAATTAATAACTTTAGACAGAGCCAGATGCCAAACCTGCTTAAGCCATGCTACGATTATTCATGCTCTGCTTCAGCTATACAAAATGATTAGGATCAATAGAAACATTGAACTAAATCCAGAGTTGTCTGACTGAAATGTATTTTTTTCTTTTTCCCCAATATTATAAGCATTGCTGACGTTATCCAAAGCATTGCTAAAAAGGTGGATGAAGCAGCAATTTTCAGCATCTGCATTACTAGGGACCAGATGCTGGATAGAGGCATGAAACAGTGGCAGCGACAAAAGAAATCTTCCCCCAAAAATCCCCTCAGAGTTTCATTTATAGGAGAGGCTGGTATTGACAGTGGGGCTCTGAGAAAGGAATTTTTAACTGGTATGTTTTCCTTTTTTTGACCTTCAAAAAAAATATGTTGTGACATGTCATCAGTCTTAACACATGTTTTGTTATATTGGTCATGTAGATGATTGTTACTTCCATATTCTATGCTGACTAATTTGTATCTCCCTTTTCTGAAAAGAAATGTTGGCAGGGATAGAGAGGAGGTTCTTTGAGGGAGGCATCAGTGGCAAAGTACCAAAGTACTCAATGACAGACTTTGAAAAATACAACTTCAAGTAGGTTGTAAAAAAGAGGCCTATAAAGTGAAACTACAGCAATGCTTTTCTACACACCCAGTCTTTTCATATGCACACAAATAGTCATGTTATAAGAAGTGTATTATTTCAAAAAGATTTACATTAACTGTTGTCATTTTAACATCTTTCAGATTATCCATTGTGTAGTATTATTATATAATAGTACTTTTTTTGTTTTGGGATCACAGGACTGTTGGAGAGATTTTTGCTGTCAGTCTTGCACAGGGTGGACCACCACCAAACTTTTTAATGCAGTGGTGTTACGACTACATATCCACTGGAGAACTTGACCAGGGATCAATAACTGAAAAGGACGTTGCGGACCCTGAGCTGATGGAACTAATAAAAGAGGTAGCTCATTTAAATGTGGGAAAATGCATTCGGAATCATTTCATGTTTAGGTTTTGTATATTGTTGTGATATCATTATTACTTATGTACTTTTCAAAGATTGAGGCAGCTGACAATGAAACCCTGAAGGAGTGCACGGACAGGATCTTATCATGTGGATACACAGGGCCTGTGTCCATCCACAGAATGGAAGACATTGTGCGGTAGGACATTTCCTTCAGTGTAGGTTCAACTTCTAGGACTGTACTTTTTAAAACTTTATTTAATTTACTATTTTTGTGACAGTTCTGTAGTCCTACACTCAACAGTGAGGTTACTTCCCATGCTGCAACAAATCTCATCTGGAATGAAACTGTATGACCTCCTCAGCTTGGTCCAACAAGAAAAGGACATCTGCAGACAGCTCTTTGTTCCTGGATCTTTTTGCAAGGCAAATAATAAATAATGTCCATTAAAATATAATCTGCATTGAATCATTTAAGAAATATTTTTCAAAATTAAACTTTCCTGACTTTCTTTTTTGAAAACTTAAGGTGGATGCTGACTTTCTAGTGAAGTCAATGTCACCTGTCTTCAGCGAGATGGGTACAATGAGGCATCAGAGAGAGTCCACAGTGGTCAACTTTCTGCAGTACTTTGTGCAGGACATGGAGGATGAAGGTGAATAATTTGTTAAAATTAAAAATGTTGTTGCTTCACCTTGAAAACTTACAAAGTGTAGTTTATTAGAAGTTGTCCATTATTGGAGATAAAGCAAATAATTGGGGGATTATTCATATGTTCAAGTCCTTTACTTATCAATCATCATCAATATTTAGATGATAATCATATTAGCTGTGGTGTCACTTGAACTATGATGTGTGTTTTTTTTATCATCAATGCAATGAGAACACTTTCTACATCAAAACAAGAACTGTAATTTATTCTTATTAACAATACTTGTAACGATCCTTAAAATGACCTTGGCTAACAATGCTTTCATTATTATATCACTTTTTCAGCAGAGGATGAAAACAGTGAAGACATGCCTGACGAGACGGGCGAAAATGCTGACAAGACAGAAAAACACAAAAATGAAATGCCTATTAGTGTTGGCAAGTTCTGCCAGTGGCTGACAGGACAGTCTCATATTCCATTAAGTCATGCAGAACGGGAAGATTTCAAAATAACCATGGAATTTGACCATGACTGCCAGGTTCGTTACGGTGCTAATCAGACCATCTGCTATCCTGTGATTAATGCATGTTCCCACTCAGTGACATTCCCAGTTGCACACCTGAGTACATATGCACAGTTCAAAACTGTACTCTCTCAGGCCATTGTCCATGGCTATGAATTTAGCCGCTATTAAGTTGTTTAAGTTTGTGTCCGCAGTCGTTTTATATGTTCATTGCAGACAATGTAGAGCTGTTCATCGCTAATATTTGGGTCAGTAGGATCAATTAAAGTTTGGAGTTCATCCATCTCCTCCTCCGTCAGAGGGCACTCGTATTCAGGCACAACGATGCCAGTTTCAGAGTCATTGCCATTGTAGTCAACTGCAGTCTGCCAATCAATGTCTGGCTCTTGAAGGTCCTATAAATGTATCAAAAGAAAGTATTTCAGTTTACATAAGATCATTACAGATTATATGGTCAACATATTTACATGTTATGTACATTCAAGGTATCTTTGCCTATTAAAGGTGCATTCAATCCTTGTGTTTTAGGCGTTTTTTATCCAGATATGTACTGTAGAGAAAACACTTACTGCAAGGTTCTCCGAATGGACATTACTGTTGTTTAGCATCCGTCCAGTTTCCCACATCTGTATCGGACTCCGGTTTCCTGCAGTGCGGAGTGGATGGTGGTTCCAGCCTTCCGTGAAAATCTCCAAGTCTTTTTTGAGCCGTTGAAGAAATGCGTAATGGACACAGAATATGTCATCTGTACAGGAGATGTCCAGGAAGTCATTTTCTTCAAGAGAGTGTAGAAGGTTGTAATATTTTGATGACACAGAGATCCACACATCTCGCCATAAACGCTCTATCCTATGGAGGATCACAACAACAACAAAAAATTGCATTACAATGAAGGAAAACATGATATTGTGTTAATGTGTGAAAAATAGAGTAATTGTACCTTTGATTGTGGACACTTTTTCCTGAGATGAAACTTCCCCTATCGTTGCCACGGACAGTGAACATAAACCGGGCAATGTCCACATTCTCCACTCCCTGGTCAGCTCGTACTCTGAAATCACAGTTAGTACCCTTTTGTAGTTACAGCTTACCACAAGGAGGACTATGATTGAAGAATGTCTGAAGTGTGTCTGTATGGCGAAATGTCATAAAATATGTTCCCATGTCTTTTCACTTTTCATTAACCTTTTTAGGAAAACACTCAATGCTGTAGTTCTGGCAAAGGAATAACACTACCTTGACGGTAAACCATGCTGCTGAGTGGCCTCCAGGAAGAAATGAAATGCTGTTGAAGCACAGTTGTTTGTCGCTGCATTCAAGTACAGTATCTACAAAAGTGAAATCAAATGTAAACCAGTTGCATGCGTGTGTGTCTGTACCAAGAGAACACTCACAAACTGCACAAAAACTAGTAAAATAAACAAGATACCTGGTTGATTATAACTTGTAGGCAAGTGTTAAATTTGAACAATTTTTTCAGTCTTTAGCATAGTTACTCTCTGCCTCCTCATACTGTACAGCCCTCCACCACTGCTGCCTTCTTGGCTTTAATACAAATAGTGGGGCATTAATGTGTTTAGATCATGAGACATATCTAACATATTGGCCAAAGGGTGGCCCTACATGTAAAGTAATTGTGAAATTAAAAATTACAAGATTCCTTCCTGGGAAGCATGGGTACATGGAGCAAATGGCTCCTGACTCATGACCATCAGATGTTATGTTCAAGTTAAACGTGTGACCTGGGGGTGGCACTTAGGTACTATAAAGGCACTATAATAACCTCAAAAAATTAAATGTTGAAACAAACTTAAATAATTAAGTTAATGTTATGGTTAATCAAAGCTTATAAGTCTTACAGACTACACAATGTTTATCAAGACACAGGTCTATGCTGGTAGTGTCAGTGCAGAGGAAATCTAATAACAGTCAAGTTACCTTTCTGGAAAAACCATCGATTCCTCCAAATATGACAATGTTGTATCTGGGAAGCAAACATATGACTTAGACAACACTTTACTGTCATTTAGGATTTGTGGACTACAGTGTACAAAAAACAATCAAAACAATAAAACATGCTATGTATTTCATATGTAAAATGAAATACTATATCACCTTTACCTCCGTGACAGATAGTCATTGTATAAATGTGAACTGGTTGTCACTTGACTTACCAGGTTATATTTATAAAAAAAAAACAAAAAAAAAACTTTCATACAAACCTGATCAACTTGTGATTTGTGTCCACATGTACCAGGGACAAGGGCCCTGGTACAGAGTAGACTCTGCGCACCACACAGCCAAGACTTGACAGTCTTGAGATGATGCCCATGGAATCAACTCTGTGCATGCAGACTGCAACTCGTCTCCACTGAACTCTGTGTCCCAGAGACTCCAGTCTGCCTTTCACCATCCTGTAGCCTGCATTTGGTAAATCACTCTTGATGGAAGAAACCAAATTGTCAAGTTCAGCATCAGTAATGGGACTATACATTTCCCTGACAGAAAGCTCATTCTCCGTCATTCTTCTATAGATTGTCCTTCTTGACACACCCATCAGTGTGGCTATGCAAGGCACAGGAAGCTGGACATCAAGCATTTCCTTTAAACGCTGTTCGTCAACCACAATTCTGGGCCGTCCTTGGGTGCCTGTGATCTCCAATGTGACACATGGGGCTGGATGTTCAAATTCTGCTTTAACAAGTTCGAAAAGTTCATGCAAAGCCTGGCTGATAGCAGCTGGAACTTGTATGTGATTGGATAGGGCCTGCAGAAGATACAGCTCCTGGCGACAAACAAATTCAATGTGATCCAAATTTAGTGGGGTTGTGGTGAATGCAGATTGTACTTTATCCAAAAGGTTTTCCAGAAGTTGAAGTCTCAGCTGTTGAGAAAACATAGTATAGTTAATGGAGTGTCAAGATCAATGTCTCTCTTGTGATACACATACAACCAGTCAACAGATGTCAGACAATCATGCAAATTAAATATTTTAAATATGTTTCTTTCTTGGAGATCTTTCTTTCTTTCTTTTTTGAAATAAATAAATAAATATATTAATTCATTATTACATTAATTAAAATGTGTAAATGTAAATATGAAATGTATGCAGTGGAACAATTTATTCTCTTTCCCCCATCTGCTGTTGTGCTCCTTTACACAAGAGTAGACCCACCTGAACCCACTTCTGTATGCTTACTTCATATCAGGACTGCAGGACTATCATGTGGGCCTAATTGTTGATGTGATAATTGCAATTATAATTTTCAATTTAAAAAAATATATAATTAATGACAGAATATCAACAGAATTAATTAAAAACATTTTAATATGACTTAAAAGAGCAGATTTACGTTACTGTGAACAACCCAGATTAAACTCATAAACATACCTCCCAATCAAAAGATCCTACTACCCCAACATAAAATCAAATAATATAAAAGTTAAATTAGAGAGATTGCCTGTGTAACTGTGTAAGACTTACTTGCTCAGCCATGATAGCCCCATGAAAATGTATATTTTCCCCAGGAAACTGCCAGGTCTCCTCCACTGTGATCAGGCCACTATAACGGAAGGTTTACGCCAAGTGCAATGATGACCCGCCCCACTCTGCTTCGGATTGGCTCTGACCCAGGCGTTTAAGTGACCAATCAGAAAGGAGGGGTGTTACGGGGCGTCTATTCAATACACGCCCCCCTGTGCCAAAAGTCAGCAAAGTCGAGCGAGCAGAAGGTACAGAGAGAAACAGCGAGAGCGTAGAGAGTGACCGCGAGCGCGCGAAGAATGACGGCGAGCGCGCGGAGAGTGTTCGCGAGCGCGCGGAGAGTGTTCGCGAGCGCGCGGAGAGTGATCGCGAGCGCGCGGAGAGTGATCGCGAGCGCGCGAATAGTGGTCTTTCTGCTCGCTGATTATGTTTTTATGCGCGCGGAATATGGCACTATAATGACGCCATACTTAAGTCTCTGGATGCTGTAGGGCTGTCCTGGTTGACACGTCTGCAGCATTGCGTGGCGGTTGGGGACAGTGCCTCTGGAATGGCAGACCGGGGTGGTGGTCCCTCTTTTTAAAAAAGGTGGATCGGAGGGTGTGTTCCAACTATCGGGGGATTACACTCCTCAGCCTCCCGGGGAAAGTCTATTCCAGGGTACTGGAGAGGAGAGTTCGGCCGATAGTCGAACCTCGGATTCAAGAGGAACAATGCGGCTTTCGTCCTGGCCGTGGAACACTGGACCAGCTCTATACCCTTCGCAGGGTGCTCGAGGGTTCATGGGAGTTTGCTCAACCAGTCCACATATGTTTTGTGGACTTGGTGAAGGCTTTCGACCGTGTCCCTCGTGGCATTCTGTGGGGGGTGCTCCGGGAGTATGGGGTCGGGGGCCCTTTGTTAAGGGCCGTGCGGTCCCTGTATGACCGGAGCAGGAGCTTGGTTCGCATTGCCGGCAGTAAGTCAGACTTGTTCCCAGTGCATGTCGGACTCCGGCAGGGCTGCCCTTTGTCACCGGTTCTGTTCATTATTTTTATGGACAGAATTTCTAGGCACAGCTGGGGGCCGGAAGGGGTCCAGTTCGGGAGCGGCTAGATTCCATCTCTGCTCTTTGCAGATGATGTGGTCTTGATGGCTCCTACAAACCAGGAACTCCAGAATGCGCTGGGGCGGTTTGCAGCCGAGTGTGAAGCGGCGGGGATGAGAATCAGCAGTCCGAGGCCATGGTTCTCGACCGGAAAAAGGTGGCTTGCTCCCTCCGGGTCAGTGGAGAGATCCTGCCTCAGGTGGAGGAGTTTAAGTATCTTGGGGTCTTGTTCACGAGTGAGGGAAGGATGGAGCGTGAGATTGACAGGCGGATCGGTGCAGCGGCCGCAGTAATGCGGTCGTTGTATCGGTCCGTTGTGGTGAAGAAGGAGCTGAGCCGAAAGGCAAAGCTCTCGATTTACCGGTCAATCTACGTTCCTACCCTCACCTATGGTCATGAACTTTGGGTTATGACCGAAAGAACAAGATCCCGGATACAAGAGGCTGAAATGAGTTTTCTCCGCAGGGTGGCGGAGCGCTCCCTTGGAGATAGGGTGAGGAGCTCTGTCACCCGGGAGGAGCTCGGAGTAGAGCCGCTGCTCCTCCACATCGAGAGGAGCCAGCTGAGGTGGCAAGGGCATCTGGCAAGGGCATTTACTCTGTAATTGTGCAAATGATGCAAAAACGCCTTTAATGTATAACTCTCCTATTGTGTAGATGCCGCTGTTCTTCCAGAGATTAAAAGTATTATCCAGAGTGGATGGAGGAAACGTAGGGTTTCCAGTTATAGGTAATGCATAAAATATGCTGTTTCAACTTAAAGTGTGATTTGATTCGTTTCGAAATACGCACAGTACTGTGGATCATGACATTGCTATTGTACAAAGACTTCTCAATAGTGTAAGGCGCTAGAAGGATGGCACCTAAAGAGTTAGGCTGGCATGACTCTTGTTCTAATTCGAGCCAGTTTGGTGGGAAAGCTGTGTCTATGAAGACTGTTGATAATAAGTCTGATTTTTCTTTTTATGACTATTAATTAACTATTAAAAATGTAAATTCATATATATGTTGTGGTTTATTTTCTAGCCCTTAGTGTTCCTCCATTACAGTATTATTAGATGAAAAGTGATTTAATTTGGAGAAAAGGGTTGATAAACATTTCAGAATTAATAAAATCTGTAACTATTCAGCTTCCTTCCTCAAGTCTTTACTTTACTCAAGTATACAAATGCATGCAGGAAGGATAAGGTGAAAAAATAACTTTATTATTCACAAAGAATTTTCTTTTACCATCATATTCAAGAGTACAAATTAAAATAATCAAGGAGCCATATCTAAAAGCATGTCTAACACAATATGCAAACAAAAAATAAATAATTCTGAATCTGATGTGGGACAGCTTGAGTCACAGTGGTGAAGAGGAGCAGAGCTGGATGCTGTGAAGAGTTTCTCCAAGACTTGAATAAACCAGGCTTCAACTGTAAAGGACAATGAATACAATTACACATAAAATATGAACCAAGATTTTACTTTTTTTCAGGAAAACAAACCTTTCAGCAAAATATAACAACTGGGTGAGCTGTGAACATGATAATGTTGTCTATATAGGCGTCTTGAACAAACATGAATAAAAACAAAACATTTGAATAACACTGACACTATTATAGCGAAAGCAAGATGATTTACTTTGCTAACAGTTTACGTGTTTATAACGTGTGTGTAATTGTCTATCAAACGTTACTTGTAAACGTAAGTTGTCGCTTCACTGCCGAAAACTATATCACATCGATTATGAGCAGAAATAGAATATCAGCATCAGTCTTACCTCTCAGTGCGGTCTTGCTGCTTGAAATGGAGATCGTGAATCCTCTGAGTTTACAGGTTTGCCTTCGGTGAAGAAGCTTAGCATAGTCGACTTGAAACTTTCACCGCTCTGAATCGCTGACCGGCAAATAATGGGAACTTACTGCTTGTCCTTTCGTTGTTTTGACTGCACGTCCCGGTACAATTTAGCACCATAGAGGAAAAAAACATGTAATTTGCAGATCCGTAATGTATTCGCCAACTAATTCATCAAGGCGTGAGCCGTATAAACTTTACACAACACTCTGTGGTAAAGGAAGCGAGGATGCTGCTCATGCTGCGGGATTTGGAAGCGGAAGTGAGCGGAGCATTCTGGGAGTTGTTGTCTTTTGTGTACATGAGCGATAAATACATTTTTCTGCCTTTCTCAGCCAAGAAGGCACTTTCTTCAAATATTATTTCACATTTCTACTCCATAGATGACCCTTTTTTAATAGACATTCAACTTCCCAGCGGTGAAATATCTCTTTAAGAAAAGAAGTGCACTGAAGGGAGATAATTTGTTTTAATTTGTTCTCAAGTGACAATTGTGTGCACTGTTTTAAAGTACTTTACTTATAAACTGTACTGGATGAATTACTATTAACTAATAATTAACAAATTAATCATCCAAATGAAAGGACGGAGCAGCGTGAAAGGAGCGCGTAAGTATCGGTATCATATTGGTATCGTATCGCTATCGCCGATACTGACTGGTATTGGATCGATACCAAAATTTGCAGTATCGCCCACTCCTAGTTCGCAATACGGAGCGGCGCAGGATAGTGACGTCACTGGCCACTCCCCTTGTTCTTCCAAGCGTGTCGAGCATAGATATGTAAAGTATAGATGTCTTACGGCGGAGTGTCCAAGGACAGTATTGGCCAGCATCGTGGACAACACATGTACCCTTTTTATATCTATGGTGTTGAGTCGGTACTATGCGTGACATCGCCAGACTGCCTACGACTGATTGACCAGAGTGCAGTCACAGGAAGAAAAGTCTTACACAACTGTAGATCAGTTAAAACTAACTGAACAATCCCAAAAACTAGGGTTAATCTCAATTACAATTACAATCTCAACAATTATCTGGAAAATGTCTGACATCTCAATATTTAACAGAGAAGTCTGGTCCGCGATGGTCCTCCACTTGTTTGTGTGTGTGTGTGTCATGGATGTATAATATGAACTGGATAGAGCTCCGCCCCCTCTGCCTTGAAGACAATTTTTACATGGTGGCCACTGTGGGTACTGCAACAAAAAATCCCATGGGGCCCAAATAGCAATTTTCCCATTGACCGCAATAGTAAAAGAGACGCCTGTAAAAGTGTCCACAGGACACCTCGAGTCATTTTATAGATCTTTATATTCTATATTTTTAATTCATTGAGTTTCATATTTGAAAACCATTCCTAAAGGCCATAAAAAGCCCAGACAAATCTTATTTCTCAGAGTGACGTCACAGCTGTGTACGAGCACAGCCAAGCGCGGTCATGTGGCGTCTCGGGAACAGCGCTACTGTCAGTGAACCGTACGATATGAAAACTTTATGAGAAATGTAAATAAATGAACAGAATGAGGGGTTTTCGTTAACATTTTTTTTTTAATATTACGACAAAGCAGGTTTTAATTGTTTATTCGGCTCTCATTAACATTTATTTTCAAACATATTATCGATGTATGAACGAGCTGCTTTGTGGATTCATTGAGGAGAGGAGACTGACATGCTGCACTTTATCACTGTGTTCAGTCCCGGACATCGAGACACTGATGACGGTGTGGACTGTGGAGCTGTGACCGTGTGATGCACTGAGATCTGCGGTCACTTCACCACTGATTCCCGGGGAGGATGTTTGTCTTATCGTCACTATCGGTTCATGAAGTTACCGTTAAATGTGATGAACACGCGAATTATAGTTGAAGATAAGCGTGTTGAGTGAAGGAATCAGGAGTTATAAACCTACTTTAAAGGGACAATGTTTAGTATTTATGGGTTTATATAACCCAAAATCCACTTTTTTATACATATAATGTGCCCCTGCATTGTCTAGTCGCTGTATAATATTTTTTGTTTCATTTTCGTAGTGTTTCAAAAAGTCATGTAAAATAACATTGTCGCGGGGCCGCGGTTGCATTGCCACGGTTAGCAGCGAGACGCCATGTTTCTACTGGAGCCTGTAAGGACAAAACGCGAGAGAACAAATCAAGCGTCTCTTTACTTGTAGCGGAAGTCCCGCCTCCTCTCTCTCCGCTTCGTCTGCTACGGCCGCGGTAGCTCGCCCTCTCCCTCGCCTCACGAACCTCATCTGCTGACACGGAGAAAGACGGCCAGGACGACATTTGACCGGCTGAGGATACCGTAGCGCTAAGGGAAGGGAGGGGGTGAGCAGAGGAGCAGTTCTTTGTTGTAAATTTCAACCTTTCCTCTAGATGGCACTATAAAATACTTACTTCACCTTTAACACGTTGTTATTGTTCCGAATAATAATTATATAATTATATAAGGGAAATCAGGCAAAAACAACATGATTCCTGTAACAACACATAAACTAATATCCACGGTCAATAAAATAAACTATTTTTATTGATCGTTTTAATCTTTAATTACGTCACTGTACTTTTCAGCTTGCTGTATTCACTTCACTATCATTGTTTTTGCATTAATTTACAAATCCAGGGTTTAAACCCGAAGCTAACGTGACGTCAGTATGCAGGAAGTCCGCTAGCGCACGTCATTACCATACTCCTATCATGTCTTTCGCTGTTTCGCTGTGGACGCGCCGAGCAAGTCGATAACGCGAATGGCTCGTTCACATAGCCGAGAAGCATTATGGTAGTGACACTACTGCACATGCTCTATGGGCCCCATAACCCGGGAGTCAAAAACTTTTTTGGCATATGCGCTGGGTGAGCAGCTTCATAGGAATGAACTGAGCCAAAGGGCCGGTGCTCTATCCAGTTCATATAATACATCCATGAGTAGCAGTGACTGTTACACGCTCATAACATAGTTTACATGGCGTGGTTTTCTACAAAACTCACAAACACAAAATATTTCCACACCAGTGATTTCATGTTTAGTCGACCATCAGTTGGCAGCAGCTTCAGGTTAGCAGTGGGAGCTAACATGTAGTCGTGCTACAATGGCTTCAACCACATCACTGTGTTTTTCCCTCATCTGGTAGTTTGCAGAACGTCACACTGGGGGCGTGTCCCCAGCACTATTTATGATCAACAATTTTGTCCTCACCTTAAAAAAATGTTTTTTATCAATTTATCATTAAAACTCATTGGCTGCCATTGACGTCTGATAAGAGTCTACTCTTTCTTTTGGTAGTTTCAGTGTATACATAAAACACATGAAACAGGATTGACAGTCGTGCCGGGGGGCAGAGGGACCCTGGCCTCTGGGTCCCACTAGGAAGCCCCCGGTGAGGGGGGGTGACGGGTGGATGGGAGAAGGCGCAGCGAGTATACATGGGGTCCAATCGGGGGGTTGCTGTAAAGCACAACCAGAGCCGCCTGCCACCTTCTCCCAAGCCTTTCCAAGCCGACCTAGAGGCGGTCACGACGCAGCACCAGCAGAGGAGGCAGTTTTTTTGTATATGCATGTGTTTTCCTTTTCCCTAATGGTAGTGTCAGAGCCAGTCAATACACTGTAATGCAGTGCATATTGTAGTGAAACATCAAATTGATGCCCTTGTCCCCAACACAACCACCACTGAGTTCAAAGAATGATGTTGTTTGTTCTTCTTCTTCTTCACAGAGAACATAAGAAATGACCAGGAGCTGAGGATTGTGTTGGTGGGGAAGACTGGTGTTGGGAAGAGTGCCACAGGAAACACCATCCTGGGAAGAGAGTGTTTTATAACCGATTTCAGTCCCAAGTCTGTAACCACCTACTGTGACAAGAACAGAGCTACGGTCGATGGACAGCAGGTTGCTGTCATTGACACCCCGGGTCTGACTGACAGCAGGGGTGATGAGATGAAAGAAAAAACACAGAAAGCCGTAAATCTTTGCATCAACTTCTCCGCACCAGGTCCTCACATCTTCCTGGTGCTCGTCCCACTGGGCAGGTTCATTGACGAGGAAATACAGGCGGCGCAGAAGATTCAGGAAATATTTGGTGAGGCTGCCAACAGATACAGCATGGTTCTCTTCACCTATGGTGACCTTCTTCCCACTCCCATCGAAGAGTACTTGTCGAAAAGTGAAGAACTTAAACAGGTGGTGGCCAGGTGTAACGGCGAGTACCACATCTTCAACAACAAGCTGAAGGACTGTGAAAGCCGTGCTCAGGTCACTGAGCTGCTGAAGAAGATCAGAAACATCATGGAAAAGAACGGAGGAAGCCACTACACCACTGAGATGTTCCAGGAGGCTGAGAGGGCGATCGAGGAGGAGAAACGTAAACAAAAGGAGGCTGAGAAAAAAGTCCAGGAAGAGGCTGAGAAAAAAGTCCGGGAAGAGGCTGAGAAAAAAGCCCGGGAAGAGGCTGAGAAAAAAGTCCGGGAAGAGGCTGAGAAAAAAGCCCGGGAAGAGGCTGAGAAGAAGTGGTGTGTGCTCCAGTAAAAATCCAGCTATATATATACATACACAAACACACATATATATATAAACACTCAAAATAATAAACAGTACTTGTCAGTAAATGTGGTATTTGATGACTGATGCATGAAGTGATGCAGCAGAAAAAAATGACATATTGATGAAACTATTGGTTCTTGTAAAGTCTCTGTGTGTCTTTTGTGTCTCAGCAGTCCTGCATGTCTCACCTCTACATGACCATGTACTGCATAAGTACAGTGTATTTATGTCGTTTTAGCGCCCCTCTGGGCTTGTGTGGGCCTTTTCCACAGTGCCATTTGGAAAGCAAAAAATAAATACAATTTAGGATATACATATCTATATCTATAGATATATCTATATGTGTATATACACTATCAGGGTTTCCTAATGGACTGAACAATGCAGTAAAAAGTTAGATCTTACTCACTTGATGGAGCGAGATAAAGCAGATGTAATATGTCTGTAAGAAACACACTGGAGGAGACAGTGTTACAGAGATTTGATTATTTAGTGAGTTGACCAAAGATGGAGTTTTCTGGAGTCAGAGATGAGTTAAGTTGAAAAGCTTTATTTGAAGCAACTCAGATCTGAGGAGAACTGAGATAATGCCGAACATAAAACAAGTATGTTAACAGTTGGGCATCCTCTGTCAGTCTGCCTGTGAGTCCCAGAGTTAGGATATTTAAAGGTGCTTTCTCTGCTGATACATGGAGCTGACCTTGGGATGGACTGTGCAGTAGCGCTGTCAGTCGTCTGTCCCAGTCAGGTCAGGCTCAGCGAAAAAATATGAAGAGACTAATTCTGTAGACAACAGACTGGTGCAAGTACTGTGATTAGATAATTGCAGCATGCACTGTACAGAGTTGTTGAGGCTTGTACTTAGGACTGGGAGCTGATAACTTTAGAGAAGGGCGAATAATATTTTTTTTCCTTAGAGACAGGAGCATGAAAAGTTAAAAGGGATACTCCACCCATTTGCATTAAGCTTTGCATTGTTAGAAACCCAGTCATACTTTTGAATAGGCGTTCAACACTCTCTCATTCTCCCCTGAGACGGGAGAAGTCCGTATTTTCCGTCTTACAATTCCTCCGACAATGACGCAAAATTTTTCATTTTGCGTCATTGTTGGAGGAAGTGTAAAAGGGGGGGGCAAGAGCCCCTCTGCCCCAGCTCCTGAAGCTGAGTATCTAGTACTGCATCTATGAAGACTGTTGATGCTCATGATGAGCTATAAGTCAGATTTCTCTTTTTATGACCATTAATATTAAAAATGTAAATTCATATATATTGTGGTATATTTTCTAGCCTTTAGTGTTCCCCCATTAGAGTATTATTAGATGAAAAGTGATTTAATTTGGAGAAAATGGTTGATAAACACTTCAGAATTAGAGCTACTTTGTTTGCTGATGACAACTGCATCATTTATATTGTGTAAATCTAACTCGTCTAGTATAGTAATATAACAAAATCAGTAACCATTCAGCCTCGTTCCACAAGTCTTTACTGTTCAACTGTATTGTACACATGCATGAAGGATAAGGTGAAAAAATAACTATTATTCACAAAGGAAAATGTTTTACCATCATATTCAAGGGTACAAGATAAAACAAACAAGGAGCCAAATCTAAAAGCATGTCTAACACAATATGCAAACTAAATAAATAATGAAACATGTAGAGCGATGACAGAATCTGGGACAGCTGGAGGACACAGTGGTGAAGAGGAGCAGAGCTGGATGCTGTGAAGAGTTTCTCCAAGACTTGATTAAACCATGCTTCAACTGTAAAGGACAAGGAAAACAATTACACATAAAATATGAACGAAGATAAGACTTTTTTCCAAAAAAATAACCTTTGAGAAAAAAATGTCAACTGAATGAGCTGTGAACATTCTAATGCTGTCTATATAGGCTATGAATAACATTAGATGAAAATGACATTCTCCAGCGAAAAAAGGGTGTCTTTAGTTTGCTAACACTTTAGGTGCATATAACGTGTGTATAATTGTCTAGCCAACATTATTTTGACAATGTTGTCACTTTACTACCGACAAATATATCACATCGTACACTATGAGCAGAAACAGAGTGGAGTGTTAGCGTCAGTCTTACCTCTCAGGGACATCTTCCTGCTGGAAATGAACCGTGAACCCTCTGAGTTTCCAGCTTTTGTCTTGAGTGACTTCTCCAAAACTCGAAAACAAGCTTAGCATAGCTTAGCTTAGCCTTCCGGCTTCAAACATGTACCGCTCTGAATCTCTGACCGGCAAATAATGGGAACTTACTGCTTGTCCTTTCCTTGTTTTTACTGCACATCCCGGTATAGTTTAGCACCATAGAAAACAACCCTGTGTAACTTGTGTTGCGCCCCTGTAAAGGGGGTGATAGAAAAGAACGACACGCACACGATGTGACTCTGATCGATCCACTATCACAATGCATTTCTTTATCAACATGGTCAGTTTCACAAAATGCTTCACAACAGCATCACTTTGGTTAGTGACAACATTTGCAATAACTGACTATCATTTTACTCCTGAAGAAATACTCAAAATTACTCTTATAATTAAACAGAGAGATAAGTAGACTCAGTCATTAAATGATGTCATCAAAATATAACAGGATGTCTTTAAGCAAAAAATATGACTTTAAATGACATATAAAACAAAGTAATCAATGTAGACAGCATTTTAAACATTGCACCAAAAACTTTAACATAACATGCAATGTGCATGAAAAGAGTGACAATTATCTGCACCAGCACGAGTGCTGCTAGCAACAAGCTATGCTAAATAGAAGTTCACTTCCACAGCAACTTAATTCCAATGTCTGATTGAAACAACACATATTTTACTCTGCAGGTTTGTATAACATTTAAAATGCAAATACGTGATTAACCACGCTTAAACCTCTGTTCTTACCTGTAAAGGGGGTGATAGAAAAGAACTACACGCACACGATTTGACTCTGATCGATCCACTATCACAATGGACGAGCAAAAGCCACACGCTCCCCCACACAGGCTGAACCAGACATCCATAATCGAAAACCGATCTATATTTTAACCATACTATTTTCCAAAGTAAAGCTTACAGAATCAAAAGAAAACACATACAAATCACACAGTGCATTCTCCAAAACATTACAGAACACATTTTAACAACAGTTTATCGATAGAACACATTTTTACCCCATCTATTTTATAAATATCTTCCTCTTCTGCCTGGCAGGCTAAAGCAATGGATCACGCTTAAGCAATGGATCACTGATAATCTTAATCTGTAAATTATGACTCTTCATCTTCTATTGTGTCTTCATATATTATATTATGACTTCAAGCTACCTTTACTTAAATGTGTAAATATTGATTTAGCTCACATTTCCAGTTAAGTATTTATCATACCCAATTTCTTATAACCCTTACACTTGCAGGTCCGTGATGTATCTGCCAACTAATTCCTCTCGGGGATTTGTGTCTTTAGACAACTCACGCTGTCTGCCCATAGACGTGTCTGCTACTCTCGGAGAAACAATGGTGGCATTGGCGAGAGAGCAAGTGAGCGCAGGGCATTCTGGGAGTTGTCATTCGTGTACAAGAGCAATAAATGCACGTCACATGTCTACTACATAGATGACCTAGTTTTAATAGACATTCATCTTCTCAACGGTGGAGTGTCGCTTTAAAGAAATAATTCAATAGCCATGTATACTAAAGCAACATATACTTCCACAATTAGAGTGGCAACGATAATTAAGCCCAAAATAGGTTTTGAGAAAGAAAGATCTATTAAAAGATAAAGAGGGGAATATTATCTGCTCATATTCAGCCAACTTCAGAACTCATTGTACGGCGCTTCACAGTGCAGATGACCCAAAGCATACTAAAAGCAAAAGCAACCAAAGAGATTTATAAGGCAGATAAGTGGAATGTTATGCAATGGCCAAGTCAATCACCTGACCTGAATACGATCGAGCATGCATTTCACTTGCTGAAGACCAAACTGAAGGGAAAATGCCCCAAGAACGAGCAGGAACTGAAGACTGTTGCAGTAGAGGCCTGGCAGAGCATCACCAGAGATGATGTCTATGCCTTCCACACTTCAGACTGTAATTGACTGCAATGGACTTGCAACCAAGTATTACAGGGCGTCTACAAGTATAAACAAGTTAAATTTAAAACTTTTTACGACCTTTTAATACCACGTCTAAATGAAATTTACGACCAAACTTACAATGGAAATACATATCAAAAATATGTCGTACATTTTTTACGACATATGATGCAGCTAGCTTCGTGCGTGCTGGCAGGCACCGACCTCAACCAAGAATACTTGTTATTTCCAAGCCATTTGTGATTAAACTTGCACTTTCCCATGTTGTCGAGTGGTTAATCGATGCTGCCCGACACCTGTAGACGCTTTAGCATAAGTCATCAAAAGCTGCGCAGTAGGCTAGTGACCAGTTGAAGACGAGACCCAGACTCTATCAGCGGCAGTGATTGGGTCTCGTCTTTCACTTGTCACCCAACGGTGCGAACTACGTACCGTTACAGCCTCTGAACCAGCCCACAGACAACGCAACGGCTACCGGAAAAATAAAATATTCGAACTAGCAGAACAGATTGACATGACACAAGTATTTAAGACCCATGCGATCTGAATTTAAGACAATTTAATACTTTTTTATATATATATATATTTTTTTGGGGGGGCCTTTTTGCCTTTAATGATAGTATAGCGGAGAGAGACAGGAAACAGGAGGCAAAAGGATGGGGAATGACACGCAGGAAAGACCGCTTGGTGCGGGATTCTAACCAGGGTCACCTGCAGCGAGGACTACAGCCTCAGCATATGGGGCAGGTGCTCTACCAACTGAGCCACCACTGCCTTTTTAAGACTTTTTAAGGACCCATGGCCACTCTGTATTAAACAATGGAAGTTTGATTTATGATCGTTTAGTTTGTCCCATTACTTTTAGTCCCCTAAAAAGTGGGAGGCACATATAGAAAGTGTTGTAATTCCTACACCGTTCACTTGATCGGATGTAAATACCCTCAAATTTAAGCTGAAAGTTAGAGTTAAGGTGCAGTTAAAGTGCAGTTGAAGTAGGCCTGTCGCGATATTCAATAAATCAATTAATCGCACGATAATTAAAATTAGCTTGATCATTTTTCTGGCCGCGATAAATGCCATTTGCATGCTTTTTTGTTTTCCCCATCTCTCTCTCTCCCCCTCTGTCTCTCGGGTCCTAAAGTGTGTGAAATTTGATGTAGTTTGCATGCCAGGTGGCTAGGTGGCGCTGTGAAGCACTGCCATACAACAACACCAGGAGCGCACGCATGCGCTGAAACGTCCTTCTACTTCTCTCTAGTAGCGGCGAGTCGCCCACAGTCGAAAACCAAAACATTTGCCGTTTCTCAATACCCAAGTATGCCAGTATGTACTTGCTTACTTGGAAAGTACATACTTGAGAAGTACGACTGAAGAACATACTTGCCAAGCACGGGAGTACACGAGCATGATTCTTCAATTGGAACAGCAGTGTACTTCCTTGTTCTACTGTTTGAATGGCGGGTGGCGCGAAGCACTTAAGCCTCATTACCGCCACCTACAGTGTTGATGAATGAACATATATAATACTTTTAATAAATACATAAATTGTTGTTATTTTCACATTTTAAATATTTTATACACTATAAAATGTGTCCATTATATGTAAATACATATACAATGACAGTGCGACTTTCATATAAATCTAAAATTCAAAGTTACAATAAATGAAACATTAATATTAAACAAAAGTTCACACTGTCAGGTCAAAACGTTTGCATTAAAAACAAAACAACATGTCAACAACAAATCTATCGATCACACCAACTATGTAATGACGGAGCCGTCTGAACCAGCGGATCATTTCATCAGGACAGGCTCACCTCCGACAGCACCGCTGTCATACTATAAATACGTCATATCTTATTACACAAACCACATGTTTGGATTCTAAATGACTAATTTCTCGCCTCAAATGATTTCAAAACTTCGTTCCGGGACACAGAAATATGTTTATTTCAGGTTTATATTTGTATTTTATCCTGCTATGTTCCGCCGAAATGCATTCTGGGATATATGGCTTTTCCAAGTACGCTCAAGTCACCACCCGATGCATACTTGGTAAAATGGGCGGAGCGAGAACACTTCCGGGTATGAGAACCGTACTCGCTGCTCGCGTTCTTGAGAATTGGAACAGAACTTGGACTGAGGCTGATGACGTTTTCACAAGTACGGGAGTACGCAAGTATGGACAAGTACGCACAAGTATGGATATTGAGAAATGGCCATTGACTCGGCGTAATTGCTGAAATGACTCCTGGATAGGTATCAGAGCAGCTAAGGCGACTTGATGGATTCTAATCCACATGTTTGTTGTTGTTTGTCTGTACTGCACATGGATCTGACGTCAGCGTACAGGAGGATAGCCAGCATCGTGCCAGCGTGAGCAGCTCAGAAAACACTTTTGCGTTTTCAACCCTTTAGACGGGAACGTGACAGCGGAGCGTTTTTAAGATTTCCACTCTGGAGGGTGGGTTCATTTTTTGGTGTTTTTAAGTCGCCGTCTAAACCAAAGGCACATCTGGAGCGTTGCCGTGTAAAGCCAGAGTAACGATGAGTGAACCCTCATGTCAGTCACTTGTCAGTCGCATGGTGTGTGGGGAGGCGGGACTCCTGGCGTAGCCTACCACAGCAGAGTGCAGCTAATCAATTTTATTTATTGCTTTTGCTTGTTTGTTAATTTATTGTGTTCTAGTGTTAAATATTCTTTAAAAATAAAAGTTTATTTCTCTTTGAAAAGGTGTACCTGCATTATTATACAATTATCATTGTATTAGATGAAAATTATCTCAGTGTAAAAAACCAGGCCGCAGCCAACAAAACAATACAATGACCCCGGAGGATAACCAGGGGCCTCATTTATAAACGTTGCGTACGCACAAAAGAAGGCGTACGCCACTCTCTACGCAAACCGTGGGATTTATAAAAAGAGAACTTGACGGGAAAATGTGCGGTCCTCCACGCCAACTCTGACCCATGCGTACGCACATACCTGGGGTAAAGCGAAACTGCGCCACTGATGGCAGAAGAAAGAAACGGGAGAAATGTGTGAAACTGATCGTGTAAAATAAATTATAAGTTATATTACCTCTCATATATGAACAGTTTATTTGCAAGAAATGGATACAAACAATTAAATTTCTACAGCGAACAAACAAACTAACTCCCTGGAGTGCACACGGGAACCATATGATTTAGGACAATAGTAAGACAACAGAAGGGCAAATTATGTATTCACTGATATCAGGGTAATTCTCACACGTGTAGCAGATACCTAATCGATGGGCATATAAAGGAAGGTACTCACAATGCGTCATGGCGCACAATGCTTTAGCACTGTTAGAGGATATGGCAAACGGAAGGATACGGAGGGAGCGGAACTTCCGAGACGAGATCCACTGGCCAACAGTGATGAGTGGCTGATGAGCCGTTTCCGACTCCCACGAGCTGTCCTCTTGGATCTGTGTGCGGCATTGGGCCCATCCTTAGAGAGGAGCACCCACAGAAACCACGCCGTGCCAGTCCCGCTCCAAGTGCTCACAACACTCGGGTTTCTGGCGAGAGGTGTTGTGCCAATGTAGGTATCCCCGACAGAAAGTGTTTACCCTGGACAGGGAGGCGGAGGCGGAGAAACAGTGGTGTGCTTGCTTTCACCCAAGTAAATTAAAACTAAAAATTGCATTGTTTAATGATTTATTTTATGTATACACATACTAGTCTATAACCTCTGGTATTATGAACAGCTTTCTTCTATTCTAGCCCAAAATATATGGGGGGATACAAATTATGGCAGACAGGTAAACAGTCTGAAATAATGTGTTTCCCCCATATCTTTGCCAGAGGTTATAGAGTAGTATGTGAAGTATACATAAAATACATCATTAAACAATGCAATTGTTTTAATTTACTTGAGTGAAAGCAAGCGCACCACTGTTTCTCCGCCTCCGCGGCAACACTTTCTGTCGGGGATACCTACATTGGCGCGACACCTGCATTGGTGTCCCCCGAAACCTCCTTCACCACTTCACTCAGGAGGGATTCCCCGATGATCCCCGCCAGTTTTTCATCCAGCGGGGTGAGCTCCGGTTGGCCTGTTCCTCGCCCGTGGCACAGACGCTCTGCCTGTGTGACTCCAGGCGCTTTTTGGCGTCTACTTTAATGTCTGATCACTTTTTTTTCACCTCGGCCACACTCCGACCTTCTGAGGAAACAGCATTGACATTATCCGCCACATGCTGTACACTAGAACACCAAACAATAAAGCCTTCCTCTTCTCCACCTCCCCGACAAGTACTTCCACCTCGTGAAATTACGTTATTTGGCATTTCTCTCCGATTTCTGCATGATTTCAGTCATGAATCAATATTTATGAGGGGCGTTTCTCTGAATATTTATCGGCAAATATGGGCGTGGTATGACCCGCAAACAGGTGCGCCACATTTAGAGTGGATTGTGATTTATAAAGGGAAATCGGCGTAGGACGTGCGTGCGCACTGTTTTATAAATCAGGATATTTTTGTGCGTAAGCACTTTCTGTGCTTCGTGCGTACGCCAATTTTGACGTCGGTCCTACGCACAGTTTTCAGCCAGTACTGAAAATAATAAGAAATTAGACGCCCTTCTTTTAGGCAGGACGCCCTAAAGATGCCCTTTTTTTCCGGTAACCACCGAAACGGTGTTGTGATGAAGCGCGGGTAAAGACAGGCACGTGCTGGCCGTAGTTTTTGCTGCCAGCACGTGCTCGTTAGGTGTCCACCAGAGTGAAGTACAGTGATCTGGATGAAATGCCGTCTTCATTTGTGTAGCGCTTGTGTTATGTCCTCCACCCCCGTCGTAAACTAAAGCTCAACCTCATTCGCACTGCACACACACGCTTGGACGCGAACAGCCACTCGAGAGAACAAGCCGGTGACGCGCGCACCATCATCTGAGAGCGCAGGGAGCCTCCTCAACCTCCGTGGTCGTGAACTTTACGTGTTTGTGACACTTCGACTTTTTTTGAACTCCCCGAGACTCTTCTCTCTCTCTCTCTCTTTGAGAAGTTAACTAAAAAGATCAGCTCATCTGATGCATCTGTTATTCCCTTAATTACAGCGCTAAAGCGTCTTCTAAAGAAAGAATGAGACCACGGAGTAAAAACAATGAAAAGTGCGCACTTGAGAATCTGTCAACAGTTTACTACCTGTATTTCATCGCGATTGTACTCGATCCTCGTCATAGAAATCATCATGTACGTCTCATATATGAATGTGGGGATGAAACTGCGCACAGAGAAATTATATATTCCATCCATACGAAGGGTCCGCTTACAGTGGCGCACAATGCAGGAGAGAGAAGAGCAGAGTCAGCAGGGGCAGTGCGCAGAAAAAAAAGGCCCGCACCAGATGAGGGGCACCCTCAATAATTGCAATGCCTTGACTTTAATGATGTGAGTACACACAGTCCCAGCCATAACAACAAAATTATATTGAAAAAGTTATAAAATAAAATAAATGTTACAAAATTGGCCCAAAAATTAATTTCGGTTTTTCAGGGTTTTTTTCCCCCATTTTGAGTTACTTGCCCTTACGTCACCATAATGGTCCTTCAAAAAGCCTCAAAATGCCCCAATTTTTTTCAAACCTTATTTTTGAGTGCATTTACAGTCTGGACCAGTGAACTCAGTTTGAAGACAATTTGAGACAATTGAAGAGGAAAGAAAAACAGTAAGAATGGACAATTGTTAGAGAGGACAGAATTGAAGAGGACAGGAACACAGAGGCAGGGTCAATTGGAGGTCTATTTCAGGTGATTTTCAAAAACTTTCAAGGGCCTTGAATTTTATATACTGTATATATATACTGTACTTATGCAGTACATGGTCATGTAGAGGTGAGACATGCAGGACTGCTGAGACAGTAAAGACACACAGAGACTTCACAAGAACCAACAGTTTGATCAACAGTTTAATCAAAATGTCATTTGTTTGTCATCAAATACTACATTTACTACATGTAAGTATTGTTGATCATTTTGAGTGTATATTAGGGCTGCAACTAATGATTATTTTGACAATCGATTAATCTGTCGATTATTTTTTCTATTAATCGGATAAAAAGGAAAAAAACACAATTTGATTCCACAACGTCACATTATAAACCTTTATTCAGTTAATTATCGTCAAATGTACCTTTTTTCGGTAAATTTATGTCCGTTTTGACGACTTTGGTCGTACATTTTTCTCTCTGCAAATGTTGTTCTCTGCTGTGTCCGCCGCCTTCTTCCAGAATCACGTCACATGAGCTTTACGAGGCTTTGGTTGGTTTACTGCCCCACATTAGGGGGGAAGCTACTGTACGTGTTATAACGTAGACCCAACGATTATTGAATTAGTTGTTGCAGCCCTAATATATATAGCACGGTGGAAATGTGACTTCAGATGATCAGGTGATTTTTACAGGATGACACACCCTGAACGAGCTTTTTTCTCAGCCTCTTCACGGGCTTTTTTCTCATGCTCCATCTGTATCCTTTCTTTTTCCTTTTTCTTTTCCTGTTCCTGTTCTTCCTTCATCTTCCTTCTCTCCTCGTCCATACGTTCTTTCATATTTCTCTCACATTCTTGAATTTTCCTCTCCATCTCCTCCCTCATCGCCCACATCCTTCTTGCCTCCTCCTGCTGCTCTCTTCTCTCAGTCTCTCTCTTTGCCTCCATTTCTCTGTTAAATTCATTCATCTTTCTCTCATTGTCTTCTTGAATTTTCCTCTCCATCTCCCTCACGCTTTTTACCTTCTCCTCCTCCTTTCTTCTCTCCGTCTCTCTCTTTGCCTCCATTTCTCTGTTAAATTCTATCATCTTTTTCTCATAGTCTTCTTGAATTTTCCTCAACATCTCCTCCTTGTCTTTACGCATCTCCTGTTTTTCCTCTAGGAGGCGTCGTTTCTCCTCCTCGATCGCCCTCGTTCTCTCTTCCTCTATCTTTACTCTCTCCTTCCTTCTCTCCTCTTCCATCTCCTCCCTCATCCTTTTTGCCTCCTCCTCCTGCTTTCTTCTCTCCATCTCTCTCTTTGCTCTCTCCTCTTCCATCGCCTCCCTCATCCTTTTTGCCTCCTCCTCCTGGTTTCTTCTCGCCATCTCTCTCTTTACTCTCTCCTTCCTTCTCTCCTCTTCCATCTCCTCCCTCATCCTTTTTGCCTCCTCCTCCTGCTCTCTTCTCTCCGTCTCTCTCTTTGCCTCCATTTCTTTGTAAAATTCTTTCATCTTTTTCTCATATTCTTCTTGAATTCTCCTCTCCATCTCCTCCTTCTCTTTACGTATCTCCTCCTGTTCTTTCTCCAGGATGCATCGTTTCTCCTCCTCCATCACCCTCTCAGCCTCCTGGAACATCTCATTGGTGTAGTGGCTTCCTCCGTTCTTTTCCACGATGTTTCTGATCTTCTTCAGCAGCTCAGTGACCTGAGCACGGCCCTCACAGTCCTTCAGCTTGTTGTTGAAGACGTGGTACTCGCCGTTACACCTGGCCACCAGCTGTTTCAGTTCTTCACTTTCCAACAAGTACTCCTGGATGGGAGTTTCAAGAAGGTCACCATGAGTGAAGAGAACCATGCTGTATCTGTTGGCAGCCTGACCAAAAAGTGCCTGAATCTTCTGCACCACCTGCATTTCTTCATCAGTGAACCTGCCCAGTCGGATGACCACCAGGAAGATGTGAGGACCTGGTGAGGAGAAGTTGATGCAAAGATTTAAGGAATTCTTTGTACGTTCGTCATCAAACCTGGTGTCAAACAGACCCGGGGTGTCAATGACAGCAACCTTCTGTCCATCAACTGAAGCTTTTTCCTTGCCACAGTTTAAGGTTACAGACATGGCACTGAACTTAGACCAAAAACCTTCTCTTCCCAGGATGGTGTTTCCTGTGGCACTCTTCCCAACACCAGTCTTCCCCAGCAACACAATCCTCATCACCTCATCATTTCTTATGTTCTCTGTGAAGAAGAAGAACAAACAACATTAGGGCTGCAACGATGAGTTGACGTAATCAATTACGTACATACACATATGTATATGTATACAATAGAATAGAAATCCTTTATTGTCATTATACACAGTACAATGAGATGTATACATATATATATATATATATATATATACATACAGTATATCTATCTATCTTTTAACTGTGGGTGATTGCGACCTCTGCTGGTGCTCTTTATTTATGCAGGGTAAAATTTTTCCACAATATGCATTCACACACTCAGTTAAAATAATTATAGTCTACTTCTCCTTCTCCCAAACAACCAGCTGTTATAGCTTCACTTACTAAAAGTAAATGTACTACATTCTGGTGTATAACCAGAACGGTATAATATGTATGAAAATATTTATGTTATTTATGTTTTTACGCGTCACTTTCGCTTCCGGTATGTCCGCCGTGATATTGATAATTAAGAAACGAAAAAAGTAATTTGCAAAAACCGAAATCGGGCCGTTTATTTGAATTTGTTTTGAACCAAAAACGAGAAAACGGCGAAACAAGCGTGGCATTTCCGTTTCTCGTTCATTGGTTTAAATGAAAAAACAAACGATGAAAACATACACAGACCCACATAATACAAACACAGATTGTCTGAGAACAAAGAGTGAAAACAGTGACTCACCTTTGCTGCGGCTCATGTTGACGTCTGGTCCTGTAACAGAGCTGAAGAATGAAGAATGTGTTCGACCTCAGCGTCTTTTAAAGCTCTCAGCCACACCCCGACTGTCAAACTGAAAGTAAAAGTCAAAATCCTTGATCTCGTGTCCCAGTAGAGACAGTGAGGTCGTTCACAGAGGGAGGTTGAATAACATCCTAAATTTGTTTTTGCTTCATATAACAAAATAATCGTTAAAATATGTGAAGGAAATAATTTTTTTTATTCACAGATTTGAGAAACATCGCTCATGAACTAAACAACTCACTCAAAAACAGAAAAGCAATTTCAAATGAAAAAAAGTAATCTAAATTATTAATTTTAGTCATTTTCATTAATTAATATTCACAAAATTGAGATACATTTATCTCATTAAATCAGAGAAATTAAGTGTTCCTCTTGCACAGAAAGTTAAGGTATAGTCTTCTGTAAAGGACAATAAAATATATCTAATCTGATATGGATCGGAAAATTTAAATCAGTCATATGAACATTTGAACGTCCTCACCTTGACAAACTGCTTGTACAGCTCTCTGACCTCCTTCAGCTTCTGGCTCTGCATCACTCTGGCCTGCTGCAGGATTTTCTGCTGCTGCCAGAACAGATTCTGTCCAGACAAACACAGTTTTCTCATCATAAGAAATTGATAAATCGATTATTATTTTCATTTATTCACAAAACGGAGATTAATTTATCCTGTTAAATCACAGAAAGTGACTCACCTTTGCTGCTGCTCATGTTGACGTCTGGTCCTGTAACAGAGCTGAAGACTGAATGAAGAATGTGTTCAACCTCAGCATCTTTTAAAGCTCTCAGCCACATCCTGACTGTCAAACTGAAAGTAAACGTCAAGCTCCTTAATCTAATCTGACCTCTAATCTATACAATACCATATACCTTTATTGTCCCATTGGGGAAATTCCCAGTGACAACCAGGTATTATTTACACAGCACAAACTTACTTGTACTGAAAGTTTGAGAAGAAATCTCAGCAGCAAATATACATCTGCATCATTTGAATGCTGGAGGATTTTTCCTCTTTCGTCAAATATTTGTACGATTATAATCTATAACCACTGGACTAGCTTCTGTCATACTCAACATTTAAGCCTGTGGTGTTCTTCTGCACACGTCAGCAGTAGTATCCCACCTCACCCTTGGGTGGTGGTACAAGTCTGGACACAGGGAATACAGCAGGGGAGTCTGGGTGTCGGCTGGGTCGAGGGTTGCCAGGTCAAGGCTCGGTTGACTTTCCTTGGCTTCTTCTGTTGTCAAAACTTTTTTATTTTTAATACTTAATACTCCACCTACTGTAGGGGCAGAAGTTCAGTTTGTGCATGCGCTGTCCACGCAACACACCAACACACTTTTTGCACACGGTTTCAAACTCTGGACTACACCTTGATGCAATTTGCGTCATAACCAGGGCCTTTACTCTCTGCTGAGTCCCCAAGACTCCCCGCACCCATGGGGCACGAAGAAGAGATTTTGGTCGTCATGTCTGTAGATTCTCCTCCTCCCATGAGCTAAGTGCTATGTGCTACAACCTGGCTAACAATAATAATGCTAACTAAAGCTGACCTCGCAGCCACTGCCCTTAGCCATTTTGCTAGCCTGGCAAACCAGAACCACAGTAGATCAATATGTTTGGTGTGGGCACCCACAGTTAGCAGGGCTCAATTCAAGGGGCAATCGGAGCAATAAAGAAGGCGACGTAGTCAGAGCGACAGAATGGGCAAGTGTTCAGCTTCACCAAAGAATGTTAGTTGTAAATTTACATCTAGCAGAGACCACACACAGAACAGTCGCAACTCTGTCGTCATTATGTTAAGCCCGCCCACCGACTCTATACACGATATGATTGGTCAACCCAGAGTTTGGAGTTTGTAGAACCCTGGCTGCAAATAAAATTTGCTACCGCTAGGGTACGTCTAGGCTACCATCTTGTTTCATTTATTTTATAACAATTTATAAAACGTTCTGATTTGTTTGGTGATCATTTGGCGTCATTTTAATTGTAAACAAAACATTGTAATTTGATTGGAGACCGTGTCAAGACATCACACACAGTAATAACCAGTTTTATTTGGCTGAGGGGCCTCTTTCAGATACCAGGGGTGAATATGATGAGGGCTCCTATTAAGATATATCACATAACCTAACTAGGGCTCCTTGTAAAGTCTGCCTCAGCCCTCCCTCCCTCCCTCCCTCCCTCCCTCAGCATTTACAAGAAATTGCAGCACTTCTTCTAAACTGCAGGAACTTTATGACGGAGCATTTCTAAAAAAACAAAACAGCACAGTTCTTTGCCCACTGCCAGATTAATGAGTGGCAGAGGCACAATGTGCAATTCATATCTGAAGAATGACTTTATGTCACTGATAAACTGTCCTCCACAACAGCAAACTGAAGTTTGTGTCACTTTTAAAACCAAGAAGTTAATGGAGATTAAATTAAATTGGAGAAATCTTTTCATGAATAAAAGCGTGTGCAGCTTTATATCTACATATAGCTCACATTGCAGGATAAAGACTAAAATCATCCAGAAATTATTCAGAAGTTATACGAGATCCCTTTCCTTTTTTATTATGCAGTCTGCAGGAGGACACGATGCTTGGTCACCACCTGGATCGACTGTGACAGACGAACACGTGACGCAGCTCGTCACTTGTGCAGCATGTTGTAAATCTGCACAGAGTCGTTGTGGTACTTGCTCTCGCTGTGTTTCTTCAGACTGTCCGTCTTAAACACCCGGGAGCCTCTGATCAGACCCAGTTTGTGGAACTGTTTGTCGGCGTAGAGGCGACACGCGTGGCACCACATCACATCTCGGGTCGGCGAGTAGCGGAGGAACGGGAAAGTGGCGAGCCAGGACTTGACGTATCGAAGATGCGGACGTTTGGGCTCGGACAGGAGCGCGTGAAACTGCGGCAGCGGAGACGAGGAGACGTCTTTCGCCATTTCTGCTTCTTCATCGTTGTCATGGAGATTGTCCTGAGTAGGAGACAGAGGCTTCATCCCTGTGGACGGACACACACACACACACACACACATCCCCACAGAGAGTTCACAAGGTTGTCAATTCCCCCGTTTTCCATTAAACACAGGTAAACCCTGGTAAATTCCATCACTTCTGTAGGAGCAGTGACATGATGCATTCAAAGACCCTGGTAAATTTCATCACTTCTATAGGAGCAACGACATGATGTATTTAATGACCATGGTAAATTTCATCACTTCTATAGGAGCAGCTACATGATGCATTCAAAAACCCTGGTAAATTGAATAACTTTTATAGGAGCAGCTACATGATGCATTCAAAGACCCTGGTAAATTTCATCACTTCTATAAGAGCAGCTACATGATGCATTCAATGAGCCCGGTAAATTGAATAACTTTTATAGGAGCAGCTACATGATGCATTTAATGACCCTGGTAAATTTCATCACTTCTATAGGAGCAGCTACATGATGCATTCAAAGACCCTGCTAAATTTCATCACTTCTATAGGAGCAGCTACATGATGCATTCAAAGACCCTGGTAAATTGAATTACTTCTATAGGAGCAGCTACATGATGCATTCAATGACCCGGGTAAATTTAAACACTTCTGTAGGAGCAACTACATGATGCAATCAATAAACCTGGTAAATTGAATCACTTCTGCAAGAGCAGAGACATGATGGGTTCAAAGACCCTGGTCAATTTAAACACTTTCCTATGGTCCACAGTGTGTTGATTTTAATGGAGGAGCTACACGAAGCATTCAAGGACCCTGGTAAATTTGATTAATGGGGTGTAATCATGGATTTCAGTGTGAAAGCACTAAACCTTGCACTAACCATTGCTAATCAATCACTGGTCTTAGTTTTTTTCTTGTTGCTTAGCAACCAACTTCTTCCTGTTTGCAGTAGAACAGTGAATGTGAAGTGTGGTAGTTGCTGGACAGTTTGTTTTTATTCTGACAAAGATAAGTACTAATGTGGGCGGAGACTCGGTCAACAATAAAACCTCCCGCGTCTCTCACGTCTTCTGCTTCTAATAACTTGTGACTTACACTCAGTTCCCTCCTCCTCCTCAGCCGCAGCCATGTTGGGGACGGGTGAGGTCAGTGCGTCCTGCTCTCGTCCTGTCAGATACAACAGCTGCTCCTCCAGCTCCTCGATCCTCTTCCGCATTTTGACACAGTTCACACACAGGGGCGAAGAGGACGAGGGACAGTCACACGTCCGTCTCTGTGTCCGTCTCTGTGACGGGGCTGTGGACCTGCTGCTGGCCTCCAGAGAAGCCTCCAGAGCGTCCCTGAAGAAGTCCTGGAGACACCAGTTTGCCTCAGTTAGAGGGCCAGTGTGCAAAATGCAGGTAAAATTCATTATATTATATAATTATTAGGGCTGTCAAAAGATTAAAAATTTTAATCAGATTAATCAAAGGGTAGCTGTGAATTAATCACGGTTAATCAGGATTAATTACCATTCGTAAATATGCCAAAAAAATTCTAATTTTCTCTTTATATTGTTGTAGGAACGGAGAGATAAATAAAGTATGAGAAAATATAAATGTAAAGAACAATAAAATACTGTAAATAACTTGTAAAAACCTTACTTAGTAAAAAATAAATATTACATTGTAAAAAACCCACATTATAAGACAATAGAAATAAATAGAAAAAATAAAATGCTGTAAATAACTTTAAAAAAAAAAAAACTATACATGTACACTGTAAATAACTCACATTATAAACAAAATATAAAGTATAGAAGTTAAAGTGATAGTTCGGAATTTTGGACATAAGACCTATTTTCCAACTCAGTCGGTGTGATGGAGACGTCTGGAGACGTTTTCAAGAAATTTCATTCAGTTCTTCTAGTTGCAGAGTTCGCTGATGCTATGGCTAGCGCAAGTCAATGATACAAGTTAGCATGGCATTAAAAACACTCATACCGACTCCACAGTGCACCCGAGGTAAATCAATTGTAACGGCAGACTATCGATGTACATATCTGTGTTGATAGAATGTTTAAAATAAAACCAACATTGCAATTTGAAGGATTTATGTCTCAGCAGCAGCAGCAGCGCGTCATACTTCCGGCAGCGGCGGACTGGTTACGCTGCCGGAAGAAAAATGTTCACAAGCTTCACAAGCCCTTTGTTGTTGATCGTGTATGTAAATTCCTATGCTAGAAAAACACCTTGAACGCACCAGTTACATGCCTGCAGTTAACGAGTAACGTGTGGATCAATAATATGGAGAGCACACATTTGAAAGCACTGCAGAAAGATGTAGATGTTGTCCTACATTTCTTCTCAACCAAAGGCTGCCTTTCTGTCGTGTTTCCACGTTCTCTCCTCATTATTGATCCACACACGTCACTTGCAGCTGCAGTAACACTGGTGCATTCAAGGTGTTTTTCTAGCACAGGAATTAACATACACGCCACGCAGCCCATTAATCGTTTTTCTTCGATTCTAATGTTTTTATGATCGCGAGAAGCCAAAATCATGGTCACTCTATGCATTACGGTGAAACGCAGTAACAACGGGTAAATGGACATTACTATGGGGTATATGGAGCGGGGGTTGGGACGACGGTGCATGACAATAGGTGATAAGTGGTGACAGTATGGCTGTGGATAGTAAGTTAGATCGACACTCCCCTGGAAGCAGTGGGTGTGTGTGTTTACCTGGGTCTCATTCACATGTAAATGACCAGGCACAAAACCGAGCATTCTGAAAAAGGCTGTTTTGGCAGAGTTATTGAACTGCTATTGTGCTTCATCCTTATGATATTTTGACGAAAGCATGACACAGACATGTTCATTCATTAGGGCATCAGGAACTAGTTTAACTTGGGGTAATAGGGTATATATGGGCTCTTTAAGGAATAATTTTCATGAATTTTTGAAATTCATGAAATCAGGAAATGATCCATTTGCCCTGATGCACTTTGCCAGTGAGCTGACTTTCTTCCCAAAAACAAAAAGTATCTCGGAATGACTTGAAATTTAACATCATTCCAGTCGGCATCGCCCTGAACAAGAATCTGTTGAAAATACTTGCTAACCGCTTAAGGAATAATTTTCATGATTTTTTGAAATTGAGGAAATGATTAATTTGCCCTGATGCACTTTGACAGTGAGCCGACTTTCTTCTCAAAAACAAATCTCGGAATGACTTGAAATATACCATCATAATAGTCGCCCCACACAGTCACAGTAATATGGAAGCAAATTTGTGCCATTATTCAAATTAAAATGAATAATGGCAAAGCAGATGGCAAAGCAGAAATGCTTTTTCATTTTCAAAATGGAGCTGAATTTTTTGACCCATAAACAAAATGAATAATCAATATTTCAAAATGCATTTTCATTTTCAAATTCAAGAGTGCTCATTCTGTGACTTAATTAAAACTATAAAGAAAATAACATTTAAGATTTAATTTTCAAAATATCCTCCAGCAAAAAGGTAACAAAATTCAATTTGAAATGTCAAATTTGAAAATTAAAATGCATTAGGTGAAATGCTTTTTCATTTTCAAAATGTAGCTGCATTTTTTGACTCATAAATAAAATTAATAATCAATATTCCAAACTGCATTTTAATTTTCAACTTCAAAACTGCTTATTCTGTGCCTTAATTAAAAGACAAAGCAAACGGAGAAATGTTTTTTCGTTTTTTAATTTAAATAATGGCACAAATTTGCTTCCATACAGTAACAGTTCAGCTGTTGAGGCCGCTGTCCTACCATGAAGTCGATGCGCGTCCTCGTCTCAGTCGGACGTCGATCCTGGTCACCGTTGGTGGGTTTACGCTGCAGAGCTGACAGCAGAGCTCTGGCTTCTCTCCAGGGACGGAGGACCGGACCGGCCTGATGTCCAGCACCTGAAACACAGGGAAATACATTTGTCATAAAACTGGGAAAGTGGAATGACCAACATACATTTGCCACTGTTGCTAAAATATCAATATTAATATCAATAATGCACCATAAATGATTATCATGTGTGTATGTGAGCATCAAAAGCACAAAAAATTATAATTTTGCCCTTCAAACTTTGCTTTTATTAGCAAAACTGTTTTCAGCTGTGCTAACATCATTGCACAAGGGTTTTCTAATCATCCAATAGCCTTCTAACGCCATTAGCAAACACAATGTACCATTAGAACACTGGAAATGGGCCTCTATACACCTATGTTCATATTACATTAAAAACCAGACGTTTGCAGCTAGAATAGTCGTTTACCACATTAAAAATGTATAGAGTTTATTTCTGATTCAATTAATGTTATATTTAATGAAAAAATTTGACTTTCCTTCAAAAATAAGGACATTTCTAAATGACCCCAAACTTTTGAACGGTGGTGTATACATTTTTCTGGTGATGTTGATGTAAATCACACCTTTTACAGCGTCCGCTTCCTTGTGACTCGGCTCATGTGAGGGTCTGGCGTCCGTCGGCCATCGTTGCTTCTGGTCTGTCGCCACCGGTGACGGTGGGAAACCCTTGACCTCTGCTGCGCTGCTGCGTCTGTCGCCGTGACCCAGGTGCAGCGACGGAGCCCAGTCCAGATCAGACTCCAGCATCTCATACGCTGGTTTACCTGAGAACACGCGACACACAAGAGAAGAGAATCACAAGACAGAAAAGTACTTTGTGGTACTCTGAGTGTGTACTTACTGCCTCAACACTTGTTTTAAATGACCTTTTAAAAAAAAGAGAACTTTTCACTTTCACTGTAGTGTTTTTGAGTACTTGTGGTACTTTCCAGTCTAAGTGTATCTTTTACAGTAGTAGTGCTAACACTTCTGGTAAGTGAAGAGCTTTATTCACAAAAAATAAAAAAAAAGTACTTGTAAAAATGTTATATTTACTTTTACTGAAGTACTCAGAGTATTCTTGGTGTTTTACTTTTGGCACTTTAAGTGAAGGACATGGAGGAGGAGTACTTTTTACCTTTACTGTTTCACCACTATATTTTACAGCCTAGTCTCAGTACTTCTGGTACTTTAAGTGACGTATTTTTACTTGCAAAAGAGTACCATTTATTTGTACTGTAATACTCAGTCCTTAACTGAAATTTCCAGAGGTACTCTTTCACTTGTAATAGAGTATTTTACAGTAGTACTCTCAGTACTTCTAGAGTTTTTAAGTGATGAGCTTTAAATAAAAAACACAACTTTATTGTAGTACTTCAAGTACTTCTGGTATTTTAAGTGAGGGACCTTTACTTGCAAAACAGTGCTTTTTACTTTCACTGTAGTAGTAGTACTTAAGGCTACTTCTGGTATTGCAGAGAGTGGCTTTACTATTAACGGTGTACTTTTTTTACTTTGAATGTAGTGGTTCAAGTACTCTTGGTACTTTGACTTTTAACTTTTACAGAAGTTACCTGTTAAAGCAATGGAACTTTAAAGTAGGGCCACAGTGTTTGGTGCTTTTTACAGAAGTACTTGTGCACTACAAGTACTTCAAGTACTTTTGTGCCACATGTACCTGCTGAAGCCTGTGGTGCGTTCACTGACCGGACAGGAAGTGTCTGGAACACACTCTCATGGAGGACGGGATGTGGTCGAAGGAGATGTTGCTGTGGCGGACGGCGGCCACCCAGGCCGCCCTCCTCCGCCGCGTCAGCTCCGAGACCTCCGCGCCCTCGTTCATCCTCCAGGCGGGGAAACAGTGGAAGGTGAGCTGGTTGGGGAGTTTCCTCCCGCGGTGATCATGTGACCCGTTGCGGCAGCTTCGTATGCAGCAGAATCTCCCGCCCATGGCGAAAGTTAAACCAACGCAAAAACAGCAACAGCTGGAGGACGAAAAACAAAACAAACCGCGACGAACAGCAATGGCTGCCGAGCAGCTCCCGGAGGACGTCACGTGTCCAAACAAACGTCCACACGATCACGACAATGTCACCTTGCGACACATGCTCACATCACCATGGCAACAAAACCACGACGGTGGCTGAAAATCGATTAAAACAACATGTAAGAAATATCACTGGAGACGCTTTAGGAGCGAGTTTTAAACGAGTTACTGCGGAGTGTAATGCCACTTCCTGTTTCCGCCGAATGCGGGCGGAAGTTGCACCTCTGGTTAAAACAATTCCTCTAAAGTAAATACCGCCACCTTGTGTACAAGAGTGAAACATCATGTTCAAATACTCGTCACTATCTTGACAATTTTGAGTAGTTATTTATTTACCTGTGTTATTTTGTCCTTTACCCCGCAACAAATTCCTACATAACTTATTATTATTAAATATCCTTGACTGCAGTAATGTTTGTTATTTTATTGTTTATACAAAAGTCCTCAGAGTTCAATTAACTGGTTTAATTTAATTTGATTTGAAAATCTGACATCTGACAATGTAATATGCGATTATGATGCTAATTAAAATAATTTGGGGAAAAAAATGTTAGCAGAGGATGGTTTCGATCCATCGACCTCTGGGTTATGGGCCCAGCACGCTTCCGCTGCGCCACTCTGCTGGGCAACACATAGGGTGGACTACGGTGTCACATTAATTATGTATTTTTATTTCAATAAGGACAGGTTTCTGACAACCAAAAGGACGTTTTATTATTAAAAAAAAAAAAAAAAAATGTTTTTTACCCTGTTTCACCCCGATCAACTTTCATGTTGATTTTCACCTCTGTTGCAATATTGCATGTATTCATTCACCCTTAATTTTAATTCTGATGTTTAAAGTCAAATACTAAACTGGGATTTTAGTCAGCATTGGTGAGATTTCGGAATTAAAGTCATAATTTGGAGAAAAAGTCAATATATATATATGTATACTATATATACATTTAAAGGTGACATATGTAAGAATGTGGCCAAAAACGGTTACTACATTCAAATTCAAAATACAGAGGTAATACTTCTGTATAATAGGTTTTGTTTTCTGACGTAACTGGCAACCCATGGTTGCTCGGCAGCTGAGACTCTACTGACTGCAATGATTGGTAGGTGGCGCCACATGCCAAAACCTGATTTGCAGTCTGAAAAAGTTTTTTTTTAATGCAAATATTTTGTCTGTACAGTTGTTGTTGGTGCGTTCAGTTTGTTATATGAACATTATTCCTGAGTCTGTGACATTAGGAGGATTTTATGGCCAGTTGCTTTAGATTTATAACATAGTGCACCTGTAAAGTCTGAATTCTGAAGATTAAAGTCAGAATTCAGGGAGTAAAAAGAGAATCCTGACATTAAAAATCAGGATTCTGAAATTCTGAGATTTTTAAGTCAGAATTCTGAAGATTAAAGTCAGAATTTAAGCCAGAATTCCACCATGTGGTCGGACGTTAAGATACAGAATAGGTTTAGAATTCTGAGAGAAATGGTTTCAGCTCTTCTTCAACAGAACATGGTGTTAACTTTGCAAATTATGTCCTTGTTTATAGAGAAAATAGATGAAAATAATGCAGGACATTTGAGTGGACGCCAGCGTGACTGACAGACGTTCACGAGCTTCTGTTTCTCGGTCAAATCACGAATCTCAGGGCTTCAGAACGTATGAGACATGAAACCTGACCTCAAACAGAAGAGGAAACCATCGCTGCTTTTCACAATTTATTAACAAAATGATAAAATAAATAAATACAAATTGATCAAATGCTCCTAATATCAACTCCTCCCCATGTTCCCTACAGTATTTTCCTAAACACTGCATACAAAGAATTCATCACAGAAGAGGCTCAATACAGAGGTAAGAATCCCACCAGACCAGTCACAATGTCAGGCCAGAACAGAAGACACATCTGGAACAGAAGTCAAAAAAATAAACACATTCCTTTCCAAAATCATTATGAAAAAATACAAACAATTATACAAATATTCAGATTGTGTAATTACCAATTTACACATTATTCAGCACGCCAGGTGAACTTGTTTTCTTTATTCATATCGCTACAATGCATCTCACCAAATGGAAGATTAAAAAAAAAAAAAAGACTTCTTTTAATTTGTATTCTTTTCTTTTTTTGTCCTTTTTTTTTTTGCACTCGACACCCCTCCCACCCCCCCACCCCCCAAATGGAATCAGCCGTGGATGAGGTAAGAAGCTTCAGGTGAAGTCAGTCGGGGATGATGAGAGAGATGAAGACGTCGAGCGGCAACAACGCACCGATGTCGTGTTTCCACAGAAATACTAGAAGGCCACAATCATGACTTGATCGTTTTTGTCGATTTGTTTGTTTGTTTTTTTCCTTTAAACTGAAATGGGTGCGGAGCTAACCACTGACTGTACAGGATGATACCACCGCGGGGGGGGGGGGGGGGGGGGGGGTGGAGAGAGATACGGAACATTTTCGATGCATAAATGATTTTCTTTCCAGCGTGAGCAGCTCTCAGCTACACACACACACACACACACACACAAACAAATGATATGCATCGACTGTGTGAAGACGCGTCCAAACACAAATGTACTCTCTGCAGTGATCTTTGGATAAAACAAGTGAACGATGACGCGTTAAGACTTGATCTTGACTCTAGCCCTGCCCACCAACCCCACACCACCCCGCCCACTTCCTCAACATTCAGCATGGTGCATTAGCCGAAATTCAAATGATTCAAATCCAAACTAAAAGGAGCTTCTTTTTTTCTTCTTATGTATTTTTCTTTTATAAGCTCACCCTTGTCGGGAGAGAATGTTTGCGTTCGAACATGAATGATGGCTACCGCACTGTTTAACACGAGACTGCACTTATTTTTTTTTTTTTTAGCATCGCAATGCTAAAAATGTTCACATGAGGACAAAAAAAAAGGTGACTTGAGTTTCACATAAAACATTTTTAAAAAAAAGAAAAGAAAAGAAAATGCATATTAAAAAGGTTGTTTTTTTTGACAAATCTTGTATAAAAATTTGCATAAGAAGGCATGCGTTCCACTAGACTGAGTGGACAGATGTTGCTAATCGGGTCTCAGTCCGCCCGTCATCGGGGTGCAGGTTAGCTCGTTCCAAATGCACACAGGCTCCGGCTCACGTGACCTGATTTAGCAAAAACTCATCCCTCCTCCGAAATAACAGAAGAAGCACAGCACAGAGGGAACGACCAACGAGTCCACGCAAAAACCACGACAGCTCCTGAGTCCAGATACGGGATCTCAAATCTAGAGCCGGACTCTCCACTGCACTTTGTTGCTGCTGCGCGATCCCACTTTCTTTTTTTTTTTTTTTTAACTCTCTGATAATACTGGTCAAACTAAAAAAAAGTGCATCACAGAACAACTGGCTCCCAAAAGCCGATCGAGATCTCGGTCACCAACGGTCTCCGTTGGAGCGCGTCATTGACCGACGACGACCAGATTTTCCGCTCAACGACCTAGGACCTTCGCCAGCGTCTGCAAGGATTTTTAATTTGTATTTTTTTTTCCTCCCCAAATGTAAAAGTTGAATCACGTAAAAAGGAAAAAATTAAACACATTTAAGGCAACTCCTATATTTAAACAACAACAAAACACTATCTGGTCAATCTAAACGGCAAAAATATGAAATGTAGTTTCAACTTGCATTGACTACTGGCAGCCTGAGGTGAAGGGACCGGGTTTGTGCTCCGGAGTTTTCAGGGGGGGAGTTTAGGTGGGACGGGAGAGACCATGGGGGGGGTGAGGTGGGTCGGATTATCTTGGGAGGGTTAGTAAGGTTCTACAAGTCACAGTGCAAGTCAAGAGACAAATATTATCTGCTGTTTGAAGAAAGGCACTCGAGGTACCTACTGTACAGAGGAAAAGGTCCAGTTAGTCTGGAACACGTTTGGGCTCTTTCAAAATAAAACTTGTTGAGTGAAGACTGCTCTGCTCCATCGGCGAGGGAACACAAGGCTAATGTGCTGAAGAAGTCGTCGACAAAAACACACAACCAGTGGTTTTATCGTTTTGTTTCGCGTTTCACCTCTGTCCAGACGACACTAGTATGCGTACCCAGAATCCTCTGCATGAACCAAGGGCAGTTTGTACAGCGAACGCCAGATATGCTAATTCCCAGATTATGAAAAGACAGACACCTTTAACGGTGGCGTGGCAGTCGCCCAACAACGCATTCACTCCATCATAAGTGCATGTGTTCACCCTCACAGTAGCTCTTTGCAACAATAAAAACAAACTGCTACAGTCATGCTAGCAGACCCGAGGACAAGTTGGAGCTAATGGGAACCGCATTTATCTCCTCGATTGGCGCCAAAACCCAGATGAAATCCAAAAAATGGGAAACCTAAACATTCGTGGAGGCGCAGCATGAAGCACTCGTGTCAGTTGCTAAGTTTACTGGAACTTGAGCGACAAATGTGTGTGACACATGTCATGAAAGTAGAGGGTGGGCCATGCCCAAAAAATAATACAAATGATCAAGCGACTGCATAAAAATAACACTAAACATATCACATTTGGAAACTAGCAAAAACCTTCCTGTTGTCTTGGGAGAATAGTGTTTTCTTTGTTTGTTTTTTTTTAATTTCAACTCACAGATTGAGGAGCTATTTCATTTTAGTGCCACAGACCTTTTAGAGTTAATGCTGCTAGTGTGACATCAGTACTTTGAGCGTAATGTTGGTATTTCTAGAGATAATACTGCTAGCGATGCATTGGTACTTCTACAGATTAAGCTGCTAACATGATGTTGGTATTTCGAGAGCTAAGGCAGTTAATCATAGCAGTACGTCGAGAGATAATGCTATTAGCATGACATTGGTACTCCTAGAGATATACTATTAGCATGATGTTAGTACTCCTAGAGATAATTATGCGAGCATGACGTTGGTACTTCTAGAAATAATGCTGTTAGCATGACGTTGATACTTCTAGAGATAATGCTGCTAGCATGACTTTGGTACTTCTAGAGATAATGCTACTAGCATGACGTTGGTAATTCTAGAGATAATGCTACTAGCATGATGTTGGTACTTCTATAGATAATGTTACTAGCATGACGTTGGTACTTCTAGAGATAATGCTACTAGCATGACGTTGGTACTTCTAGAGATAATGCTGCTAGCATGACGGTACTTCTAGAGATAATGCTGCTAGCATGACGGTACTTCTAGAGATAGTGCTGCTAGCATGACAAAAGCAGTTCTTAGGGATGATCTTCTACATTAAAGGTTCTGAAGCGTTGAACCATGAACATCCTCAATCCACCTCAGGGTGAATGCGTTTTTGGACGACCTGAAGACAAATCAAGAGAAGCTCAATCCTTTCAGAACATTCCAGCACAACCAGAGGCACCGTGACCGAACAGACCAGAGTTTGTTGATGCCTCCGAACTCAACAAGAAGCCACGCATGAAGATAACGGACAGACAGACAGACAGACCCGGACTGACGGCCACCAAGCCAACAAATAACAGCATCACATTTCAGCCCAGACATGCTCCAGAAAAGAAAATAGACTGTGAGGGGATGAAGGGGTTTCTAAGTCCGCAGAATCCTGGACACTCATCCGTAAAATACCAACTCCACTCCAGCCTTAATGTCACACAGAGGTTTGTATTTCCCTCCTACAAAAATATTGGCAATGTGGGGATAAGTCACATCACAACAAAGAGATGCATACTCTGTTTAATTCCATATTAACATACAAAAAGCTCTTCAGCACTTCTTTGTAATGCAGCAAGCTTGTGCTTTAAACTCAGGATTTGTGGTATCATCCTTTTCGAGATCCAGGTTCATACAACAAATCCCTCCATTTTCATGGAACAGAAGTTCCTTTAATGTTATTGTTTAATAAGCTCTCCTGTCTCAATCTGGGGGGCGTCCAATTTCTGAAAATGGTAGCATTAATATCTTACAACGCCGATGTTTTTTTTTTGTTTTTTTTTGATCATTCAGTACAGTTAATTGGACTTGTCCCTGCTGAATTTGGATACAACATCATTTTGGCAGTTGAGGATTCAACAGAAATGTACACAATGCAAAGATCATCACTTCGGTGTGTTGATAATGCCAGTCCAGCAGGTTCAGGAACAAAAAGCACTTATTTCAGAAGACAAGGAAGACCTGAATATCTTTTCCTATAAAAAAAGAAGAAACACAGCCCAGATATAGTTTGCGTGTGTTTAACATTGCAATATTGCAATTTTTCACATTTAGTGCTCACAGTTGACACACTTGACTCACGAATGAAAAACTCAATCACTACACTTTGACCGACACCACGGAAAACATCTGTGAAGCTACCGCGCCTGTTCCGCCTCGTCCTGCGTAGCTGCTGAGCCACAACGCTCGCCACGTTTTCTGCCATAGCTCAGGATAACGGGAGGGGGGAGGGATGGGGGACGAGGGTAACCACGATATCTTGGGAATATTTCGTCACTGGCGACTTGGGAGGAATCTTCAGTTTTAGTAGGGTTAGGGTTGGTCAAGTTGCAGAAGTTCAAATTTGGGTTTTAGGGAGACAGCAAGGTAAACTAGGGTCATGGGTTACGTTTTTAGTGGAATTGGCGTCAATGCAAAAGGATTTGAATCCCTCGATGGCATACGAAACCTTGTCCACACCTGCCAAACGCAGTTTGAAGTATTTGTGGGATTAAAAGTGAGCGGTAAGTTTTGGTTTAAGTCGCTCAGGGGAAGGTTATGGTCACGATCAACAAAACCTTCTCATCATTTTGAAAGAAGACGCTTTAGCCAAGTTCACACGACATGACTTCCAGAGTCTAAGGATCGTGTTGAGTCTATAGACCGTACCTAAAAATGGACGCTGTGTTCTGTCAGCAAAAACAAGCCCGGAGAATTGCAAATTGCGATCTTTAAATTTCCACCAAAATAGGAACATAATTCTCATTCAAACTCAGCTACTTTTTGCAACTAGCTGAGTCACCCCCTGGTGGCTAACTACTACTTCAGCCCTACTTCCAGGGTTTCACTTTGTAAATACAGTCTATAGGTGCTTTACAATACACAAAACCTGAGGTTTGTTTGTTTGTTTGAGGTTCTATTTCTTATTTTTTCTTCTTCTATCTCCTAATACTTTGACTGTTGATCTTCTCCAGATTGGCTGCAGCTAATCTGGTGGACAGGCGAATGATTTGGCTGAAAATCTTGCGGTGCGTACTTGGCTTTTGGGAAGTCGGTATAAAGATTTGAGACAGAGGTTGTGTTGGGATTGTTGCCAGATTTGGGAAAGTCATTTCAGATTTGAGTCACTATGGCCGGATTATTGCTATCGGTGGACGAGGACAGATTCCGTTGAACAAAATAAGGTCAAAGTGGGATTCAATTGTTGGTTCCTAAGGAAAGTCATAGGTTGTCTTTAGAAGGTAGGTGGACAGGAGAAGGTTAAAGTTTGGGTTAGGTTAGGAAGAGTAAGGGTGTGGGACTGCAGAAGTTCATTGGGACGAGGGCATGAACAGGTTCTTCTCTCTTTTCCATCACAACACTGCTTTTTCAAACCAGTAACCCCTGATAAGATGTTTGGTTCCATGTTCTTGGTTATCTTCGTACCCATGTGAACCCATCTCCCCACCCCTCAGGAGAACACAGGGGCCACTGTAACAGGCACACACTGGTGTGATGATGAATTAAATCTCCCTTTGAACATTCCCACCACTGACGTCTATCAATAATTGGCATGTTGACACTGGTACGTAGGCCGTCCTGTTCCCCAGCTCTGTGGGCCAACGACCTACATTGTCCCAGAGTCATGTGACTTGGGCTGTATATCTACCATTGACACAGTCTGACAATACAATGCAAACAAACAACATTTATACAGATTGGCAACTTCAGGGCACCTTAAGGTGCAAGCAAAAGTCTTTTTTTTTAATATATATGTTTCAATTCCCCGCAACTCATGAGACATAGCATTACTTTTTATTGTCCAAACTGCTGACAAGAGCTGGCAAAGAATGCTGGGAGGGTTCTGAGGTTTTGCTGTTGTTGGTGTTGCTGCCGTCACTGTCAGTGATCTCCTCCTGTTTCTTCTCCACCACTGTCTCTGCAGGGTTGACGGCAGCCATCTTGTTCTCAGAGTTGTTGTTGTTGTTGGTGGTGATGGTGATGGTAGTGGTGGTGTTAGTGTTGATGGAACGATCTCCTGCGGGGTTGTGGTCGGGGCAGGACGACTCGGCCGTTCCGTTGGTGGTGGCGACAGTCGCGACAGTCATGACCGCTGAAGTGGTGGGAACATCAACCACCGAAGCGGTCTCAGACTTGGTCACGACCTCCGACTGTGGTCCGGTCCCTGTGTTAGATCCTCCCCCTGCCCCAGACCCAGCCTTAGCCGCTGCCCCTACACTGGGGCTGGTATCTGCTGCTAGGACTGTGCTGACCTCCAGGACGGGCTGGTCATTGGTGTCTCCTCCTCCTCCTCCTCCTCCTCCTCCTCCTCCTCCTCCTCCTGCAGCTGCTGCCTTTGTCTGGATGCCGTCTGTGTCTGTGACTCCATGCTGCTCTTGTTTGTCATTTCCATCAGTGTTGCTGTTTGGTGAGGAGCTCTCAGTCTTAGTTTTCTCCACAGAGTTGGTTTCTCGCTCGGCTTCAGAGCTGAGCGTACTCTCGGCTCTGTCCGGGACCCTGGCACTGATGATGTCTTTGCCTTCTGTCTCTGCCAGAGCTTGGTTGAAATTGAAGGCTTGGATGAGGCGAATGAGGTGTTTGACTTTGTCCAGGGAAAGCTGCATCTCCTTCTGACGAGCCAGGGTGGTGTTTTTGGTCTCCATGCATTTCTGATTTAAGGAGGACAATAGCGTTTGGTTAGATACAAGATGTCAGATGATATGCTTACACTTTATTTTGATAGTCCATTGTTGATTCTATATTGTGCTTTTCCATATGTTTTTTGTCAAGTAAACAACAAATCTGGGATTAGTTGACAGTAAGTTGCTCATCTGTTGACTGTTGTCACCACACTTGCATCTGATTAAAGTGGAAAAAACAGCTGAGAACAGCAGAGTAAAGGAACTGTTCTTAGTCCAAACTAGGGCTAAACAATTCATCAGAATTTTTGTGAAATCGAGAAACACAGCCTACCGCAATTTTCAATGTGCCGCAATATTTTTAAAAGCCAAAATGTGTGCGACATCGACAGCAAATCATATCACAATCACAATTCCTGTCCAAATAATGGCAATTCAAAATCGTTCATCTCTCGTCGAAACACAAGTCTGAACCAGGGCTTTACCATTCCACGCCAAACCGTATTGTACCAAATCGTACCACTTCATAAATCATGAGACAAATTTGAAGTGAGATCAGAGTCTGGAACTAGATCTTAACCCTTCTTTTACCAATGCTGGCACGCATACTCATTACCGTAACTCCTAGACCTTTTGTGATGTCCAGAAAACTCAAAAACTATGGACTTGCGATCTGTCCAGGGTGTGCGCCCATATACTTGTCATTACAGTAACCTTTGGGTCAACCACAGACGAGATTCACCAGCGCGTCACAGCTTCTCAGTACAGTAATTCTTAAATAATTGAATAACTGCCAGATATTGAAAGTTATCTTTGAAAGAGGGGCAGAAGAACTCCAGATGGCCTGATTATCATGAGGGTCATAAGAGGGTTCAACAGAACCACCTCCCCTGTCTTACTGTTATGGAGTTGCTGAGCTGTTTGACTCTCTGCTCCAGCTGCTCTCGCTCCAGTTTCAGTTCTGAACTCCACTTCATCAGCTTCTGCTTCTCCTCTTCTTTAGCTGAAACCGCGCAGAATAAAAAGGTGTTAATCTCAGCGTCAGAGAGAGAGAGAGGAAAAGACTCTTTTGTCGTCACCTTCTTTGTAAGCGATGTAGGAATGGACGATAGCCAGTGTACCAGGCCAGGGAATGGCTTCTTCTTTTTTCAGGATCTGGAGAGAAAAGCTCTTGAGTTGTCACAGAGAATGAGACTTGGAGGGGGAAAAAAAGACTTTAGGAGGACAAATTTAGCCGCCACCCTGTGGTGAGGCTGAAAAGGGACAAGCAAATGGAGTGGATGGATGTGAGATGCCAATCTTTACTGACAATGAGTGAGACAGAAGCACAAAGAAACAATACTGTATCATGTACATGCTTACAAAGGATTGAACAGTCCTGAAGGTCAGGACAGTGTGGCAGAAGCAGATTTTTACAGTCAAGTACAGATTACTGGCCCTGATTGGCCCTTCTCTGGACTGCAGTAAGCCCCTTCCCCCTGTCTCAGGTTCAGTCTCGGCCGCTGCGGTTACCTGATCTTGGCATTTTGGACAGATCCACATGCCTTTAGGAATGGTTTTCAGGGGCGGATCCAGGCAGTCCAGGTGATAAACACGAGAACACGTGTCGCACATGAGCAACTGGCCACTGCGTCTGCACACAGTGCAGAAATCCTCATGGATGTCTCCCTGTGAGGAAGGAATTGGACCAATCAGTTTCCCCGCTCAACTCAGCCCCACCCACCATCTGTGGAGAGGCAAGGCAGGGGGAGGCACCGTGATCTGGTTTGGTTTAGTTTACACTTGGCCTCTTGTTCTGATGTCTAATGGACATGGTGTGTTAATCTCTGGACACGGGGGGTGCGGAGGGAGGGGGGGGGGGATTAGGATGTGTACTGAGTAGTAGCAGTTATTAATAGATTAATAGATGCTCTGGGCTACAGGACACTGTTCACTTTGTAAGGCTGAGATCAAAGTAAAATCAAGTGATGGCTGATGGTTTTCACATGGACACAACAAACTAATGGATGTGTTTGTGGAGGTCTTTGGGTGCAAATGATTGACAGAGCTACTGGGCCAATAGGATTGTGTGTGACACGGGGAGTCCAACCCTCTGAGCTTGTCCGTCTCCCCCAATCGTTACTTACATCCCCAGAGCTGGGGCTGGGCAGGGGGAGGGGATGGACGGGGCTGGAGGGGGAGGCCGGGGTGAGGCTGCCCAGCTCCGGGACGCTGCTGTATTTGGGTGGGCGACCTGGATGAAATGAGACAGACAACAAAGACGGAAAACAAAGAAAAAAAAGAAAGATGGAGGGGGGGAAAAAAACAAAAACAAAACAGTCTGAATGACATACCTTGGAAAGGGAGTCTTCGTTGGCTAGCATGAGACAGGGGAGCGGCAAGAGGGGAGGAGGAAAAGGAGGAAGAGGAGGAGTCAAAAGCACAGACAGCAGTGTTAGTGCAGGAGATCCGGCTCCGTGCAAGCTGAAGCCGAGCACAGGTACAAACCTTCTTCTATGAAGCGCACGACAAACGGACCGGTGTCAGATGTTAACACGTCGTTACAGGCTGAAACCACAAACACGGAGGTCAACGTGTCCCCGCCATCACCCGACAAACTCGCTCTTTCGCGACTTTCCCAGAGTTTTAGATAGATAGATACTTTATTGAGTATCTATCTATCTATCTATGCTAGCAAACTAGCATATATCTAAGCTACTAATGTATATCTATCTATGCTAACTCTGCTAGCAAACTAGGACCTACCTACCTAACTACCTATCTATCTATTTTGTCTCGCAGTAAGTTTCAGAGTCAATGCACAGATGCGATTTTGGGCCGAGATTGCCTGAGTTGCATGAGTTGTCGTGGCGGCAAATGCTGTGACGGTAGTCTTGAGACATAAACGTCACTTCAGATGCATTGCTTCATAAAGTAACCCAGTGGGTGGCAGCAGAAGTCAACTGAATGTTGATTGATGCCGTTAAAGGCCGACAAAGCACTAGTTGGAGTTGAGTCTGCGAAGGACAACGTAGCGTATACTCTGTATATCGCCGTCTAAAGTAAAGGGACATGTATTTTTTGGATTATTTCACAGATTGAGGTGGAAAGCTAATGACACAAACACGAAAATGTGTTTCCAACCACGTAAATCCAAACATAGATGGAGACATGTTGAGTATGCTATAGAAGGCCACTGTAGCTCCCCGACACACCCCTCTACTAATTTCTTACACATTGGTTTATTACGCTACTTTCTGTACACACTGTATATTACATGTAGTGATCCATCATAAAGCAATACATTTTTGAAACAGACAGAGGACATGACCTCAGTGCTCGGTCGTAGCTGCAGCCCGTGGACGAAATCACTACGACTCTGCTAAAATCTGACACTCGACACTGTGAGTTAAACACAATTCCAGTTATTTGTTTTTTTGCCAGTTTAAGGAAAGTGGAGGTTGTGCAGAAATGATTCATGTTAATCCTTAAGGATTAGTGGATTACAACAGGGGGAAAAAGAGAAAGTGAAAGCTCCTGTCATACAGTTTTAGATGGGTTTTTTTAAGTGAGGTCCAGTTCGTGTTCATCATGTTGCATGTCGTGTTTATCTTGTTCCTGTTCAATTTGAAACGGTCCAATTAAAACGGCAAATGGAAACCAGAGGAATGTGTGACTTAAACAGAAAAGGACTCTAGTGCTTACAGAGAAACTTAAATCAGCGGTTGTTTGAGGTACTGGTTACAAGCGTTGACTCCACAAAAATTATAGCCACTGATCGACGTGACAGCATCAAATGTCATCTGGAATATGATGTGGTATTTACTCCAGAAGCTGTGACGTTTTCTGCACTGACGTTTCCGTCTTTAGTGAAACAAACACATTCATGTTTATATTCCTGAGCTGGTTCTGACAAACACGACGGAGGAGACAGGAAACAGGAAGAAGCAGGAGGAAGGAAGTTTGAGGAAGATTAGTCTTGTAGCATGTTATTAACACCGAGCAACACTTTCATTCTTCATTCTACTCTGTAAGTCTGTGAGTCTCCACCGGCTTCAGTGGAACTACGACACGCGTCTCTCTCTCTGTTCTACGACACCTTAGGCAGGTTCTGCTGTGGCTGGAGCTGCAGAGCCTTGTTTCATACGCACCTCTCTTCCTGGTTCCCTGGTGCAGAGGGCTGTTCAGGTAACTCACTGCACTCTTTTTCCTCTGGAAGAAAAGCAGAAGGACATGGAGTTAGATTTGTGTCGACATTGTCAAACAACACTCAGCAATATGAATTTCGTCACTAGAAATTATTGTATTTTATTTAATGCCAGGCACGTTACCGTGCTAACAACGGTTAACGGCGTCAACGCTAACGCGTGTTAACTCATGGCATATTCCGCTCGTGTGGCGTCATGTTTACGTGCAGCATTCCAGGCACCGTTTACCAGTTAGCTCTGCTAGCTGCGTCAGCTCCTTTTAGCGTCGTTAGCGCGCCTACAGTGGAACTGGAGCGGTCTGTTTATTAAACGAAAAGAGCAGTGCTACAAACAACCAGCGTACCTGTGTACTGCGTATGTGTGCCTGTTTTTAAAGTTTAGCGTTACTTTAGAGACTAATTTTAACAATACGGAGTCACGTAAACATGATGTCACAGGCATATTTTTCCGGTCAGTCGTTATCGAAATGCCATTAACGTGCCGAGCACTTATTTTATTTGTTTGAAAATACACTTTTTGTTGAACAATGAAAGGAGTTCCACTTGTTCCGACTCTTTTGCTTTGTGTTCTCTGCGCTAACTCTGGCTTTTAGTTTGTGATTCTGACCTTGGGCGGGGCTTAGGAAGCTACCTGCTGACACTGGCTTGGAGTGACTGACCATTTACATTTAAGCATTTTATCCAAAGCGATTTACAAAAGAACAATAAGCTATATAGAACAAGTTTTGGAAAGGACTAGATAAGAACAGTGGACTGACAGAGGGTGAGAGTGCAGTGGATCCAAGTGCAGAAGGAGATTGGGCAGGGCAGGAGGTAAAGGTAAGTGCTCGGACAGAAGATGCTCTTGGAAGAGCTTCAAAATAAAGATTTACACTCAATCTGAACTCAGACATGTTTACTCCAAGTTTGACGTTCTCGTTGTAATATGGTGTTTGTACCTCGGGTTCGAACACTGCTCCGCTGTACACCGGGTTGGCTGTCGTTCGTCTCTTTCGCTCCTGTCTTTTGCTCTGAATCTCTGCAAAAATAAAATGTTGAAGAAGAGAAGTGATAGTGTTTGTGTGTGTGTGTGTGTGTGTGTTATTTAAACACTCACCCTCCAGGTGGTCGTGTGTTACGAGACCCAGAGACACCATGAAGGCCAGTTTCTACAGGAGGGGGGGAACAAAAGAAATGTGAAAAGTGATGAGTCATCAGACGTGTGCAGATGAAGTGAACACACCACGTCGTGTCACTTCCTACCTCTGGGTTCTCCTCCTTCTTGGGTCTGGGAGCAGGCGATAACGGAGGAGTGGAGGCGGCGATGGTGGTGGTGGAGGAGGACGGGAGGCTGACCACGACCTTCTGCTCGGCTCCGCCTCCCAATTTAACAGTCTGCTGAGGAAGAGGAGCAAAGGAAATTGACTTTGAGCACCATTAAAAGCTAACGATATAAATAAAATGTCTTATTAGAGTGCCTGGGTTAGAGCAGGCACTCTAATATCACATCTATTGTTATTCCTCCGCATTTCTTCTTCTTCCCCAAGTTTTGGCAAAAATCTAAAAAAAACGAAGCGAAAACTTCAAAACCACATACACATGAATGTCAGACATTCGAAAAAACGGCGTTTAACGCATGACGTCGTGTTTACGTGACTCCGGATTGTTAAAATGAGTCTCTTAAGTAACGATCAAACTTTAAAAACAGAGGCACACATATGCAGTACAAAGGTACGCTGGTTATTTGTAGCGCTGCTCTAGACCGCTCCAGTTCCACTGTAGGCGCGCTAACGGCGCTAAAAGGATGCAGCTAACGGAGCTAACTGGTAAACAGTGCCTGGACTCCGGTGTCGTGGCACGTAAACATGACGTCATTCCCGTCAGTCGTCATGGAAACGTGTTGTGCGTTAACACACGTTAACCTATTTCACAGCACTAGTTTTCAGATTTTATAATGAGTGCGTATTACGAGTGACACATTTAGCTGAGGTTCATGAAAATAATCACAAAAATCTCTAAACAACTCTTGTGAGTCAGTTTTAACCGTTGATTCCACAAAAACACGACTAAAAAACTACCACACCTTATTTTCTCGTTATTCAGATTATTACCAGTATCAGTATCAATAAAAGTCCTTACCTTGGGCCCAGTGGTCAGGCTGCTGATCTGGATGGGCTGCACAGCAATGGGGATGGGTAACTGGGCTGGGCTGGCGAGGCGAGCCGGCGTGGCAGAGACGGGTGTGGTGATGACGATGCCCGCGAGCGGGGTGGCGCCCGTTTTGGCGCAGGGCTGGCCGTTCACGATGCGGACCTGGTGGATGGGCGCCGCAGATGGCAGCGAGGACGACAGCTTGGTGGCCAACATGACGGGTCTCTGGAACAGCTGGGGGGCCGCCATCATGGGCGGGGGAGGGGCCGGAGCGATGGGGATGTTGGTGGGCGTGGCCAGTTTGGGCCGGACCTGGCAACGAGAGCGAAGGCGATGAGGGAGCGGCAACGGCACACGAGTCGACACGGCTGAAGAACGCCACTGTGAAGCTCTGCCTCAGCCGGTCTAACACTGAAGTTATACTGATGTTAAAGGTGCCATATGTAAGAATGTGGCCAAAAACGGTTACTATATTCAAATTCAAAATACCGAGGTCTTTTAGGTTTCGTTTTTTTTGACGTAACTGGCAACCCGTGGTTGCTCGGCAGCTGAGACTCTACTGACTGCAAAGATTGGTAGACGGCGGTAGGTGGCACCACATGCCAAAACATGATTTCAAAACATAAACATGATTTGCAGTCTGCAAAATAATGCAAATATTTTGTCTGTACTGTTGTTGTTGGTGAGTTCAGTTTGTTATATGAACATTATTCCGGAGTCTCTGTGACATATTAGGAGGATTTTATGGCCAGTTGCTTCAGATTTATTACATAATGCACCTTTAATACTTCTCTCTTCATGGTTTCACAGCCAAAACTTATCACAATATCGATATATATGATGATAAATATTAAATGAATATTTGTGTAAGATCTGGGAGATATGTTTGTGGATATAAAGGTGCACACAGTTTGTTTCTCTGGATGTTTGTGCTTCTCAAAGAGTGAGAGTGACAATAAAATAAAATGACCTGTTTCACAAGACGTTAAAATACACTCATAATTACCGTTCATTTCAGATATTTAATGTTTAAAGGAAAGACTTTTTTTTTTCTTTTACAAATTCTGTGACAACACAATTGATAGACTACTGTACACTGAGGTCAAACACTGCCCCCTACAGGTCAAAGTCCTGAGTCACAGTTCTCCTGCCCCTCAAAGTCTGACTGTTGAATTAAGATCTAATCTGGCAATTTATTTTACACATATCTGATGTAAAATAAAGATATCTAAAATATATTTTATGTTTGAACACAGTTGTAGAAGTAATAGTAGTTGAATTTTGTGATTCTTTTTGGTACCAGGTTATTTGTTATGTGATTTTTTTGTGAGTAAATGTGTGTCATCCTGAGAGGACCTTCGTTAAACGTCACTAACATGGAATTGTGATTTTAATTTGTACAGTAGTTTAACAACAATATGTACGCTTCTCTTTAATCCACACAGAAAAAATAATATGAGGAATCAGCTGAAAAATATCTAATTAAATCATGAATATATCTTATTTTTGTGAGTTTATTTTATTTATTTCTTCTTTTTTCTTCTTTCTTGTGTTGTTTTAATAAAGTTTTACAAAAAAGCTCCAAATCCACACTTCACAGGATGCAGACGCTCAACTGGGACACGGCTATGAGGGAGGACACCGTGTGAGCGCCCTCTGCTGAATCCTACGAGATACTACTTCATATTCTTTACAGTTTGAATGTGAACTTTACATCCCACGTACGCATTAGTATCGAATTCCAAAATAAAAAGTGAGAGTCCTGCTGCTCACCCGAGCTAACGCGGTTTGCTTCATATTATTATTAGCAGCTGCTCACTATGACAAACATGTGAGTGTCCAGAGCTTTCAGTGGCATCGCTCAGATCAGGCAGACGACACCAACATTTGTCCACTGAAGGGGTTAAAACACACCAACAGCCAGGAACACAAAATACCAAGAAGCTGCAGGAAAACAAGCTCCACACACACACACACACACACACGCACACACACACGCACACACACACGCACACACACACACGCACACACACACACACACAGGCAGGAAACACCGTCAATAAAAAAACCTGTTGGAAAATAAAAACCAAAAAACAACAGCACAACAAGAGGAGAGAGATGTGAAGAGAGCAAACGACAGAGCAAACAATGTTTTAGTGCCACGGAGCAAGGCATGAGCGTTTGCTTTGGTGCACTCCTGCCCTCTGCTGGAGGGTGAGTGAGTCACCTCAGGTGGGCCACACACACAGATCTGGGAGGGGGGGGGTAGGGGTTTGTAGGCGGGTCTTACAGGAGACGCACCTGTGGCTGAAAGGTGGGCCGAGGCGTCAGTCTAGGAGGAGGGACAAACTGAGGAACTTTGATTGGCTGGGCGGTGGAGGCGGTGGTGTTGGTGGTGGTGGCCTGCACCGGAGACAAAACCACAGCAGGTTGTGGATCTGTGCTGCTCATGTTTGACTGACAGGTCCCATTTCCACTCTCATCAGCCAATAGCAAGACATGAGCGGAGAAAGTGACGCAGCTTTAGCACAGACGGTGCCCCCTGCTCAACTTCCTCTAAATGTGAAGACTCGTCACGCGCAAAGGTGCTCAAATCTGCATTTTTTGGTATTTTGTCTGTGACGCGACGCAATAAGCGGCCATGTTGGCAGTCAAAAGATGCGACAAAAATGAACAGAAGCAGTGCTGGATTCAAGCCGTCAAAGTTCACCGTCACAAAACTGGACAGGTGTGCTTTTTACGAGTTTGTTTACGAACAGCTGGATCCAGACCTGGTATCATTTTGCGTTTACATTCGCCCTTTAATCAAGCTAAGGCCTTAGTCCGACTTTGACAGGCAATCGGACAACTTGCAGATTTCGAATAGAATAGTATAGTATAGTAGTATACATGGAGGAGGAGATGTCTGACTGCGCCTCCATAGGTGGCGCTGTATTCGCTCTATAAGCTAGTGAGTATTTAGTTTCCTGTTGACCTTTACGGAGTCTGAAGAAAGAAGCCGTATGAGTTTGTCTCCTACTTCCTCGTCAAAGACCGGGGAGGACATTTTGGCGCATGAGCAGAACCACTAGTCCGACTCCAGTCCGACTAAGCATATACATGCAGGAGTAATCGGACTATGAATCGCATTATCCAGGTACCTTAGTCCCACTAAGACTTTTAACATTCTGTGCATGATAAACGCACACAAAGAAAGTTTACAAGAGCCTGGACTGGACGTGTGGTCGTAGAAAGTACTACACCAACAACAGCTTGCAACATGAAAAACTGGGTTCTGCAACTTTTTAGACGGCGTATTTGTCTCAGAACGCCACTTAGACATTGTTATGAAGGGAAGTCGCGCTGGTGCCACACATAAAGCGTCCCCCCCTGGAATATTCTGGGGACAGAATGTTTTGACCTCTTGGGGAAAAAACAAACATTTTGACCAGTTCTGGGATATTCTGCATTGAACACTTGATTCCATACTCTGTGAACGCATTAGCATGTGATTCTATTGGCTGAACGGTTAATACCCTCCAGGTGCAGCAGCTCCACCCATAAATAAATGAATCCATTCATCCCTGGATTCGTCACTGGTTTTCTGAAGATGAACCGGAGCAGAGGGAACAGACCCACAGGACTGTGGCTCCTGGTGCTGGTGCCACCACTCACACCACACCACCGCGGTCAACGCGCTCGTCTGCACATCACAACACTGATCACACAGTTACACCAGAGGAAGGCGATGATGACATGTGACCTGACCTGACCAGTGTCGGTCGGTCGGCCGTTTGGCGGCGGGAGATGCGCGGACTTACCACCATGGCATTCTTGGTCACCAGCCGCACGGGCTCCGAGCTCTGGTTGGTCAGCTTGCCGGCCACCTGCAGGTTGATGGGGGTGTTCTGCAAGTCGGGTTTGGTGATAGCTGTGGTTACCATAGTGACCATGGGCGGGCGCTGCGGCAGGACGGCGCCGGGCAGGGCGGGCGTGGCGGCAGCTTTCAGCACCAGAGGTAGAGTCTTTGTGGTGAGGACCGGCGTCACCGTCAGCGTCTGTGCCAAGGATATTTTTAATTAAAAAAAACAAAATCTATATATATATTTATATATATAAATAAAACAAAAATTCTATATAAACTAGAAAATGTGTGCGTCTGACCTGCTGCAGTCCTCCAGTTATCATCTGGTGGCTCTGCAGCAGGTTGGCTGGCTTGATGTCGCCCCCTGCTGGTGGAGTTTGGAGCTGCAGCTGCAGCTTGGCCTCTGGCTCCTGCTTCACCAGCAGCTCCTTCCTCAGCTGCTCCACCACCTTTTTCTGGCGACGACGAGAGAAAACAAAAGGAGGATCAACCTGTGTGATTTTAGTTTTTCTTCCTTTTCTTTAGAAAAGTATGGACAGTATAATACATTTTTTACATGAGAGTGAGGTTGTACAATGAGTCCAACAGTGAAGTAACGACACAAACCGTCTTCAGATATTACTGAACTTTAAAAGTCTCCATATGTCATGTTACTACTTTGTCCAGGGGGCGCTCACGACACAGTCAGTGCCTCATAAGTGTGTGAGTGAGTCAGTGAATGAGTGAGTGAATGAATGAGTGAGTGAGTGAATGAGTGGGTGAGTGAATGAGTAAGTGAGTGAGTCAGTGAATGAGTGAGTGAATGAATGAGTGAGTGAATGGGTGAGTGAATGAGTGAGTCAGTGAAAGAATGAATGAATGAATGAGTGAGTCTGAGTGTCAGTCTGAGTGAGTGAATGGATGAATGAATGAGTGAGTGAGTGAATGAGTGAGTCTGAGTGAGTCAGTGAATGAGTGAGTCAGTCAGTGAATGAGTGAGTCAGTGAAGAGTGAGTCAGTGAATGAGTGAGTGAGTGAATGACTAAATGAGTGAATGAGTGAGTCCGTCTGTGAGTGAGTGAATGAGTGAGTCTGTGAGTGAGTGAAAGATTGAGTGAGTGAGTCAGTGAATGAGTGAGTCAGTGAAGAGTGAGTCAGTGAATGAGTGAGTGAGTGAATGACTAAATGAGTAAGTGAGTGAGTAGGTGAGTGGGTGAATGAATGCGTGAGTGAATGAGTGAGTCTGAGTGAGTCAGTGAATGAGTCAGTCAGTCAGTGAATGAGTGAGTGAGTGAGTCAGTGAATGAGTGAGTCAGTGAAGAGTGAGTCAGTGAATGAGTGAGGGAGTGAATGACTAAATGAGTGAATGAGTGAGTCCGTCTGTGAGTGAGTCTGTGAGTGAATGATTGAGTGAGTGAGTCAGTGAATGAGTGAGTGAGTCTGTGAGTGAGTGGTCTTTACATTTACAACCACACATACTCATCAGTGCACCTTCTGAAAATGTCAATAATCAATAATCGACACAATCAGCTGATCAACATCACAATAGACTCAAAACAGGACTGGAGATAATAACACACACACACGCGCACACACACACACACAGCCGACACTGACGTATGAATCAAAAGATAAATCCCATCTGTTGCTTAGCAACCCTTGAGTGTGGAGCTGCAGCGGCACAGTCAAAGCAGAGCTGCAGTCAGAGAACTTCAGGGACCTTTAAAGGATCAGTTCACACAAACCACAGTCAGAGCAGAGCTGCTGTTTGACTCGTCTAACGTTTGACTCGTCAAGAAAAACGTGCTCAGCACAGTTGTTGATTTTCTTAAAAAGTGGCCAGAAGAGTGATTAGTGAGGTCACAGTGACCTTCACCAGTTTCAACCTGTGAATCTAAGTCTGTAAAAAATCAATCTGTACAAACACGACCAAACCTGGATCTGGGTTTAGTGTGAAATATCTTCTCAGATCCTCATCAACTGCATTTAACAACACAGCTCGACTCATTTACTATAGTACCTCATCAATGTGGGCGGAGTCATCACAGCACGGCTGCGAGAAACTGTTGTGTCTTTTAAAGCAGTCGTTTTGGATGTAAGTGAATCATTCAAAAGATCTGTTGACAAAATGGTTCAGTACTTCCTGCATGGGCGGAGCCATAGTCACTGAACTGAATACCAGTTCAGTGACCACTGAACGTGGGCGTGTTGGGCTCACGATCAAAGGCTTTCAGCATCGCTGTCGCTAAATAAATGTTGTTTTAGACATTTCCTTTGTAGTAGAAATATAAGTAGATTTGGGAATTTTAAGTATATTTTGGGATTCTAAGTATATTTTGGAACTGTAAGTAGATTTGGAAATGAAAAGTTTGTTTTGGAATTTTAAGTAGATTTTGGAATTATCAGTATATTTTGGAGCTATAAATAGATTTTGGAACTATACATATCTTTTGGATAATAAATTGATTTTGGTATTATAAATAGATTTTGAAATTATAAGTATATTTTGGAATTTTAAGTAGATTTTGGGATTATAAGTATATTTTTGGAATTAGAAGTATATTTTGGAACTATAAGTATATTTTGGGATTATAAATAGATTTTGGGATTATAAATAGATTTTGAAATTATAAGTATATTTTGGAATTTTAAGTAGATTTTGGGATTATAAGTATATTTTTGGAATTAGAAGTATATTTTGGAACTATAAGTATATTTTGGAACTATAAGTATATTTTGGGATTATAAATAGATTTTGGAACTGAGTAGTTCAAGGGGGGAATTTAACGCAAATCTACTGAACTGCACCACTTCAGAAATTCCAAACTATCCCTTTAAATTCTATTTGGGCTGCAGTGACGGGAAAGATCAATGAAAAATAATCTGAGCAAACACACACACGTCCACACAGCTGTCGTTTCTAGGACCAAAGTGTTACCTCTCACCATAACCTTAAAGCTCTAAACTCAGAAATGAGGTTTTGCCTCATTAGGACCAGGTTTTTGTTCTCTTTGAGGACTACTGGTCCTGACAAGGTCAGTGTTTAAGGTCCTGAAGAGGCAACATATACAGGAACAACCACACACAGACACAGCAGATATAAATAGACAAAGAGCAGTTAAAAATAACAGAGGAATCAAAGAGTCTTCAGACTTTCACATTTTCATTCATCATCATCATCATATACACCAGACATCACACAACTGCTCCGATTGTCCCGACTGACCCTGAACGTCACGGAGACAAATCAAGTATTTTGATCCATTTTAAACGGCAAAAATAATCCCTGACGTGATGGACCGATGGTCCAAATATTTACTTGTGTGTGTGTGTCTGTGTGTGTGGTTCGTGTCGTCGTACCTGTTTCTCGCTCAGCGCTGTGATCTTTGCTTGAAGTTCGTGCAGCTGCTTCTTCAGATCTGCGTTCTGAAACACAGAGTCACTGTTGTCAGCACGTTTCCATGCAGTCGAGAGTCAAGAGTTCCACGAAAAACAAACATCAGACGATCGATCGCCTGCTCAACTCTTGTGGGACTGATAAAAGGACTCATTTAGTGTATTAATGTAATTTATATTCTGAAGTTTCTGAAAGATACCCAATCCCCAAAATCTCCTCTCTGCAATCATCTGGTACAGAGTCTTGACTGGATCGTCTAATCTGTGCTCTCTCAGGATTAGGAAGCAGAAAGTTTCTTGTGTGTGTGTTTTTAAAATCAAGTCAATCCTCTAAGTGTGGGGAGAGGCTTTACATGAGAGACAGACGCTGCTTTACCTGAGGATCCTGCTTCATCTGAGCAACCAGTTTCTGTGGAGGAGGAAGAAAGAAAAGAAAAAAGATGAATACAGACACCACTGACACCTGCTGGTCACCACTGAGAACTACAACTGAGATGACTGCACCTGTTCAGTCAGGAGGAACAGGAACAACAACGATTTATTTGGAAATCAGGAGGATTCACAGTGTTTTCTCGGTCCATGGTTCTCAAACTGTGGTACGTGTACCTCCAGTGGTACGCAAGCTTCCTACCACTGTATTTTAACGTTTTTACTGAGAGAGAGAGAACCATGGCTCACTCGTATAAATCAGACTGAATGGTCTGTGTTTCTTTGATGAAGCTCACCTGATGGATCTGGATCTCCACCTTCAGAGCCTCCTGTAACGTCTGTAATTCCATCATGGATCCAGTCAGTCTGTCAGCCGATCGATCAGCCTGGACCACACACACACACACACACACAGTCAAGGTCTTAATGCTCATTAACAGTCATTAAAGCTACAGTATGTAACCTTTGCTCATGATTTTTATTTGTTGATTTTTTTCCCCCCCAAACAAGAGGAGCCATCCTCTGTTCGTGACAATCTCACTGTGGTTAGCCTAGCCTAGCAGTTAAGACGTTAACACCACACAACAAAACAAACATACAATAAATTATTCTACACAAAATAATTTAATTATTGTCTCTCTTTGTTTAATGTAACATTAGATATAGTTTCTTCAGCTGTTCTGTGGAGATTATTCCATAAACTCACGAACGTCTCGCGTCCTTTTAAATCAAAATAACTTTTTCCATTTTATTTGTTCTTTTACACGCACATATATGTTATAATCTACTAATTCATGAGATTTTAACTGAAGCATCTCTGTACTTTTATTTATAGCGAGTTCTGTAAATCCTTTACGTTGTTTAGGACGGCAAATTTGTTTCCCCACATAACTTATATACAAAACTACGGCAGTAGTTTGCTCTGGGTGAATCTGGACTTTTCATTTTTTTATTCTTTTGAATTAACAGACATTGTACAGTACAACTGGTTTACAGTACACTCTCAGATATCAATGCATACAGTATTTGTACAGATACTTATGTCTCTGAGGTGTGCTTTCAAACACGTGTACACAGATATGGTGATCTGGGTGTTTTATTTTGAAAACCGGTTTATGTCGATGTGCTTAAAAATCATCTTGACTGCAGGCTTTTTATCATAAATCCCCTTGTAATCCAGGCCTTAAAATTCAGTGTCAGATAGTTTGACTACAGACAAACAAGTGTCAGATAACCTCTAAATAAAGTAAGAATTAAATATTCCCTGAGTATCGTAACGACTGCTCGTAGAGCTGAACGACAACGAGCGCTCCCACAGACCCACCTCCGTTTTTAAATATGCTTATGTTTTCTCTCCTGCTTGTGTTTTTTTGCTTTGTTATAAATAAAGTTTGTTTGGTTTATTTTTTTACCTTAACAGCGTGTCCAGTAGGAAAACCATCCAACTGAAGCATTAAAGTGCCGCTGGAAAGAAAACAAAAACACTTTGGTTTAGTCCAGGGTTATTTATATACTTTAGAACTCACACAACAAAAGGACAAATACAAACTTTTACCACATTAACTTCATCACAACCACGTGATCATGTCATTTATATTTTTATTATTATTCATTTGCTTTACAGTCAAAATAACTTTAAACGTTTACAGTAATGTAGAACTACGATGTTAGTTAAATTCAAATGTATTCATCATTGTTCTTTTGAAAAAATAAATTTTTAAATAAATGTTTGTTTTTTAATAACTGTTACTTTTAACTCAATGTCAAATTTTCATTAAAAGAGTCAGTCACAGCAGACATCAAATTAGAATATATAGTTTTTAAGGACTCACCACCTGGCTGTGGGACTGGACTCCACCCCTCTGTGCTGCCCTGAAAGACATAACAAACACACACACTCATTTGTTACTGTGCTACTGCAACTACGTGAAATACTGTGCTACTGCAAATACATGAAGTACTGTTTTTTGCTACTACAACTACATAAAGAACTGTTTTTGCTACTACAACTACATGAAGTACTGTGCTAATGCAACTACATAAAGTACTGTTTTTTGCTACTACAACTACATGAGGTAATGTTACTGTGCTACTGCAACTACATGAAGTACTGTTACTGCAACTTCATGAAATAATGTGCTACAGCAACTTCATGAAGTACTGTTACTGTGTTATTTCAACTTCATAAAGTACTGTTACTGTGCTACTACAACTACATGAAGTACTGTTACTGCAACTTCATGAAGTACTGTGCTACAGCAACTTCATGAAGTACTGTTACTGTGTTACGGCAAATTCATGAAGTACAGTTAATGTGCTACTGCAACTTCATGAAGTACTGTGCTACTGCAACTTCATGAAGTACTGTTACTGTGCTACTACAACTACATGAAGTACTGTTACTGCAACTTCATGAAGTACTGTAACTGTGTTACAGCAACTTCATGAAGTACTGTTACTGTGTTACAGCAACTTCATGAAGTACTGTTACTGTGTTACTACAACTTCATGAAGTACTGTTACTGTGCTACTGCAACTTCATGAAGTACTGTGACTGTGCTACTACAACTACATGAAGTACTGTTACTGCAACTTCATGAAGTACTGTTACTGTGTTACTGCAACTTCATGAAGTACTGTTACTGTGTTACTACAACTTCATGAAGTACTGTTACTGTGTTACTGCAACTTCATGAAGTACTGTTACTGTGCTACTGCAACTTCATGAAGTACTGTCACTGTGCAACTGGGTACTTAAACTGTACATTTTACTGTGTGTGTGATAATACTGTGAAGTATCCGTTATCTACAGCTACACTGCAGTAATTGTACTCCACTCCACTAACACTTTTCTGTAGTTACTGTAAACATGGTAATTTATAGTGACTGCAGTTTGGTGATAACAAACTACATCTTGAACAAATACACTTGACCTTTGACCTTTGACCAGCACGCTTTGAAGTAACCACTACCAGAGTGGGGGATCACATCAGATCTGAACATTTGAATATAGAGTACCTCAAAACGGCTGCACTACCATGGTAATGCGCTTCAGCGTACAAGTATCACAACAGGTACGAGAACCCTGAAAAATGCACTTCCAGAGTCTATCATCTCCACTGCAACTATTACTACTACAACAATCAACTCCTCTACTAGAACAAATATTATTACTACTACTTCTACTACCAACACCAGCAGCAGCACAAGTGTGTGAAGCCGTCTGTTTGCAGTAATTGCTCTCCAGAACAACTCCACTACAGACACTAATACCACAAATAACTCCACAAACAATCACACAATACTTCCTTCCACTATTACTACTTCTACTGACTTTACTACAATTAAATATACTACTACAAAAAAATAGCAAAGGGAACTCAACAACTATTAAAACGCAAATAACTACAATACTGTAATTAATTACTAGCCTAAATAAATCACTAGCTTAAATACTGTAAAGTACTGCCACCAAAACAACAACTTTATCCACTACTATTCATTTTATTACAATTGATAAAATAGACTCCACTTCTACTGCCAATTTTACAATACAACTAAAACTACTACAACAAACAACTCCTCTACTTCCAATATTACAATTAACTATTTTACCACTACTACAACTTCTACTACCACCAGTTAACTCAGCTACTATATAAAGATTGCAATTCACTACAATACTACCACTAACACTCCACTACTGCGCCACTATTACTGCAATTAACTCAATTACTGCCACTAATAATTGCATTAATTACAATTAATATTACAATACAGCATTTACTACAAGTACAATCAATGCCTCTACTTCTAAAATTAGCTCAATTATTACTACTACAATGACCTCCTCTACTTTCATTTATATTACAATTAACACTACAACAACAACAAATACTACTAGTACTACGATGAGCAGCAGCAGCACTGGTGTGTGTGAAGTTTTCTGGCTGAACTTCCATCAGCAGCAGCTTCACATGCTGCAGTTAAAACGCCCGACAAAAAAAGAAGCTAAAATGGAGGTTTTTTCAAGATGAAAGAAAAAAAAATCAAAGTTTTCTTTTTTCACAGAAGAGGAAAAGTGTGAGGGAGTTTTTTTTGTTGTTGTTTCAACGGTTGATGCGAGTGTTCTAAAACCACCTTGTTCATCCTTGTGACCGTCGGCTTTAAAAGCAGTTTATCCAACTCCTGAGTTTTAAAAATAAACATGAACAGTCATGTTGCCAATACTACTACAGCTTACTCAGATACTACCACTAAAAAACTGCAATTTACTCCTCTACAAAAACTAACTCCACTAACAATGACGAAATACTACATTCTACAATTACTACCAAAGTACTACAAAAATTACTACAGTTAACTCAACTAATAGTTCAATTAACTTCACAACTTGTATTATTAAAATTACAACTAACTTAACTCCACGACTACAACTATTTACCCAACCTCAATTAAAGTTAACTCTAGTACTAGTAGTAAAACTAACTCAAGTACTACTACAACCGACTGCACATCTGCACTACAATTACCTTCTACTACAACTATTACTACTACGATTAACTCCACTAACAATAACAAAATACTGCATCCCAGTCATACTACTTTAACTGACTACTACTACTACTACTACTACGACACTATTACTGCCAAAAATACTAGTCAGTTAACTCAACTACTATTAAAATTGCAACTAACTACAATACTACCATAATACCAGTAACCCAACTTCACTTACAAGTAACTCCACTAAGTACTAACTGCACTGATATAAATAACCTAATTAACTACCACAAACACAATTAATAACTTCTTAACTTCAACTTACACTACAATCAAGTTCTCTGCTACCACACATACTGCAATTAACTACACTATTACTGCAATTACCTCCACTACTAGCCCCACTACTACCACTAACAATATTACCACAATGATACTATTACTGTTTCTACACTTACCTCAACAACTAGTATTAGTTATCGCCACTATTACCACGACTACTACATTTACCTTCTCTACTACCACTAATACTACAATTAACTCCACTACTACCACCTACAATAATAACACTAATACTGCATCTACAATTACCTTGACAACTACTATTAGTTAATGCCAACACCACCACTAATACTACAATGAACTTCTCTACTACCACTAATACAACACTTAACTCCACTACTATTACTAATACTGCAAATACCTCCACTACTACCACAAATACAACAATTATCTATCAAAAATGCAACAACTCCACAACTACTAAAATTAACTCTACTAACAATAATACTACGATTAATACTATTAGTGCTTCTACAGTTACCTTGACAACTACTGCTAGTTTTAGTCAACTGACAACTAATCACAGTTAATACTTCCACTAATACTACAATTAACTTCTCTACTACCACTAATACTATACTTAACTTCTCTGTTATCACTAATACTACAATTAACTTCTCTACTACCACTAATACTATACTCAACTTCTCTACTGCCACTAATACTACAATTAACTTCTCTACTACCACTATTACTAAAAGTAACTCCAGTACTACCATCTACAATAACAACACAATTAACACTATTACTGCTACTACAGTTAGCTTAACAACTACTCTTATTTAATACCACAAATACTACATTTAACTTCTCTACTACCACTAATACTACAATTAACTTCTCTACTACCACTAATACTACAATTAACTTCTCCACTACCACTAATACTACAATCAACTCCAGTACTACCACCCACAATAACAACACAATTAACACTATTACTGCTACTACAGTTAGCTTAACAACTACTCTTATTTAATACCACAAATACTACATTTAACTTCTCTACTACCACTAATACTACAATTAACTTTTCTACTACCACTAATACTACAATTAACTTCTCCAATACCACTAATACTACAATCAACTCCAGTACTACCACCCACAATAACAACACAATTAACACTATTACTGCTACTACAGCTATCTTGACACCTACTCTTAGTTAATACCACTAATACTACAATTAACTTCTCTACTACAACTAATACAACAATTAACTCCAGTACTACCACAAATAATACAATTAACTCCAGTACTACAACCCGCAATTATAAGACAACACCATTACTGCTACTACAGTTAGCTTGACAACTACTCTTAGTTAATACCACTAATACTACAATTAACTTCTCTACTGCCACTAATACTACAACTAATACTACAATTAACTTCTCTACTACCACTTATACTACAATTAACTTCTCTACTACCACTAATACTACAATTAACTTCTCCACTACCACGAATACTACAATTAACTTCAGTACTACCACCTACAATAACAACACAATTAACACCATTACTGCTACAACAGTTATCTTGACAAGTACTCTTAGTTAATACCACTAATACTAAAATTAACTTCTCTACTACCACTAATACTACAATTAACGTCTCTACTACCACTAATACTACAATTAACTTCTCCACTTCCATTAATACTACAATTAACTCCAGTACTACCACCCAAAATAACAACACAATTAACACTATTACTGCTACTATAGTTATCTTGACAACTACTCTTAGTTAATACCACTAATACTACAATTAACTTCTCTACTACCACTAATACTACAATTAACTTCTCCACTTCCATTAATAGTACAATTAACTCCAGTACTACCACCCGCAATAATAACAACAATTAACACTATTACTGCTACTACAGTTAGCTTGGCAACTACTCTTAGTTAATACCACTAATAGTACAATTAACTTCTCCACTACTACTAATACTACAATTAAATTCTCCACTACCATTAATACTACAATTAACCTCTCCACTACCACTAATACTACAATCAACTCCAGTACTACCACCCACAATAACACAATTAACACTATTACAGTTACCGTGACAACTACTACTAGTTAACGCCACTACTACTAACCAAGCACGGTTACCTCCACTACTGCTGACAAGTACACTTTGTTCAGTAATACTACAACTACTACCACCGTTAACCAGTAAACACTAGTACTCCCTCTCCCAGCAGCAGGACCACAGCTCACCGAGCACCGGTTAATTGCAGTAATTGCTCCCCGGGTGGGACGTGAAGTTTTCTGGCTAAACTTCCATCGGCAAGAAGCCTCACATGCTGCAGCAAAGAGGCCCGAAAAGACGACAAATGAAGCTAAAATGGAGGTTTTCAAGATGAAAGCCGCCAAGTGTTTCTGTCTCCACAGAAGACGAAGAACAAGAAAAAAAAACAGTGGAAAGTGTGTGTGGTTTTGTTTTTGTGTGTATGTGTGTGTGTGTATGTGTTCCAACGGTCGATGGGAATGTTTTATAACCGCCGTATTAACCTGCTGCTCGGTCAGCTTTAACATCACACAATCAAGTCATGAGTTGTTTATACACGAATAAAAACAGAATAAACGTGTACAGACCGTGTGTCTGTGCCGACATTGATGAGGGGGACTGGGGGGGGGACGCCACCGAGAACAAGTGGAGAACGTTAGCAGTAGCCGCTAATGCTAACCCTCCTGTTAGCCGCGCTGGCTAACGCAGCCACGCTTATAACTTAACGCCAAAGATGAATAATAATCGCGGGCCGCGGTGTGTGAGGAGGGGGGAGGCAGGGATACAGAAACACACACACGGGAAGAGTCTGAAAAGACGCCATCTTTCGACAATTATGACACGGAGCGGGCGTCGCTGGCTCTAAGTTCCATCGGCCCCTTGTCCTCCAGAACATCAACTCCTAGAATAAGAAGCAGTGAGAGGGAGAGGGGGAGAGGGAGAGAGCGGCGCTGGACGCAGACAAACACCGGCCGCCTGCTTCACACACACCTGCACACACACACCCTGACAGCCCGGTACACAGACACCGCGGGCCACAGCTCAACTTTGACTACAAAGAAAATCAAAGTTATGAAATTTAGAAAAAAAAAGAAAAAAGCCCCAGTGTGCACTTACTCAGCAGCAGTCCTCCTCTGGATTAATTAAATATATATCTGTGTAAGAAGCCGATCCACGGTGAAAGAGCAGCGTACGAAGAGCCCGGCCGCCTCTTGCCCGCACCGCGCTGTCCGGCCGCCGGATTTGATGTTTGGTTGGAGTAAAAAATGTGTAAAAACAGAGAAACAGAAGCTACAAAACAAGAAGAACTCTTCTTCAATCTCATTCAGCTCGGCCGCAGCACAGCACAGATCCCTGCGCTCCGGAGCAGGAGGAAGGGACACAAAAACTACTCCACCGTCCCGCTCAGGCTCCTTTGTCCGCCACGAAACGCTCGATGTCGGCGCCCGGGTTTGTGAAAGTTGGTCAAATGGAGCCGATCGGCGACGCAGGGTGACGGGAAAAGGTGTTAGAGAAGCGGACTACTTTTTGTGTCGGTGCGGCGAATTTATTTCACTTTGCCTAAGGAACGGCGGTGCTACGACTCCCATTGCCTAGGGAAAAAACCCGGATGTAAACTCAGTGAAACTCTATGGAGAGAAAGTCAGCGCTCACACACACACACGTCTGCGTTGCTATTCTTCTGAGGACTCTCAAATCAAAATATTAACCACAACTAGTTAAACCCTTAACCTGGTACTGCTAATCCTGATTTTAACCACTTCCTCCGAAATGAGGTTCTACCTTATTAGGACCGGGTTTTGGTCTCTACTGGTCCTCATAAAGACAGTGATTTCAATCACACACACACACACACACACACACACACACACACACACACACACACATTCTTGTACAGCATTCTTAGTGAGGACACACTTAACTACCTACCCTTACCTTAACCAGCACAACTTAATACATAAAACTAACCCGTAATCTAAACTTAATCTAACCGTATCACTAAAACCAAGTATAAATCCTGAAAACCCTTTAAAGTTGTAAGGACCAGACTAATTGTCCCCATAAAGATATGTCAACACACACACACATTTGCACTGCTATTCTTCTTAGGACTCTCAAATCAAAACATTAACCATAACTGGTTAAACCCTTTACCTAGTACTATTCACCCCGACTTCAACCAGTTCTTCAGAAATGAGGTTCTGCCTCATTAGGACCAGGTTTTGGTCTCCATGAGGACTACTGGTCCTCACAAAGTCAGTCATTTCAATCACACACACACATTCTTGTACAGCATTATCTTAACTAATTACCCTTACCTTAACCGCCACAACTAACCTAAAACTAAGCCTTAATCTAACTAGTTTAACTAGAACTAGTTAGACTGTTAACCATTGTGGACTTGGAAGTAATAGTAGTAATATTTTCTTACTTTAGTTTTAGTTTACCATGTCTATAGTATTTGTTAGACCAGGTTACATCACACTGGATACATCACAGTAAAGTTACTTCATGTTATTATAGTAATATCATGTTGTTAAAGTACCACATTCAAGGATTTAATGTAGTTTGAAGTACAACAATAAAGGTAATTATTGTTGTTTAAGTACCACAGTAAAGGTACTTTGTGTTGTTATAGTATTATCATGTGATTAAAGTACCACAGTCAATTACTCATGTGGTTGCAGCATCGCTATGAAGGTACTTATTATTGTATTATTAATACATTTTTAAAGTTGTTAAAGTACCACAGTACAGTGCAAGTATCACACCAGGTGTGGTACTACATGCAGTTAAAGTACCATGGTAAAGGTATGTAAGTACCACATAAGGTATTAAATGTTGTTAAACTACTTTAATTAAGGTAATTCATGATGTGAAATTACCACGATAAAGGTACTTCCTGTTGTCACACGACTGTATGTTAATAAAGTACCACAGGAAAGTATTTAATTTGATAAAAGTACTAAAGTAAAGGTATTTACACACTCACAGTGTATGTGTGTGTGTGCGTGTGCGTGTATGTGAGACGACACAAACCCCCTGTGTGACCTGTGTGTAGCCTCCAGAATGTGTAAACGTGCTCTGACCAGCAGAGGGCGACATCCCTACAGGACATGAAGGAAAAGAGAAAGAGAAGAGAAAAATGAAAGAGAAAAATAGTTTTACTCACTTGATTATATCTAAGTCAAAGAAGTTTTCATTTATAATTAGAATTATTATCATCATAACTATTATTACTCCTATTACAAGTATCATTATTATATAATAAAAGTTTGTTTATGTCTTTGAAGTCTTTCACAAATAAAAACTATAAAATATTTTAAAAAATATTTTTTTAAATTGATGTTTGATAAGTTTTGATTTTTAGTTTCTTCGATGACTTTACGTTGGCTTCAGGTGCAGTGACGAGGAGGAAACACTCGGGGGCGACACACCACAATCATACAATCATTCATTCATTCATTTATCGTCTACTGCTTCATTCTGTGTGTGTGTGTGTGTCCTTCTTGGGCGTGAAAGTCAAATATTTGTTATTGAGGATTTCATCTCGTGTCGTGACTGACACGTGCTGCTGCTGCTGCTGCTGCTGCTGCTGCTGAAGATGATGCTTTAACCTGATCACAGATCAGTCCATAGATCCATCATGTGCAGGAAAACCACTTCCTGTTAACCTCCCGTCCAGCTCTCCTCAGCTCTGCATTTACTCGCCTTTGAAAAGGAGACTCTGTTGTTGTTGTTGTTGTGAGATCACATCTCTGACTTCAAACACATTAGACCAATCAGGAGGCCTTCATGTCCAGACCAGAACTGGACCTGCTGTCCACGTCTGTGTTCAAGGACCCAACATGAGATCTGCTGTTATCTTATTAAAAATGGGTTTAACATAGAAGCCTCTTTGATGTTTTAGTGGAAAATCATAAAATTAAAACCACAACTGCAGAGGATGTTACATTTTATAACTTTAGAACTGTCATCGCAGTTTGTTAAATTAGCCTAAAATGGCTACGCTAGGCTAGAACTTACTAATTTGTTCCTCGTGGTAGAAAATGTCACCTTTTCAAAAACAGCTATAAAAACATTATATATTCAGATTTTTCCCCACTTTAAACGAGTCAATCTTTTAAAGCGACTTCAGCCTGAAATACACATATTAATAATATTTTGGAAAGTTTAAACCTTTAAAAGCCTGTTTGTTGTCACAACTCCACTGTTTTTCTATCTAAATAAAACAAAAAAACAGATTAAAAAAAAAAACACTTAAAACTAATTCGTTCATAGGGACAAAGTGGAGTTGTGTAAACATACTGGCCTAAAATGGTTCAAATTAAAAATGTTTTCATTAATATTTGAGATGTATATTTAAGGCTGACTCTGCTGAAGACTGACTCTGACTGTTTTTACAATGTTCTTTTTCTTTTTTAAGGGTTAAACTAAATAAACAAAAGTCCAGAGAGAAGGTACATTTTTAACACAGAAAAGACAAAATCAGCCACATACGATTCCCCAAAATAACACAAAAAGACACAAAACAAACACAAACATACAAAATTCACCACAAACAGACACAAAACAACCACAAAAATACAAAAAATAACAGTAAAGAGACACAAAACAACTACAAATACACATAAAAACAACAGTAAAGAGACACAAAACAAGCACAAAAACACAAAAGAACAGTAAAGAGACACAAAACAACCACAGAAACAAAAATAAAAGTAAAGAGACACAAAACAAATACAAATATACAAAAAACAACAGTAAAGAGACACAAAACAAGCACAAAAACCCAAAATAACAGTAAAAAGACACAAAATAGCCACAAGAAGACAAAAGACAAAACAAAGAGACACAGAACAACATGTGAAGTTAATATCTCTGTCCACAGCAGCAGGACTCCAGCTGTAGCTGTAGTTGTAGTGTGTTTGATGAGTGGATGAAACAAACAAACAAACAAACAAACAGAGCTGCAGTCAGCGATAAACACGTCCACCAGCATCTGATCTGACCCACCCGCTCAATCCTATGGATCAACACATAAATAACACCTTTTTCATTGATAATAGTATTTATTTTAGAGTGATTTTCTATCTGGACTTTGGTGTGGGAGAGTGAGTGGTTTCACAAAGTGTCACAAACTTGAGTTTATAGTCTAACAACAAGGTAAAGACCCCGATCACACATCCATACGTTGGATTGTGCTGCGGCAGAAAAAAAGATTCCTTTAATGTACAAAGTGAAGCAGCGACGCCAGAGAACCCTCAAGCTCCGCCCACACCGCGGTCGAGTCCTCTCACTGCTGCAGTCCACCATGAATCCAGATCTGCAGTTTCTTTTTCCAGCTGGAAGTGACTCATGACCACAATGCAAACTGTGTTTCATAACGCTCTTTATGTAAAGGAGCTACAGCAAAGCCTCTGCACCTGTACACCCCCACTGCAGCTCCACTTCTACACCTAAACGTTCACTTACAGGCTCCAGATCCAGGTCCAGGTCCAGCTCCAGCTCCAGCTCCAGCTCCAGCTCCAGCTCCAGGTCCAGGTCCAGGTCCAGCTCCAGGTCCAGGTCCAGGTCCAGGTCCAGGTCATGTGTGCAAAACACAGACAGATGCAAACAGACCACACACACAAGATGCAAAATAACCTCAGAGACACAAAACAGACGCAAAACAGTTAGAAAGAGATGCAAAAACACAGGTACAACAAAAGACAAAAAGACACAAAGGCCCACAAAAAACAATGATACAACAGTAAAGATACACAATAAACAACCAGAAAGAGATGCAAAACAACCACAAAGAGACGCAAAAAATACAGTTAAGAGACACAAAAATACAGTAAAGAGACACAAAAGAACAACCACAAAGAGATGCAAAACAACCACAAAGAGACACAAAAAACAACCACAAAGAGACACAAAACAACTGCAAAGAGACACAAAACAACCACAAAGAGACGCACAACAACCACAGAGACACAAAACAACCACAGAGAGACACAAAAACAACCACAAAGTGACGCAAAACAACCACAGAGACGCAAAACAACCACAGACACACAAAAACCACAAAAAGGCACCAAACAACCACAGACACAACTACAACAGAGACGCAAAACACACACAAAGAGTCACAAAACAACCACAGACACAAAAAACAACCACAAAGAGACACAAAACCACCACAAAGAGACGCAAAACAACCACAGAGACACAAAACAACCACAAAAACAACCACAAAGAGACGCAAAACAACCACAAAGAGTCACAAAACAACCACAGACACAAAAAACAACCACAAAGAGACACAAAACCACCACAAAGTGACGCAAAACAACCACAAAAACAACCACAAAGAGATGCAAAACAACCACAGACACGAAAACAACAACAGAGACACAAAAACAACCACAGAGACAAAAAACAACCAAAAAAGACACAAATCAACCACAGAGCATGTTGGGATTTTTGGTCAGTTTTTCAGTTAGCAGGGTGACGGTGAATGTGCTTGGTGGTTCCACAGGACTGAAGCCTTAGTCCACATAGACGTGTCGGACATGATATTGATCTGTGATCAGCTGTGAGTGACTCACATGAGTCTGAGTCAGTGTTTCAGTTTCAGCTCTGAGAGCAGGGTCTGCTGCTCCTGTGACACTGGGGAGAGTAATGAGATTACAATGTCTGTGTGTGTGTGCGTGTGTGTGTGTGTGTTGTCAGTGATTACAGAGGCCAGTCGCCTGAAAACAACCAGACTCATGTGATTATCTGTTTCGTGTTTTCTGTCACATTCATCATTCAGAGCGACAGTGGAAGAGTGAGTCGTCTTTCAGCGAGGAGGTTGTGGGTTCAACTCCCAGCTCTGCTAACTCTACGTCAAGTCGACGTGTCCTTGGGCAAGACTCTGTGCCAGCAGTGCGTAAAAGACTCCTATGGGTCGTTGGGTTGTTCAGTGATAGATTATAATCCTAAAAGCAACCTCATATTTTACAGTAGCAAAAACAATTCCTGCACACATTGTTCGTACTTCCTCTGTCATTAGCGTCTGAACAGAAGAAGCTGTTTGAAATATTCTTCTCTAAATGTAACAAAGCTCTTATGAAGAGGTGTTCTCTGATTGGTCGATCTGCTCCCGTGTTTTAATTGGCTGTCAGAAATAACCTGGCTTGCCTTCAGTTCCTCCTCAGAGCAGGAACTCGGGGAGAAGAAGCCGACACGTGAAGGTGGTGAAGAACTCTGTGTGGGTCTCACTGCGGCCGTGGACTGTGCTTTTCTCTCTCTCGCTCTCTCAGTGTGGGCTGACTCTCCATCTTTATGTAAAAGCTCTGTAGGAGGAAGCAGAGAAGTGAGAGGCACAGTGAGGAAGCTCATGATCCTCCTCTTCTTCTGTCGGAGCTGCAGTTGTGGCCTTGTTCTGAGACGACGTATAACATCAACCGCAAGAAACCTTAACTCCTGTTTGGAAGCTGTTTGCGATTATGCCGGCACCGGTCTCTTGTTTGGGGTTCAGGGTCGGTCTCTTGTTTGGGGTTCGGCGTAGGTCTCTTGTTCAGGGTGGGTCTTTTATTCAGGGTCAGTCTCTTGTTCGGGGTCAGTCTCTTGTTTGGGGTTCGGGTTGGGTCTCTTGTTCAGGGTCGGTGTCTTGTTCGGGATCGGTCCCTTGTTTGGGGTTCAGGGTCGGTTTCTTGTTCAGGATCAATCTCTTCTTCAGGGTCAGTCTCTTGTTTGGGGTTCAGGGTTGGTCTCTTCGGGGTGGGTCTCTTGTTCAGGGTTAGTCCCTTGTTTGGAGTTCAGGGTCGGTCTCTTGTTCAGGGTCGGTCTCTTGTTTGGGGTTAGTCCCTTGTTTGGAGTTCAGGGTCGGTCTCTTGTTTGGGGTTAGTCCCTTGTTTGGGGTTCAGGGTCGGTCTCTTGTTCAGGGTCCGTCTCTTGTTCAGGGTTAGTCCCTTGTTTGGGGTTCGGGGTCAGTCCCTTGTTTGGAGTTCAGGGTCAGTCTCTTGTTCGGGGTTAGTCACTTGTTTGGGGTTCGGGGTCAGTCTCTTGTTCGGAGTTCAGGGTCGGTCTCTTGTTCGGGGTTAGTCCCTTGTTTGGGGTTCGGGGTCAGTCTCTTGTTTGGGGTTCAGGGTCGGTCTCTTGTTCAGGGTCAGTCCCTTGTTTAGGGTTCGGGGTCGGCCTCTTGTGTCACATATGAAGTTCTAATGCGATCAACGGTCAACGTATGACGAAGTTATCAGGCACGTCCTGTTTTACGTAGCGAATGGCCAAAATTGCCAAAATTCTTGCGTGGTTGCCTAGGCCACGACGTTTTGGATACTTGACACTTCACTACAAATTGACAGATATTTTTAATAGTTTATGAAGCGTCTTGGGCTGTGACATGTTTCCACCAAGTTTCATGAAATCCGGTGCAACTTAGTACAAAATTCATGTATCTGTTCTTTACTTTATTTATATTTCTAGCAACTTTTACTTTAACTCCACTACATTTCCTTTATCTTTGTTACTACCAAATAAAATCAGAAGAGTTGGTATTTATTTATATAGAGCTTTTCTAGTCTTGATGAGCTGCTTTACTCTACAGTTTTCACACATTCACACGCTTCAACATGGGGTTAAGTGTCTTTGCTCAAGTACACATCACATATAGACTAACAGAGTCGGGAATTGAACCCACAACCTTCTAGTTGAGAGACAATTTTATAGACATTTTATACCTTTGATAGTAAAGTAAATGTCATAAACTTTAAGACTTTTACTGAAGTAATATTATTAGTGCTGTGCAATAGCATGACACGTTTCCAATGACAACTGACTGGAAAAAGACGCACATGACGTCATGTTTATGTACCATGACATCAGAGTCCAGGCACCGTTTACCGGTTAGCTCCGTTAGCTGCATTAGCTCCTTTTATCGCCGTTAGCGCGCCTACAGTCGAACTGGAGCGGTCTGTTTATTAAAGGCAAAGAGCAGCACTACAAATAACTAGCGTACCTGTGTACTGTGTGCCTCCATTTTTAAAGTTTAGAGTCACTTTACAGACTAATTTTAACAATCGGGAGTCACGTAAACATGACGTCAGTCGTCATGGATACGCATTGTGCGATAACGTTGGCGCCCTTAAACGATGTTGGTGCGTTATCATTTGGCAGCACTAAATATTATTTTAAAAAAAAACATCTACCAAAGTCATTTTCTGGTAACATAGTTGTACTTTAACTCAAGTATCACTTTAAGGTACTAAGGTACGCGACTGCAAAGTATGTGTACCTTGTTACAATGCAACACTGTTAAGTGTGGTGGGCGGCATGGACCACGGGTTTGACACCATCCATCAGTTTTAACACGACACATTTTTTTTGTCACCTTGTACCTTGAGGTGTAGCAACGTGACGTCACTTCCTGGTCTGACAATTAGCAGTTACCCACTATCCCCAGCAGGCGGCGGGTCTCGAGGGGCAGTGGGCGGGGACACAGGGGGCGGGTGGGGGTAGAGTGAGAAAGAGAGAGAGAGAGAGAGAGAGAGAGAGAGAGAGAGAGAGAGAGAGAGAGAGAGAGAGAGAGAGAGAGAGAGAGAGAGCAGACATAAAAGTAAAGAAAGAGAGGAGGTGTAGAGGAGACGCAACAGGTAGGAGGAGTCTGTGTGTGTGCGCGCGTGGGTGTCACTGAGTTTCAAACTTCCTTCAGAGAGAGAGAGAGACAGAGAGAGAGAGAGAGAGAGAGAGAGAGAGAGAGAGAGGCTACCTAAGACTGGGGAGGAGAGGAAGGAAGAGAGGGAACAGCCTCCTCTTCCTCCTCCTCTTCCTCTGTTTGGCTGAACAGTCTCACACTCTGTTGTTGTTTCCTGGTATAGAAGTGGAGCTGAGGCTCACGGCTGCAACTTCCTGTCTTTGACTCTTCAAGTTGTGAGTGGAGGCAGCAGCAGCAGCAGCAGCAGCAGGGGCGGAGCTGAGAGGATGGTCAGCCGCTGCTCGGACCGTGCGCTGACCTCAGAGCAGCAGTGAGAGGAGGAGGAGCAGGAGCTGCAGACATGCAGCAGCAGCAGCAGCAGCAGCAGCAGCTTCACGACTCCTCTCTGCAGGACGGAGGAGAGGAGGAGGACCAGACCTCCACCACTTCTCCCTCCTCTGACACCCCGCAGCAGCAGCAGCAGTTGCCCTCGGTGTTGGTGGTGGCGCCCCTCTCTGCCCCTCGGTGTCACAGCAGCAGCAGCAGCAGCACCAGCAGCTTCACTGGCCTGAGGATCTTCTGCAGGAGGAGGTCAGTGACCTGAACCCTCACCACTATTTTATACTTTAATTCCTAATATTGTATTCTATTATACAGTGTGTTATTCTGTACACATATAATATATTTATTTTATCAATTAGTCAATCCAATGGACTTTGGTGCGGCAGAGTGATGACACACACTCACAACACAACACAATAACATATTCTTAAAAAGTCACACGAGTAATTGATTTGTAGTTCTGACGTGACCAGAGTTTGCAGATTAGCTCTCAGGTTAGTAAGTTTGAGCTGCAGAGTAAATATAGATGGTGTGTAAAGGTTTCCTGTGTGAGTAACTGTGTGTGTGTGTGTGTCATCACGCTTCATTTACTACACCACTCTGAAGTGGCTCCGGTTCAGTGGTTCCTCTACTTCCACTCCGCATTTTAGCACTCATATTTTACACATTGAAGCATCTTTATTTTTTGTTGCGACGAGAATCAGACGTAAGACTTTAAAATTGAAACCAGAAGTCATAACTGTGGGCGACGTTGACTCCGAGAAAGACTGCGTTTCCATTTGAGAAATCCGGCTCGAGTGCGGCGTGCCGGTGAAGAATTCCGACATCCAACTAGAGCTCCAACTTAGAATCACTGAAAACATGGCAGCCAGAGTTTGAAACTTTAAATTTAACACCAAAGTCCATAGAGAAAATCATTGATTTCAGCTCACGGGGACACAGGAACTGCTGCCCCACTGCTGCCTCGTGTGGTGAGTTTGTGTCACTGAACTAATCACATCACAAAATAACACTTTAGAATTTACTAATGGAGGCAGAAGTGGATTAAAAATCTCCTGGCTTTCCGTGATGTGACATTGCTAGCACTGTCAAACGTTAACGTTAACGTTACCATGACGACTGAAAAGACGCTCGTGGCATCATGTTTACGTGACTCCCAATTGTTAAAATGAGTCTGTAAAGTAACACTAAACTTTAAAAACACACATACACAGTACACAGGTACGCTGGTTATTTGTAGCGCTGCTCTTTTTGTTTAATAAACAAACCGCTCCAATTCCACTGTAGGCACGCTAACGGCGCTAAAAGGAGCGAATGCAGCTAATGGAGCTAACTGGTAAACGGTGCAAACGGTGCCTGGACCCCAGTGTCGCGGCACGTAAACATGACTTCACGCGCGCCTTTTTCCGGTCGGTCGTCATGGAAACGTGCCGTGCGTTAACCTATTGCACAGCACTAGAAATCGCTGATTTTCTCTATGGTGGAATGATTGTCTAATAGTGGAATAAAGTGGCAAACATGTTCACAAGACACCGTAGACTTAATCTGGTGTAGATTTTATTCTTAAATCAGGGCCCAGGGGGCGCTCACAACACCGTCAGCTACCTTATACCAACCACACAGTCTCGTGTGCTGCTGAGGGACAAATTGACTTTGATTGGACGTGTGCAGCGCTCCACCTCCTCTGTGGATAAAAAGGTAACAAGTGCAGATTCCACTTGAGTCCGGTGCTGGTTTTTAATCTCACTGTGATCTCCCCTGGATCTCTAATTATAGCAGCTATTAACGGACTGACGGAGCAATTCATTAAAGACGGACACTTTTAGGGCCCGGTGGGAACGTTCCACTCAGGAGGAGAGGAGTCAATCTGCAGAGGAGCCTCCTTCTCATCCTCCTCTCCAGAAACAGAAGAGACCTTTAAAGGTCTAGTATGCAAAATTCTGCATTTTGAAAATGTCCGTATAAAAGGACTGGGACTGCATATCTATTATCGATACTCGGAATACTATCTGTACACAGAGCTTGTGGAAAGTTGAGAGTACTTCTGGACTCACCACTAGAGGGCAGGCTCCTCACTTTAAACCAACAAGGGCGATGAATCTCTCACAATATCACATTTACGTTCAGCCGTCCATCAGTGTCGGAGCCAGAAAAGCTGCACAGGCAGCAACACCTTGTTAGCAACAGCAGAAATATTAGCATTATGATCATTTAGCGCACAAATTTGAAGTCTTGCCAATGGCGTCTGAAGTTAGCAACTACACGTTTGCGTTCAGCCGTCCACCAGTTGTTGCCACACTTGTTAGCTGCAGCAGAAATGTTAGCCTTGCTAAACGTTAGCTTTGTTAAATCTGTCACAAACACTGCTAAAGTGTGTTGCACTCGGTCGCGTTTCCAGTTTACTTCCGACTACTTTTTACACGTGATACGTTATGCGCTAATTTTAGCCCAAAATGATTATTATGATTATTATTGGGGGACAACTGGGAAAGGTGAGACGTTAGCGAACGGTACAAGAGGTTGAATCAGCATAACGTTAATCATTGATAGCCCTATCATTTGTCTTGATATCGGTATCATCCCATAGCTAACGGATACCTCGATCCTTGGAGACGACAGAATATTTACGCACGTTTGCGGCGGTTTGTTCGAACACTTGCGAAGGTCTGAATCGTCACGTTTTCTGTCCAGTTCTGCTTTTATCGGACACGTTTGAGCCGTGCGGAGGAAACGATTGCGTTTCCAGGTTACAACACCTGCTCAGACTCTTCATGTCAACAGCTGTGTCTGGGACTTCAAAAAACAAAGTTTCAGTCTACTTCAATCCACAGCGGTTACAGATCTGTTCCCCTTTTTCTTCTTCGTTATCAAAGTTACATTTGTTGACGTCTGTAACTCATCAGTTTCTATGGAAACTGTTGAAACTCTACTTTAAATCAACCTTGTGTGGATTTTATTGGATTAGGCTCTTGTTAGGTTGCTCAAATCATTTTTTCCTCTCAAAAAGCAGAAAAGTTTTCAGGGCGGACGAGCCTCGGTGTCTCCTCACACAAGCACATGTCAAAATACCTGAACTGTCCCTTTAAGATGGGTTTTCTCTTCAGAGGAGACGAGGATTTAGTTTAAAGAAGAATCTGATATTGTTAGGGATGTTTGAAGACTGTGTGTGTGCGTGTGTTGTGCCTCTGTTGTAAGATGATATGATGAATTGTGCAGATTTCTCATTCTTCATCTGTCAGAGTCACAATCAGGATGATGAGCACATTCTGCTTCCCCCTCTAACCTGATTACAGTCCACAGGCAGGACGCTGCTCCTCTGTCCGTCATCGTCACCACCCAGTCTGTCTGTCTGTCTGTCCACTACTCCATCACTCTGTCCACCAGTACTTCACTCCATTTCCACATGTCTGTCAGTCTATCACTCTATCCGTCAGTTAATCAGTTTGTCCACCAGTCTATCAATCTGTCCACTAGTCCATCAGTATGTCCACCAGACCGTCTGTCCATCACTGTTTGTCCACCAGTTGTCTGTCCACCAGTCCATCACTGTTTGTCCACCAGTCATCTGTCCACCAGTCCATCACTGTTTGTCCACCAGTTGTCTGTCCATCACTGTTTGTCCACCAGTCATCTGTCCACCAGTCATCACTGTTTGTCCACCAGTCGTCTGTCCACCAGTCATCACTGTCTGTCCACCAGTCCATCACTGTTTGTCCACCAGTCATCTGTCCATCGCTGTTTGTCCACCAGTCCATCACTGTTTGTCTACCAGTCATCTGTCCATCACTGTTTGTCCACCAGTCGTCTGTCCACCAGTCATCACTGTTTGTCCACCAGTCGTCTGTCCACCAGTCATCACTGTCTGTCCACCAGTCCATCACTGTTTGTCCACCAGTCATCTGTCCATCGCTGTTTGTCCACCAGTCCATCACTGTTTGTCTACCAGTCATCTGTCCATCGCTGTTTGTCCACCAGTTGTCTGTCCATCACTGTTTGTCCACCAGTTGTCTGTCCACCAGTCATAACTGTTTGTCCACCAGTCCATCACTGTTTGTCCACCAGTCATCTGTCCATCGCTGTTTGTCCACCAGTCCATCACTGTTTGTCCACCAGTCATCTGTCCATCGCTGTTTGTCCACCAGTTGTCTGTCCACCAGTCCATCACTGTTTCTCCACCAGTCATCTGTCCATCGCTGTTTGTCCACCAGTCCATCACTGTTTGTCCACCAGTCGGCTGTCCATCGCTGTTTGTCCACCAGTCATCTGTCCATCACTGTTTGTCCACCAGTCATCTGTCCATCTCTGTTTGTCCACCAGTCATCTGTCCATCACTGTTTGTCCACCAGTCATCTGTCCATCACTGTTCGTCCACCAGTCGTCTGTCCACCAGTCCATCACTGTTTGACCACCAGTCATCTGTCCACCCGTCCGTCAGTCTGTTTGTCCACCAGTCCTGATGTTTGTCCATCACTGCCAATCAGTTAATCAGTCCTTCAGTCCATCAGTCCTTCATGATGCCGTTATACAAACTCTTCAGGTTCAGACGTTGTACTCGTCCTCTGTCTGTCTGTCCACTCAGTTCCGCTCTATGATGAACCTGAACAGTGGTTGACAAAAGTCTCATCTGTGGGTTTGAAACAGGAAATAAGAGCAGGTTCACTGACCCCTGACGCCTGACCCTGTGTCTCTGAGCTGCAGACAGATGCACAAGGACAAACCTCTGGGCAACACTGTAATGCATTCAGGACCCAGGGATTTCTCAGACCCACTTCCACTGCTATCTTTATCACTTGATGGCCCTGTTACTATTCATAGTCTGGTCCAGGAGGAGGAGGAGGAGGAAGAGGAGGAGGACGGAGAGGCAGGAAGAAGAGGTGGAGGAGGAAAGGCAGAACAAAGGAGAGGTGATGAACTGTAGGAGGAAGAACACGTGGAAGAGGAGGAGGACGAGGAAATGAGTAAAAGAGATGTTAAAATTAATAAGAAGAGAGGAAGAAGTTGACTGATAAGGATTTGGTGGAACGAGGGGATTAAAACAGCAGTGATGTTAGAGAAGACTTCAATGTCCTCTGCCCTTACTCCATGTCACCTGCTGTACACAAGTAAGCAGAAAAACAACAACAACTCACACACAGAACCAGACTCAGAGATGTGTAGCATCTGCCGAGACAGGTTGGGGTGAAATGAAAAACTGGGGGACAGAAAGGACACGAGGTGAGGTAGAGACAAAGGAGAGAAATGCAACAATTGATAAGTTATAAGTTTAAACGACAGACTTCTGAGTCACTTTATAGAAAGACAATGTCATTTAGATGTCAGGATCAGAGCCAAAATGGCGGCAACACTGTGTCCAGCTGTCAATCAACTTATATCAACTACTTGTTCCTCCTCCTGAGCGGTGACAACAGTATCTGATTTGACCACTAGATGGCAGCACAGTGACATCACAGCAGAGCAGATAGTCCAGAAAAGTGAGTGTCATCAGATTATGATCAAAATCGCTAAATATGTCTATTGTTTTATTTATTATAATACTAATAATAAATTATATTAAAGGAAAAAATTATCTTGTTAACTAAAATTTGACTGTAATTTTAGTTTTTGTAATCTGAATATATTCTGGTTTCTTTGCTCCTGTGTGAAAATAATCTGAATAATTGATGTATTTATGAAAACACAGATTAACGTCAAAATAAATCTTTTTTCTTTTTTAAAGTGAATTAAATTCCGTATTCAGCTTGTATAGAAGTAAGATTATTACTTCACATCACAGATTTTTTGTGATTTTTTTTTAACATAATCTGTGAGGTTTAGAGAGGAAAAGGTCGTAAGGTCGTGGTCGAGGCCTGAGTGACTCTCCGTGGTAACGGACAGAGCGAGCAACACAATGTGATTATCCTCCTCTAATGACACACACACACACACACACACACACCCTCAGATCCTGTTTTCTCTCCCGTTTTATTTATGTATTTATTTTTATTTTTTTTAATTGGATCCATAATGCAGTAGACCCAGAGCCTTGAAGTGTTAATGAAGAGTATTCTGGGATGGTGGAGTGGGTCGGCGGCTCCATTCATCTGTGTTCGAGAGAGAGAGAGTGAGAGAAACAACAATAGAGCTCAGAAATCAGCGGGAATAACCGGGGATGAAACTCTGAACCTGGTCCTGATCTTGGTCAGAAGAGAGACAGAAAGCTGCTCCCAGATCAGATATACCTGCTGTGAAGCTCCTGAGTTAACGAGTTATTTTAAAGCAGCAGCTTAGTCGCTTTCTCTCTCTCTCTCTGTGTGTGTCTCTCTCTCTGTCTCTCGCCCTGCCTCTCTCAGTGTTTTCCCTGCTCTTCACTCCGGAACCTTAACGTCTCTCAGGTTGTATCAGACTTTTGTTTTGTTTTTGTGCTTGTGGAGTTTTTTTTTTTATCTACTGGACCATTTGTGTGTGTGTGTGTGTATTTATATATTGGTGGGGTACAAAACAAAAAAACCCACAACTTTAAAGGGCTTTTTTCAGGGTTAAGACCTGGGTTTATGTTAGGTGTCCTCATTAATATATAAAAGCTATTGTGTGTATAGTGTGTGTGTGTGTGTGTGATCACCTGTTGAGTTATTTGATCTGCTGTGTTTAACTTCACTCACAGCTGCGTGATTACGAGAGAAAACATCAAAACCTTTCTGTTGTAAATTTGTTTAGAGCTTCAATGTTTTTTACTCACAAATATCCAGAGAGTCCAGGTTTTTGGGTTTTGTTTGTTTGTTGCACGTCACGTCCATCGCCGTCTCCGAGAACACAGCCTGGGAACAAGGCACTGGGGCGGGGACACAAGGATAAGACATTTTTAAAATCATTAACTCCATCAAATCTACGACTGCTTTTAAGTCTGCTGTATTTCCAGAATATGTTGGACACTTTTTTTCCCTACTGAACGAGATTTTTCCAGCCAGAAACTTTAGTTTGTCAAGTCCTCGCTCTCCCTGCACCAAACCCCATAGAGAAAATCTGTGATTTTAACACCACAGCACAGGAGTCGTTGATCCTCGTTCAGATTTACCTCAGTGGCACAAAGTGACCACACGAGGCATCCATAGACTAGCAGCTCCTGTGTCTCCACAAGCTTAAAACACACATTTTTTCTTTATGGGCTTTGATGTGGGAGAGTGAGTGATTTAAAAAGGTGACAAAAGCTTCAGTTTCTTGTTGGAAAAGGTGGGATAAAGCAGTGTTTTTATATTATAAACCCAGCGATATTCCCGTGCTGCACACAGGAAGTGATTTGTTGTATGTCAAGACAGAGAAAAGGCAACCGCACCACTGATCCACAAAAGTTTAAGTAAAGCAAATAGGTCGCAGTTAGGCTGAAAACCAGATTAGATCTGGATAAGGTGTCTGCCCCTGTATACATATACATATACCACAATTTGTTTTGACAGAGATATGATTAATTTTATTCATAGTTTTGCCCATTGTAATAAATGGGTATTTCTTGAGGTTGTCATAATTTTGTGATGTCATCAGTGGGTCGATTCTTACCAAAATTGAATGGTAACATACTCGGGTGATCACCTACCCATCAAGTAAAATTCACAGATATACACATCTGAACATGTTCAATGGGACTGAACCATGTTCAAATTGCAGCCAAATCCATAATCTGGATCAGATCTGGATTAAACATACGTAGTGTGATGGTAGAGCGTCTGCTCCTGCAAACACAAAACAAATATGGTTCAAATCCGATGAGTTACGTGTAATTCTTTTTCACAGTTTTGCCCATCATTTGCTTAATCAGTGTGTCGATTCTTACCTAAATTGAATGGGAACATACTTTGGTGATCACCAACCCATGATGTAAAATTCGCATTGATTCGTCAAACTGTAGACAGGAAGTTGCAAACAGTAGGGCACACCCACACCAGAAATCAACACCAAGTTATAAGTAATGGGTAAACACACCTGGTTACTGTTCACCTCTCAGGTCTGTGCGTCAGGTTGCCTGGTTATGAACGGCACGGTAAGCTGCGAGACGTCACTCCATCTCTGATCCGAGGGTCACGTGACCTGACACAAAGGTGACAAGTGAGGCAGTGGAGTGAAAAGTGAGGAGGAAGCTCTATAAATAGGTTTGTAGTGTGTGTGTGTGTGAGGCACTAATCTGCTGCTCTTTGTTAATTAGTCAGCACAGCTCCAGCTCCAGAGCAGCTGAGCTCATACTGTCAGTCTGGAGTTTAATCGTTGAATCGGCGGTTAAATAATTACCAATTTAATCGTAAATAAAAGAAAACATTCAAACTGAATAATCGTGCTTTGTGGACAAAACAAGACGTCTGAGGACATCTTCAACTTGAAGGTTTTAAGGCCCAAACAACTGATCAATAAATTTACTTTGAATCCACTGTCTTCACCGGTTAATGTAGGTCAGAGGAAGCACGGCTCACTTTATTGCAGGTGAAGAACCATCACCAAATGTTTACTCGGCTGAATGTGTATTACAGAGTTTATTACGGAGCTCGCTGACATTTCACTCTGGTCAATGAAGCGGTTTAATGGTCCAACACAAGACGAACAAACCATCGCCACTCAATTCACAACAGAAATGACACAATTTGAACTCAGAGCCGAGTCATGCTAGTTAAAGCATTGTTAATAGTTTCTATGAGTCAATAATGATTAATGACAATAATTTCCTTTGGAAAGCGTCTTGAAATGGTTCTACGGTCACTTTAGGGGTCGTGCTGGTCCTTTCAGGCAGTGTTGGGCATAATTGCGATGGTTCCCGGGGTTCCGTAAGGATGTTGTGGTCCTAGAAAAGCTCCCATGGCTCCTTCAGCAGGTTTTTCTAGTGAATTATCAGGGTTTAAGACATTTAGATCAATAACTGAAAGAACATATTTGCAAGAATCTCTGTCCTGAAGATGTTCTGAAGGTTTCTGTGGAATGTCACGTGAATGACTCCGATTTATTCCAGCAGCTGTGACATCATAATCAGATCAATGTTTCTATGATGACGATTATCTGTCTGTTGCTTTGACACAGCATGACCTTGGACCTCTGATGTCCAACTCATCAGACTGTTGAGGACAAACATGAGCTTTGTTGAGAAGTCGTAGTCACAAACAAAATTACTGATGCAGTGTTCTTGTTCGGAGGGCGAGGACCCAGCAGGCAGCCTGGTCCTTAATTATTGTTGTTGCCTGTGTAACAGCAATGCAGACAGCTTCCTGTTGTCATACTGCTCCCCCCCGTGGAGACGACCCAATATTTTCTTCCGAGTGCTTTATAATTCATGTTCTCAGCAGGTTCAGAGAAACACAACCTAACACTTTGCTAGCGCTACAGGAGCAACTCTGAACTAGCATCATCTCGTAAATGTCACTTTTCACATTTTAAAAAACAATCACCCTTTTGGTAGAGGTGGACTCCCTGGGATTTACATAAAACAACGGTTGAGCATACCAGCACTGCTTTAATTACCTATCGTAGTCAGCATCAACGTCACCATAGCAACTGTTTTAGCTCCGTGGCTCGGCTATGGCTGTCGTCAGGGTGTGGATAATGAAGACTAACAACACATATGCTTTAAAAACTTGAATGAAAACCATGTTAGTGTTGGACCTGATCCAGAAGCCATTGACTATAGCGTCGGGGGACTAATTATCCTCCTGGAGCAAGGGCCAGTATTTTCTAAACGTTCAAATTTAGGGTTTGTTTATAGAGCTCGGGGCATCACAGGACTCGGTCATGTTGGCAGCCTGAGATGCGGCAACAATGAACGGGACTCGTGCTGTAATCGACCTGTCAAGAGTTCCCGATGCACTTTAAGTCCATAGAGACCGACTGATATATTACAAAACTTCCCGATTAACTTCTTACTCTAGATCAGGGGTCACCAACCTTTTTGAGTCAGAGAGCTACCTTAAGGGTAAAAAATAATATGGAGGGCTACCATATAATATTTTTTTGTTTGTTTACCATTTAAATGATTAATATTATGCATTCAACTGCATACACGTTCCTTCCAGTGCTTACTCCTAACGATTACCAGTTTTTATAAACAATATCAAAGATATTTTACTGACAGATCATACGGATACATGCAAGTGAGGTGAAGTGAAGTGAGCCCGCGGGCACCGTATTGGCTGCCCGCGGGCTACCAGGTGCCCGCGGGCACCACGTTGGTGACCCCTGCTCTAGATGAAGGGCCTTTTTGTGGGGTATCCATTGCTCCTGTGAGAAAATATTCATTTTCATTCTAGACAGTCAAATGTCTTAAAAGGATAATCAATGGATTTTTGTACCGGGGCTTAATCCCGTCATGTTGCTTTACTGATTTAATTAAAGTTCAAGTTAAAGTTAGTTCCCTCTTTGTCCAGTCTCTATACAAAGTTGTGTGTCGACTGTGTGGTGGTCCAGTAGTTCTGAAGGTCTGGGTGTAGCTTGTGTTTGTAAAGCTAACTGGGTTTTTGCGTTCAACAGTCATTACAGGGGTGTGTCCCTTCTCTGCGTCCAACATGGACACATTTTTCCGCCGTCACTTTAAGAGGAAGGAAGCTGCTCTGCAGGCCGATGTTGAGGCCAGATCCCATCACCAGCGTAGGCCCAGTGTGGCTGTCCCGACCAGTAAGGCCCGTCGCAGGTCCAGTGCTGGCCTTCCATCCTCCATCCTGTCCCAGCGACGGCGATCCAGTGTCCAGCTGCAAGCCGGGCTGCCATGTGCAGGTGGGGGGATTTTGACAAAGACGTCTAGACGCAAGGGGCAGGTTCGCAGGCGCTCCAGTACCACCACTCCCAGAGTCAACCCAAGGTTTGCTGTGCGTCGGAAGAAGACGGGAAAGCTGCGGACCATCGACACTCACCTGCTGGGGCCATCCATACTGCTGGCCAGTCTGATCCAAATGACTGAGGAGGAAGAGGAGGGGCTGGAGGAGGGGCTACCTACTAGGGAGCAGCAGGTGGAAATGAGGGACGGGGCCAACAGGGGAATGTTTTCACGCTCCAGTAGCCTCCAATCAGATGGCGATGACGACGACAGCAATGACTCCAACAGCAGTGACAGCCAATCCGAATCCAGTGAGCTGCCGGTGGCGGAACAGCTGGATGAGGAAGAGGAGGAGGACGAGGAATCTTCCTGGGCCCCTAATCAGAACCCCTCTCCATCCTCCAATCCCTCCTTGCCTGAGATGGAGGTGATGAGAAAGACGCCCCAGCTGGTGTCAACATCACGGCCCCAGATCTGGCCTCCTCGCTGCCTCCGCAGGAACTCCTCTCAGGTGTTTTTAGGAGACTCTGCTCCTCCCAGCCGTAACACTGCCTCCGCTCAGAGGAAGAGAAGGAGGATCTCCACAATCTCCAAAGCTGGGAGCCCCTGGCCTGGAAGGGGCCTCCCGCTGCCAAGTCGTAGAACTTCAGTCTACTACCTCAACCACCCGGCCTTCCAGAGGGGCCCTGGAGCCCTTAGCCCGCTAGGGGCCCACAGTTACGACTCCCGTCTGGAGACTTGGAGTGCCCTACTGCTGTATGTACTCCACATCTGCAGTTCACTGAGAGAAATGCACTTCTCAAATCTATAAAATCTATAAACCATGATATAATTTATGATAAACTGACATTAAATGAGAAAACACTAAATCTAAATCTAGTTTTTGACCTAATGTTCTAGTCAAGTATTCCAAGGAGTATCAGTGGAGAAACCAGGTGAAGCTAACAAACAAGCTATGCTAGCTGTTCGCGATGCACTTTTTGCTTTAAAAGCTAAGTTGTTTCAGGTAGCTAAGTTTCAGCTGGTGACAAAGACCAGTTTGTTGCATGTCACCAACACAACACGGCGACCTTGAGTGTCTTGAAAGGGATCATATCTATGTTCCCCGGGTCCAATGCTCCCCGCTTTGTATGTGACCGGGGAACATAGGACCCTTTCTCTAACCCAAACCCTAACCTTTTTCAAGAAAAGGGCCCTATGTTCCCCTGTCACATACAAAGTGGGGAACATAGGACCTTTTTTGGGAAAACGGGGAACATCGGTACGACCCCGTCTTGAAAGACGCCTTCAAATATAATGCATAATTATTATTATTAGCTTTATAAGCGAAGTTAGCGTAGGTAGGTGAGTCAGAGCTGGTGACAAGGCAATGTTGCTAAATCAGAACTAGTGACGAGGACCAAGGTTTATCTAAGTGATGTTTTTAGTTAATGTACATGTACAATGTATGTCTGTTGCCTTTGATGATGTTGCAGGTGATTCGGCTTCTTCTGTAAATGGATTGATTAAATCACAGGAGGCTGTTATATCTCTAAAAACAACACTTAAAGAACATAACTGAAGTGTTATTTCATCATTATCAAATTTGCCCGCACAATAAAAAGTAATCATTTGTTTCCAGAGAGTTGTCGTCTTTGAGACCAGGGCCACAAAACAACTCAGATTAATTTATGTCAAAGACAAATGTAAGGAAAGTCATCATTGTCCTCAAAATGTGCTCTTGTGATTTCAGAAAAGCCGTTGCAAAGTCAGGACTGCAGCACGTGGCGACTCAGCCCAGCGTGTCAACGTCCGCTCAGACCGACCTGCCACGAGAGCCCAGCAGCTCCGTCGACTGGAGCGTGAGCCTCTTTTTTGAGTCTTGACTCTTGTATTCACCGTCAGTCAGACACATCTTAGTTTGGTTGTTGCTGTGGTCGTAACATGTCCTCATTTACTCACTAAAGGTGACATGAGTCACGTGACGGCAAACACCTAATGACTTTAACCTTTTCCACGCTTGTTTTATCAGAGCACATAGCAAACTGATACAGCGCAGTGTTTAATAAGCGCCATATGGCGAATGTAAACACCAGGAAGTCAGGTGAGGTCATAAAAAGATAAATGAGTCAAACACTGAACTTAAACTAGAAAGACTGAGCTCTGATTGCTCTGTTCATCTGTTAATATTCACTGCTTTATCTCATTGTAAGGCAGATTTTTCCAACTGGATTCCCTTCCACACCAAAAATCTGTATTTTTAGCTTGTAGAAACATAAGACCTCCTGGTCTACTGAAGCCTCGTGTGGTCCGTTTGTGTCACCGAGGTGAATCTGAAAGAAGGATTTTAAACACCAGAGTCACAAAATAAGACATTTGAACTCAGTGATGGAGGCAGCAGTGGATAAACACCTGCTGTGTGCTGTGCCGATTTTCTGATTGGACTTTGATGCAGGAGAGTGACGCTTCAGTTTCCAGTCAGAAAAGGTTGTGGTGACCATATTCTTAAGAGAGTGTACATTGTTCCAGACAGCCAGTGTTTTCACTTACCTCATGCTGAACTGGCTGATGAATGATGATGTGTTGCTGCTCTCGTCTGTTGCAGGAAAATGCCCAGTTCGGTGAGCACATCTGGTTTGAGACCAGCGGCTCCGGAGACTTCTGCTACGTTGGTGAGCAGTACTGCATCGCCAAGTCTCTGGTGAGGAAACAAAAGGTCCACAGTGTGACACCGAACTGGCTTCACAGTCTACTACAATCAATCTGTAATTTTTCTGTGCAGCAAAAGTCGGTGTCGAGGAAGAAATGTGCCGGGTGTATGATTTCAGTCCACGCCATGTGCATGGAGCAGCTGGAAAAGGTAAACGCTGGACCATCTCTGAACGATCGCAGATAATCTGAGATTATTCTCGCTCTCTCTCCACCTCACACTCTCCTGTCTTCACGGTCAGATTAATTTCAGGTGCAAGCCTTCGTTCAGAGAACCAGGATGTCGAGCTGTTCGAGAGGTCAGTATCAGCAGAGTGAGTACGGTGTAATGAGGTTTTTGTGATCGTGTTGGACGTAAAAACAGACAAAAACGATAGAAATTCAATGTGGTAATGTTGATACACGGGTGTGTTTCAGTCCAACGTTGTGCGACATCACTGGGTCCACAGGAGGCGTCAGACGGGGAAGTGTCGACAGTGTGGGAAGGTGAGACTCCAAAACTTTGGACCATGAAGTGTTTTCACTCACAGGAGCCCGAGGTGAAATCTGTCTCTTGTTTTTCTCACCAACAGGGATTCCAGCAGAAGTTTTCTTTTCACAGCAAAGAGATCGTCGCCATCAGCTGCTCGTGGTGCAAACAGGCGGTGAGTTCCAGTCTCAGGTCAGGATCAGGAAGGAGGTGAAGGTTGTGGAGGTGGTGGAGGTTAGAAAGGACCTGGAGGTCGGGAAGAAGGTCAGGGTTAGGGGTTAGGTGAAGGTCAGGATGGAGGTGGAGGTCGTGAACAACATGGACGTTCAGGAGTAGGTGGAAATCAGGAAGGAGACTGAGGTAAGAATGTGTGTGGAGGTGATGAAGTTCAGGAAGAAGATGGAAGTCAGTGAGGAGGTGAAGGTAAGGTATTAGGTTGAGGCGTCACTTGTGGTTTAGTGACTTAAATTGTGCCTGAAATTTTTTGACTTTACATCTACTGTCCATTTCTCCCCGTCTCAGTATCACAACAAGGTCACCTGCTTCATGCTGCAGCAGATTGAAGAGTGTTGCTCCCTGGGAGCTCATGCTGCTGTCATCGTCCCTCCAACCTGGATCGTCAGGGTCCGCCGGCCCCAGGTACACACACACACACACACACACACACACACACACACACACACACACACTCTGATGTCACCGTGTGTGTTTTCCTTTTGCAGACGTCTCTAAAGTCCAGTAAAAAGAAGAAAAGGACGTCGCTGAAATGCAATAAATCCAGCAAGAAGGGAGCTGAGGTGAGACAAGGCTCAGCCCACATCAGGTGGTTTAATCAGGTGACAGGTGAAAGACTTGTCTAATAAAATCTACAATGCGTTTGCCGCTTTATCTTGTAGTGAGACAGACAACAACAACAACAACGTCAGGAAACTGAAGGTTTAATTCTCCCGCACCAAAGTCCATAGAGAAAATCAGCATTTTTAGCTGACATGGACACAGTAGCTGCTGCTCTACTGCTGCCTCATGTGGTCAGTTTCTGAGGTAAATCTGAATAAAGGATTTCAAACACCAAATGACAAAATAACACATTTGAACTTACTCATGGAGGCAGCAGTGGCTCGACAACTCCTGTGTGCTGTGAGGTGTCGATGGACTTTGGTGGAGGAAGAGTTAGAGGGTTAAACTTTCAGTTTCTTGTTAGAAAAGGCTGCATGACATTAATATAAACTCGTAATCTATTTTACCTTCTCAGCTCCAAGATGGCCGCTGGAAGCCCTTCCTGCTGAAGCCCGTGCCCTCTCCGCTCATGAAGCCTCTGCTGGTGTTCGTAAACCCGAAGAGCGGCGGGAACCAGGTGGTCTTACGCATAAGTTAGCATGGGAATCCAGTGAGCTCAGACTCGTGTTCTGTTTCAGGAAGATTGTCTCTGTAGAAAATAATCTCAGTGTTTCTTTTTTCTTTTTCAGGGAGCGAAGATCATCCAGTCCTTCATGTGGTACCTGAACCCTCGTCAAGTGTTTGACCTGACGAAGGATGGACCCAGAGAGGGGTAAGACTCACTGATGCCCTGGATGTACTGCCCTATACTCGGCCAGATTTCCTTTCCAATCTGGATGTTTTCCGTTTTACAATTTTATGGGCTGATTTGGACAGATTATCCTGTAGCGCAAGGGATTGAGAGACGCAAAGATTCCCGCCTTCTTCTCGTCGTGTTCCTCTGCACAAAACATTGCACACACAACAGCTATTCACATTCTGGAGTCACGTTATACTAAAGTATGACTTGTTTTGTCAAATTTTGGATAAAAACATTTTTTGGACTTTTTTTTTAAATTTTTGGATGACCTTTTTGTTAAATTTTGGACAACATATTATGACTATTTTGCCAAATTTTTTAACTTTATTTCTTTTTGACTTTTTTGTCAAATTTTGGACAATTTTTTTTTTGACTTTTTTGTCAAATTTTGGACAAATTTTTTTTGGGACTTTTTTGTCAAATTTTGGATGAAAATTATTTTGGGACTTTTTGTCAATTGTTGGACAAAATTCTTTTTTAAATTGTTTTGTCAAATTTTGGACGACATTTTTTTAGGCGACTATTTTGTCAAATTTTGGACAATTTTTATTTTTTTACTTTTGTAAAATTTTGGACGACATTTCTTTTGTCGCGTTTCTCCAGCGGTAGTCGGTGGTCTCCCGTTTTTTTGAAAATCAAGCCGTAAAACACGAACTAACCTGTTGTTGTTGTGTTTCTCACAGACTGGAGATGTTTGCTAAAGTGCCAAACCTGAGGATCTTGGCCTGTGGAGGAGACGGAACAGTGAGTCCAGACAAGTCCAACACAAAAACAAACACGGTCTTCAGTGTCTTGAACGTAAGAAATCAGCAGCGTGTGTGTGTTCAGGTCGGGTGGATCTTGTCAGTTCTGGATCAGCTGAATATTCGTCCTCAGCCTCCTGTCGCTATCCTTCCTCTGGGAACTGGCAACGATTTGGCTAGGACTCTAAACTGGGGAGGGGTGAGTTTTTGACTGTTTATAGGGATAGTTCAGGTTTTTGGGGTTATATGAGGTACAAACACGCAGTAAACATCTTCAGATACAGCTAACAGGCTAATGGCTCTTTTGTCCTCGTCTCTCAGGGTTACACCGACGAACCGATAACAAAGATCCTCTCGCACGTCGAGGATGGAAACATTGTCCAGCTTGACCGGTGGAACCTGAACGTGGAGGCGAACCTGGAAGCACGGCCGGAGGAGAGGGGGGAGGAGCATCAGACCGACAGAGTCAGCGTGAACAGTTTTCTGCTCAGATTTTTTCACCACAAAAAACACATGTAATAAAATTTACCCTCCCGCTTTTTTCGCAGCTTCCCATCGACGTCTTCAACAACTACTTCAGCCTGGGCTTCGACGCTCGCGTCACACTGGGCTTCCACGAATCCAGAGGTGAGGTCACTCACACGCGTTCCACTAGAGGGCGCTCTGTCTGCAGCAGAGTCAAGCAACAGACAACTAACAAACCTGAAAACACTACACCTGATAGAAGGGATGGCTACCGATAACCATATCAGTTATTTAACCCAGTGTTTCTGATCTTTCAGAGGCAAACCCCGAAAAGTTCAACAGCCGCTTCAAGAACAAGATGTTTTACGCCGGGGTGAGTGTGTCCTCGTCCTGTGTTTGATGCACACACACACACACACTCACAGGTGTTTGTGTTGTCTCATGTCCGTGTGTCTGTGCGTGTTTCAGACGGCCTTCTCAGATTTCCTGAGTAGGAGCTCGAAGGATCTCACCAAACACATAAGAGTGGTGGTGAGTGGAAGCAGAACATCTGAAACCTATTGAACCTAATGAAGGGTCCTTTTTAAGCTTTTTAAGTTTTCTTTTTTTTTTTCAACACAAGCTCAAGCCTAGGTTTGCTTTTTTTTAAACTATTTAACATAATTTTTTTATTATATTTTTTTAACTAATTTTGTTGTTAGGCTTATATGTAATTTCCATGGTATAATCCAGCAGGTGGCAGTGTTGCATTATAAATAGCCAATGGATGCCGAAATTAAATGAAATATTACTTTTTATGACGAAGACTGATTATTTTTAGTTTTTAAGTTAAGATTCTGTAATGAAAAACACATTTTAAAAACAATTTCCTTTACTCGGCAAATCACAGATTAAAACCTCCACCAGGACAGTTTTTTGAACGCTCTGTTGTGTTTGTCGCCCCCTGGCTGCAGTTTTGATTCTAAAAGTGTCAGTCACTAAAACACAGCTGTTATTTCTCGCTCCCTCAGTGCGACGGCACAGATCTAACGTCCAAAGTCCAGGAGCTGAAGCTACAGTGTCTGCTCTTCCTCAACATCCCCAGGTATGGAGAGCAGGGAGGGACAAACCTGTCGCAGTTCCCTTCTGCCCTCATCACTTATCTGTGTGTGTGTGTGTCAGGTACTGTGCAGGAACCATGCCGTGGGGACACCCCAGTGAGCATCACGTCTTTGAGCCCCAGCGTCACGATGACGGTTGTATCGAGGTCATCGGCTTCACCATGACGTCGCTGGTGAGCTTTTATTTTCGCCTGGAAACCCATGTCTACGATTAGATGAACCCACTCACCCGCTGTCCTCCACGCCTCTCTGTGTCCAGGCCACGCTGCAGGTCGGAGGTCACGGCGAGCGCCTCCTCCAGTGCAAGGAAGTGACTCTAACCACGTTCAAGTCCATCCCCATGCAGGTGGACGGCGAACCCTGTAAACTGGCTCCGTCAGTCATCCAAATCAGCCTGAGGAACCAGGCCAACATGGTGCAGAAGGCCAAGAGGAGGATCTCCATGCCCCACCTCAACGAGTGAGATCCAGTCACAGCTGCTCCTTAGCCTGCAAACGAACAAACACATGACGGTTTTTAGAGTGATAGTTCAGGTTTCTGTATGACCTGTGAGCAGTTTCTAAACCACTCTCCTCCCTGCACCAAAGTCCATAGACAAAATCAGTGTTTTTAGCACGTCGTAACACAGGAGCTGCCGGTCGACTGCTGCCTCGTGTGGTCAGTTCGTGCCACTGAGGTAGATCAGAATGAAAGTTTTCAAACACTGAAGTTGCAGAATATCACATTTGAACTTACCGATGGAGGCTGGAGTGGATCAACAACTCCTGTGTGCTGTGATGTTAAAATCGCTCATTTCTTCTATGGAGTTTGGTGTGGTGTAGTACGGGGTTCACAAAGCGGCCCAAAGTCAGGTTTTCAGGCTGAAAGTTTGATTTAAAGATGAGAATATATTCTTAAAAGATACTGTAGTCTTAATCTGGTGTAGATTTTATTGGGTGAGTCTTTGGTTAAGTGTGTGTGTGTGTGTGTGTGTGTACAGTCAGCATCCCCTCCCTGAGAAGCTGCAGATCACAGTAAACAGGATCAGCATGGCGGCGTACGAGGCTCTTCACTACGACAAGGATCAGCTGAAGGAGGCCGGTGAGTCCATTCAGTGACAACGTGAAGAAAATAATAATTTAAATAATGAGTCATGGCAGTTTGATGAAAGACGACTCACCCGCGTTTCTGCAGCAACGCCGCTCGGCGTGATCACCGTCCCTGGAGACAGTGACCTGGAGACCTGCCGCCTGCTCATTGACCGTCTGCAGAACAACGTGGACCAGGTACAGCTGAGGGACGACAGGAGGAGGACAGGGACAGTGTGTGGGACAAAACACATCTATATTATACATATATATCCTGTCAGACGTGTCACAGTCTTCACGTCTTCTCTCTTTCAGGACTGCGATTCGATGACAACAGAGAGTTTGTCCTCTCACAAACTTTCCATGAAGTGGTGTTTCCTCGACTGTAAGTCCACATCAGTCCAGGGTCCGAGTCACACGCACAAAACCTCAGTTTTTGATTTGTTTTTATTCGTTTCCCAGGTACGACTGCGGACCGATTCTACAGGATCGACCGAGCTCAGGTACGACACGGTTTCTTACACCTGGAACTTCCGTTTTCTCCCCAAAACAAAACAATTAATCCCGAAATAAAAACCCATGTTCTCCAGTTTAATCCTGAAGTTCAACGCCCATATTTTCAAGCTTAATCCTGAAGTTAAAAGCCCATGTTTTCAAGTTTAAACCTTAAGTTTAAGGCCTGTATTTTTCAAGTTTAATCCTTAAAAACATGGGCTTCAGGATAAAGTTTTAAAAGTCCATGTTTTCAAGTTTAATCCTGAAATTAAAAGCTCATGTTCTTTCCTCAGGAGCACCTGAACTACGTGTCAGAGATCTCCCAGGAGGAGCTGTACATTCTGGACCCTGAGCTGGTCGTCAATGAGACGGTGGGCTCCTCCTCTGGGATGCCAGACTTGGTGGATTCAGAGGAGTTTGCCCTTTCCCACTCCCCGTCCTCACCCACCACCTCAGTCACACCCAGGTGAGAGCGGGGGTCATAACCTCACTTCCAGGTGATCTGTGTGCCCCCTGGTGGTCACAGGGGGTCAGTGAACATGGTTTCAATCGCTTGTGTGTTTGTGTTTCAGGGTCAGAGAGTTTCAGAGGAGGAGAATTTCCAGTGACAGTTCTGTGGCCGATGCTTTGTCGCAGAGCTCGTGTAAGACTGCCCTCTGCAGGTAGATACACAAACTCACCCCAACACACACCTGCTCATGATAGAAACCTAAACCACCAAGTACAGAAGGTGTAAAGATAATCGCACGTAATTGTTTTCAACCCTTAAACGATCGATCGGTGTGTTCAGTGTTGTTTCAAAGTGTTTATCTGATCAGTGGCTCGTCCTCTCAGCATCACATCAGCAGAATAAAAGCTGCTAAAACAGCTGGAAACAGCTGTGGAATCAATCAGAAACCACCATAAATAGGTTCAAACGTGTGGAAAGAGACAAAAATAAATGTGTAACCAACCATAATCAAGTGTAAACAAATGTCAATACTTCTAAACAGCTGTACATAGGCATAAACGGGTACAAACTAGCCTACGCTGTCGGGGGCCGACAGCAAGGGGTATATCTGCGAACTTGTCCTATCCTCAACTTTCCTCGCACCTGCCACTAACTGTTTTAATTAATTATTAATAAATTCAACAAAATAACTTAAATATTATGATATAATACTGACTACACTTTATACATGTTCAAAGTATCCATAAAAACTAGATATTGAACACAGAATACCTGAACTCATAAATTTCTCTCTAGTTTTTAATAAAACTAGAGGTTAACAACCTATTATACCTTGATAAATATTATGAATATTAAAATGCTAACCACACCTGCCATATCTTCAAAGTGTCCAAATGTCATGAAAAAGCATACACTATGTTTATTAAATTTCATGAAAAAGCTACAATATGTTCAAACTTTCCATTCAATGCATTAATAAAGAAATGGAGGCTTAACTTTTTTTTATATTATAATTAATACATTTATATTATAATGTAATAAATATTATGAATAAGTGCTAAATAAACCCATGATATCCTCAATGTGTCCAAATGAGCTCAATAATAAAGAAAAAGTGCCTTAACTATTTTTTCTGTGCCACCAGTTAACTTATTATGTAACTATTACCAATCATAGCCAAAGTAATAATAATTGTACTGAAGGCAATATCTCCATCAGTCTGGAAGATAAAGCCGAAAATGTGTTTTTAGCATAATAAATTAATTAATTTGCTAATTAATAATAAAGCTACAAAGATAGGGATCATCTACAGGTGGTATGTGATGCCCATGCAAAATTTGAAGCCAATACCTGCAATACTTTGGAAGATACAAGCAAAAATATGGTTTTTATATCATTAATTAATTAATTAACTAATGAATAATAATGGTAGACAGCTCAAAATCAATAGGGATCATCTACAGGGGGTATGTGACCCATAAAAAAAATAAGAAAATTTAATCTCAAACGCCTTTCCAGTTATCGCGTTAACGGACGACGGCGCGGACGCGCGAGACCGATTCCATAATATCCGCGCGCATTTCTCGCGGATATAATAACTGTGTTAATGTCTGTAAATAACAGGAAAGAACTGTGCAAATAACCATAAAGTAGTGGAAATAGGTTTAAAATGCTAAAAATATGTATAAACAATTTTTAACCATTACAAATAGGTTTAAAATAACTAGAAATAGTTGTAAACAAGCATAGTCAAGCGAGTCAGAGTAGCTTCCTGTGTCTGTGTGTTTTCATATCATACATGTTTGACGTCTCATCACATGCTCAACTTCTCTGTGCGTCTGTCTGATCTGAAGAAGAGGAGCAAAGATCCAACGCTCCAACACCAGCATCGCTCATTTCACACACATCAGTAGGTAGGACTCCGCCCCGTGTGTGTGTACACGTGTGTGTTCATGCATGTTCACCTCTGACCTTCTCTTCTGCTCGTCTCCAACAGTCCTTCCTCTGCTGCGTCACACGACCCCGACAAAGGTAAAGGACTTTCCACACTGATAGAAACTAGGAAAGAAAGCTGATGTTAGTAACTGCTCACTCTCCCGCACCAAAGTCCATCGAGAAAATCAGTGATTTTAGCTCACAGGGAGCCATTTGAACTTAGTGATGGAGTCAGCAGTGGATCAACAACTCCTGTTTGCGGTCAGGTTAAAATTGCTGATTTTCTCTGTGGGGTTTGGTGTGGGAGAGTGAGTGGTTTTAACATTGACATTTGTGCTCGTCTTTCAGAGGAGCAGTTGATCGGCTGCGTCCACAGTGACGACCTGGACACAGTGAGTGTCTTCCGTTTGAACCCCTGCTCTCACTGAGACAGAGCTCACTGACCTACTGACCTTCTCTTGTGTGTCTCTATGCAGCTGATGACGCTCCACCAGCAGGGGGCAGACCTTCTCCTGCAGGACAGCAGCGGCTGCACGCTGCTCCATCACGCCGTGCAGGTCGGCAGCGAAAACATCGTCAGTTACCTCGTCGACAACGGTGAGAGACACATATGACATCACAGGAGGAGAGGCAGAAAAACTTGTATTTGTAATCATGTTACAGACTTTTGTAACTTTTTCGTTGTTGTTGTCTTGTTCCGTTCAGTCCCGACGTCTCACCTGGACGTGACGGAGAAGGAGACGTGAGTCCACTTCCCAATCGTTTCTTTCCCGTCTCTCCTCCGCCACACCTGAACGTCACACCGCCTGTGTTTGTGTGTTTCAGCGGTGACACGGCGCTGCACAAGGCCGCTACCTACTGCCAGAGGAGCATCTGTCACCTGCTGGTGGAGGCCGGGGCGTCGCTCACCAAGACAGACCTGCAGGTAAACAGCCGCATGGCGAAGCGTTCAGGTCCAGACGGGACTTTGTCACGTAAAGAAAATCCAGATAATCATCCATACATCCATTAATTATCTACCGCTTTATCTTCCACCAGAGGGTAGCGGGGGGTGCTGTGCCTATCTCAGCAGACAATGGGCGATAGGCGGGGTACACCCTGGACAGTTCTCCAGTCCATCGCAGGGACACATATAGAGACAAACAACCAATCACTCACACACTCACACATACGGTCAATTTAGAGTGACCAATTCACCTAATCCCTCCAGATAATCAGATTATCTGAATGTGTGAGGTTTAATCTGATTATTATTATAAATTTAAAGAGAATCACAATCATATCATGTTTACAGTTGCTGTTGTGCGTCACCCCTTGGACACAAGTGGACGTCTGTACTTGTGTGTGACGGGTGAAACATTTATTGAGTGATGCTGCCGTTGTTGTTTTTGTTGACGTTGGCGGTCATTTCCTGCCTCATGTTGCGTCTTTGTTGTGAGACGTGGTGACGGCGACCACCAGCCGGAGCTCGTCTCTCTCTCTCTCTAACCCACTTGTGTGAAGTGATTAATGTTGTGTGTCAGTGAGAGACGAATCGCTGCAGGCCGCCACGTCCACACAAAGGCCGCGGCTCTCTGTCGCCATGGTGAAGTCGGTGCTAACAGGAAGCAGCTCATAATTACTGTTTTCCCACTTTTTTTCCCTTCTACTTCTCTCACTTCATGAGTTCGTTAGAGGCCCAGTGTCTGTGTTTCTGTCTCTGTCTGTCCATCTGTCCATCAGCGGTGCTCTTGTGTTCCAACTGGATCAAAGATCATTCATGAAAGTGGAGACGTTTCATTCTCCTCAGACTAAAATGTTTCCATCTCTGTCTCAGGGCGAGACGCCCAAACAACGCGCTGTGGAGGCGGACGACCTGGAACTGGCTGAATACCTGGAGAAACACAATCATTACCAGATGATCCAGAAAGACAAGGAGACAACCGTCTGACCTGCTGTCTGTCCTCCACCTCCTCCACTCTGTCTGTCCTCCACGGCGAAACAATGTCTTCATTCGTCCGTCTGCAGCCGAAAATGGTGGAGATCACGCAGTGTCCGTTACCCTGACAACAATAAGTGTTTGATATTTAACTTAAAGCAAAGACGAATTATACATATTTATGGTTTATTTGTAGATATTTTGTCTGTTACATGAATGTAAAGCATGGTGACGTGTGTAGACGAGACATTTTTGTCTTCTATCAACGACTGAGCGATAACGACAGTCACACTCATATAACGCTGTATGATAACGGATCAATAACTGTTAACTGTTTGGTTTGGACATTTCTGAGCGACCTGCGAATAAAGCATGTCAGCAACAAACCGACCGCCTCTGTGAGGACAATGATTCTTATTATTAATCATATTTAGTCATAAATTATCACCAAGAACTAATCGACAGTTAAAGAGATAGTTCAGTGTGCGTTTTATTTCACCATCAGACATCCTTTACTGACAGTAAACGGGCGTTTGTATCAAAAACCTCTCACTCTCGCACACTAAAGTCCATCGAGAAAATCAGCAATTTTAAATCACAGCAACACAGGAGTTGTTGATCCACTGCTGTCTCCATCACTGAGTTAAAATGTGAATTTCTGACTTTAACATTCGTAAACTGTTGTTCAGATTCACCTCAGTGACACAAAGTGACCACAAGGGGCAGCAGTAGACCAGCAGCTCCTGTGTCCCTGCGGGCAAAAATCACTGATTTTCTCTATGGAATTTGGTTCTGGGAGGAAGCGGTTCAGAAAATTTAGTTTCCAGTCAGGAGAGACTTAAAGATTTGTTCTTGTGTTACTCAGGAGGCCAGCAGAGGGAGCCTGCGCCGGGTAAACAAAAAAAATGTGAATCTGTACTATATTTAATCAGTATGATGATTTTCTTTGTGTTTCATGTTAAAATGGACTGTTTTTAAAGACCACGCCTCCACTACCTCTTGCAGAGCAGACCACGATGCTGCCACCTTGTGGACGTGACATGATTTGCAGTCAGAGTCTGACCAGAAAAAACTTGAACACATCAGTGCAGTAAGAACGTAAGTGAGTGGGATTTATTTATAACATACACTACCGTTCAAAAGTTTGGGCTCACTTATACAATTTCTGTTGTGTTTTCCATTAAAAGTTACACTTTTATTCATCAAAAGAGTTGCAAAATGAATAGAAAATATAGTCAAAACATTGACAAAATTATTTTTATCCAAAATAATAATTTTGCCCTTTCGTCAAAGAACCAGCTGTTTTCAGCTGTGCTAACATCATTGCACAAGGGTTTTCAAGGGTTTACTAATCATCCAAACACCATTAGCAAACACAATGTACCATTAGAACACTGGAAATGGGCCTCTATACACCTATGTACATATTCCATTAAAACTAGTCGTTTACTACATTAACAATGTATATTGATTTAATGTTATATTCATTGAAAAAAAAGTGCTTTTCCTTCAAAAATAAGGACATTTTCTAAGTGACCACAAACTTTTGAACGGTAGTGTATACTGCAGCCAGCCACCAGGGGGCGATGGTGTAATTCTTCTGCACTGTCATGTCCTAACATTTATGAACCTTTGTCTCAGTGACACAGGTTTATAAACCACAGTGAGTTGCCGTAGTGACACATGTAGTCTCTGTCCTGCTCAGTGAAGCTGGAACATCACTGAGGATGAAGAGGAAGAGCTGAATGTGTTCTACTGAGTAAATATAAACACACACTCACACTTAGCCCAGGGAGGAGGGGCAACAGCAGCAGCAGGGGACACAGATCCTGAGAGGACGGAGGAAATGAAGGAGGACACGATGGCAGTGTGACCTCCTGCACCCGGCAGCTATGCATGACTGAGCCATCAGAGACTCTGCTCCTGATCCACCGACTGAGCTGAAAGAGCAGAAAACAGAAACAAGTAGAACTCAGTAAAACTCAGAAGTCACTTTGATCTCACTACTATTCTGTTAGAGAGAATTAAAAAGTAGAGTTCAAACAGAAAAATAAGTTAAACCCCCGTAGAACTAAGTTAAAATTTAGAAGAACAAGGTAAACCGAGGATAACACTCAGTTGGTTAAAATGCAGTATAACAGTAAAACCAGGTTAAATCTCAATAGAACTGAGTCTTAACTGATTAAAACTAAGTTAATCTCACAAGAACAGAGTAAAAAAAACTAAAAAAGTAGATAAAGTAGAACTTACAGTAGATATGATTTAAAACCAAGTTAAACCTCAGTGAAACTAAGATAACACAGTAGAGTAGTAGAACTTGGTTAAAACTCAGATGAACACAGTAAAACCAGGTTAAATCTTAGTAGAACTGAATTAAACCTCAGTAGAACTGAATTAGACCTCAGTAGAAGTGAGTTTTAAAAACTGATTAAAACCAAGTTCAAACAGTAGAATGCAGTAGAACAGAGTAAAACTACATCACACCTGAGTAACCTGTATTAAAACTCAGTTAAAATACACCTGCTCTTAGCCAAGGTGTTAAAAGTCTGAGGGTTGTGGAAACAACGAGAACCTTCTGATATGAGGTTATTAAGATTATGCAGATAAACAGATCACTGGCGCCTGCAGCGTTAGTCGACAGATTTGACCTTTGAACCATTTGACTTTGACACTGTGTAACCATGCACGCACACACACACACACACACACACACACACACACACACACCTGTCACCTGTAAACCAGCTACACACACACACAGATGGCAGCAGCCGCTTTATGAGCAAATATTTGTTAACACACAAACCAGACCTGTATGATCACATACCACACACACACACTTGGAAACATATCCTGGAGACTTAATCTGTAACCACTACACTTGCACATAATCTACCTTTACCTTTAACCCATGTCGATGTATTTTTAACTGAACCTAAAAGGTAACTTTAAGTGACTTTTACAGAGACAAAACAGTGTTCCTACAAGTATCTTAACAATAATATTTATTGCTTTATCTGACAGATGTTTTTAATGCTCTCCTGCACCAGAATCCATTGAGAAAACCAGTGTTTTTAGCTCACGGGACACAGGAGTTGCTGGTCCAGTGCTGCCTCATGTGGTCACGAAGGTGTCGCTGAGGTAAATCTGAACAAAGGATTTCAAATGCAAAACTCACAAAACAAGACATTTGAACTTGGTGATGGAGGCAGCAGTGGATCAACAACTGCTGTGTGCTGTGATTAAAATCACTGATTCTCTCTATGGGGTTTGGTGCAGGGAGAAAGTGAACGTTGTCCAAACTTCAGTTTCCAGTCAGAAAAAGGCTGTTTGACAGTGAGATAAAGTAGTAAACAGGGACTTACATCGTATGAGGTACAGTAGAGCCTTTATGTTGACTTTTCAGTGAAAGTACAAGTCTGTTAGCAGAAAATGACTTTGAAAGAAGTTGAAGTCACTTTATTACTAAAGGAAAAGTCTTAAAGTGTATGACATTTATGGAATTATAAGTAGATTTTGGAACCTTATATAGGATTTGGATGTCTTTTTAACTGATCTACAGTTGGACATTGACGTCACTCTCTGACCAATTGGTTTATACCATTTTAATATCGGCTCAGCTGAACCTGAAACACCAGGTACCAGGAACTATCACTGATGGAAAAGCAAAAGATCTATTATAATAATAATAATAATAATAATAATAATAAAAACTATCCCTTTAATTTTAATGTTAATACAATTTAATAAAGACCTGCTTTTTTTGTCCCCATAAGGATGACAAGTCAACTGAACACACATACTGCATTGGGCACATTCCTGAAAACAGCCTCATTATGACATCACAAGGTCTAATCCATAACAAAACAAGTGTGTGTGTGTGTGTGTGTACGAGACAGGAGGAGGAGCATAATCTGAAGCAGCGACAGAAGACGACGTTTCCTCAGTTTGATTCACTGCTCGACAAAGTAAGTGCCCGTTTCATTTTTTAATCAGCCTCAGATTTACTGTAGGAAACTTATCGTTTCATTTAACTGTGGAGTTAAAACACGTGCTAAGATTAATCTGTGGGAATAAAATCTGAATCAGGATGAACAGAATTCAATCTGAAACTTAAAAAAAACAAAAAAAAAACACATTACACAATAATGTGATTTCACCACCCTCAGTGTGAAGGACAAATCTCAGATTATGTTTGTGTGATCATTCATTTGAAAGAAATATCTTTTTGGATTTATATAATTACTGTAAAAACTGTACACTATAAAAAAGAAAATGATTACTTAAAAAAAAAAGTGAGAACAAATGGTTTAAAAAATTGCTTTTTGTCACCTTTCAAACGTTAGTTTTAATAATATTAATGAAGTAATCTGTGTGTTGTACTGCTGGTGTGAGCAGCTGCAGTAACAGCTGAAAAGGAAAAACAATCTAAACAAGTTTTTTTTATTTTAATATTTATATTTAATATTAATTCAGTTAGATGTTCACGTTATTTTCACGTATCTTCACTTTGAGGTTTACATTAAATGCATCTTTACGGATCTTAACTTTAATGTTAACATCTTTATTTTGATGTTAATCTTTACTTTGATGTTAACGTTTTCCATGTTTTTTTAGTTTGAAGTTTACATTATTTAAAATCTTTACTCTGATGTTAAACATTAAACATATCTTAACTTTGATGTGTAAATTCCACTTTTTTTTACATTCTTTTTGTTTACGTTCTTAACATTTCTTTAGTTGGATGTTAACTTTAATTGACGTTTGCTTTTGTTAGTTGTTTAATTTGATGTATATCTTTAGTTTATTTGACCTACCTTGCTTATTTGACATATAGCTTTAGTTTATTTTACATATATATATATTTAGTTTATTTGATGTATATCTTTAGTTTATTTCACATATACCTTTAGTTTATTTGACATATCTTGTTTATTTGACATATATCTTTAGTTTATTCGGCATATATATTTAGCTTATTTGGCGTATATCTTTAGTTTATTTGACGTGTGCTTTAATTTGTCTTTACATCCTGTTGCATTAGCATCAACATTAGCAGCGGTGGTGGCAGCGTTTAGGCCACACCTTCACCCACAGGAGTGTTTCTTTTTGTTGTGGTTGTTTGTTTTGTTGTTTGTTTGTTTCCTGTAAAATCACTTCTCCAGGAGGTGTAAAACTGTTTCATGTTTGGCTCCGGATGTTAGTTTGAACTCTGAGATTCAGAGACAACTTCCTCTAAGTGTTTGGAGTGAAGTAGCCTCCCACTCACTCTTTCTTCACGCTAAGATTTCTTTATTTTCTTATGCAGATTAGTTTCTATTGAGGGCGATCTGGGCCGCGTGGGGGGGGGGATGTGGCGTGGAATCTATGTTGGCCTTTAGAGAAATGAAACCAGGCTAGAGGAGGCTTTGTTTTGGGCCAATGAATCAGGATTCTTTTGAGGGGAAATCTAAAGGGCCTTTTGAGATGCTGCTTGGCCTCCTCGCCCCCTCCCTGTCGTCCATACCTCCCCTGCACCTCCTCCTCCTCTTCATTGATGGAGGAGAGACTGGAGTCCTGCTGAGAGTCTCTTCTTTGCTCATAAAGCGCCGCAGGAGGAGCGAGAAGAACAGGATTTACTCAGGCAGCTGACATGTGAATAAGGAGCGCGGCTTTAATGGAGGCCTGAGAGAGGAGTCTGTCATTTCTGAGCACAATAACAACAGAGGGCGGGGGGGCGGAGCTTTGACTTTTCACTGATCTGTTCGTGATCACTTTTTTAAAGAGCAAACATAAGTATCCACAATGGAAACTGTACATGATACAATAGTACTGTACAAGAGAGAGAGCGGAATTGAGGATCTATCCACATGAAAACCCACTCAAAATGACTCTAAACGCTGTAGTACATATGACAAGCCTACATGTGGTGCTGCACTGCCACCTTTTTCTTAAATAAAGCTTCAGGAGAACTGAGGAAAGAAAAGAAAAATATTATGTTAAGGAGAAAATCGAAAAACAACTTCCAAACACAAAAAGAAGGTAGATAAGAAAGAGAGCGAGAGAGGTGGATATACGATACGATCAGATGCGATTAAAAGAAACTTCACAGAGACGAGTTTTCATGTGGAGTCTCCTGTGAGGCAGAGCGAAGAGCCTGAACTACAATTCTGAAATAAATGAGCGACAGCAGGAACAATCTGAATACATTAGCCTACTTTCACCATCGTAATCTGCTGCTACAACTGTCAGATTATCCGGTCTGTGGGGGCCGCGCAGAAAAGGGGGCAAATTTTATGTGGTTTATGTGGACTATATCTGCACCATCTGGAGCTTCCAAGTCAACTGGGAGGAGCCACAACACGGCCAATAGGAGTAGAGTGACAAAACACTGTTTTGGTTCAGGGGAAACAAACCCCCTGCTGTCAGACAGTGTCATGAAGCAGTAATCATGTTTTTACTGATCTTGTGCCTGCCTGACACTCCTGCTTCTCAGCACAGGGGGTGCTCAAGAGCGCAGTCAACTGTATGTGCCACGCTAACAATGTGTCACTTACCTATCCAACCACATTCAATTCAGGTTGATTGTGCAGATGTTGGTAGCTGTCTTTACCTTGACGCTTCTCTTTGGCATCTTGGTCTCGTCTCCTCTCCCGTTAAACGTGTCCGTGTGTGTTTTTTTTTCTCTCCGCAGGATGCGACGTTCGTTGTCCGTGACACTGCTGCTGCTCCTGGTCCTGGCGCTCGGTGCCAACGCCAGGAAAGGCAAAGGAGGCCACAAAGGAAGCCACAAAGGTACTAATATTCTCTGGAGTGTTAGCCTGTTTGCGTCCCAACCTTCAGGAAGTGGCAGTGACAGCAAGTTAAAAAATGTGACAAGAAACCACTCACTCTCACACACCAAAGTCCATAGAGAAAATCAGCATTTTTACCTCACGGTAACACAAGAGCTGCTGGTCTACTGCTGCCTTGTGTGGCAAAATGTGTGCCACTGTGGTGAGACTGAACGAACAATTTCAAACGCAGAAATCACAAAACAACGTATTTGACCTCAGCGACGGAGGCAGGAGAACACCTCGATCTCAAAACATCTCCACGGTGCCATAAAAAATTGTAAAAAATTGTTGATTTTATCCATGGACTTTTGGTTGGAGGAGAAGAAGCGGTTTAGATACAAACTTCCAGTTTCCAGGCAGAAAAAGCCTGGAAGCAGTGAGATGAAGCAGTGAACACATTCCTAAGATAGGAAAAAAAAAAGATGTTTGAATATTTCAGTTGATTTGACGCCGCAGAACTCCATAGAAAACCTTGCCGTTTTTAGTTTTTTTTGCGGCGTCACAGTAATGCAGTGCCAATTATTTGTACAACACTAGCTTCATTGCAAACACCAGCCAATCACGGTGAATTCGGCTGCTTTAAAAGGGGTAGTTCAGAGTTGTTGTTTTTTTTTTATGTGTTTGAGGTACTTACTTGTATAACAAACAGGACTCTGGCATGGTTGAGTTGTCCTCTGACAGAATCTCCCGTGTTCCATCAGGTAAACTTGAAAAGCTACATCATTTATCGTGCTCCGAATCGGACACTCACTACGGGAAATGTGTCCCCAAAAATGGAGACTGTGGAAAAGGACTGAGAGAGGCCACCTGTCAAGAGCACACCGAGAGGATTGAGTGCAATATCCTTTGCAACTGGAGGAAGGAGATCAGTAAGAGACACATCACACACTCAGTCACTCACACACCTGAGACATGTCAGAGTGTGGTACCGTGGGGTTATGACTGCCCTTTGTGCTGCCACCAGAGACATGAGTAAAAAACAGATTTTAGTCACTTAAAGGGGAAATAAGTAGTTTATAGTGCCATCTAGAGGAGAGGCTGAAATTTACAACAAAGACCTGCTGCTCTGCTCACCCCTTCCCTTCCCTGAGCGTTACGGTATCCGCAGCTGGTCAAATGTCGTCCTCGTCGTCTTTCTCCGTGTCAGCAGATGAGGTTCGTGAGGCGAGGGAGAGGGCGAGCTACCGCGGCCGTAGCAGACGAAGCGGAGAGAGTGGAGGCAGGACTTCCGCTACAAGTAAAGAGACGCTTGTTTTGTTCTCTCGCGTTTGTCCTTACAGGCTTCGGTAGAAACATGGCGTCTCGCTGCTAACAGTGGCTATGCAACCGCGGTCCGCGGTCATGTTATTTAACATGACTTTTTGAAGCACTACGAAAATGAAACAAAAACTATTATACAGCGACTAGACAATGCAGGAGCACATAATATGTATAAAAAAGTGGATTTTGGGTTATATAAACCCATAAATACTACATATTGTACCTTTAAGCCTACTACTAGTCGAGTATCTTAAGAATACTTTTGTCGCGTTATCTCACCATGAGCCTGTCTTGCACGAGCGTTAACTGACTTCTTTAAACCACTCGACCTCTCAGACCAAATTCCACAGAGAAAATCTGCATTTTTGTGTCACTCAGGTTAAACTGATTTCAAACACCAAAAAGTCCCAAAATGACAGGGTTTGAACTTAGAGGGTGGAGTCAGCAGTGGGTCAATAATATTTTTTTAACACAGATGTTCAAAAATCTGTGATTTTCTCTCTGGAGTTTGGTGCAGGAGAGTGAGCGGTTTATTATAATTGTTTTAATCATGTCAAAAAGAGACATGTCTCACACACACACAATTAATAATATACCATGTACTCCTGTACATGATTTAAAATAAAGTCACTGTGATGTCTCCACCTGGTGGAAAATAATGAAAGTACAGTTTTGAGTTATTGAGTGCTTTTTCAAAGGTTCAAAAACATTTCATGTGACATCATATTGTTTCTCTGAGAGTGGACATGGACATGCGTGTGTGTGTGTGTGTGTGTGTGTGTGTGTGTGTGTGTGTGTGTGTGTGTGTCTACTGACCTGGTTCTTGTCCGCGTCTTTCAGGCGACTGCAAGTACAAGTTCAACCCGTGGGAAGAGTGTGACTCCGTCACCAACACCAAGAGTCGATCAGGGACACTGAAGAGAGTTCTGTTCAAAGCCGATTGTCAAAAGAACGTCACCGTGTACAAACCCTGTAAACACAACCACAAGAGACCCAAAGGTGAGACAGGAGGACAAGACTCAGAGGGCATGAGTCAAACACAGGACAACAATGTTAGACACAGAGGACAAAAGAGGACAGGATTAAAACAGAGGACAAGAGTCCTCTTTTAACTATAACTTTTTACATTTTGTGACTCATGATAGCGTTCTTACTTACACTGCAACATTTAACAACCTCTGACATGATACGACAATATACCCTGCACGACTTCAGAGTCAGAGCTCAGAGACAAGAAGACACAAAGTTTGGCACCAAAACAAGTCATTTATTTACAAACAGGAAAATAAATATATTCAACAAATTAATATTGGAAAAAGAGAGAAGGGGTTTAGTCCAGCTGTTGCCAGAGAGCGTGAGGCCACAGGGAGGCGCTGACGACCGTCCATGAAGCTCCTGCAAACACACACACACACAACCAAAAGTAAAACAAGCGAATAAATAAATAATACTTTAAGAATATCTATGCATGTATGTCTCCTGCACCAAAGTTCATAGAGAAAATCAGCATTTTTAGCTCACAGGGGATATAGGTTTTTCTGGTCGACTACTGCCTCGTGTGGTCACTTTGTGTCACTGATGTAAATCTGAATGAAGGTTTTCAAACACCGAAATAACAAGACAAATAACAAGAACAAAACATCACATTTGAACTCAGCGATGGAGACGGGAGTGGATCAACAACTCCTGTGTGCTGTGATATTCAAATCACTGATTTTCTCTGCGGGGTTAGGTGCGATAAGTGATTTATTTAAAAAAATATAGAGGATGAAAGTCAGTGTTTTTAGTTCCAGTAAGAAAGACCTTCTGCGAGGAAAACACAGTTTTAGTTCGAGGTTATTTTACACAGGTTTTTTTTTTTTTTTAAATACTACATTCACATTAAAGATTAAATTAAAAGTTGTCACTGCTGCTTTTGGCTCAAAAAATGATAGTCGTGTGGGTAAAACAAAAGTCCCAAATATTTGATGTCGTTTTCAAATCTTATGGGTATTTTTTCACTTACTACACTTACTTGATTGATTATTATTGTTTATCTTTTGTTTTTTGTCCTCAGGGGGCAGGAGGTTGGAATAAGCCTTTAAAAAAGGAGACTGAAGGAGAGGAAGACTTCATCCTCCAGCTGATCAATCGTCTTCCCTCCTTCATCACAAAAACCGAGAGACTCCTCCGCCACAAACCAATCACGTTTCACTTTGGCCCCTTTCATTTCCCATTCTTGTTTTTCTTTCTTGTGTGTTTATTTGGATTAATTGTAGAAAACTCTCGTAGTTGACAGTTTGTTCTAACTCCACTTAAGCTTCCGTGAAATTAACGTCATGTGATTATGGTTTAGAATTATCACGTTGAAAGTGTATGTATAAAACAACTTTGATTGATCTGTAACGGCAAAACCCCTCTAAAAATATATGCATATATATTTCTGAACTATAGATTATTGATGTTCAGATATATACGTGAAAAGAAAAAAAAACCTGTACATTGTTTGGTGAAGAGTCCCGTCTGATTATTTGTGTGATAAAATTAAATATTCAGGTTAATAAAGCTGAGTTTCAGAGACTGCTGATGTGTCATGACCTAAATGTAGCATGTAGCCTCTAAATGCTAAAGATTTCAATGCAAATTAAGAGGCGGGGCTTACAAACTTGATGTACAACCACAACTCGAGACACATAGAGACAAAACCAACCACAGAGACACGAAACAAAAACAACCCCTGAGACAAAAAACAACCACAAAGAGACAAAAAAACAAAACAACCAGTCATGCATAAAAACCACTATATGACAAAAACATCATAAACAGAGAGACAGAAAATGAGAAAAGCAGTTTTTTACCCGTGTGTAGTCATCGTAGCTTCCTGCTGCGGCAGCGCAGGAGGCTGCAGAAGGTTCTCCTGAAGGTGACGTTGCACAGAGCGTAGCAGCCGGGGTTGATGGTGCTGCTGACGTAACAGAGCCAGCAGCCAGTGGTCCAAAGGCTCTTGGGGATACAGATGTGACAGAAGGCAGCGATGACGGCCATGATGTTGTGGGGCGTCCAGGTGAGGATGAAGGCCAGCAGGATGGCCAGGATGGTCTTTGTGACCCGCCTCTCCCTCGCCATCACTCGGCGACGCCTTGATTCCTGAGACTTGAAGCTGGAACAGGCGGGGAACGCCGCCGAGGCTGTCCTGTGGATGGAGGGCGGAAAGTCCTTCTCCACCTTGTCTTCATCTGTGGCGTAGCGGCTGGCGATCCGAGTGTGATACTGCTGCGGCGACAGTTCGCACGTGTCTCCAGGACTTCTGGACAACGTCTGGTTCCTTCTGGTCTTTGGAGTGCCGGACTCTGATTGGTTCAGAGACACATCTGAGCCGGTGTCACTGGTCACCCAGCTCCATCTTTTAAAAATGAAGTCTTTGATGGACGGACTGGACGTCCTGAGCACCCCTTGTTCTGACCGTAGTGCGTTCAATCGGCTGCGGCTGCTAGCGGACAGACGGCTGTACAGGACGATCATGACAAGCGCAGGTAGGTAAAAGGAAGGAAGCGTCGTCCCCAGAGTGACGGCGGGACTGGCCAGCAAATGCGTGTAGCACTCTCCATCGGGGACGACACGCTTGCCCCCGACCACCTGCCAGCACAGAATGGCGGGGGCCCAGAGGACGAAGGACAGGAGCCAGGCGGCCCCGATCACCAGACCAGCCATCCTGCCTGTCCGCTGTGCCGGGTAACTGAGCGGCCGCGTCACGCAGAAGTACCGATCCAGACTGATGATCAGCAGGTTCAGGACGGACGCGCTAGCCACCGCGCAGTCCAGCACCAGCCACATGTCGCAGAGCACTGCCCCCAGAGGCCATCGGCCACGCAGCAGGTAGAGCGTGTACAGGTTCATGGAGAGCAGGCCGACGATCAAGTCGGCCGCCGCCAGACTCAACAGGAAGTAGTTGTGCACGGTCCGCAGCTGGCGGTTGACCTTAACGGACAGGATCACCAGCGTGTTGCCCAGCACGGTGATGAAGCTGAGGGACGTGGTTACCATGGCGATGAGGACGAGCTGAGCAGTGCTGTACGGACACGCTGCGCTGGCCTGAGACTCACAGGAGGCGTTGTCGCAGGGGCAGAGCCAAGCAGAGGCGTTGAGGTCTGGTCCGGCTGCTCGTCCCATGTTTCCTTCAAAATAAAAGCACACACTGACATCGATAATGTATGTTAGTCCAGCAACAGAACATTCATCTGAATATAAGATTTGTGATTTTCCTGAGAATTCACTATGGCTGATTCATGTTTCACAGATGTGACAATTGATCGAACATCAAATCGATTACGAAATCAATCGTCAAGTTTATTTGGTTTTAGTCTTTTTTTTAAATAATTAAAACAAGCCTTTTGTTTTTTCCAGCTTCTTAAATGTGAATATTGTAATAGTTTGTGGAGACATTTTGAGCATCAATTCTTGTCTTTCAGTGCCCTCTGTAGGCTTTGTATCAGAATGCCACCAATGACCAATGGTACATACAGTAAATCTGGCTCATCACTGTTTGTTTACCTTGAAAATTAAGTGTCGAAGTAGTTTTCACACACACAGAGCAAATAAATACAAAAATAATAAATGTGATTTACAGGAGGAAAAACAGCAACCAGTTAATAACACTGGAAGTGTTTACCCCCTCATTTTTAGGCATTATGTCATATTTATAATAACATTGATCTGGATTCTTATGATTCAACAAAAACCTGATTTACCCTGAAACAGACACTTCTCTGCTCGTCTAGTGATTGTATTTCTCTCGTTACAAAAAAAATTATTACAATTTCTTATTAATCAGTGTATTTTCTTACAACAGAACACAATAAAGTAAATAATATGCAGCTGTATGACTCTTCTGCGACCATAGATGTTCCAATGATGATAATAATAATTCAAACTTACCACTGGTGTTTACGTCGGCTCCTCTGCTCAGTGTCACCAGGAGACAGCAGCAGCTGCTTTATATGGAGCCGAGCCTCCTTCACACACGCACGCACGCACGCACACACGCACACACGCACACACCTACCTAACCACAAGTGTGTATACAAACGCACACAATTGGCTTGCTATTTTGATAGAATGTAAAACAATAAGTGGATAAACGGATTGCAATTAAAATCAATCATTTAGGGGTGGTGAAAATTATATTACTCCAAATGTTCATACTAACTTGGACTAAAACATTTCAGTATTTAAGTTCATTTAATGCCAAGTACATTTTAATACCCTGGGACAGTAAATACATTTCTACTCTTTAAGTGGAATTATTATAGTAGACAAATTTAACTTTCCAAACAAAAGTGCTGGTGAATATAGTGAACGTGTACTTCACTATTAAGAAATAATTTCAATACCTTCCCTGGTTCAAGGAGATAAACTGATTTTTATATGGAACAGGTGGAAGAATATTTATTTTCCAGACTTGACTCTGCTCAACCACTGGACTGAGATAATGTACTTGGAGCACGATGACCACTGTGTCAGACACTGACCATGTAAATAACAAAAAACGTCTAAATACTAATTCATTTACTGACAGATCATTAGAGTAATGGCAGAACAGCGGCAGGTTGAATGTATTGCCTAGCAACCGAAAGATGCAGGCTGCACATAGGAAATACTGTATTTTCCTAACATTTAATAATATTTTATTAATAATAAAACCAATGATGCCCGTTAATTTAAACTAATTTGAATTTTTTTTTCAAAATACAATACATTTAAATTTGTTTATGTGTGGTCAAAACGATTATTATTATAAACATTTATTTGTTAAAGAGTTCCACTGAAAGAGAGTGAACCTAGCTGAAAATGCAGTTACCAACTTATGCTTATTTCCAGTTTAACGCAGGGAAAAACATACAAATAAATTAATAATCCGTCATGTTGACTATATATATATAGATATTTCACATTAAAAGTAGCACATTTAGATTTGTAAATTGCCTTATTTTTGGTATCTAATGCTCAAGATTTAGTGACAAATAAACACGTTTGGTTTTTCCCACATTGAAATTAACAGCCGCATATTTGCATAAATTAAGCAGCAGAAATTAACAAGAGTCACATTTGTATAAATTACACTTAAAAAAAAATAGAAAGTTGTGTGCTCAAATATGTGCGTGGGCGGTGAACCGTTACTTTTCAAATGCAACATTTTCGGCAGCATTAATAGTTCTTTAACTAAACACTGTAAAACCACACAGTCACAAACATTAGGCTCAAGAAAAAGTGTTTGTGTTCATGAGCGTTCACAGGTTCAACAACACGTCCACCATTTTAATTCACCTGCACTCCGTAAACTTAATTTACTCTTGTGTTAACGTCAGTGAATAATTACACCGTAACTGATCAGTTTAAAACAGTTTCTGAGTCAATACATACGACAATAGGTCCCACAGTTGTTTAACTTGTATTTAAAAACGTTAAAAGTGGTAATATCGTCATTTTAAATACCTTTAAAAGAACCGCAGAAAGTGCCGAGTCCCCGGAGGCAGCGGCGGCCGCGGCAGCGAGACAACATGGCGGCTCCGCTCCGATAGATGGCGGAAAACACAAATCAGTCGCCGGATTCATCCATTTAGACACAGACCAAGAAAAAGAAACAATTTTCGATTCACTTTTCTTTTTACCGTCACAGATAAAGTCCAAACGGACGTCGTCTCAACCCACCGCTGTCGCTCCGACATTTTAACTGTTTTAGGGCTGAATCATGATTATGGTGATTGAGCAAGTTATGTTCACTTCTTTTTGACCAATAGTACACATAATACTGATAATAATTATTATAATAATGCAATGTGTCGATGTAAATGAAAGGAGGAACCAAACCGTCGTGCTGATAGTGAACTGGTTTATTCACTGACTTTAGTTGCTACTGCTAACCTAGCATAACAGGCACGTACACCCCGCGTCCACACGTATACGCTTAGTGACGTCACTCTGTAACTACAGCAACCTGTAGTTACTTATGTCAACAAATAATAATAATGGATTCTGTGTTTTTAATCAATTAAACGTGAACAACAACGGGCATGTCGATATAACTGCCACTCTCACCATATATGGTGTGTCACATGATCACCATGTCCTTTAGTCCTTTGATACATCATCATGTCCTTTGATGCATCATCAGGGACTGGTATATAAAGCCAGTGCTGGCACTTTCTCTTCAGACCATTTTCTCATTTGCTTCCGGACAACAGAGCACACAGACCTTCCTACAGAGAAGAAGAGCAGAAACCTTCACAAGAAGAAATCTCCTTTCCAGACATGGATCAATGCCACGACCAGATCACCACCTCCTGGTCTTTCCTGGTGGAGACTGAGGAAAACTCCTTCCAGTCATTGAAAGAGGAGAACCAGGCTCTGAGAGAGCAAGTGTCTAAGCTGCAGCAGAGTGAGAGCCAGCTCCAGAAAGATCTCAAGAGAGAGACGAAGAAGAGGCAAGCGCGCAGCAAGGCCTATCTGGACTGCATGAACCTGCTGACGGCGGAGACCTTCAAGCTGGAGGCCTGTGAGGCCTGGTGGGCAACCAAGCTCAAAGACCTGGATGTGAGCATGGAAAAAGAGATGGCTGTGAGGGAGAACATCTGGAAGAGACAAGTCAAGGAGCTGGAGAGACAGAAACAGGTGGACAAAGAGAGGCTGCACAAGATGGAGGATAAATGGAGAATGACAGAAACCAGGGCCAACGAGCTCATCTGCAAACTCCAGAGCCAGATCCAGGATCTCAATGAGCCTCCACAGGTGGAAGGAGCCTGCACCCGCTGCCAATCTGTGCTCGAGCAGAAAGCCGACGAGCTGGAGAGAGCAGAGTCCAGGTGGAAGAACAAGCTGAGCGAGCTGAACGCCAGCACCGAGCGAGAACTGTCTTCCAGAGACGACGTCTGGAGGAAGCGAGTGATGGAGCTGGAGAAGAGGAGGGACACGGAGGAGTGGCTGAGGAAGGAGGACACTTGGAAGACGGCAGAAAGATGGGAAAACAACCTCATCTGTGAACTTCAGCAACACGTGAAGCTGCTGAAGGAGGAGAAAGACAGACAGAAGGAAAGTGAGAGGCAGGAGAAGATGAGAGAGTGGTGGACGAATGAAAACCAACTCACATACCAGCTCTGGGCCTGAGACCTCCAACCTCCTCACCCCTTTACCCCCCACTTACTGCACCCACTCCCCTCCTGACTTTATCCACTTCCTGTCCCGTTACTTCCACCATCACTATCTGAACTTTTAATGTAAATATCAGAAGTCATGAAATGAAGAAAATATATAGAATTTTGTATGTGTGCATTTTATCTAAATTGCCTAAATACAAGTTATGTAATAAATCTTATTTTAATATGAATTACATCCGTTTCTGTGTGGATTTCTATAGAGTAAAAAGTAAAATTGTTTTATTTTTAAGAATTTTTGTTTAATAGCATCTATAAGGTTGCCTTCTAATATAGTAGAATAAATGTCTCATGCAAAATAAAGCAGAACACAAACAAACAGTAGATGTGTGTCAGCACCTACATTAACTATAATTTAACCTTGATTTTTATCCATTTTTGGAGGTCAAACAATTACAGAATTAAAAACTCAGGATTTAACCTGATAAATTATTTATTAGTTTAAAATCTAAATGAGGACCTGAGGGTTTTTTCTTCCTCCATTGTCTCCATCACACACACAAAAACATACACAAATCAAAAGGAGGCCACACCGACATGTTTTTAAAAGGTTCATTAATCAAGTAAAGCCAGGAGGAGCATTCAGATTCAGATCAGTTGGTTCTGTCACCTGCTGTGTTTTCCTGTGTCCCTCACATGCAGCTGCGTCCTTGACAGGTCGCCCCCGGCAACGAGATCCCCGATCTCACCTGCAGGCAATAAAAGTTAAATAAAAAATACTAAGTAAACATTTCGTCATCTCCAATCGCACAGTGTCTCTGCACAGCTCCAGTCGGGGCTCCCTCCTCTTTTCTCCCTCTCGTCTTCGCCACCATCATCATCTTCATCTTCATAGGTCCGTTACTGTACCCCGCCCACCCCTCCCCTCCACACACACACACCCCCTTTACACACATACACAACTGAAACACAACCAACACATGAACCTCTACGCAGCTGTGTGTGAGGACGACTACGCACATGTGGAATAACGATTAAAAAAACAAACTAAAAAAAAAAGAAAAAGTGTTGGCGTCTGTACAGTTGCATCGTTTAAGGCTGAAGAGGAAAAGTAGAGCTTGATCGAAAAAAATTCAAGTTTTCTTCTCAGAGAGAAAAGGGGAGCAGTGGGGGGAGGGGCTTAGCAGAGAGAGCGTGACCAATCACAGACCAGATGGTTTCACCAACTATGAACTTCTGACCGTAGACTCTCGTCAACGTCGCTGTAAACGTTGATATTTCAGACGTCACGTAATGACGCACACACCTGCAGAGATCAAAGGTCGAGGCTTCAGGATTAAAACGGAAGCAACGGGAGGAGACGAACGCCATCGGATGCGAGTAAACACGAGGTTGATTCAGGATCAGCGGGACTGTCCACACACACACACACACACGGTTATCTCTTACCATAACCACTTAATGCTTAACACTTCCTTTAAAAATTAGGTTCTGCCTCATTAGGACCAGGTTTTGGCCTCCACGAGGACAACAAGGTCAGTGTTTATGTCTGAAAGAGTCCTAAAGAGGTGACATATACAAGTACACACACACACCATAGTGCAACTGGTTGGGGTGTAGGTTGGGGGGGGGGGGGGTTTGGTTCTTCTCCTCTTCAGCCTTTAAAAAAAATAATCTACACGTGTTTGATGAACTGCATCGTGTTTGAAAAGACATGCAGTAGATTCAGGTTCAGTCTTTTCAGTCACTGATCGGACACGGGGGGAGTGGGGGAAGTCTGCGAAGTTTCCAGCCGTACCAACAACATGATTTCTTCTCTTCAAACGGCATAATTTTACACACGTTACAAAAACAGGCTTCAAAATAAAGTAGTGCTAAATTCACTGTCAACACTTCAATCACGCACTATTTATACAACTATGCAGCACGTTGGAGTAAATGTGTCAGAAAGATAAACCCCCCCCCCCCCCCGACATGGCACTTTGACACAGGACCCTTATTGTCCGTCTGTTCCAGTCAAGCCCTTTCTGACGAGGAATGGTCGAGTTCAGTTTCAGTCCAGTTTTTTTTTTTTTTTTTTAAGTGCAGATGAAGTGCACGCCAATGACACTCGAGAACAGGTGAGGTGGGGGTTCAGGTGTCCCTTCTTTTATTTATTTTTATTTTTTCCAGGCGGGGTGGGGGGGGGGACCCTGTGCAGAGTCAAAGCAGCACCCATTTTCTTTGTAAGATAAGGCTTGAGGAGCGCCCGAAACTAAAAAACACCATCAGCCAACGCTATGCTTCTCTTGGCCAATGGGAGAACTACCTGCCGCGTGGCTCACCGGGGGAACAGTCGGGGTCTCCCCATCCTCCTCCTCCACCGTCGCTGCTGCTGCTGCTCCTGCTGCTGACGGAGAGGAGGTTGTGAGAGGAGGAGGAGGAGAGGAGGAAGACAGCAGCAGCGAGGAAGAGAAAGGACCAGGCAGGGGGGAATCGTCCGTCCGTCCTCCGTCAAATACGTCATCAATGTCCACAGTCAGAGGAAGTCCGGGGAGCTGGGGGACCGGCAGCAACTGGGAGCCCCACAAGGGGGTGAGTGGTTCAGATGGAGTGGGGGCGTGAGGCTGTGTGCTGAGGAGAGGTCCAGGGGAGGAGGAAGAAGAGGGCATTACGGAGGGGTTGGCTGAAGGTCTGGAAGCCCCGGTGCCGGTCTGGGAGCCGCGGTGGATGCGGTGGCTGACGATGATGTTGTTCCCGAAGCCGCCCATGGAGGCCATGGTGGTGCTCTGCTCCCTCTGCACCACGGCCGTCATGCCGCCCTCGGCGATCAGCCGGCGGATTCTGGCCAGAGCGTCCTCACCCGAGCCAAACTCTGGAGACTCTCCTGGACCAAAGAGAGCGACGACAGAGCTTCATCAGGACTGAACAGCATCTCAGTGACACACAAAACACACACACCTGTTGTTACCTCATACAGCTGACAAACTCCTGACAAGATGACAAGATGTGTTTACCACTTTATTGCATCACTAGACAGACTTTTCTAACTGGAAAAAGAAGTTTGGGCTTTTTTAAAAGCTTTGCAACTCCTACAACGTCCATGGAGAAAATCGCTTATTTTGAAAATAACATCACTGGCAAAGGCAGATTTTGAAAATCAGTGATTTCCTCTGTGGACGTGTACAAAGTGACAAAAACATCAGAAAATACTGTCAAACAATGAGATTAAGTGGCAAACGCATTCTTCAGACATCATAGATTTAAACTGTGTGTCAGCTATTCTTGAGAGAATAAGAGAAAACCAACAGTCTGCAGCCACCGGGTGTCACCAGAATAGAGACTAAACAAACTTCAGAAGCAGACGGCGTTGAACGCGGCAGTACCAGCAGCTGTCGACGTGTTGCTGTCTGCCGAAGCCTCGTCATGGACGCCGTCCTGAGCTCTGCTGCTCTGAGACGCCTCCTGCTGCTCCTGAGATGCTCCACTCGTGGACGGAGTCTCTGGAGGAACATCTGAGGAGACAAGGAGGAACATGTTGAGGACCATTTCTGGTTCTTGTATTTTGGAACACTTTTCTTTTTTTGGGGGGGAATAAACACTGAGCTAATCAGGACCAGAAGTCCTCATGGAGACCTAAAGGTGTTTGTAATGAATTTAGAACCACTAAATTACCTTTTTGGCAAAAAATTCAGGTATTTATTTTAGTACTTTGATGTGCAACCCCTAGTTGAACAAATTGTACCAACAGAATATGTTAATGAGGAAGACAGTGTGGGTTAATTTGTTAACCAAATAGATCGATATAATGTGACGGTCAGTGAAGGCATCATAGAGAGTCAGTACTCAGTGGCGGCTGGGTGACGCTGGGCCCCGGCAGGTCCCTCTCCGTTTGTGTCTCGGCGTTCTGCAGCTGGACGATCGGCGTCTGGGTTCCCTGTGATGTCACCGATGGGGAGGGGTGTCGAGGCTGAAGACCAATGGCGTTCATCAGTCCCATGTCGCGGTCCAACCTCCAGCCGGAGCGATTTGGCCTGAAAATATAGCCGTTTAAGATGGAAAAAAACTCAAGTTTCTGCTCAATCAAGTTTCTAAAATATGAAGTGTGTTCATTCACTAGCATCAAACATTTTTAAAAAAACAAAAAAGGAGCAACGGCAGTGTCAAAAGTCTGAAAACCTGAGGACTAATGTGGACAACCAGGTGAAGGGTAAAACTCACCCTGGTCTGTCGGCTCCTCTGGTCCGGCTGGTTCCACTGTTGTTCACGGAGAATAAAGGCTCGAGGTTCGACTCGGCAGGGCTCTCGCCATCGCTGCGATAGAACCTAAACACACACAGACACACAGAGTTGTTAATTCACTTCCATTCAGGAAGTCTTAAAAGCAGAGGAGGGACTTCTTCGTGGAATCGCAGCGACCACGACCTCATTAAACTCGCTAATTGAGCTTCTCCAATTAATGGTCTTCCTGTTGGGACTGAACATCAGGATAATCTCATCAGTGAACCCCTCAGTGACGAGGAGGAAGCTCTGAAATGTCAGACCAAGAAGACAAGAGCGTCCTTTTAACTCAAAGACGCAGATTAAATTACAAATCAGACTCTTGGTCGTTTGAAGAGTAAAAATAGTTGATATTTGATTTACTATTCGACTGAGTGGGACTTAACAAAAACAAATCACATCTCACACTTGGTCTTCAAATCTAAACTTTACACCTACCACACATTTAGGTGTACAACAGTTTCCGTCGTCAATGATCTTCAGCCGTGCTGAGACACGGCCGCAGTAACAACATGAACACATGAGTGATGAACGGGCAGAGTGGTGGAGACTCACACAGGCCGGCAGATCACCAGGTCTCCCTTGTTGGTTCCATACGCCAGACCCATCCCTGGATCCGGCAGCCAGCGAGCCGAGTTGATGCTGACGTGGCGCCTCTGGTCTGGAGCCATGGGGTAAACGACGTTGAACACCATCTGAAACACACAGGCGCGCACACACACACACACACACACACACACGTTCAACACATGAACTGATGGAATCTTAGTGTGTTTGGAAAGATAGTACTGTATGCAATTTCCTGCCACGAGGTCTCTCTCTCCTTCTCTCTCAAATAAAACAATCACAAAATAATCAGTGTAATGGGCAGCATGATGAGAGCTTCAGTTTACTTTCTGATTAAGTGACTGATCCTCTCCATCATTTCCCTTAGTCATTTTGTATTCCAGCTTTTTATAATGTCTTGTTTTGTCCACAAAAGTAAATTTTTCAGTTTTAATGATATCTCTGTCGATTGGAGCAATGAAACCAGAAAACACAGAGGACACTAAAAAAATCAGAAAGCTTGTTGTCGCCCACAAACGTAAACGCTTCAAAGTAAAAGCACTCCAGCATATCAGTTCATCGTTTCCATTTGTTTTGTCCTGCGGAGGCTTTTATTGTGAAATGGTTTTCAGGACTAGCAGCTTCATACCGGAAAGTTGTGGTAAGCTTACGTAAAAAAACATATCAGCTCAGCATATCATAATATTACACGGGTCAAATTTAGATACTTTGATACAGAAATGTTACATATTATGTTTGAACTATTATTATTATTAACAATAAAATAATATATAATGCATTAAATTAGGCCAAAAAATCAAACTCCTAACCCCACCTAGAAACAGACAGAGAGACAGATGGAGACAGAGAGACGCCTGTAAATGTATAGCGCGGGTGTAATAATCACGTCACGGCCTGTGGCTGCAGAGTGTGTGCTTGTTGCAATGCCTCACCCTGATGGAGGTCTCCCCTCCGTGCGGCTGCTGGAGGCGGAAGACTTGTGCCACCATGTGGTCGGTGTTGGGATGCAGCAGGATCCTGCGAGAGGCCAGACCCACCATGACGTAGCAGCCCATGGGAGACAGGCTGACCGAGATGGCGTTTGGACCTGATGACATCACGACAAATTAAGAGAGATTCTGCTAATGAACACTTAAATACACATGTCAAATCGGTGAACCTCGCCGTTAAGCAAGAAAACGTATTTTGTAAACCACTCCCTCTCCCACAACAAAGTCCATAGAGAAAAACCAGCGATATTACGTCACAGCTCTACAGGGGTTGTTGATCCACTGCTGCCTCCATCAGACAATTCAAGTGCATTGTTTTGACAATTCTGTGTTTGAAATCATTCATTCAGATCGCACGAGGCAGCAGTAGTCACGAGTAGCAGAAGATCTGGTGTACCATGTGAGCTTAAAGCACTGATTTTCTCTTGGGACTTTGGTGTGGAAGAGTGAGTGTCTCAAGACTGGGTCTTCACGTGCCAGGCTGCTTCTCAGTCCAGGGGGCGCTCACTGTTAGCAAATATGACGTCAATATTAATTAAGGACATGCAACTCGACTCGTACCAAATCTCTTGGTGTAGAGCATCTCTCCCAGGTTGTGAGGAGCCAGAGAGTAGATGGCGAGGATGCCCTCGTCAGGGAAACCCCGCTGACTGCTGGGAATGAAGACCGCCAGCAGCTGACCGTCGGCGGAGATGTCGCAGCTGGCGTCGTTGTAGATCTTACAGTTTGGCACCAGGACATTGACTGAGGCTGGTCGGGAGGAAAAATCAAACACAAACAAACACCATCTCTCCTCAGTATATATCAGGCATTGATACAGTGTTCAGGTCTAAATCGCTGATAATTGTAATGTTGTGCTTGTTTGGGTGTAATAGACTTTGTTTCTCTGGAAATCAATGTGACATCCAGCTGAGAGAAGCAGGACCGTCATTTATATCTGTTCAAATTCAAAACGTACTGTCTCGAAGCACAATCACATCGCCTGAAGTGATTACTCTGGGCCAGCAGAGGGTGCTCTGAGCACAGCTTAGCCTTAAATCGACTGAGTTCATCAGAAAAATAACAGTGCTGTTATGTTGTTCTCAGAACCAAGATAAAAGGGAGAAAACTAAACCGTTCCTTCAGCGCAGACACTCACGATGACACCAAAAGAATCTGAGAAGCAGGATGTGGGAAAGTTTCGGGTTCTAAAATAAATAAATAAGAGTCCTACTGAGGAGACCTATCCAACTGTGGATAACACCAAAGGAGCAGGTGAGGGGAGGGAGGTTCGTACCATTGCTGATCTCAGGAAGGTCAAATTTGGTGAAGTCCCACCACTGCAGGCGGTAGGTTGTGTTGGCGATGTTGCTGGCGACAGCAGACTGACCGTCCCCGATCGACGCCCCTGGGAAAAACAGACATTGTGCATTTTAAAAACACAGAGCATCTGGGTTTTTTGTCTGGTTTGTGAATTCTTCTAGAAGAGGACGAGTGGGGTGTTTGTGTCTTACCGGCAAGGACTCTGTTGACTGAGGAGTGTGTGGCCAGACCGGGCTGCCCTCGCTCGTGGAAGATTCCAGCGTAGGGCAACTCAGGAAGGAGGAAACGCCTGCAATACAACAACAGCAAATATTAAAACTGAGGCTGGGCTGCATTTAATTAACAACATAAGTACACTACTGTTCAAAGGTTTGGTGTCACCAATACAATTTTTTTCAAGTTTTCCATTAAAACTCATACTTTTATTCATCAAAAGAGTTGCAAAATGAATAGAAAATATAGTCAAAACATGGGCAAAATGATTTTTTATCAAAAATAATAATTTTGCCCTTTCATCAAAGAACCAGCAAAACTGTTTTCAGCTGTGCTAACATCATTGCACAAGGGTTTTCTAATCATCCAATAGCCTTCTAACGCAATTAGCAAACACAATGTACTATTAGAATACTGGAAATGGGCCTCTATACACCTATGTATATATTCCATTAAAAACCAGACGTTATTACATTTACATACATTTCCTTCAAAAATAAGGACTTTTCCAAATGACCCCAAACTTTTGAACTTTTAAATTAACCGGCTTTTAAAAGGTTGTATACCGACTGTGCAATAAGGCACGAAACACATTGTTCTGACAGTTCATCAACCATGATTCGGCTTCAGTTCACAAGCGCAGCAACATCAACATCTAGTGATGACACAAAACTCAGCACTAACATTCTGCATCTGCGTGAGAGGAAACTACTTTCCTTACCAGCAGGTGACAAAAGCCTGTATTAGGAAGGTAGGATATTTTTGGGTTATTACAGGTTATATCACATGGACTCACCTTGGGACAAAGCGACCCAGTGACGGCGCCGACATCCTGGCGTTGCGTGGCGTCCTGTGCCTCGCCCGGTCTCCAGTATCACTGGAAAACATAAAATCATTCAGGCCAAAACACACTTATGAACATGCTGAAAACATGGGAATAAAAACACAAGAAAACAAAAGGACAAACATATGATGAAACCTACTCCAGCTCCTCAAAGTCCACGTCACTGTTGTCCATGGCGGCGGACGGGTTGCCGGCAGGACTATCGGAGGAGGACGACATGGCCCGCAGGCGGTTCTGCTGGTAGCGGAGAGAGCGTTGGCGAATGCTGTCCCGTCTGGAGAGATACTGGATCATCCTCTGGGCGTAGTAAGCAGCTGGAGACAGTCTGGACAACGCAGATGGAAGACAACAGCCATGACTAAATTTAGCAAGAGTCCAACGCTGCTCTCTGTCAATCAAGAAGGCTTCACAGCTCCAGGACAGTTATCACATATTGTTTATGTGAAGTTTCACACTGCAGCGATGCAGTATCAACATGAGTGGGTGTGGACGTACCTGGCCGGATCAGGGTAAATGGGGTGGTCTCTTGATCCTGACATGTCGTAACGAGACAGCGATAAAAGAGACGATTCCAACAATCGTCTGCATGAGAGAAACATTGAAAAACAAACGTTATCTTCAGACTCTAGGCCTATGTATAAACAGGGACATCATTAAATGACAAAATAGAGACTGTGACCTTACCCAACAACAGGTCTGGGCAATATATCAATATTATATCTTTATGGTGACATGAGACGAGATATGGCACTCACTCATTTAACATTTTTTGACAATTCTACAGCCACAAAATCCAAATAAACCCATTTATTATATTTAATAAATTATTGTAATACATAAATTATTATATGTTGATGAGAAAATACATGGAAGTGTCTCTTTTAAGCCTAATTATTTGTGTAAGAGCAGATTTTGACCATATTTCATTGTTTTTTAAAAACACGCAAATATCTTTCATTTAAGCCAAAGGAATAAAGACTGTACCTCCTCAAGTAATCCTCATCAGGGGGGTCAACAGGCATTTCTTGGCTTAAGGCCTCCGGTGGCTCTGCCGATCGTCCGGCAGCAGCCTGACGGTAAACCCTCTCCCACTGCGCCGTCTCCTGGTTGTAAACCAAGCCCACCGTCTGCTCTCCAGGCTGACCAGAAGAGGGGGCTATCGGGAAGGCCACTGTTCCTGTTCCTCCACCTCCAGGGGGAGGCGGTGGCGGCTGCTCACTGGGCTCTGGAGGCGCCCTCCTCTCCTGAGGTTGTGCCTCCAGTGGCCTCCTGCTCTCTTCAGGCTGCCATGGAGCTGAAGAAGCAGCGGGGAAGGAAGAGGAAGAAGAGGAAGATGAGGGTTCCAGGGTGGAGGCTGAAGTGGAGGAGGTCTGATTGGTACGCTCCCAGCGCTGAGAGTCATGGTTGAAGGTCAGTAGGTTGTGGCAGGCCCGGCAGCGGTTCAGATGGCCTCGAGAGGCCGGAGGAGGAACGTTGTTCTCCAGGCTGTGAGAGGCCGGAGGCGGAGGGAGGGGAGGCTGGTAGTGGATGATGGTTGGGGTGGAGGAGGACGGAGACGAGGAAGGCCCGGGTCTGTCTGGGTCCATGTTATTATTCAGTAACTCTTGACTCTGCTCCTGGCTGCCGTCTGCAATGCCGCCCCCTAAGGGAGGCTCCAGGTCCTGCATGCGGTCAAACTCCATGAAGTAGCGGCTCAGGTTGCACTGCAACACGTTGCGGAAAGAGGCGGTGTTGCTGCGAGAGCCGTCCCAGAACGGGTGGTGTCCGCTGCTGGTTCCAGCAGAGTCTCGGGGCGCCCCAGGTTCTCCTTGCTGGGGGAAACCCCGACCTTCGGTGGCAGAGGTATAAACAGGAGAGTGGGAGGAGCCGTCCTGCTGACGGAGTACGGACAGAAGGCTGACGGAGGAGGAGGATGTCCGAGGAGGCAGCATGGCTGGACCGACCCCGCCCTCCCTCATGCTGAGCAGGTTGCGTGTCCAGTCAGGTCCGGTTCTGGAGGTGGAGTGCGGCTCCACGCCGCTCGGTGCAGTGGTATTCAGAGAAGTGCCGGCGCTGTAGTAGACCGACGTGAAGGCCGAGGGTCGCTCTGAGGGCTGTCTGGGCTCCGTACGGGCCGAGGAGAAGGTGGAGGAGGTGGGTGGAGGCTGAGGGGCGTCGGACGACACCCGGGAGTCAGAGAGGGTCACAGAGGACCCGCTGTTGGCCAGGGAAGGGTTGCGATTGGCTGAGCAGCGACTGCACAGGCAAACCATGCCCAAGTGTTGAGTGCAGCCTGGAAAGGGCGGTGCACGCTCAGCGCTGGGGTACTGCGCCAGGGGCATGCTGGGAGATTCTCGAACACTGCTTCCGTTTTCACCGAGAGGACGCTGCGGTGGTGGCTGCTCGCTGCCCACCTGTGCCACCGGGGAGCGAGACGACAAGATGTGGAGGAAGTTGTGGAGGATGGGCGTGCGGCGAACTGGCTGCGTCGGCAAGAAGGAACGCTGACGGAAGTGAGGCATCTCAACGCTGTCCATCGGAACCTCTGAGTCCTCGTCGTTCTGAAACAGGATAGGCTGTTCAGTCCACACGACTGCTGTTAACTCGCTGCTTTTTTAAGAGCCTCTAAGCAGCTACAGCAACTAGAAACCCACATTTTAGCCAATTACGTAAAAAAAATAAAGGCTATCTAATGAAAGTGATTATTTTCTTACAGTCAGACGTTCCTACATACCTGCTGATTGGAAGGGTTCACGATCGCCGTCAGCAGGTTGTGACCCAGAGGATCAAACCTCACCAACCTGAAATAAACACATTGGAGGAAAATCAACAACAACAAAACATACATTAAGTATAAAAAATACATTATACGGGCCGTTTCACCCACCGCACTCTCTCCGTGTCGCTGCCCGTCTTGACCACGGCGAACGGCTCGGGTCGACTCCAGTCCCAGAAGTGGAGCTCGTTGTTGGTGGCGATGAGGAGCAGCTGAGCGGTCGGGTGGAAGGCCAGTGACGCGATGGCAACGTTGCTCTCTGTGAACCAACTCTCACTACCACCCTGGAAACAGACGACAACACACCAAACATCACATACAGAAGAAAGTGTAGCCATTTAGAAGCTAGTGCATCCTTGGTGTTGCATTACTGTTGTCTTCTGGAAAACCTACACTATACTGTTTTTTTGTTTAGTTGAATGTATTAATACAGTGAAGCTGCAGCAGCTCCCAGGTGTTGGTTGCTTGGTAACAACAGGCTTCTCTTGTGCCTTTTTCAAGCATTTTTAAGATGCTGCATGTTAACGTCCCCTTAGGTCTTGTATTTGTTTGTTGAGGACGACCCCCAGGGGGTATTTACACCAAACTAGTTTTAATGTGAGGTTTTTACATCAGAAAATACAGTAAATAAATAAAGCTTCATTAAAAAAAAGAAGTTTATCGTCCTCTTGTCTTTCTTGAAACCAGATTTCTGTCGTCATGACGATGCTTCAGAGCGTGCTACTCACATGCAGGTCCCAGATGCGGACTTCACCATCAAGGCACCCGGAGGCCACCAGGCCGGGTATTGTGGGGTGGAAGGTCACACACCAGGGGGTTCTACGGTGGCCCACTAAGGAATGTAGGCACTTTCCAGTCTTCACCTCTGTTATGTAAATGTTGTGGTTGACATGTGTGGAGGCCATCAGTGTTCTGTAAAAGAGAGAGATTTCATATTTTTTGTCACTGACATTTATTTCTTTTGGCCAGAGGATGGAGCAAAGATTTTAACAAATCCATAAAAAATGTTAGCTTCAACAATAGAAATATTTAACTCACCTGTCGGGGCTGAATGCGAGCAGGAACGTTGACCGGGGGCTGTCCGGCAGCTCCACTTTCTGTCAAGAGACACAAACAAGTTTACGCACGTTATTCAAAATATAAAATACATAAATCTTGAATTAAAGGTTGAGAAAATTCTGCTAATTTGTCCCGTGTTTGCGCTCCGTACCTGGCTCTGCCATTTCATCCAGCGAACTTTCTCCTCCACCAGCAGCTGCAGGAGGCGCTGCGAGCCAAACGTCTGGGAGCCTCGCTCCCGGCTGGACAGGATGCGCACCGAGTTCCTCTGACGGGACGCCATGTTGCTACTGGAGGCCTCGGCTGATTGGCTGCTCACTCCCACTGGTGCCAGTCCGTCGCCATGCAGAGTTTAGGCTGAAAAAGAGCAGAGCAGGGGGGTTCAGTGGGTCACCGTGGAACGACCGGGTTAACGTGACAATGAAAGGATGGAGCAGCAGGCTTTTAGCCAGCAGGGCGTCCGGGCGTCCTGTACTGAAAATAATAAGAAATTAGACGCCCTACTTTTAGGCAGGACGCCCTAAAGACGCCCCATTTGTCCCTAGGTAACCACCGAAACGATGTTGTGATGATGCGCCGGTATAGACAGGCGTGTGCTGGCCGTAGTTTTTTCTGCCAGCACGCGCTCGTTAGGTGTCCACCAGAGTGATGTACAGTGATCTTGCCTGGATGAGATGCCGTCTTCATCTGTGTAGCGCTTGTGTTATGTCCCCCACCCCCGTCGTAAACTTAAGCTCAACCTCGTTCGCACTGCATGCACACACACGCTTGGACGCGAACAGTCACTCGAGAGAACGAGCCGGTGACGCGCGCACCATCATCTGAGAGCGCAGGGAGCCTGGACAGCAGGATCACCTTTTCGTGCACAGCTTCTTCAACCTCCGTGGTCGTGAAGTTTACACGTTTGTGACAATTTGACAATTTTTTTTTTTACTCATATTTTTTTTTTTTTTTAAAGTCCCATCCCTACTGGAAAGTCTCTTTGCGCAAAAGCGAAACTTGGCTGCAGCGCAGCGCTGATTATGAACTCCCCGTGACACTCTCTTCTCTCTCTTTGAGCAGTTAACTAAAAAGATCAGCTCATCTGATGCATCTGTTATTCCCTTAATTACAGCGCTAAAGCGTCTTCTAAAGAAAGAATGAGACCACAGAGTAAAAACAATGAAAAGTGTGCTCTTGGGAATCCGTCTACTGTGTAAGATCTACTCTGATCTCCTGTATTTCATCGGGACTGCACTCGTTCCTCATCATAGAAATCATTATGTACGTCTCATATATGAATGTGGGGATGAAACTGCGCACAGAGAAATTATATATTCCATCCATACGAAGGGTCCGCTTACAGTGGCGCACAATGCAGGAGAGAGAAGAGCAGAGTCAGCAGGGGCGGTACGCAGAAAAAAAAGGCCCGCACCAGATGAGGGGCACCCTCTATAATTGCAATGCCTTGACTTAAGTGATGTCAGTACACACATTCCCAGCCATAACAACCAAATTATATTTTAAAAAATAATAAAATAAAATATTAGTACAATAATTAATTTCGGTTTTTCAGTTTTTTTCCATTTTGAGTTACTTGCCCTTACTTCACAAGTCACCATAATGGTCCTTCAAAAAGCCCCAAAATTAGCACAAATTTTCAAAACCTCTGCATGCCCGGCAATTTTTTTTTTTTAGGGCAAGGGGGGGGGGACACCCTCTAAAAAAATCCTAGCTAAAAGCCTGTGGAGCAGAGATAAACAAGGTAGGACCTCAACAGTTAGCTGATTAATCAATAATTCTAGGAGGATTATTCATTTGTTGATTGCTATTTAGTCAAGCTGTAGTGTGTGGCTTTTTCAATAAAGCTGCAAACATGAATCATTTATAATTTGAGAAGTAAATTAATGGTCAAATATTGTGACGACTGAGTAACTGTCGAGGTTTGGGAAACAGATCAACATTTTTGGGACCAAATAACGAATCGGTTAATGGAAAAATATAATCAAACGATTCACCAATAAAAAAACAATCTTAAGGTGCAACCCAACAAATTTGACACGACTCTCTCCAAGATTCTAAGTATTATTATTGTCAATAAATCAAAACCGCTGTACAAGTCGAGTGAAGTACCCAAATATCGCGATAAGATCGATTCGTGACAAAAGCCTAACCTGTCAAATAAAAACTGGATCACTTTGTACAAAGTTGAAACAGCTCAACGGTGAAGACTCGACAGTACATATTTTAAAATGGATGGAGCTGAAAACACACCAAAACAAACACAAACGTAACACACACACATTCATTAAACCAGAAAACAGACACAACTGCCACATCGCGATAACAATGCGTGTGTATGCGTATGCGAGAGAAAATGACAACATCACTGCACACTAACAATAGTTTAAACTGACGCTTTAACTGTGATTTTAAAAACATCACAATTTAAAGACGCGTTAGCCGCAGCCAGCCGCAAAGCTACGTTAGCCGCTTTCTGGATTTAGCCACCGACCGAGTCAGCGGGCTGGAAAAAAACAGAACGTTTGATTTTATCGATATGGTCCGTTATTTATACATCTATTTCACATCACAAACACGAAACACTCTAATATGTGCAGATGACACTGGTGTCATTAGAGCAGAGGAGAGACCCGGGGCTGTGCGGCCTACCTTTCCTTTATCCCGTCGCTCTCCGGCTACGCCATCACAGGCGCGCTAACAGGCCAACGGGAGCTAGCTTAGGCTAACTGCGTAGCTAGCTTGGCCAAAAGACGGGATACGCTGCGAATAAAAATGTGCCCGACGCTAACATCGGCCTCCCGCGGTCAGAGTGAGGATCAGCGTCCGTTGACATCGACTGACAACGTTCGTGTCGCCAGGAGATGGGATTTTAAGGCATTGGTCCGATGTTTTATTAGCTGCCTGACGCAGAACTGCTACTGCGTAACTAGCTAGCCGCTAGTTAGCCACGGGCGTCTTCTTCTCGTTTTTACAGCGGCGGACATCGAGCTCTTACTGCCACCTGCTGCCCGGAATGTTGGTTATAAAGTCAATTCAATATCAATCAAAATCAGGTTAAATTAATCCTTATTTAAATACGGTCTAACTTTAACCTAATCTAGATGTGGTCTAAGTTAAATATACTTTAAACCAGGTCAAATTAAACCTCACTTAATTCAAACCCCCATAAAATGTTATTAAAAAATAATTTAATATTAATCATATTTAGTTATGATTCATATTAATATTACATAAATGACACTAAAAGACAGTATTGTGTAGAATATCATATTGTTTATTATCAATGAAACTCATATGTGTTACCAAAAACAAAACTATGACAAATGAACAAAATAATGCACAAAAATAAATGAATGAAATAATGGACACATAAAATAATATATATCTGTATGTATATATACAGTATCAGTTTTTATATATACAAAATATAACAACATACAAGCCAAATAAATATTTACAACGTTGTGATGAGGCAGAGTAAAGACTATCACATGTTTTTAAATGATCTACGAGCATGACATCACTGATAACACAAGTCCTACACAAATCTTAATTTTCAGATATTCTAGACTTAGGAAGGCATAGATTAACACGTGGCCTTACACGGGTTCATGATATAAAACCTCAGCGGTGCATATATGAGATAACAGGTAACACATACACATCAGAAGTTCTCCTTGTAGAAGTTGAAGCTGAAGTGTTCACACTGAGCCTTGATGACTTTAGCCAGAGCTGGAGCGCCGCAGTAAAACACATGAACCTTCCCCTTGTTCTCCTCTGACACTTTCTGAAACACCTGACACACACGCGCGCGCGCGTGCACACACACACACACACACACACACACACACACACACACACACACACACACACACACACACACACACACACACACACACACACACACACACACACACACACACACACACACACACACACACACACACACACACACACACACACACACACACACACACACACACACACACACACACACACACACACAGGGTTAGGGTGGCTTCAGTCTTAAATTCTTAAAACAAGGTTAAGTTAAACCTCAACTCAACCAGGTCTAAAGCAATTCTAATTTAAACCACATAAAAGCTAAACCCTCACTTACTGTAAACCAAGTCTAAATTAATCCTTATTTTAAACCAGGTCTAAGATAAACCCCAGTTAGAGTTAAATTTAATTTAAAGCAAGTAAAATATAAACCATAAGAAAAGTCAGAATAAAAATTAAACCAATTAATCCTAATCCAGATCAAATCAAAGTCAAACTTCAGTTTAAGTTAAACCTAATTTAAAGCAAGTAAATAATAAACCTCAGGTTAACCAGGTTTAAGTTAGAATGAAAATGAAACCAGGTCTAGATAAACCCAGCTTTAAACCAAGTCTAAGTTAAACTTACTTCAAATCAGGTATAACGTAAAGCTCAGTTAAAGTTAAACCTCAGCTGCACCAGGTGTAATTTAAACCCTAATCAAACCAGGTGCAGGTTAATCCTGATTTTTAAGTTAAACCTAAGATAGATCAGGTCTAAATTAAAAAACAAGGTTAAATGAATCCTAACTTAATCCAGGCCTAGACCTTCAGTGGACTCACTTTCCCCCACTCAGGTCGTCCAGGTTGGGTTCTGGTCCTGAGTCCAGTGATGGAGTCTCTCTTCTCTTTCTTGGCCAGAAGGTCGAGCGCCATCTGCAGGCCGATGGCCTTCATGTCGTTCTTACTGAGCGCTGACGTCATATACATGTGCATCTCCAAGAAGCGACCTGTGGAGACACGGGGATCAATGTGGATCTGACCCCGCCCCCTCAGACCTCTCTCTCTGGTCTCTCTCTCACCTTCTGGCTCCTCGTCGGCCTGGTCCATCTCCAGTTTGGTGAGTAAACTGACGAACCATTCAAACGACTTCTGGTCTCTGTTGATCCAGATGAAGTCGACCTGCGGGATCCAGACAGACTCACGTTCACCAGTGTTTGTTCACCACAGTCAGCTGATCGGTGACCCCTGACCCCTGACGTCTTACTTTGCGCAGCTTCATGTCGCTGCTGTCTTTGATGTTCTCACACCACGAGTAGTTACAGTTGGGACAGTTCTGCTTCCTGCGGCGGTACCGGTACATGATGCTCTGCAGGATGGAAGCGAAGGGTGTGATCCCGATACCGGCGCCGATCAGGACGGCGTGCTCCGAGGTGAAGATCTGCCTCGTCGGAGTCCCGTACGGTCCATCTACATAACACTGACACACAGCATACACACTTACAGAGTCGTCATCATCATCATCATCATCATCATCATCATCATCGTTGCTGTGTTTTTCATACCTTGATGTAGCAGAATCGGTGGTTTTCTCCAAATTTGGCTGGAACCTGCAGTTTGAGGAGAGAACCTGGTGAGTCGGCGTAAGGTGATAACGAGAAACTTAAATTTGGATTCACAAATAGAAGTGGACCTTCTGTCCGTCCGTCCTCCATCATCATTCCATGTCATTAAAGGTGTCATATGTAAGAATGTTGCCAAAAACGGTTACTACATTAAAATTCAAAATACAGAGGTCTTTTAAGTTTCGTTTTCTGACGTAACTGGCAACCCGTGGTTGCTCGGCAGCTGAGACTCTACTGACTGCAATGATTGGTAGACGGCGGTAGGTGGCGCCACATGCCAAAACATGATTTCAAAACATAAACATGATTTACAGTCTGCAAAACATTTTTTTAATGCAAATATTTTGTCTGTACTGTTGTTGTTGGTGAGTTCAGTTTGTTATATGAACATTATTCCTGAGTCTGTGTGACATATTAGGAGGGTTTTATGGCCAGTTGATTTAGATTTATTACATAATGCACCTTTAAACTTACATCAAACTAACGTCACTTATGTTACAAAAAACCCATGACTTCCAGTGTTTTTGGGGGTGGAGCTTGGGGGAATTTGTTGTATTTTATCAGACATGATTTTTTTTTTTTGCCTCAAGGTCCCATATTTTTTACTGAAAAATCATGAATTTTGAATAAAATCATAATAAATCAGGTAGATCTGGGATTACTACATTGATACAGCTCCCCCTTGTGGCAGAGCATGACAGCACATGACTATATATCGTGTATTGTCTCCATCCCCACACGTGAGTAAAGGTGAGAAATACACACCTCCTTCAGGGGCGGAGCTTCTCCTCGCTCCGCAGGCCCCAGCTCGTCTGGGAGAGGCTCCACCGACCCCTGACCACAAAGCGTCAGCGGAGCCGCGCCACACTGCGAGCCGTTCTGCCGGTACATGGTCAGCTCGATGGCGTCGTCTTCGTTGGACGCCACTGCCTGGTTACAGTCAGTGGAGCTGAACAGCTCCTCCTGTGGAGAGGTGAGAGAGCGCTCAGTCATGTGGTAACGGCCACAGACTGTTTATAAAAAGTGGACGTCGTCTTCCAAGTTGTCGGGGTGAGTCTAAGTCAGAATAGCCAGCAGGGGGCGACTCCTTTGGTTTCATGTTTGTTACCTGTGCCTTCAGCAGCTGCCTGCGGTTCCTCAGACTGGTGGCCAGTCTCTTAGTGCTGACGCCGTGACTCTCCGCTTGTCTGAAGTACTCGTACAGTCGGTTGGTCCACTGACCCATGGAGCGGATGTGCAGCCACATTGTATCTGCAGGTCAAAGGTCACAGCAGTCATCAGGGTGTGAGGTCACATGTTGCTGTTCTCAGTGTTCGAGATGCTGACTATACCCGTCTGCTCCGGAGCGCTGCTGATGGTGAACGGGTGCCACTCGTACTTGGCAATCGCGGGGATGTTGATGTAGACGTAGTCTCCTGGTTTGAAATGAAAGAACTGAGGACGTTTGATCACCAGGTGAGTCACCTGCACAGACGCGTGTCAAAACACCTGTCACTCTCAGGGCACGTTCATCAGTTTGTGGTTTCATTTAAATGAGTTTTAACAAAAGACTGAAGTTTGTTTTTGGCACCTTGGACGGCAACAGGTTGACCTCCACAATGTAGAGACCACCCATACGAGAGACTGCAATTCCCACAATCTTCTCCAGCAGGAAAGCCAGACCCGGAACCAGGAACCACTTCCAGAAGTTTGCACAATGCACCACGAGCAGAGACCACACCCACACATAGGACAGGTGAGACCAGTAAAACACCTGCAGGAAGAAGAACATGTGAGAACCATCAAACATCTGCAAGAAGAAGAACATGTGAGAACCATCAAACATCTGCAAGAAGAAGAACATGTGAGAACCATCAAACATCTGCAAGAAGAAGAACATGTGAGAACCATCAAACATCTGCAAGAAGAAGAACACGTGAGAACCATCAAACACCTGAAAGAAGAACATGAGAACCACCAAACATCTATAGAAGGAAGAACATGTGAGATCCATCAAACACCTGCATTAAGAAGAACAAGTAAGAACCAAAAAACACCCGCATGAAGAAGAACCCGTGAGAACCATCAAACACCTGCAAGAAGAACGTGAGAACCATCAAACACCTGCAAGAAGAAGAACAGTGACACTGTCAGATGAATGTTTTCTGCTTTATGTCTGGGTGAACCAGTCCAGGATGCTGCTGCTGTCTGATGTGAAAACCTGTGTCTCTTACCTCAAAGTGTCCACTGCGTCGTACAAACGTGCTGGAGCAGAGCACCATGAAGCAGATAAGGACCTGCAGGATGATTCCAGTCACCGAGGCCGTTCCCTTCACCCAGCCGATCCCTGGTCGAGTGGTGAGCAGATACTCCCACAGGCTGTAGTCGCTGTTCTCGGCCAGCAGGGCTGAGATGAAAGTGTGAGGAGAAGAACATTTCTCAGTGTGTGTGTGTGTTTCTAGCTCACGGTTTGTGTGTGTGTGTGAATAAACGTGTGTGTGTGTGTGTGTGTATGTACCAAAGTTGAAGATGTGAGCAGTGGTGTGCACCAGTGTGTAGAAGAGGATGGCGCAACCAACGATCTGATGCAGCAAGATGTTCTGGTCCAGAGGTAAGACCCTCACCACCCATGTTGCCCTGAGCCACGTCAAACAGCGACGCAGCATCAGCACCTACACACACACACAACACACAACACACCATGAGCGGTAACATCCATTATCCATATCCATAATTTAGTGTCCAATTTTCCCAATCCCCAAATCTGCATCTTGGAGAACCCGGACACCACAACCCACACACGGCGTCGTACCATGACGAAGGTGCAGTTGAAGTTGAGACACTGTCCACAGCCCTTGGCCACCATGAACCACACCCCCCCGTAGTTGTGCTGAAGCATGGCCAAGATGAAGAGCAGCAGGTTGATGCAGGTGTACACGCAGAGGAACAGCAGCTTCCGACTGTTGTTCTGCCAGTACGTCCGCGTCAGGTACCGCGGAGTGTGACGCTTCTTCTGCTCCACGTCAGGAGGCTTCAACCAGTTGGCGGCACTGAGGAGGGAGGTCAGGGGAGAGAGAGATGTAAGCAGTGGAGGCAGCTGTGGGTACCCGCTCTGTTGCGGTCACCCAATGGGATTCCGTGGGTAACTGTCAGGGATTTGACAAGAAGCTATACTTTGTGCATGAGTGGGTTTGCGGTACGAATCGGGTAGGTCGTTGATATGAAATGGGGTGGTGACCTGCATTGCCCAACTGGATTGTGGGTCAAATGCTGGGCCAGAAGTTGAGAAATGTTCAACTCCCTAAAAGCAGCCGGTCAATCAATCATGCTAATATTCCACCACAAGCACTGGTCAATCAAATCACCCAATCCAAATACTTTGGCATAGGTACTAGCCAAATAAAATCACAGGAGTTCTCAGACTCAGACTCTGTTCTCCCCTCGACGTGGTTTGAGCAACATTAGCATCTCTTACTACCAATTTGGCCCTGAAAGACACTGTTCAGTGGTGGAGACCAAACACATCGCTAAAAGAGCGGAGCTGATGACGAGGATGATGAAGTCTGACCTGATGGTGAGGTTCTCCATCACCTCCGGGAACGCCTCCAGCTCCGCCTTCAGCTCCTCGAAGGTGATGGCGCCGCTGTTGTCTTTGTCGGCCGACTCGAACAGCGCCAGCGTCAGGTCATCCAGCTTCTCCTCCGGCAGAGAGATGGCGCTCTCACGCAGACAGGACTTCAGGACCGTTCTGAGTTCGTCGGGATCGATGGAGCCACTGCCTGTTTGACGCAGTTGTCGATTAAAAGATGAGAAATAAAAGGTTTCGAATTAGCTTTTAATGAGCGATCAACAGGAGCAGAGGTCATGGAGGTGTGGTGTGAGCGTCCGCTGGAACAAAACAAAAGAGCAACAGCGAGACAATGAGGATGAAAGATATACATTTGGGCTGTAACCTAACCCTAACTTAATCCAGGGTTCCCACACATTAAGAGCATCTTCGGCCATGATGGACAAGTGATTTTCCTTTTTGGGACAAAATTCAATGACCCATGTCTATTTTGTTGCGATTTTCAAAAACCTCCAAGGGCCTTCCAAATTCACAAACTTTCAAGGACCTATGGGAATCCTGTTAATCTTTCTAAGAAGTGAATATTTCCCCGCTCTCTTTGCTCCGCATAACATAGAAATCATCTCGTGAGATAGGATTCAAGGAACCTCGTAAATGTCATCGCTTCTACTGACGCACTTTAAGTCCGTTTGCTAAATACTTACGCCCTGTTGTTGCACCTCAAGCACCACAAGAAAGCAGGTATATGTTCCAGCCCCGGTCCATTCAGGAAACCTGATTTGTTCTAAGCATGTGCAAAATGTGGCTACTTCCTGTCAAATCAGGCTACTTCCTGTTGAATCAGGCTACTTCCTATCGAATCAGGCTACTTCCTGTTGAATCAGGCTACTTCCTATCAAATCAGGCTACTTCCTATCGAATCAGGCTATTTCCTGTCGAATCAGGCTACTTCCTATCGAATCAGGCTACTTCCTGTTGAATCAGGCTACTTCCTATCAAATCAGGCTACTTCCTGTTGTATCAGGCTACTTCCTGTCGAATCAGGCTACTTCCTGTCGAATCAGGCTTCTTCCTGTCAAATCAGGCTACTTCTTGTCGAATCAGGCTACTTCATGTCAAATCAGGCTACTTCCTGTCGAATCAGGCTATACTTCCTGTCGAATCAAGCTACTTCCTGTTAAAAAACCATGTACTGACCGTCCACATCGTACACCTGAAACAGGAACTTGAGTTTGTCGGTCTCGTCGCCGTGGATGAGGAGGTCCAGAGCCTCCAGCAGCTCGTCCAGGCTGATGGAGCAGCTGCCGTCCGAGTCAAAGAGAGCGAAGAAACGCTCTGCAAAGAAGGACTGCGCACACACACACACACACACACACACACAGATAACCACAGCAGAGGTCAGAGGTCAGAGGTCAGCGTGTCGAGCCGAGGCCCCCGCCGTGTGTCGGCCGCTCACCTCTTTGACCTTCAGGGCAGTTTTAAACTCATCCAGGCTGATTTCTTTGTCGTCCCCCGCGATGCTCTCAAACTGTTTGGTGACCCAGTCGAGCCATCGAGCGTCCTCGTCCACGCTCATGGCAAGTGTCTCTGCTGCGGGAGACAGTGGATGCCAGTGATCGACATGTTAAAGGGACAGTTCAGGAAACCTCAGTGACGCATGCATGATGTTTTATCTCACTGTTCCTGAAGCTCCCCTGCACCAAACCCCATAGAGAAAATCAGCGATTTTACATCACAGCACACAGGAGTTGTTGACCCACTGTTGCCTGCATGCCACACGAGGCAGCGGTAGACCAGCAGCTCTTGTGTCCATGCGAGCTTAAATCAGTGATTTTCTTTTTCAGAAAAGGCTCTAAAACAGTGAAATAAAACAGATGTCAGCTGTGCCATTTCCCATACACCTCAGTTTATCTCGTCTTGCTTGTCTCTAATCTTGCCTAATCTCAAAATGACTCACTACACTCTCATTTTTAAAGTTATTTAACCTTAATTTCGGCGGTGAGTGAAATGCTGGCACCTCGCCGAAACAACAAATACGAATAAGTAAAGACAACCTAAATCCATGGAACTGCGAACAGGAAAAACGGGAAATCAAGACAAAATAATCAAAAAGAAAGACAAAGATAAAGTCAACGACAACACTGAAATGGGATCAAACAAACAGCTTGAGGATCACGCTGACGCACCTGACTAAAGAGGTCGGTAAAGTTACCGCCGAGCTACCTAAACTGCTCCAAGTTGTGCAGGATGTTTAAGAACTAAAGGAGAGCATTGAAAATTTAAACAAAGTAATCAAAGAGAAGGACGGCAAAATCGAAGGGCTAGAACGAAGAATTGATGAACTGGAGCAGAACACGCGAATGGAAGATGTTATTATTACTGGATTGGATGCAAAGTATCGATCATATGCTTCCGTGACCAGGAAATCCGGACTTGGCGAGGAGACGCAGTCCGAGGAGCTAGAGACGCTGGGACAGGTGTTGTGCCAATGTAAGTATCCCCGACAGAAAGTGTTTCCCCTGGCCACGGCCGCGGAGGCGGAGAAACAAAGATGCGCTTGCTTTCACCCAAGTAAATTAAAACTAACAACAAGTGCATTGTTTGATGATTTATTTTATGTATACTTCACATATTACTCTATAACCTCTGGGATTATGAACAGCTTTCTTCTAGTTTAGCCAAAGTTATGGGGGGATACAAATCATAGCAGCCATGTAAACAGTCTGAAATAATGTGTTTCCCCCATATCTTTGGCTCGGGGACACACTTAAAACATTGACTCTATGACTGAGTCCAACGAGTAATTCTATATATACGATGCTAGAAAGGATTAAGGATTACTTGTATAATTTAAAAAAAATTCAAAGTAATTGCTGTATCTGAAACATGGCTAAATGAGGATCAAATGAATGATGTGCAGCTGGATGGGTAAGAACTGTTTACAACAAAACGAGTAGGCAAAACGGGAGGTGGTGTTGGGTCCGGGTACTAAAGTATAATCCGTTTTTTTCACAATACCAACAAACGAGAGCACGGAAATTTCCTATATAGAGTCCCAGGAACTTCAGTGGATATTTTTAATGAACAGATGGCTTGCATGTGGGATAAGGTCAGTGACAACAAGGTGAAAATAATATGTGGTGATACGAATATTGATTTACTAAATCTGCATGGAAACAGTAGGACCGTAGATTTCATTACTGCAATGTATAGCAATAGTCTCTTCCCTTTAATCACTAAACCCAATAGAATTACCACAGATACTGCCACGCTAATCGATAACATATTCACAAATAAAATTGAAAATGATATCAGAGCTGGTTTTCTTCTACATGACATAAGTGACCATCTTCCTGTATTTGCGATTTTCCCAAATGTCTTTAAGACAAGGAAGGAAAAAAATGGCAAATACATGTAATTATAGACATAGATCATTGGAAGCCATTGTCGCTCTTGATTTAGAGCTCAGTCATCAAACTTGGAATGAGGTTTATGAGAATAGTGATCCGAACAAGGCCTATGATGCGTTTTTGTCCACATTAATGTTGTCCTAGAACAAACACTGCCCACTAAGGAAACATACAAGAAAGTACCATCGTGTAGTCAAGCCTTGGATTACTAAAGGGATAGAAAATGCTTGTAAAAAGAAAAATGTTCTATACAGAAGATTTTTAAAATTAAGAACTAAAGAAGCCCAAAATAAATATAAAACCTATAAAAAATAAATTAATAAGTATTATGAGATCAAGCAAAAAGGGCTATTACCATACATTACTGGAACTTCATAGGAGTAATATACAGGAAATATGGAAGGTGTTCACCCTTTTTAATGACAAGGTCATTAAAAAGGGTGAAGGGAAAACCGCAATTCCTAACTACTTTGTAAAAGATGACAATGTGATCATTAACAAAGCCATTGACATTGCCAATGAATTGAATACTTTCTTTGTAAATGTTGGTGTCAATCTGGCCAAGGAAATTAAGGAGCAGAGAAATGGGACTGGGATGTTGAATACTGGAGATACAATGCAAAACAATCTGCACTCCATTTTTATCAGGGATGTTGAGGATAGTGAAATTATTGATATTGTAAGAAAATGCACAAATAAAAAGTCCACTGATTGGACAGGAATAGACATGGTCCTAGTAAAAGATATTATACATCGTATTGTGAAACCATTGAAGCATATATGTAACCAGTTTTTTCACACGGGCATATTCCCCAACAAGATGAAAATAGCAAAAGTCGTTCCAATATATTAAAATGGAGATAGTCACTTATTTACAAATTACAGGCCCATTTCCCTGCTCCCACAGTTCTCCAAGATCCTAGAAAAATTGTTTGTTGTCAGACTCGACAACTTCATTGAGAAACATGATCTATTATGTGACCAACAATACGGCTTTAGAACAAACAGGTCCACCTTCGATACAGTTGATCATCAACTATTAATTAAGAAACTGGAATGCTACGGTATCAGGGGGATGGCTAACATCTGGTTAAAAAATTATCCTGATGAGCGCTATCAATATGTACAAGTACAAGATGTTAAATCTGAACTTTTGTAAGTAAAATGTGGAGTTCCTCAAGGATCTGTCCTGGGGCCTAAGCTTTTTATTTTATATATTAATGACATTATTAATGTATCAAAGATTTTTAAATTATGTCCTGTTTGCGGATGACACAAGTTTGTTTTGCCATGGAAGAAATGTGGAGCAGCTTCTGAGAACAATGGAAGGGGAACTAAACAAACTGAAGAAGTGGTTTGATGTAAATAAATTATCTTTAAATTTAAGTAAAACCAAATTTATAATATTTGGAAATCAAAAAATCAATAATGAAGTCTCAGTAAGGATTGATGGTGTGAAGATTCAAAGAGTGTTTGAATATAAGTTTCTTAGAGTTTTAATTGACCACAAATTAACCTGGAAATCTCACATCAATCATGTCAAAAAAAAAATGTCCAAAACAATCGCTATAGTTTGTAGATCTAAAGAATTTTTAAATAAAAAAATCACAGTACCTGTTATATTGTTCCCTTAAAATTCCATACATGACATATTGTGTGGAAGTGTGGGGAAACACTTATAAAACCAATCTCAAGCCCATTTTCCTACTACAAAAAAGAATAATACGTATAATTATGGGAGCAGAGTATCTGGAGCCAACCAATGCTTTATTTATAAATTTAAATACATTACAATTCTGGGATATAGTCAATCTTCAAACTTTAGTGATTATATACAAAGCACATCATAATCTCCTCCCAAGATGTTCTCAGAGGCTGTTCGAAATTCATGAGAGTAAATATGAATTAAGAAACACAGGTATGTTTAAAAAGACATGGGGAAGAACTTAAAGTAAAGAAAACTGTGTTTCTGTGAAAGGTGTCAAACTGTGGAATTGCTGTGATAAGGATTTAAGAATGTGTAGCTCAATCTATGTTTTCAAAAAAATGTTTAAATATAAAACGATAAACAGTTATAAAGATAATTAGTAATTATGTTGGTAGCCTATATTAACATTAAAATAGCACCACAACATACCCCATATTAGTATATAATATAGTATTATTATTGTTATATAATATAATGCAATACATTTATCTTTGTTTCCTTTTTTATATATTTCTTTTCTTATTTGTGTATTATCATCCACCGGATGCCATATTGTTTGAATAAAATTCAGGATACAGCAAAGGATAGGCTATAATAAGCCCTCGGCTTCAGCCTACTCCTTTTTCGGACATTTTATTTACCATTATTTGTGAAATGAACATGTAAATGTCTCAATGTATATTAGTCCGAAATAAACCATTTATTCTCATCTCTCTTTATTTTTCCTCTAATTTTTACAATTCTTTACATTCCCTTTGTGTTATTTTGTGTGTTTGTTTGTCTCAGCCTTCACGAACAGCTGGAATCCATCCCGTGTACATCCTGCTGTATTGTCTCTCCATTGATAAGACAGACGTGCAGCAGCATCGTGAAGGATGTTACCATGGCGATGTCAGACACAGAGAAAGGAAAACACATATACAATATACATACAAACACACTCACTGTCAGAGGAGACCAAAGTAAAATCTCGATCAATAAAACAAACTATCATTCTGTTCAATAATAACCATCATTGATTGTTGAAAAATTCTCACTCAATTTAACGTCTTCAAATGCATTTTTAAAGGAAAAGTTTGTTTCCTTTATATCAGAGGTAAAAAAGTAGGAGTTTAAGTGAAATTTGACAAACAAAAAACACAAGAAATAAAGCTCACAGCTCGTCATGACAGAGATAAAATCAGATCAGGGTTTTACCTGCAGTGACGCCTCGTCCTCGTCTCACTGTTCCCTGCCCGAGTAAGTCTGTGTGTCCTCGCCTCCTCTTGTTCCTCCTCAGAGCTTCTGTCTGCATCAGCTGGACATGACATGCAGGACTTCAGCGCTGTCACGCAGAGGCGTTTCAAAGCACTGTAGGGCCCCCCAGGAAAAAAGGGATCCAGGATTTCAAACGCCGAAGTGACAAAATAAGACATTTGGACTTTGTGACAGAGGCGGCAGCGGATCGACACCTCCTGTGTCCCTGTGATGTTAAAATCACTGATTTTCTCTATGGGGTTTGGTGTGGGAGAGTTTCAACAAACATAAATCATCTTTACGTGATAATATGGATTGTTTTTAATGTGGAAATTCTATACAAAGTTCTACATTTCATCAACAATCACTGCAAAGTAAAGGGTTAAATCGATCAATTATTGATTATGGAGATGATCCAAATATGTGTCACTGCGTCTCTTTATTGGAACATTTTTAGTACAAAAACATCAGAGGGGAAAGGTCACATTTAAGGCACATTGGTGATTCTCACCTTTACTAACACACACACACACACACACACACACACACACACACACACACACACACACACACACACACACACACACACACACACACACACACACACACACACACACACTAAAGTCAGTGTTAAAACGCCTGACATCAAATAAATACCCTCATTTCTCAAAAATCATCCGATTGTGACAAAATATAAAATCATTAACCTGAAAATAGAACCGAGATTATCTGTAACTCTGGATTTTTCCATTTAAGCACAACTCTCGTCCGAAGTACACCTTCAAGCACTTTTCAAGGACTTTCCAGGACATTCCCTCAAATTCAAGGACCAAACGTTTTTGACCAAGTCAGTCTTTGTCTTTTGTCTTTGGTGAGACAGAGATCTTGGACGTTTGGACATTTCCCAGGCATCACGTCGTCATTCGCTCTCTCTCGTCTTAACTTTACTCGCTCGTTGTTCTGCACGGAATCTCACGACAACAGAGAGAGAGAGACAGATTATGAGTCCACGTTTGTCCTGCGTTAGGCCTGGTCTACGTACATCGAGCAACGCAGGGCGTGAAACAGTAGGTGGCGTTGAAACAAACAAATGAAATATAATCTATTGTTTACGTTCTGTATTTACATGCTTAACTTTTCATAGAGGTCAAAGGTCACCAGTGATGTTGCTTCACACGTGTGTCTGTGTCTCCCCACGTCACGTTGATGGAAGCAGGAAGGAGACTGAAGCTGCTGCCTGGTCCTGGTTCTGGTCCAGGTCCTGGTCCCCCATGATAGACTGCAGAGCCTCCAGTCCCTCCACAGACACGGTCAGACTGCCGACCACATCACTGCTGTCCAACACGTCCACAACTGCAGGACACACACACAAACACACACATACACAGTCTGGTTTCCATGACTTCAGAGGACATTGACTTACATTGATCTGTAAATGTCTAATTCACCAGATGTCCCTACTCTCACCAACTGTCCCTTTTTTCACAAGATGTCCCTGCTTACTCCAAATGTCCACACTTCCACAAAATGTCCCCATTCATAAAATGTCACCACTTTCACAAAATGTCCCTACTTACTCCAAATGTCCGCACTTTCACAAGATGTCCCCTCATTCACAAGATGTCCACACCTCCACAAAATGTCCCCACTTTGACAGTGTCCCTACTTACTCCAAATGTCCCCACTTTCAACAAATGTCCCCACTTCCACAAAATGTCCCCATGCATAAGATGTCCCTACTTACTCCAAATGTCCCCACTTTCAACATGTCCACACATTCGCAAGATGTCCCCACTTTTACAAGATGCCACTACTTACTCCAAATGTCCCCACTTTCAACAAATGTCCCTACATTCACAAGATGTCCCCACAAAAGTTGTCAGGAATGAGGTCAAATTTGTGATATATCTGAATGGATCTTGTGTGTGTGTGTGTGTGTGCACTGACCGTTCAGACTGGTCTCCGTCAGATCCTTTCGTCTCTCCAGGATCTCGGGGATCCTCAGAAAGGCCACGCCCACGTCCTCACACTCCCTGTCCTGCTCTTCTTCCTCTGGAGGTTCACTCACCACGGTGAACCTGATCCTGATGAGGAGATGACATGAGACGGTGAGACCCGAGTGTCCCTCCAGACTTGCTCAAAGACACTTTATTCACATTGTGGGATTAACGTCAGAATGTTTGGTATTTTCCTCACCTTTCCATCTGAGGGCGTCGTCCCCGCAGGACGTCTCTCAGCAGCCGGCGTCTCGCCGCGTTGTTCTCGGCGTCCACTGGAACGACTGAGGGACAACAGGCAAAACACATTTAGATTTAGGTATTCATTCATCCATGCATCCTCGAATTGTCCTCAGAGACATTTCTCAACATTTCCATGTCTCCGTGTGTCCAGGTGGGTCTGGACCCGTACCTTTGCTGTAGTTGAAGTTGATGCTCCGCCCCTGGGTGGGCTTGGGCAGAGACTGTGGCGTCTCCTCCGTGGACAGGTCCAGCAGAGAATACTCCACGAACAGACGCACCACGTTGGCGTCCCGGGCCACGCGAGACTCCGCCCTCAGACTCAGAGACACCACCTCCACGCGCACTCGCTCTGACGCCTGTAAGAACGAAAAAATAAAACACATTAACGTCAGAATTCAAGATTAAAGTCAGATTCTGAGATTACAGTCAGAGAAAAAAATTCTAATTCTGAGATTATAGTCAGAATTCAAGATTTAAATCCGAATTTAGAGATTAAAGTCAGAGAAAAAAATTGGAATTCTGAGATTGAAGCCAGAATTTTGTGATTAAAGTCAGAATTCTGAGATTACAGTCAGAGAAAAAGTCACATTTCTGAGATTAAAGTCAGAATTCAAGATTAGTCAGAGAAAAGTCAACATTCTGAGGTGAAAGTCAGCAGAAAAAATTGCAATTCTGAGATTGAAATTCAGAATTCTGAGATTAAAATTCAGAATTCTGAGATTAAAATTCAGAATTCAAGATTAAAGTCAGATTCTGAGAGTAAAGTCAGAGAAAAAATTTAATTCAGATTAAAGTCTGAGAAAAAAGAAAATTCTGACTTTAATCTCAGAATACACCGTAAATACACTCCAAAATAAAACATAATCTAACTGTTTTTGACATGCTTAACCTTTCATAGAGAGAACACATGGTTTATTTATTTGTCAAATTCTCAAAATTCTGCTCCAACACAAATAATTAGGCTTGAATTTCATCACAGCGGAAAAATATTGAACTTTCAGGCTTGGTTGGTTTTGACGATTAGAAATAAATAATGAACCCGTTTGTCAGCAGAGAATCAGAAACTGGAAAAAATAATCGAACGGAGGGGAAAATAAACACCTTCACAAATCACTGCACAATCTAAACATGTTTCCAGAGCTGCAGATCAATTCTCCCTGAAGCTCTTTCCTTCCTGAACAGCGAGAAGGTAAACAGACGGCGGGCGGCTCCACCCACCTTCCTCCCTGCAGCCTGACCGTGAACGATGCAGTCATCGCTGTCCGACTGAGTCGATTCTCTCCGACGCTGCCTGGACGCCTCGACGTCTGCGCAGAAATCAGAAAAACAAAGAGTTAAACATGAGAAACACGATCCCAGCGTGGGTTTGTTAACTGAGAAATTTACAAAGATTTGAACGGCTGTGTTTGGCTCTCAGAGGAGCGGTGTTAACATTTATGAACTCGACATAAGACACCCGACATTTAATATTTACGCCTGAGAGGCCTCAGAAACCTCCTCTCCGTTGTGGTGTTACTACAAATATTCAGTTGCATCTACAGCATTTCTCCTGTATTTATTACGCTGAGAATCACGCTCAATATTTTGTTGTTGTTATTTGACCTTCGCTGATTTCCTCAGAAACATCAGAGTCGGACTGTGAGACGCTGGGTACGAGCTGGCCCGCCGAGAACAGAGACTCGTCTTCATCGTCCTCTTTCTTTGCAGGAGCTGGAGGCAGAACCTGCACACACACACACACACACTTGTTTTTTTATCTTTAGTGAGAACAAATCACCTTAACCTTAACATAAACCTCATTCTAACGCTGAAAAAGCCTTTTTAAAGACCTCACAAAGATATAAATATCTGTTTAATCTATAATCGACAACAGTTAGGGCTGCAGCGTGTTATTTTTTAAACATAAACAAACGTGCATTCCACTGAAGTGACGCTAGCAACGTTTAGGACAACAGAAGTTAGACACTGAGATTTTCAAGATTAAAGTCAGAGAAAAAAGTCAGAACTCTGAGATTAAAGTCAGAATTCAATATTTAAGTCAGAATTCTGAGATTGAAGTCGGAATTATGAGATTAAAGTCAGAGAAAAACAGTCAGAATTCTGAAATTGAAGTCAGAATTCAAGATTTAAATCATAATTCTGAGATTAAAGTCAGAATTATGAGATTAAAGTCTGAGAAAAAAGTCAGAATTCAAGATTAAAGTCAGAATTATGAGATTTAAATCAGAATTATGAGATAAAAGTCTGAGAAAAAGTCAGAATTCAAGATTAAAGTCAGAATTATGAGATTAAAGTCAGAGAAAAAAAATTCCACTGAAGTGACGATAGCAACTTTTAGGACAACAGCAGTTAGACAGTGGAGATTATCAAGATTAAAGTCAGAGAAAAAAGTCAGAATTCTGAGATAAAAGTCTGAGAAAAAAGTCAGATTTCTGAAATTGAAGTCAGAATTCAAGATTTAAGTCAGAATTCTGAGATTAAAGTTAAAAAAAATTCCACAGAAGTGACGATAGCAACATCTAGGATGACAGAAGTTACACTGGGATTTAAAAATGAAAAAAAAGTGTTTAGTTTTATTTTGTACCTTCATCACAGGAGATGATGTGGTTTTATCTCCGAGGCCTGAGGGACTCGTGTCCTTAACCTGACAGAAAAACAGAGCGAAAATGAACTGAATTCTGAAGTCAGAGCGTTCATAATTTATTAATTAAAATATATTGAATAATCGATATTTGCCCCGGTGTATCTATTATTGCATTGCACGATTAATATTTGAACACCTACGTCGGTGGTCGGTCTACGCACAACAGCACAGTTAAAGGTGTGCGAGTGTGAAACTCACCAGCTCAGCCACAGGCGCCGGACTGATAAACGTAACCTTTTTGGCAAAGACTGCGTCCCTCGATTGTGTTTCTGGTTTGAGTTTAGGCAGCGGAGGAAGAGCCTGATAAAAAAAGAGAGAGACGTGTTAAAAACACTTAAAATAATAGTGTTTTGCTTCCACTAAGAGTGTCAGTAAGTAAGTAAATAAAGTGCATTTATCAGGCACTTTTCACTGATAATGAAATGAAATAAAAAAAACTGCGTAAGAGCATAAGGGCCACAAGTCAAAATAACTTTAGAAAAAAGAAATAAAACAGCATGAATTCTGAAATTAAAGTCAGATTTCTGAGATTTAAGTTTGAGAAAACAAAATCTGAATTCTGAGATTTAAGTTTGAGAAAAAAAAAATCTGAATTCTGAGATTCAAGTCAGAATCCTGAGATTAAAGTCTGAGAAAAAAGTCAGAAACCTGAGATTAAAGTCAGAATTCAAGATTTAAGTGAGAATTCTGAGGTACCTGTGCTTGTACCTGTGCTTGTGTGTTCACAGCAGAGCCGATGAAACCTCCAGGCTTCTTCAGCTCCTCGTCTTTCAACACGTGGCTGGTTTGTGTGGTGGAATTACTGACTCTCATCCAGTAATCCAGAGAGCCCACTGTCCCCAACTCTGCACCTGAACCCGACAATGATGGGGAAAAAAACATGTTTTTATTAACGATTCTCAGCCTCAGGAAACTCCTACTTTGCTTCTGTTGACATCAGGTTCACATCGTCCCACGTCTGTTTCCAGGTTGTTTTTTTAGGAGATGTGTGTTTGTTAACTAAAGTAAAAAAAAAAAAAAAAAAAAAAAAACAGCCTTAAATTTTTCAACTGTAAAAAAACCACAGAGGGAAAAAAACCTGTTGGTTAAGAGTCTTGTTGGCTCTGAGGGTTGAGAGCTGCAGCCTCTGCTTTTATTTCACTTCATACTTTCACTCTTTTCATACTTCCAATCCCATGGAAAGTTTCTGGAAATGATATTTATATTGACATAAAAACACTCCCACAGACTGTTGTTGACAGTGACGGAACAATTCAACTTTTCTGTGTCTGATAACAATACAATATTAGTTATTTTAGACCATTTATGAACATATGAAGCTGTTAACAAAACATTTGTGCAGAGTCATTACAAAGACATAATTATCCACCTGTGTTTGGCTAATTTGAAAATTGCAGCAGATTGTATTATGATTTTGACCAATTTTATTTTAATTAATTAATTGTTAGCCCTGCAACAGACACAATATTTATTTAAGAGCTAAAGAGGAAGAAGAAAGAAGAGCTAAAACTAATGATTGAGACCATTAAGGCTATTATTATTATTATTTAATTACTGAATGAATGATCTACTACAGGGCTGTTCAATCACAAACTCAGTGGGGCCACATTTTTCAAAATGAGAAGGTCAGAATTAAGAGAAAAATGTCAGAATTCTGAGATTAGAGTCTGAAAAGAAAATTAGAATTCTGAGATGAAATTCAGTTCTGAGATTAAATTCAGAATTCTGAGATTAGAGTCTGAAAAAGATTAAAGACTGAGAAAAAAGTCAGAATTCTGAGAAAAAAAGGTCAGAATTCTGAGATTTAAGTCTGAGAAAAAAATTCAGAATTCTGAGATTAAAGTCAGAATTCTGATGAAAAAAAATCTGAACGTCCAGACTGACTTCACATGTGTTGTTTTTGTATGTGGTCCACAGACATCATCTCACTCACCGAGCAGCTGTATCTTGCCGTGGACCTTCTCGTCCTGCTTGAGCAGCTGCTGCAGTGGAAGTCGTCCACTCGCCAGCGTCCTCCAGTCCGTCCCCAGTGCCTGGTGCAGCTCCACGGTGACAGACTCTCTGCCGAGGTAGTCGCGGAATCGATGGTCGGCGCTCACCGCGTACTTGGACGTGTAGCCGTAGCTGGGCCTGTGGCCCACCACCACCGGCGTGGAGTGCAGCTTGGACAGATAGAAGCAGTAGGTGCAGAAGGTGTAGGGCTCGTTGTCCCCCAGAGCCTCCAGGAGAGACGGAGACAGAGAGGCGCTGACAATCTGGAGCTCCACGAGGTTCTGTCCAGGCTCAAGGCGAAGCGATTCATCGAACTCGTCCGACTCGACCTCGTCTATGACGTCTGGTCTGTAGACGTGTGTTTTTGGGCCGTAGATGAGTTCCCTGAGCTGAGCTGAGGAGCAGCAGGGAAGAACAGAGGAGACTTCTTTAATACAACATGACGCCACATTTGAAAACTATGTAAAGTATTTACTACTTAAAGGTGCCATATGTAAGAATGTGGCTAAAAATGGTTACTACATTCAAATTCAAAATGCAGAGGTCTTTTAGGTCTCGTTTTCTAATGCAACTGGCAACCCGTGGTTGTTCGGCCGCTGAGACTCTACTGACTGCAATGATTGGTAGACGGCGGTAGGTGGCGCCACATGCCAAAACATGATTTCAGAACATAAACATGATTTGCAGTCTGCAAATTTTTTTTAATGCAAATATTTTTGCTGTACTGTTGTTGTTGTTGAGTTCAGTTTGTTATATAAACATTATTCCTGAGTCTCTGTGACATATTAGGAGGATTTTATGGTCAGTTGCTTTAGATTTATTACATAATGCACCTTTAACAAAAGGCTCACCCAATAAAATCTACACTTTTTTCTCCCATTATAAAACAGGATGTAAGCGAATACCTTGTTAATATAAAATACAGTTGTTCATATTTCCTCACCCTCCAGTTTCTTGATCTTTGCCGTGCTGGCGTCGAGCAGCTCAGTCTGTCGCTCCAGCTCCTGCTCGTAACTCACTCTGTCGTTGTCCATCTTCTGCTGCACTGCCTCCAGCTCCGCCTGGTGGCATAAAAGTGCATTACTGGACAGATGTCGGCTGGCAGGACACAGAACAGACACACTGAAGATTAAAAAAATAAGAAATCGCTCAGCATAATCGGTGACATTGAAGAACCTTGTAGTCGTTGCTGATTTTGTTCTCCGTGCTCAGCAGGTGTCTCGTCTTCTCCAGCTCCAGGATGGTTTCTGCGTGAGCGGCCTGAAGCTCTTGGACGCTCCCTCTTTCCTCCACCTGCTCCAGGAAGCTGAGGTCACGTCTCTCCTTGCGCGGCTCGCTCTCCTTTGAAGGAAAACATGACAACTCATTTGACGTTTTATATGTGAAAAAAACACTCTTAAAATCAAAGAAACAGGTTTCTGAACAAGAAATACAAGGGATATATAAAAGTCTATGTTGCTATCACACTGTTAGACAGACTTTTACAACAGGAAACTGAAGTTTATAAACTGCCAACTCTCTCAAACACAGAAGGCTCACCCTGCTGTGGAGTTTCAAACCATCCCTCAGCTCGTCCATTTCCTGCTTCTGCTCCAGAAACCGACTGTGAAGCTTCTGGTTTTCTTCTGCGAGTTTCTCGTGCGTCTCTTTAATAAAACACACAACAATCTTCACTTCAGTCATTAAACAAATGTAACATTTATCACACAATCGCGATTTTAGAAAAACAAAAACATTATTGGGGCCCGAGCCACGAATGGCAGGGGCCGAAACAGCTCCTATTGTTAACCTTCAGATTATGATTATATTCGTTCTTCTTCTTCACCACATCATTTCCAGCAGGCTGCACACTGAGAGGTACAACGCTGCCCTCTACAGGTAAAAAAAAACAGTTAAACCAAGTGAACGTACCCCGCTCTGCCTTGAGCTTCTGGAGGATTAGGTTCTTGTCGTCGAGGTCGGCCTTCAGCGCCGTCTCCAGCTGCACGATCTGTAACTTCAGCTGCTGCTCCTGGCTCTGACATTTCTGCTGCTGAGAGACGTCGAAGATGCTGGAGATACACGAGGACACGATGATGAAGACGGACGACGGTGAGGAATTAGAGGTTCAGTCTGCGTTAGAAAGAAAGAAAAAAAGATGCCGCATCTGTTGGTGTGCAGTGACCTCTCACCTGTCCAGCAGTTTGTTATAGTTCTCCTTCAGCTGATCTCGCTCCTGCTCCACTGCACACAACTGCTGCGGCAGCTGCACGGAGACAACAGAGGACATGAGACTCGACTCATCAACAGAGGACATGAGACACGTATGTATGGCTGGCGGGTTGGATGGATGATGTATGCATGGATGAATGGTTGGATGGATGTGTGGATAGAGGGATGTATGGTTGGTTTAATGCATGTATGGGTGGATGTTTGGATGGATGTATGGGTAGAGAGATGGATGGTTGGTTGGATGGATGCATGGGTAGAGGGATGTATATATGTACGGTATGGATGGATGGTTGGATGGATGCATGGATGGTTGATGGACACCGGCACAGTTCTCTTTATTTTGGCTCTATGCACCACTACAATGGATTTGAAATGAAACGAACAAGATGTGCTCTAACGGTACACTTTCAGCTTTAATTTGAATTTACATCCAAATCAAGTGAACGGTGTTGGAATTACAACACTTTCTATATGTGCCTCCCACTTTTTAAGGGACCAAAAGTAATTGGACAAACTAAAGGTCAGGTGATTGACTGATAACATTCCATATTTACCTTAAAAAACTCTTTGGTTGCTTTTGCAGTATGCTTTGGGTCATTGTCCATCTGCACTGTGAAGCGCCATCCAATGAGTTCTGAAGCATTTGGCTGAATATGAGCGGATAATATTGTTGGAAACACTTCAGAATTCATCCTGCTGCTTTTGTCAGCAGTTACATCATCAATAAATACAAGGGAACCAGTTCCATTGGCAGCCATACATGCCCAGGCCATGACACTACCACCACCATGCTTCACTGATGAGATGGTATGTTGTGGCTCATGAGCAGTTTCCTTTCCTTCTCCACACTCTTCTCTTCCCATCACTGTGGTACAAGTTGATCTTGGTCTCATCTGTCCAGAGGATGTTCTTACAGAATTGTAACAGCTTTTTTAGCTGTTGTTTGGCAAATTCTAATCTTGTCTTCCTGTTTTTGATGTTCACCAATAGTTTCAATCTTGTGGTGAACCCTCTGTATTCACTCTGGTGAAGTCTTCTTTTGATTGTTGACTTTGAAACACAAACACCTACCTCCTGGAGAGTGTTTCTGATCTGGCCAACTGTTGTGAAGGGGGTTTTCTTCACCAGGGAAATAATTCTTCTGTCGGCCACCACAGTGGTTTTCCGTGGTCTTCCAGGTCCTTTGGTGTTGCTGAGCTCACTGGTGCGTTCTTTCTTTTTAAGAATGTTCCAAACAGTTGATTTGGCCACACCTAATGTTTTTGCTATTTCTCTGATGGGTTTGCTTTGATTTTTCAGCCTAATGATGGCTTGCTTCACTGACAGTGACAGCTCCTTGGATCTCATATAGAAAGTTAACAGCAACATATTCAAAATGCAAATGTCACTCCTGGAATCAACTCCAGAACTTTTACCTGTGTCATTGAAGATGAAATAATCAGGGAATAGCCCATAATTGTCCATGAAATAGCTTTTCAGTCAATTGTCCAATTACTTTTGGTCCCCTAAAAAGTGGGAGGCACATATAGAAAGTGTTGTAATTCCTACACCGTTCACTTGATTTGGATGTAAAGGCCCTCAAATTAAAGCTGAAAGTGTGCAGTTAAAGCACATCTTGTTTGTTTCATTTCAAATCCATTGTAGTGGTGTATAGAGCCAAAATAAAGAGAACCGTGCCGATGTCCAAATATTTATGGGCCTAACTGTATGTATCGTTGGTTGGATGTGTGATGGATGGATGAAGTATGTATGGTTGGTTGGATGAATGTATGCATGAATAGATGCATGGATGTATGTATGCATGGATAGATGGAGGATTGGTTGGATGGATGTATGGATAGAAGATATAGATGGGCGTTTTTGTTTGTACACACAGTCTTTGGTCGTGCAGCACTCACCAGCTCTAACTTGTTGTTGGAGACGTGCAGCCTGTTCTCCAGGTCTCCGCTCTTGACTTTCTCCTGTTTGAGCTGCTCAGAAAGTTCGTCCAGCTTCTGTATCGCTGCCTTCAGCGTCTGCTTATGCTAAAACACAAATATATTTATAAATGTAATCTTTCATTTCTGCATTTACTTCAGATTAATCACATACATCTTAATGAATACTGTGGATGATGCTGCAGCTGTAATTCGTCTCACCTCCTGTAGTTGACCCTCCAGCGCAGTGACAGCGTTGGACTTCTCCGTGAGCTGCTTCTGCAGTTTGATCTGCGTCACGTTGTTGTTGACGTGCGACCTGAGAGGGAACACAAGTGTTTGTTTACACGGTGGACATCTGGGTGTGTGTGTGTGTATGGGCAGTATAGACACGGATCGATAGTTCTCATATTCAGAAACTGCTCAGACTCCACTCGGACACTTCAGGTGCAGGAGGAAAAAAAACAAAACAAAAAATCACTCCAGCTGCAGTGTTTCCACACTCTGTGATTCATTAGTGAGAGGAATGATGTGAACGTGCTGAAAAATTTAACAATGTTTTCACACATCGTCGTCTAAAATCAGGGTGTTTTCACATCTTTTGTTCCAGCCGTCTAAATTAAGCGAGGTTAGTTAAAAGTTGTTGTTTTTGTACATTTGGGGACATTTCAGGGACCAAATAACTCATCAAAATCAATCGGGAGTTATAGCCGTTTGTAATTACGATAATTTATACACTATAACAAACAAATAACATCTGCTTTTAGTTTATCGCGCTAATATTACATAAACATTATCTACTATGTCTGCTTTAATAATAACCTGACATTCTGTAGGTGGCACGTGATTAGTCCATAAACCCGGATATCACGTTACCTGAGCTTGTTGATCTGTTGCGCCTGCTGAAGTCGGTCCTCGTATTCGGCCTGCGTCGCCCTCAGCTCCTCCCTCAGCTGCTCTAGCTCCGCCTCCATCTCCTCCATGTGGCTCTGCTGAGACTCGATGATGTTCTCCCTGGAACATAAACAAAAACAGACTCCTCCTGATATCTGCAAACACATGCAGGACTGTCTATTTTAACTATGTACGTTTTTTTTATTACTTTCTGTACGTCGCCTTTAATATTTGATGTTTTTATGCTGGTGAGTTCTATCTTTTACCACATGGTGGCAGCAGCAGCATTTCACTTGTGGACTACACAAACTATGTGTTTACAGACGTTTTGAAATCGTCATTGAATGCATCTCTAAGCTTTGCACACTATATGTACAAATCTAGCAGCGATTTCTGTCTGATTGGAGTCTTTTTACGGTTGTTTTTTTGTTATTAATCATAAACATGGGGTTCCCACACCTTAGTACAAATCAAATTCAAGGACTTTCCAGGACCAATTCCCTCAAATTCAAGGACCCAAAGTACTGACACAACTTGTAAGTGTCTTATTCTACATCAATCAATGCAGGGCATGAAACAGTAGGTTGCGTTGTCACAAACAAGAGAAACATTGCCCTAAATATGAACGTTCAAGGACACATGTCAATTTGATTTTCAAAAACCTCCAAGGGCCTTGAAATTAATTTTTTCCCTTCTTCAAATTCAGCCATTTTGTTTGTGAAGGACATGAATCTCAAGAATCTAGTGGACGACCGTGTGCAGTGACTCACAGGTTGCGTGTCCTGGCCCTCGCCTCCTCCAGCAGGCCTGGCCGCGTGTGAGACGGAGTCGGCGAATCGTCTCTCCTCTTCAATCCAGAGTTGACCCGCGGCTGGACGCGTTTGTACGGACGCGGCCTGCCGCCGTGCGAGTTCATCACCTGCTGCTTGGCCACGAGGAGACGCTGCTTCAGCCCCTCGTTCTCCGTCTGGAACCCTCGCACCTTCTCCTGGAGCTCCTCCAACATCATCTCCATCTCCACGTTCCGAGCCCTGGAGACTGCCTGGGCTCCTCCCGCCGCCAGCTGCTCCATGCGGCCGCGGTCCTTCACCAGCTTCATCAGCTTGGTGCCGAGCCTGAAGGGTGAAGGAAGAGGAATTACACAGAGGTAGAGGTTGGAGTTAACTGGAGGTTAAAGAAGCCCTGCGTGAACTCACTTCTTGATCTTGTCTTCCTGTTTGTTGACGTGTTGCTTAAAGAGCAGGGACTCTTCATAGAGACGCAGGAACCGGTCCTCCAGCTCCTCCCTGGACATCTGAGAGACATCTGGCCTCGCTCGAGCATTTTGATGAACGGACATGTCCCCAGCCACTTTATTAGGGACAAAAAGTTCAACAGTAACAGTAACTCAAAGAACCACTCATTATAATCATGAGGACTATGTTTGAATGCACAGCATGTGGATCCTTGAAGTCGATGGGACACCACTTTATTAGGTACACACTAATATAGTGGCTGGTGAGTGTAGTGACACAGTTAGAGGTGTGTATTACACACACACAGCATCACTGACCTTGTAAAACAGCTTCGAGTCGAGACACGTCATCTGCTGCTGTATCAGGTTGACCTGACATTTTAGAATCTGGAAATAAAGAGGCATTTCAATAAAACACTGTCAGAAGACACAGCCACGTCGCGCAAAACGGTTTAGATAGTTCTAAATGGAAATAAACCAGTCAGAAATGTGATCGAGTGCCAAGCCCTATTTGAAAACACATTGATTAAAACTAATTTCGTTATGGGGATTAAAAAAGATGTGGGCTAGAACAATAATCTGAACTGCTTATTGAATGTGTGTGCCTTCTAATGAATTCGGCAATCATGTGAACTCTCCACATCTTTTCGTTTTATTATAATTTACAAGGCTTCTCCTCATGCCATAGTTATATACATGTACATATGTGAGTAATACGAGGCGGTGCGGTTCTGCAATTTAAAATATCACAAAACAACGCGCTACTTGGTGTGTTAAATATACGCCGAATTGAACATTTCCATCGTTCATATTTGGATATTGTGTTAATTGTATAGAAAAATAAACACGTAACCTTATTCTGTTTAGTCAACATAAAAAATCTGCGAGATTTTGAACGGAGTCTGGCGAAGAAGCCTCTACGTGAAATAACGTTATTATATTCGCCTCGTATAAAGGTTATATGTTGAGTATATGTAAAAAATTTAATATATATGCAAAGAACAAAACAAAAGACGTAAACATTCCCCAGCTTTTGAACGCGTTGTTTTTCTATCGCGTTCAAATTTCAAACTAGCGGTGACGTTCCTTAGCAAGCGCTAGCTAACACGCTAGCTCCGCCTCAAAATAACCACAACAGCATTTTACAGCAGTGAGGCGTGTTATCATGGCAGAGGGGGAATGTCACGAATTTAAACACACGTGCCTTTAAAACGGCGTATAATGTACGAACAAACTTACACCGCTTTATCAATAACTCCTTAAATCAGGCTTCTCTGCTCCATCGCGTTGTTAGGATACAGACACAAGCGCGTATGCGCGCGGTGACTTGTGGGAAATGTAGTTTTGTTTCGGCTGAGCGCTCCAGGCTGAAGTCAGAGCTTCAATATCTTCCAATTGTATTTCATTTACAGTTTTAAAATTAAGATTAAGAAGTTTTTTTTTTGTTTTTGTTTTTTAACCCATGTCTATTTCAGGAGATTTTCAAAAAATCCAAGGATGTTGATTTTCTTAATTCACAAACTTTTAGTGATTTCAGTGACCCATATTAGGGTGATTTTCAAAAACTTTCAAGGGCCTTGAATTTTTTTCAAGCACAAAGACTTTCAAGTATTTCAGGGACCAATGTCTATTTCAGGTGATTTTCAAAAACAATTTTTAATTTTAATTTTTTTTAAATTCACAAACTTTTAATGATTTCAATGAGCCAAATAAGGGCGATTTTTAAAAACTTTCAAGGGTCTTGACCTTTTTTTCCAAATTCATTCATTCATTCAAATCAAAATCAAAGTCAAAATCACAGTCACCTGAGTGAGTCCCATGTGTCTCCCTGATGTTGCCACTAGGGGGCAGTTTGTGAACACGTGTGCAGACACAGACTCTGAACATGTTTGCAAAACGCACAGATGTTATAAAATAACTCTATAACTAATATAGTTCATCCATATTTACACTGTTAATACAGTGGTGGAACCATGACACCTTGAATTTTTTTCAAAATCACAAACTTTCAAGGATTTCAAGGACCCGTTGGAACCCTGTCTCTTTAAGGTGTGATAGGACATGAGGAGCAGCCAAGAATGTCCTCACATCCTGAGGTTTTTTTTGGTCCTTACAAAGATATATGCACACACACACACACGCACGCACGCACGCACGCACGCACGCACACACACACACACACACACACACACACACACACACACACACACACACACACAGACACACAGTTATTTTGGTAACAATTTCTTTCCACACGGTTATGAAACCCTGAACTAACCCTTTAATCTTGTGTGTGTGTGTGTGTGTGTGTGTGTGTGGCCCAGTAAGTGAAGTTAAGTGAGATTTTAACACTCAGACCTGTCAGAGATGAGCGTCGTCACGGTAACGGGCTGTGACAGTCGACATGTGAAAACCTTTGGATCATGTGAAGATGAATCGTTTGTTTCAGGACCGCAGACACTTTTTGTCATATTTTTCCCGTACGTTCTCAAAGTTAAGTTTGGGACAAAGACAAAGACAGCAGGTCTTTTACTTCTTTTTAAAAACACAAACACACATTCTGAGAGGATGTTTAACGTGAGCCTCTCTCTCGGGGCCTCGTCGTTGCACGGCGTCTTTAAGGAGACAACATGTCACTGAAGAAGAAGCTCAAAAATGGTGGTGATTCAACTTTTGAAATGTTTAAAACGCTCCCCGCTGAATTGTCTTTCCGCATGGGAAGAGGTCGTCAGAGATCACGTCGACGAGAGATTAGTGTTTTTTTTTTTTGTCACATGTCACACATCAGGAAAGATGCTTAAAAAACTCGACATTTAAAGGTGCAGTATGTAAGATTTTGACGACATTATTTGGAATAATTTGGAAGATTATGGCCCCGTCCCAATACCTCCCCCTTAAAATTTCCACTTGGTTTTGAGTGCCCTCAATAGGGAAGCCACTTCCACTCGTTGATGGAAGTGGCTTCCCTATGGAATTGGGACGCCACTATATGAAAATTAGCGCAGTGAACGTAACAAACTTGCTAACCGATGTCACGTGTTGACAATTCAACCGGTGGAGCGTGCTACTATTTTAATTTAACGTTTTTCTCCGTCCTCGTAAACGCTATATCACAAATGTGATTGAAATCTGACAAGTGAACGCCGGTACACAACCAAAACACTGACAAAACTACCCAGATGTAGCAGAGCTAGCTAGCGGCTATTTGCAGAGTGCTTCGAGAGCGTTTGACCGTCATGTAGCTCTTCATGACGGGCATACTCTCTCGAAGCACTCTGCAAAGCTAGCTGCTTTCATAAATGGTCAGTTATTTCCTGACATTAGCGTTCAAAGCTCAACGGTCCTCTGGATGAATGTCAAACCAACATATTCCAACACATTTCGACATTGTAGCGTGCCCATTTGCGAAAATACATTACAGCAAATTGTTCCTCGGCAGATGTGGCCGCCATCTTTGTTGAAAAATATCAGCCGGCTTGCTGAATTCGCAAAGCATCATGGGTAATTTCATCTTCCACCTCATTTTACCCCTTGCTCCCAGTTACATGAGAAGGCGCAACATTTAGGGTTAGGGTAAAAATGTAGGGTAAGGGGAGGTATTGGGACAGGCCCTAAATCATTCTGTTTACTTATTTTTCATGCTTAACCTAAACCCAATTCAAGCCTCAGACCACTTCACTTGAGCGCCCACTACTGATCAGACTAGATACTCAGTTACCCCTGGTTTAAGGACCTGACTCTCCGCTCTGTTTTTTACTTGTTTATCTAACAAAAACAATGCCACAGTTGTTTCTTCCCACAGCATTGGCAGCACCTGAACGCCTCCAGGAGCAAAAATTAAAAACATAATCAACACACGAGGACATAAAGGTGATGAGCGGCCCGTTGTGTAAACGTTATCACAGCGAAACAGCGGGCGAGGACACGACGTCCTCACAAAAGACCGGGCTTTACAGGTTTTACAGGTGGAGGTGGACGACACATCATCAAAACAGAACGCTTTTACTTTGAAATTCTGCCAAATATCGTCATTATCATGCTGGAATATTGTGCTATCATCTCAGTTGCATCTACAGTTGTTTCTAGACACGCCTCCTTTTGAACTTGAACTCATCCCTTCCTGTAGCAGATGGAGGAGGCGGAGACTCTGACATCGATGTGGGTCAGGCGAGCGCTAACACGCCGTTAACACGTCGCGCGGTCACCGCGGCGCTGCTCGCCGCCACCTGGGCCGTCTAATTACTCTCACCAGCTCCGCCCCCCGGTGGGCAGGTAATATTTGGAGGCGTCCGCTGCTCTCATTAGCACCAGAGTGACAGGAACTGACAACAGTGGCGGCGTAAATATAATGAGGACGGTCACACTGCGCGCCGGGCCTTCACGCCCCATTGATCATTAACTAGCTTCAGACGCGGCCGCGAGCCGCTACATCAATGCATTATTAATGTGTGTGTGTGTGTGGTTTTATCTGTTAATAAGAGGTGGGAGTAAAGAAACAACAACAGAGGAGAAGAAGAAGAAAAACGGAGAGAGAGAGAGAGAGTTTAGCTGTCACGGCGCGCTAATGAATTGCTTGATTTGTTTGTTTTCCCCTCTCTGAAAAAAACAAAAAAACACCACGCCTCCAATGTCACATCCGGGCGAACGAAACACTAGCGGCGTCACATTAGCGGGGCGCTAATTAACTTTGCGACTGTCAGGGCTAGCCGCGGCTAACGAAAGTGACGGCGAGCAGAGCGGCGAGCAGCTGAAGGCCGCTAATAACTCAAGAGGCTAACGACGGCTGACAGCGGGGAAGAAAAGGGAACGCCGTCGACATCAAATCGAGTTATCCTTCCACGAGAGGAGGAGGTGGAGGAGGAGGAGGAGGAGGGAGGCAATCTCGTCTGTAATGCTGGGTTATTGGCGGTGGCGAGCGTGGCTTTGTTCCCGCCCGTTTGAAACGCCACCTTCTCCTCCGGCTCGCGGTAAAGAGGCTGAGCGCCGCTCTTCATCTAATGATGAGAAGTGGCCCGGCGAGGCAGGGGGAAGATTACTCCCAGAAGAGGCCGCCGCCGTGATTTATGACATATTTATCTGTCTCCTGTCACTCGGGCGCGGCAGGGGACGAATTATACGGCCATAATTGTCAATCACGGGGCGGAGATTGAGCTCAGCACGAGGGGCTGTTTTCATAAGCGAGGTGCTTAGAGACATTAGGTGTTATATCTATATGTGTGTGAGCTCAGATCTCCGCCGTCACACCACAATATTATTCATATTTTTCTTCACAGGTGACAGAGGCGAGCGACTCGCTGGAGGTCAGTGTGTCACATGACACATAAACACGCCGAGAGAGTCGCATATTTAATTTAAGAAAAAAAAAACCAGATCAGAGACCAACGTGAAGGAGCACAGAGAGAAAAGCTCATGGTTCCTGTGTTTGAGGAACCGGCAGGAGGCAGAGACCAGGTCCCAGACCAGGACCCACCTGAGAAGAGGTCCCAGTCAAGACTATGTCCCAGCCCAGATCTGAATCTAGCCGAGAACCATTCCCACACTCTTAGAAATACAAGTGCTCAGTAGAACCATATTAGGTTCTTCGGCTTGTCCTCATAGGAGAACCCTATTTGGCTCCAGGTAGAACCTTTTTATAAAGGTTCCACCTGGAACCCTTTCAAAACCCTTTATGCAGGAAAGGGGTTTTAAAGGGTTCTCTGGATGAAAATGGTTCTTACTGGAACCATTAGTGTTACCAAGAACCCTTGAAAAACCCTTTCTCCTGGAAAGAAGGAGTTTTTCAGAAGCAAATGGTTCCAGGTAGAACCTCAGCCCTTGTAGAAGGACCCCCTTTGGAACCCTTATTTCTAAGAGTGCAGCAGCAAACATGTCTAAACCAAGAACAATAAGGACCCACCTGAAAACAGGTCTCAGCAGAGAAGAGGTTCATACCAAGTCACTGCTGAGTCCCTAATCCAGCTGACCCAGTTGAGAACAGGTCTGAGCAGGTAACAGGTCCAAGCCAAGACTGGGTCCCAGCTTAGATCAGAATCTACCTGAGAACAGGTCCCAAAAGAGAAAATGTCCAAAACAAGACCAGGTCACAGGTGAGAACAGTTCCCAGGCTAGATCAGGACCTACCTGAAAACAGGTCCAAACCAAGTCACAGCTAAGACAGGTGTTGGCTAAGACCAGGAACCAGCAGAGACCAACACTTAGTAGAGACCATGACCCAGAAGACACCAGGTTATAGTACCAGGTCCCATTAAGCCACAGCTCAGACAAGGACCAAGCAGGTCCAGGTTCCAGCTACCAGGTTCCTCCAGAGACCAGGCCCCAGTGTGAATTACATTTTATGATTTGTGAAACAGTTTCAGGTCTAATTTGTCACATGTAACACAACACGTCCATGTTGAGTCCATTTACTTGTCCAACAAGCCTTGGTTGGCGTGTAAATCCGCTGAAAACCACATCAGTGAGAAGACGAAGCACGATTCATTCAGTCTGTTTGAATAAAAGCGTGGGTTTATTCACAGAGTGACACGGTGAGGCTGACGCTTCACCCACACCTTCACTCTGAGGCCACAGACACCAGATTAAACAACAACACAACAACAAAAACACCTTATTATGACATTATTTTCTCTTTCACGTCTTAATACGACACTCACTTGAATCTTCTGGGTCTTTTAAAATGATTTATCTGTCATCAGGAATTAAACCACTGGATATTAAAGAGCCAGTGTGTAGGTTTTAGTGTCACTGGGACATTGTTTATGAATGCACATCAACGTGTAAACATGCCAGATTACAGTATATAGCATAAGCTAATTTACATGTGTAGTCTCCGGGTGGGTTGATGGAATAAGACAGATTACACAAAAAGGTGAGGAAAACAGGGAAAAATATGTAAACGTGACAATAATAATGAGGACGATGTCAACAAGAGTTTAAGCCTTAAGAGTTCCTTTAAAAAACTGACTCATTTGTTCCTCGCCGCAGAAAATGTCACCTTCACAAAAACTGCTGTAAAAAAATGTATATATTAATACATAATATTATATAATATAATCATATAATATAACGTATTTATATTAATATTATATTACATAATAATATAATATTATATAAAATAAGTGTGTGTGTAAGTGAGTGAGTGAGTGAGAGTGTGTGTAAGTGAGTGAGTCTGTGAGTGAGTGAGTGAGTGAGTGTGTGAGTGAATGAATGTGTGAGTGAGTGTGTAAGTGAATGAGTGAGTGAATGAGTGAGTGTGTGAGTGAATGTGTGAGTGTGTAAGTGAGTGAGTGAGTGAGAGTGTGTGTGAGTGAGTGAGTGAGTGTGTAAGTGAGTGAGTGAGTGAGAGTGTGTGTGAGTGAGTGAGTGTGTAAGTGAGTGAATGAGTGAGTGAATGAGTGTGTAAGTGAGTGAGTGAGTGAGTGAGAGTGTGTGTGAGTGAGTGAGTGTGTAAGTGAGTGAATGAGTGTGTGAGTGAGTGAATGGATGTGTCAGTGAGTGTGTAAGCGAATGAGTGAGTGAATGAGTGAGTGTGTGAGTGAATGAGTGTGTAAGTGAGTGAATGAAAGAGTGTGTGAGTGTGTAAGTGAGTGAGTAAGTAAGTGAATGAGTGAGTGTGAGTGAATGAATGAGTGTGTGAGTGTGTAAGTGAGTGAGTGAGTAAGTAAGTAAGTGAATGAGTAAGTGTGTGAGTGAGTGAGTGTGTAAGTAAGTGAGTGAGTGAATGTGTGAGTGTGTAAGTGAGTGAGTGAATGAGTGTGTAAGTGAGTGAATGAATGTGTGCGTGAGTGAGTGAGAGTGTAATTGAGTGAGTGTGTAAGTGAGTGAGTGAATGAATGAGTGTGTGAGTGAGTCACTTGACCTCATGTTGTGAATGGGTGAATGTGTGAAAAGTATTTTGAGGAAGTGCAGCAGAGTAAAAGTAAAAGTTGGTCGAAATATAAATAACAAAGTAAAAAAAAACATGAAACCAAATCAGTTTGACAAAGAAAACTCTTGACTCTTGTCAACTGTTTTAACGGAGGAAAAGTGTGTGAGTGTGAGTCTCTGCTGGGAGAGAGACATTCACACGGACAGAGGAGAGAGAGGTGTGTGTGTCTGTGTGTGTGTGTGTGTGTCTGTGTGTGTGTGTTACCTGGGAGAGAGTCTGATTAGAGACAGAGCAGTCAAGTGGAAAACTCATTAAACTATGTTTAAGCCTCTTAATCAAATCAATGGCCAAAGTAACTGTGGACTGATACCAGTTATCAGCTGCTGTGGAGTTTAAAACAAAGATTAAAAACAACAGATGAAGATGTTGTTGTTGTGTCTTCACTCACAGAAGAGTCAGTGAGTGAAGGGCAAACGGTTTGAATAAAACAATGTAAAATTACATAATAGTAGTTTTTTGTAATTATCATTATTAGTGCCCCATCGGTGTCAACGTAAATTAACGCATGACACGTTGCCATGACCACTGAACGGAAAAACGCGCATGTTTACGTGCAGCGGCACCAGAGTCCAAGCACCGTTTACCAGTTAGCTCCATTAGCTGCGTTAGCTCCGCTAGCTGCGTTAGCTCCTTTAGCGCCGCTAGCACGCCTACAGTCGGACTGGAGCGGTCTGTTTGTCGAACGAAAATAGCAGTGTACTGCAGTACACAGGTATTTGTGCTACAAATACCTGTGTACTGTGTATGTGTGCCTCTGCTTTTAAAGTTTAGCGTTACTTTAGGGGCTCATTTTAATAATCGGGAGTCATGTAAAACATGACGTCACGCGCGTCTTTTTCTGGTCAGTCGTCATGGAAACGTGTCATTGCGTCGCCCAGCACTAACCATTAACTAACAAACAAGAGGAAACACCTCTCGACAAATCTTGCTAATCATCACGAAAACGCAATGTTTTACGCTAATCCGTGACAAACCAGAACATAATGTTAGGCCCTGGTCGGGGTCAAGGGTCGAGGGAGGAAGCTGCGGGGGGTGGCTAAAGAAAGTCTGATATCAGAATGTTGTTGTTTGTGATGTTTTGTCCTGTGGCGGCGGCGGCGTTCTGCGCGCCTCAGCTCCACTGGACAGGCGACGACGTTCAAGGCTCGCGTTTATCTCCACATCAGCACTTTTGTTGCGGTGGATTTTGTGCTGTTTGCATTTTATGGTTCATGATGAAACAACACGGAGAAAATAGGATAAATATTTATTATTCAACGGGAAAAGCCATGGTTTGGATTGTTTTTTTGAAGTGTGTGCCTTTGGCTGCTAACACGCTCTGCTTATTAAGGCATCGACAACATCGTGTTCCTCCTCCCGTCAACGTCTCTGCATTCAAACAGGGGAAATTAATTAAAGGACTTTTGTTGTCTTTCTTCTCCGATTCACATCACAAAGACGCTGTTTTATGACGGAGCTGTAATTACGAGGAAGTCCCGAGCATCTCAAAGCGGCTCCGCCACATACAGTAAACATTTGTTTTATTCATCGGATGCTAATTTCGTTTGACGTGCTCCTCAAAGGGAACATGTGTCGACGGTTTGATTCCCTCCGCGCTCGGCTGTCAGCGCAAATCTGAGGAGGTGCAAAAACGATGACAGGGAAAGCGGCCTGACTCTACATCATCACCAGAGCAGCTGACGACAACGAGAGGTCGACCGGAGACTTCATGTTCTTTTTCAGGACACGTATAGGGAATGTAGGGGGAATAAGACGACATGATTTTCTGATTAGATTAAAACAAATCACAAAGTAAAAGACGATGACAAAATGAAACAAAGAGGTTTCACGTGAACAGTGTTTTAAGAGGTGAATATTTATCATGTAGCCGCAGGCGGCGCGATATCACACGTGAGCATCTTCCTCCACGAAAACACTCTGCACTAATCTTCTCACCGCCGTTTCCCGTTATCTTCACCATCAGACTGATAAAAATCATACAGATTCACATATTGTTATTCTTTACTGAATATTTATGCTCCATTAGCAGCTGTTTTAATATTAATGTTCTTTGATAACATCTTTATTCTCATTTGGGGTTATTTTAAAGTCTGAAATGTTCCTTTAATGTACATAAATCTGATCCATATGTTCAGATTTACCTTTATATGAAGCTACAGAAATAGAAGGAAGAAGCTAGATTAAAATAAAAATAAAAATTTAATCCAATAATTAACTTAGAGATTTTACTCACTAGGCCTGGTCTTTGTGCAGCTAGCTTAGCTTATACAAAGAAACAAAACTACATGGAAATAGCTAGTTAATCCTTGATATCTAGCTTAGGTTAGCAATAAGCACGGTGGAGCATTAGCTAAGTGTACAACTACAAATACAGGGAACTAGCTGTTTAGCAAAGAGACTTACATACATACGTATACGGGGAAACAGCTAGCTTTTTTTCTGCATAAAAAAAGGTGGAAAGAGCATAGCAAAACTATAGGGAAACAAGTGGCTTAGCATTTTTACACAAAAATAGAGGGAAATTGTTATCATTGTTATCATTGCTTAGCATTATGGACTACAAAAAGCTAGCAGCTTAGTAAAATGACTATAGGGAAATAGCTAGCTTTAGATAAGTTAAGCATAAAATAGAGGGAAAGAGATACAGATTAGCTTCAAGGAAGCAGCTAGCCTAGCTTCTCATTTTATATATGAGAATGTATAAAATGAGAATGAAAACAAAAGCATTAGAGCTATTTGAAACAGCTCGCTAATATTAAAGCGAAATCTGCCTTAGGTTAGGAATAAGACAAAAAAAAAACAACGGTAAAATGGTTGTGCAGTTAGCTTAGCATACAACTACATACAGGGAAACCATGGAAATGACATAGCAAAACTATAGGGAAACACATGGCTAAGCTTAGCATTTTTACAAAAATACAAAAAATAGAAGGGAACTGTTACAAATCAACCCGGTAGCAGGTTAGTATAAAGACTACAGGGAAACAGCTAGCTTAGCTTGTATAAGAAGTAATAAAACACCTTAAAGAAAGTGGACAGAAGGATGATAGACGGAAGAATGAACATATCTTCTCTGCTTTGTTTTCCCAGAAAACTTTGAGTGATCCGCCGATCACAGACCACATGATCACAGAATGCTGATAAATATCCCACCCAATTACGCGATGTAATAATTCCGCAGTGGCTCGATAATGAGCTCTAATGCGGCCCCCGTGTGTGATGATTCCTCCAACGGACGGCGTCCCGATCGCATGTTGAGCTTTGTAATTAGACGAGCACGAAAATCATTATTTGGTGTTCAAACAGAAAATGAGGTTGTGAGGAGTCAATCTGTGCTGGCACCGTGCAGCACACGCGAGAATTTAATGATTTAATTACAGATGTAAGCTCCTGGGATGAGCCTTCAGCCCGGCCTGGTGTGGTGAGGGGGGGATAATGACAAACTGAGCTCTTGACATCAGTTCAGCGATGGCATTAAGGACTGGCCCTCGGTTAGCTTAGCACTGAAACTTTTCACAAAGTGAGACCCTGAACTCACCTTCAAGTTTATTTCTGGAACATCAGCTGCTCCGATTGTGCTTTATTATAAATACAAATACGTATAATCAGTATTATTTCCTGGAAACCCTGATCTTCTGCCACCATCTAGCCTATGACTGTTTCTTGTTTATTGAGTCTGACTTTGTCCCATACAGCGGCAGTTAAGAGCGTCATAGTGTGCACTAATGGTGTCCAGGCGCGTTGGTCCTCTTCAATCAGCGCTGTCTGTCAGGGAGCCACCTGCAGTGCTCTGCAGGCCTGCTGGGGGACACCTTTACACGAGAAAGAAAGAAGTTTCTGGGACTGCAGCGCAGCGACGGATGGTTCCGTCACTCAGCGACTCTCTGCTGTGAAGGAGCTCGGACGAGTTAGAGTTTAGATTCTCTGCCCAAGCCCAGGTCGGGCCCTTGATCAAGCATTTGTGTTTTTCTCCCTCGTCGTGTTTGCGTGGTATGTTATAGCACTTCGTATTGTGTGAAGATTGTGTAAAATCCTGCGACCGTGAACGCATCATTTAAAAACCAGGAAGCGTATCGTCATTAGCATCATATGCGTTCGTGGAAGCGGATCTCAGCGGCTCTGTTATTGTTGTAAATTAGACCGTGGCAGCAGGTACAACAAGCTCCCGCTGTCGGGAGGACGTGGACGCACATGTACGGCTCACGTTTTAAAAAAATGTCGGGTTTAAATCAGGCACAATTAATGTGTCGGGCCGGCCGGCCTCGGACAAAACGTGCACATGCACGGGTCGGCCTTGATTTTTTGGGATTCTGAAGGTGAGGTAGTGTGAGTAAGGGATTTGATTTCGTACATCTGGCAAGGACATTTTGTCCTTTGTGTCATTGTGATGGTTAGATGTCTTGTTGTGGGGAGATTGGGGGCTGTGTCCACTACCCCCCACTGTCTGTTAGTAGAAAATTAGCCTCGCAAGATCAGGGCATGCCGAGACCTCCGGAGAATCAGGAGGTCTTGCAAAGTGACAGGTCTTGCAAGAAACCCTTTAACGCTTAATGGCACTAGCCAGGTACTAGCTATGAGATCTAAGTGATACCATCGTGGCAGAGTCGGTGAAAAGAAAGCAGAGAAAACAGAAAACGGTTGTTGGAGGAAGCGAGGAAGAGGAAACAACCGCACAAAATTGGATACCCACTGGCATGGACTCCGCGGCTTGTGTCCGCCGGGGAGATTCAGCGGTGAGTTTTTACAGTACAACAGTGAGGATGAAGAGGTAGTTGTTAAGGCACCATCGCTCCTAGAAAACCACAACACCCACGTTTGCTGCGTACGTCAAACAGTTCATTGTCCGATTGGTTGTAGGTCTGTCCAGTTGAGGCCTTGCATCATGGAAGTGGGAGGTGACTGCACCCTTACTAGACCCCTAGCTGGCTAGGCTAGGCTAAAAAGTGAACAAATGCGAAGTATGTCAAGTGTTGCTGTGTCTTCAGCGACGCCTTCCGTCAGTCTGTCGCATCAGAGCGCCTGCATTGTGAAAACCTTTGACGTGGCATTTCAACTCATTAGGCTTGAGTCACCGTGACGACCGTTTTGAGGCAAACAATGAGTTAAGGCCACATTTCTTCCTCATCATCCGGCCTCTTTATACAAGAGAGGTGACAGCTGTGGGAAACATCGAGGTCAGAGTTCAGCGGGGGGGTGGAGGGGGGGCGTCGAGTAGAGGTCAACATATTGTTGTCACATGCAAAAGGACAGACGGACGACAGTGGGTCGTTTCACTTTGCGATGTCTGAGACAGTTTGAGGAGCTGAGGTGTGGCGTTTTACAGGCCACAAGGTTTGCGAAAAGTGTTTTCCCGTGAGGAAACACGCTCTTGGTGATGACCTCACCAAAGGGGTCAACATCACAGAGCCCGAAATCTCCATGGCAACGAGACAAACAGCTCAATGGAGGCTCTTATTCAAAACGTCTCACTAACAATACAGTAAACGCGAGTTGGGGAATCAAATGCAACATCTGATAAACTAAAGACTCGCCTACTATAATATCATATTAAGAATATATTTGCTAATTTATCTCATCGTTAAACAGCCATTTTGTGGCTGGAAACTCAAGTTTGTAAAGCCCCGCTCCAAACTCACATTGAGAAAACATGCTTTTTTAGCTCATGGCGACAGAGCAGCTGCTGGTCGACACTCTTAGAAATAAAATTGCTAAATTGAACCATATAAGGTTCTTCGGCTTGTCCTCATAGGAGAACCCTTTTTGGCTACAGGTAGAACCTTACCCTTTTGGATGGTTCCACCAAGAACCCTTTTAAAACCCATTATTCAGGAAAGGGTTTTTAAAGGGTTCCCTGGATCAAAATGTTTCTTCTTACTGGAACCATTAGTGTTACCAAGAACCCTTGAAAAACCCTTTCTGCAAGAAAGGGAGCAAATGGTTCCAGGTAGAACCCCAGCCCTTGTAGAAGAACCCCTTTGGAACCCTTATTTCTAAGAGTGTACTGCTGCCTTGTTTTTTTAGGTTTGTGTCACTTAAATAGACACGAACAACACATTTGAACTGACTGATGGAGGCAGCAGTGGATCAACAACTCCTGTGTGATTTTTCAATGGAGTTTGGTGTGTGACGGGAAGTGTCGTTTCAAAGCTTCTATCGTGACATTTTCTAAACAGAAGTGAAGTAAAATAAGAACAACGTGAACCTGAATGAACATTTTTACACCTTATTGTGCTGAATCATCAGGTTTGAACGCAGCACGTGACGCCTGTGCAGTGATCTTTAGTCACACATGGACGAGCGGTGTTAGTTTCTTCCTCTCCGCTCGTTTCTTCCTCATCAGTTACACAAACGCTGCCGCTCCGCCTTATTAAAGCAGATAACGAGCTTTCAGCTCCGATGCGGCCAACGGCGCGAAGACGTTAATGAAGACGTTAATGAGTGTGTGAGCGAGAATGAGAGGGTAAAACATGTTTCACTGTGTCAAACATTTACTAATGTAATGGACGCAATAACCACACTCATCTAACAGCTTCTTCTATAAGTAAAAAAAAAAAAAAAAAATGTCCAAACACAAAAGTAAAAGAAAAGACATGAATGTTATCGCTCTGGTTTAATCCTGAATTAAATATCCATAAAACTGAGGTCTGAACCAAAACAGTAACATCTTGAAATGATGAAAAGCATATTCACATTTTTAACGACAGTACAAACAAACAAACAAACTACTACTTAAAAAACACACTCGGATTGAGATTAACATTTAGAAAAACAACTTTTTGGGAAAACCTTTCGCCCTCCCACACCAAAGCCCATTGAAAAAAATCAAAGTTTTTAGCTCGTGGGGACACAGGAGCTGCTGCTACATTGCTGCCTTATTTGGTCATTTTGTGTCACATAAGTAAATCCAAATAAAGGTTTTAAAAAGCCGATGTCACAAAATAACACGCTTAAATTTAGTGCAGTGGATCGATAACTCCCTGTGTGCTGTGACCTAAAATCGTGGATTTTCTCTATGGACTTTGGTGTGGGAGAGTTATCGGTTCCCAAAAGCGACATAAACTTTAACAAACAACTGTAAAACTTGTGTCCAGCTGCAGATTTGTTGCTTGGCAGAGAAAGTTCGGTTCCTCTTCCTCAGATGGGAGGCGTTCCCTGAACATTTACTCACTCTCTCCAGCAGGGAAACTCAAACCTGAAGGTCCGACGTGTTGTGAGAGGACGACTGAGGCGAGGACATCCCAAACTCCAGGAGGAGCTGACCCTGACTGCGAGAGCGAGACATCAGCAGAGAGGACAGAGAGGACAGAGAGTTGCGCTGTGTCCGTCGTCCTCGAGAAAACCTCCCACCTGCAAACACAGCAGCTGTGATTCAGCCTCACAGGACTCGTCTTCTCTTTCAGTAAAGCCGGATGCAGCGCCACCTCAGGCGAGGAGGGGAACAACAGAAAAACGTGGCCGCTCACCTTCCTGAGTCTCCGTTCGGCGGAAGGCGTCGGAGCAGCCGCTCCAGTAATGAACGGCCGTCTTCCCGTGATAATCTCTGACGCTGGTTTTAGCGTCTGGAGACGACAAAGAGAAAGAGAGATGCCGAAATTAAATAAGATTACAGTAAAACACTGACAGCAGGTGGCACAGTAACTTCCTGTCAGACCTCAGTTAGTGCAGCAGTCATTGTCGCCCTCACTCAACGGTCAAAAAGTGGGATTTTAAAGTAGTTTTCCGGCCATTTTAACTAGGGCTGTCAAGCGTTAATGCAATGTTAGCGCACGTTAACGCACAACGCGTTTCCATGACGACTGACCGGAAAAAGACACGCGTGAAGTCATGTTTACGTGACTCCCGATTGTTAAAATGAGTCTCTAAAGTAACGCTTAACTTTAAAAACAGAGGCACACATACAAGTACACAAGTACGCTAGTTATTATATATATATATAATATATAATAAACAGACCGCTCCAGTTCCACTGTAGGCGCGCTAACGGCGCTAAAAGGAGCTAATGCAGCTACCGGAGCTAACTGGTAAACGGTGCCTGGACTCCAGTGTCGTGGCACGTAAACATGACGTCATGTGCGTCTTTTTCTGGTTAGTCGTCATGGAAATGTGTCGTGCGTTAACACACACTGATTTTAACGTCAACTTTGTCACACCACTGAGGCCACACCTTTTGACTTAGAGAAAATCATAATCTTTGATAACTTTTAAATCATTAACTTGTCCAGAAAATATGGACCGAGTTTGACGCGGCTAGCTCAAACGCGCTAGGACGAGTTTGTTCAAATAGCGTAGACGAGCCATTTTTGTTTTTCCAAAATGGCCGACTTCTGGGTGGGCGGAGCTAATGGAAGTACATTAGAAATTTGTTTGGAATCACGAGAGCAACGAGTGTACGCAACTTTGGTCAAAATTGTAACAACAATGTGCGACTTAGACACGATAGAATAAATGCAAAATTTAGCATTTTTGCACGAGAAAAATTATAATCTCGACAGGAACAATAGGTTCCTCCTACTTCGTACCGGGGGAGCGTCATCAAACACAGGTGAAACATATCAAGGTGGAAGGCAGGACAGGAAACAGGAAAACCCAAGATAAAGAAAACCAATGTACAATAAAGGTTCCAGTGTTTTCCACCTGAACGTCTTCACAGGGACCAGAGTGGATAATTAGCAGCACAGCTTCCTGCTGCAGACCTGATGGACGAGTATAAATCCATCACGAGGCTCAGGACGGAGAGGCCTCACGAGAGAGCGACAGAGGCTAATAATGTCAGATAACATGTGGTGAAGGGAAGGAGGAGGAGGAGAGAAAAGTCATGGAATAATATCATCTTCATCTCAAGTCTAAAACATCTCGTGTTCACTGCTTTATTTAACAATAAAACAGACTTTTATGATGATTTGTAAACGTCTCAACCGTCCCACACCAAACCCCATTGAGAAAATCGCCAAATTTACAACACAGCGCGTGGGGGTCGTTGACCACCACTTCCTCCATCGCGAATTTCAAATTCAAATGTGTTATTTTAAACGTGTTTGAAGTCCTTGGTTTGGATTCACCTCAGTGACTCAAAGTGACCACACGAGGCAGCAGTGGACCAGCAGCTCCTGTGTACTCCCATGAGCTAAAAACGCTGATTTTCTCTATGGGCTTTGGTTTGGGACATTGAGCGGTTTAATAAACGTCTGTCCAGTGGTCAGATAAAGCTGCAAACGTATATTTAAGACACTAAAACACTCTGTGACTGGGGCATTTTGATTGACAGGTGGTGTCACGGCGACGGTGGCCCCTCCCTCTGTGACCATATGTCTGTCTGTAGATATGGAGGAGGAGGAGGAGGAGAATCATCATGAGTCCATGAACCGCCCCGATGATTTAAAGCTGGAGTCAACCTCATTAGCAGCAGTGTGACTCCCCGCCTCTCCTCATCCTGCTGAGGAGGAGGAGGAGGAGGAGGAGGAGGAGGGGGTGGCCTGTCAATCAAGCTCTTGGGTGGTTATAACGTCTGGCAGAGTGGATTTGCATCACCGCTCTCTTTGCCTCTCTGAGCCTCTGAGGCGTGAGAGAGGAGAATCTCACTCAGGTGAGTGAATGTCAGCCTTAAAGGGACAGTTCAGGTGTTTTTGAGTTTTTCAGTTATTATTCTGTCATAAAAACCCAGCAAAAGATGCCCTTTTAAAGGTTCATGAGGACACATGAACAACCGTGCCTGACTCAAATATAACAGTCTATATAAGAAAGGAAATGAGCATCATCGTGTGCTGAGGTCGGTTCTGTTATATATATATATCTGTTATATATATATATATATATAAAGTTTCGTGGCATTCGGTCAATGTATGGCAAAGTCATAGGGCACTTCCTGTTGTGTGGCGAATGGTTGGAATTTGCAAAAACGATGGTTGCAGTGGTAAAGAGAAGAAAGTCAGCTCACTGTCAAAGTGCATCAGGGCAAATTTCCTCAACTTCAAAAAATCATTAAAATTATTCCTTAAGAGGTACGCAAATATCTTTCGACGGATCCTTGTTCAGGGCGATGCCCACTATTAGGATGGTCAATTTCAAGTCATTCCGAGATACTTTTTGTTTTTGAGAAGAAAGTCAGCTCACTGTCAAAGTGCATCAGGGCAAATGGATCATTTCCGGAACTTCAAAAATTCCTTAAAATTTTTCCTTAAGAGGTTTGCAAATATTTTCAACGGATCCTTGTTCAGGGCGATGCTGACTATTAGGGTGGTTTCAAGTCATTCCGAGATACTTTTTGTTTTTAAGAAGAAAGTCAGCTCACTGTCAAAGTGCATCAGGGCAAAAAAATCGCCTAAATGGATACCAAAACTCAATATGGCCGACTTCCTGTTTAAGCCGTGGTTACGTTCACCTTTTTTATTCGTCTTGGTCTGTAATATCTTCCCACAAAGTTTTGGGAAATTCGGTGGATCTCTGTTCGGTGAAACTCTGACCTCTGTTTTCATCTTTAGGGAGCACTGCTATAGAGCCCTTGTGCAACGCACGGGTCTGGAAACTATGTCAATATCGCATTTTCACCAGAGCTGACCTCTGTGCAAAGTTTCTATGCCTTTATTGTTCACGTTTTTGTGACTCACTGTAGTCGTTGACGAGGGAGAGGACGACGTGCTGGTGTCCGTGGATGGATGCGAGGTGTAGAGGTGTGTAACCCTGCGAGTGACACAACACACAGTTAGCATCAAAACACACACACACACACACAACAACAACATAGGGTCAATTGTCTCGTCCACAACAAAGAAACATCATGTGTTCCAGTTGTGGTCGGAAGTCTGAGCAAAGACACCAACCCTGACCTGGGCTTCCAAGATGGCCGCCACTCAGTGTTGTGTTGTATTGTAAAATAAATTAGTGCTGGGCGCTAGCATGACACGTTTCTATGACGACTGACCGGAAAAAGATGCACGTGACATCATGTTTACGTGCCGCGACACTGAAGTCCAGGCACCGTTTACCAGTTAGCTCTGTTAGCTGCATTAGCTCCTTTAGCGCCGTTAGCGTGCCTACAGTTAAACTGGAGCGGTCTGTTTATTAAACGAAAATAGCAGCGCTACAAATAACCAGCGTACCTGTGTACTGCGTATGTGTGCCTCTGTTTAGCCTCTGCCTCTGTAAAGTTTAGCGTTTTTTAAGTCGTTTCTTTTTCCGGTTAGTCGTCATGGAAACGCGTCACGCATTTCCCAGATAAATGTGTGTACTTTTACTCCACTATTCTCTTGTGGGACTATAATTGGACTAAAACTGGACTAAAACTGGTCTAAAACTGGACTTCTGACTTGTTGTGTCCTTCCTTTGGGACACACTATAGAAATGTCCACTCTACTCTGAAGACATCGCGGTCAACTCGACGATGGCGATGCCACTTCCGACTTCCGATGCAAACGGAACGCAGCACCTATCCGAGGAGAAACTTGAAATAAAATAAATGAATGAATGAAATCATCAAAAGCAGCATCCTGTCGACCTCACTCACTGATTTTTTACTTTTCGGCGTCTCTTGTTGTCTCAGTCAATGTCCATCATCCCGTCGTCGCTAACGCGCTTTTTTAACGTGGGCCGATGGAGTCCCGGTGGAGCGGCTGTCAGCGTCCGCCCGTCGCTGTCAGTCCAGTCCAGCGTCTCCGCCGCAGTTTGAACAAAATGACAGCAGGAGACGCCGGAGACGCCTTTTGAAGTCGGCGCCGGTTTGCGAGGACGACGTGGACGAGTCTGTAGTTTACAGAACGTCGCGTCTTTAAACTCTTCTCTCAGTTTTTGACTTTTTAAAACGGGCCCTGGAGGCCGTTTTTGATGCGGAGAACAAACGCTGTCACACTGTCACCATCACACACACACACACACACACGAGTGTGTACTCGATACAATGACACGTTTACACTCGTGAACGCGAGTCAAGTGACAACAAAGTGAGACGAGTCGGTGTGTCGGCGTCTTCTCCTCCTGTAGGTGGTGACGGACAGTTAGAGACACTTTAAATGCCGACAACAAAAAGAAACGGTCGCGGTGGCGACGGTGACGTTAGAGTTCGGACGCGGACGTTTGTCGCAAACACGCTGCGATTTGACATTCAGCGGCGAAAAGGTTGAGACGCTTTGATGTTCAAATGCACTTTCAGGCTCCGTTATCACAGGGAAAGGCCACTTCAGCAGGAGGCCCAGGGACCAAGGGAGATCAAGGTAAGGCCTCTTTAACACAAACACACGGGCGCGCACACCCCCCCCCCCCCTCACACACACACACACGTACTAAAAGTGATACTTGATTGAGCCATGGTGGCTCAGGGATCGGGCGAGTTGTCTTTTACCTAGGGCTGTCAAAATTAACGAGTTAACGCAGGATGATTAATTTGTGGAATTAACGCGTTAATTTTTTTAACGCATTAACGCACTTTCTCACTTTCATCGCGCTACGGGTAGACGTGCAGTTTATGAACAGGCAAGGCGGCGGGCAACTGCTTGGGGCCCCGAGCCGATAGGGGGGCACCCGACACTCGGAGCCTAAATGCATCAGTGAGCAGCTGCATCCCTGTCTCCCTTAAACAACAATGGTTGATTTGCAATGACATTTCAGTAGGAAACCTCCCTAAAGGAGCCCCACGTCTCCTCACGTTAACCTGTGTGAAGCTGAAGGAAAATGAAGAGGAGTTATCAATCAGGAAGTTAGAAGAAAAAAGAAAGAAAGACACAGTTGTAAGTGGCGCTACTGGCGCAGATAATGATATAATCATAACATTAACAGTCACTGTCTAACTAACAGGGACACAGACAGCTAACATTAGCGGGGGTCGTACCTATGTTCCCCACTTTGTATGTGACCGGGGAACATAGGACCCTTTCTCTAACTCTAACCCTAACCCTAACCCTAACCCTACCCTTTTTCAAAAAAAGGGTCCCATGTTCCCCTGTCACATACAAAGTGGGGAACATAGGACCTTTTTTGGGAAAACGGGGAACATAGGACCCGGGGAACATAGGTACGACCCCCATTAGCGTCAGAATGCTAGCTGATGCTAACGCTAACTAGTAGAAGCAGTGCTTCAAAGTGCTGATGAGGAATTTCCTGCTGTGAGTTTAGTACCACAAGAAAACTATTTAACTTCTATACTTTATATTTTTTTTATAATGTGAGTTATTTACAGTGCAAGGTTTTTTTTAAGTTATTTACAGCATTTTATTTTTTCTATTTATTTATATTGTCTTATAATGTGGGTTTTTTACAATGTAATGTTTTTTTTTACTAAGTTTGAATAGGTTTTTACAAGTTATTTACAGTATTTTATTATTATTATACATATTATTATTATTATTATACATATATTTAAATTTATATTTTCACATACTTTATTTATCTCTCCATTCCTACAACAATATAAAGACAAAATTTGAACTTTTTTTTGCATATTTACGAATGGTAATTAATCGTGATTAATCGTGATTAATCCACAGCTAACCTGTGATTAATCTGATTAAAAATGTTAATCTTTTGACAGCCCTACTTTTAACTGGAAGGTTGTGGGTTCAATTCCTGGCTCTATATGTGAGCAAGACACTTAACCCCATGTTGCAGCGTGTGAGTTAGTGAGTGAGTGAGTTTGTGTGAGTGAGTTAGTGAGTGAGTGAGTGAGTGAGAAAAAGTGTGAATGAGTGAGTGAAAGTTTGAGTAAGTGAGTGAGTGAAAGTGTGAGTGAGTGAGTGAAAGTGTGAGTGAGTTAATGAGTGAGTAAGTGAGTGAAAGTGTGAATGAGTGAGTGAAAGTGTGAATGAGTGAGTGAGTGAAAGTGTGAGTGAGTTAATGAGTGAGTAAGTGAGTGAAAGTGTGAATGAGTGAGTGAGTGAAAGTGTGAGTGAGTGAAAGAGTGAGTGAGTTTGTGTGAGTAAGTGAGTGAGTTTGTGTGAGTGAGTGAGTGAAAGTGTGAATGAGTGAGTGAAAGAGTGAATGAGTGAGTGAAAGTGAGTGAGTGAAAGAGTGAGTGAGTGAAAGTGTGAGTAAGTGAGTGAGTGAAAGTTTGAGTGAGTAAGTGAGTGAAAGTGTGAAAGAGTCAGTGAGTAAGTGAGTGAAAGAGTGAGTGAAAGTGTGATTAAGTGAGTGAGTGAGTGCCTTTTTTTTAAAGGTGCATTGACGGAAACTCACCCCCTTCAGAGACAGAGATGCAAGCGTAGAAACAGAAACACAGAAAACTAATTTCACATCACTGCTGCAGGATAATATAATATAGATAATAATAATGATTAATAAAAATACATTTTAAAATATAATAACATGAGAAACACTCACATGCTGTCGACGACGACGAGAAGACAGGAAGAAAAACAAAGACAGAAGAATATATTCAGTCAAATGAAAACGTCACATGACATTAATATTCACAAAAAGACCAAATATTTAACCAGTTTTCAATTATAGTCAACGTCATAAATATTAAGTTTTTTATATAATTTTAGACCTTATTTTTCTATTTTCTGCATGATATTAACATTCCAACATATTTCTGATTCAGATTCAGGTTAAAAAACAGATGAAATGTAAACACGTGTGTAGCTGCTCAGACTGAAGGAACGTCCACACTATTTAACGCTCTTCTCTGCTCCCTAATCTCCTTCCTATGGATTATTGATCTTTGATTTGCTGACTGCTCTCTTTCGTCATTAGCTCTTTAACGATTAGAGACAAAACAGTTCATTATGTCATTATGGAGCCAATAAGTGATTTGTCTGCTTTGCTTTGCTCTGCTGGGACTTCAACTATCTGCTGTGTGCACATCATCATCATCATCATCATCATCATGAGCAGCAGCAGTGAAGGAGCAGATTAACACTTAGAGCAGATGCTAAATTGAATTCTCCAGGTCCACGGCTGACTGGGAACACATTATTGTGTGTGTGCGTGTGTGTGTAAGTAACTGAGGATAGAGAAAAAAAAATTAAAAATAAAATGTTTTGAGAAGGTCATAATTTTATGAGAAAAATTCATAATTTTATGAGAAAAGTCATAAAATAACATGGAAAAAGTCAATTTTACAAAAAAAAAGTCAGAATTTTACGAGAAAAGTCATAATTTTACGAGAAAAAAGTCATAATTCTACGAGAAAAAAGTCATACATTTATGAAAAGAAATCATAAAATAACATGGAAACATTCAGAATTTTACGAAAAAATAAAGTCATAAATTGACAAAAGAAAAGATAATATAATGAGAAAAAAGTCATAAATTCAGCAGAAAAATTATTCAGTTTGATCCTAATACTCCGTTGTACTTTTTCATGTTTTGTCGCTCACCGATCTGACGTTGACGTCGGCGCCGGAGCGAAGCATCATGTTCACCACATCCTGACGTCCCTGCTTCGCTGCCCAGTGAAGTGCTGTCTGAAGACACACACACACACACACACACACACACACACACACACACACACACACACACACACACACACACACACACACACACACACACACACACACACACACACACACACACACACACACACACACACACACACACACACACCTTTTAGACACTTGACAAAGTCCTCTAATAAATCCATGTTTCAAACATCACTAACCAAACCCCATAGAGAAAATCAGTGATTTTAACATCACAGCACACAGGAAGTTGTTAATCAGCTGCCTCCATCAGTAAATTCAAATGTGTTATTTTGTCACTTAGGCTTTCAAAATCCTTTGTTCGGATTTACCGCGGTGACACAAACTGACCACAAGAGGCAGCAGTCGACCAGCAGCGCCTGTGTCCCTGTGAGCTAAAAACACTGGTTTTCTCAATGGACTTTGGTGCAGCAGAGTGAGTGGTTTACAAACTCTAACTTCAGCTGGAAAAGTCTGACAGCAGTGAACTTACATTCTGGACGTGTCCCGTGGATTAGACAGAAGGAGACAGAGAGGAGAGAGACAAACATTAGACAACAACTGAACGTTGACATTTAAGTGTTGCTTTGTTGTTTTTTTGTCTCTTTGAAGGTTTGTCTTTCTTTGGAGTGGTTTAATGTCTCTTTGTAGTGTTTTGTCTTTCTTTGAATGAGTTTTTTGTCTTACTTTGGTTGTATTTTGTCACGTTGTAGTTGTTTTATGTCTCACATAGTTGTTTTATCTTTATTTGTGGTTGTTTTGTTTTTCTTTGTAGTTGTTTTGTTTTTATTTGCAGTTGTTTTGTTTTTATTTGTAGTTTTGTTTTTATTTGCAGATGTTTTGTTTTTATTTGTAGTTGTTTTGCTTTTATTTGTAGTTGTTTTGTTTTTATTTGTAGTTGTTTTGTTTTTATTTGTAGTTGTTTTGTCTCTTTGTAGTTCTTTTATGTTTCTTTGTAGTTGTTTTCCTCTCTTTGTGGTTGTTTTTTTCATCTGTTTGATTATTTTCTATCCAGTGAAAATCACTTCAAACAGACCCTCTGACTCTGGACCTAGTTGCCATGGAGTCGTCGTGTTCAGTAAAGCGTCCGTGTGTTTGTTTGTTTTTAAACGTGAGACGTCACTCACACAGACGCAGATGTGTTGCGTATGCAGGATGATGCGGCTTTCCAATCCCTTAAAGTCGCTTGAGAGGTAGAGAATAGGTCCTGTATATTTGTATGACGCGCTGCTGCCTAACATAGAAGCACGCTGAGTCCAGGTACGTTTTCACTTGTATTTATTAAACGAAAAGAGCTACAGCGGCCTTCCTATTGCACTCGCAAACGTGTACACTGTTGGCGTGTGTATTTAGACAATCATCTTTTGAATTGACGGTCAACAAAAATTACGGCTACCTCCCTTCCTCTCTCCTCTCCCGCTGCAGGTGAATCAGCCCTTCTAAGTAACTTCCCGTGACCATGTGACCCAAACCCCACATATCACCGTGGCAACCAGACCAAACAAATCGAAACCCGAACAATCCTCAGCAAAGCAATGTGGCTCCTACACAGGACGTTGCTCGGGTTTGAGATCACGCCTTCACACTTCACAGAGCAGCGATAAAAACATGTCAGACGTCGTCCACGCGCCACATATTTACATCATGAAGAGCGTTCTGAATTTAAGCAGCTGCAGCTTCTCTGTGCAGAGCATCGATGTGAGACAGAGGTCACAGAGGTCACACGGACAGGAAGTGTGTGTGTGTGTGTATGTGTGTGTGTGTGTGTGTGTGTGTGTGTGTGTGTGTGTGTACAGAAAACACAACATGACTTACCCCCTGTATGAGGTTTACATCACATGACAGTGAGGGGGCGGAGCCAGAAACAGACAGAAGACACATGATGTCAACATTGAGACAGGAGCAGTTAAAGGGACAGTTCAGGTTGTATATCTGTGTATTTGATTGGTGGACACTGTGTCTCTGAGTATCTTCATCATCATCATCATCATCATCATGTCCCTCTGCAGCTTCTTATCCAGACTAATAGGATCTTTACTCCCTCAGATTACTCACTTGTTTACTGCTCTCTGAATGTTAATTTCTCCTAAGCCAGAGCTTAACCCAGAGCTGCTAAATAAACAACAACAACAACAACAAGCAGCAGCATTTATCTGCCTATTTACAAATTTATCAGTTTATTTACCCATATATATATATATCTGTTTATCTGAGATTTGTGATCTCACTGGGACGTCTGGTTTAAATAAAGGTCAATTCAAAAAGAAATTGTTTTAATGTGTGCAAAGTGAAAATGTAAAAATGCTTAAAAACACAGGAAACATAGGGACATCTATCAGTGAAACAGGAAGTACTCACAGTAATGAAGTCCTGAAGACACAAAGAAGAAGAAGAAGAAGAAGAAGAGGTGGTTAATACCTGTCGTTTCCATCACAACTCATCACACGATGTTGTCTCTGTACCTTCTTCACCACCAGACTCGGCTCCTGAGCGAGCAGCTGCCTCTGCGCCGCCGTGTTCCCCAGCGCGGAGCTCCGCCACCAGGCCTTCTCCAGAGGATCCAGCTGCAGCCTGTGGAACAGAGACTGGGAGAAGACGTGGGGGCTTGGGTCGGCTACATGAGAAACTGAACTCTCTAAACCACCGCTCACTCTCCCACACCAAATAACCATAGAGAAAAGCAGTGATTTTAGCTCACGTGGACACAGGCGCTGCCGGTCAGCTGCTGCCTCGTGTGGCCAGTTTGTGTCACTGCGGCTAATCTGAGCGAAGGATTTCCAACACTGAAATCACAAAATAATACATTGGAACTTAGTGAAGGAGGCAGCAGTGGATCAACAACTCCTGTCTGCCGTGATGTAAAATCGATGATTTTCTCTATGGGGTTTGGTGTGGGATTCTACAATTCTCCCATGCCAGAGAAGGCAGAAAAAACCCCTGAAATATGCCTTTAACGCTCCCAGTGTTGTGTCTCTATGTCAGTATTGTCCACCACGAGTCAGTGTCCTCGTTGTCCTCTGGCAGGGACGGTGACGGTGACGGCGGCGCCGCCGCAGGACGAGTTTCCCGACGCCATTAATGGTGTTTATTGTCCAGCAGTGATTAATCACGTCCCTGCTGAGTCATCCTCACTGTTTACCTGATACCTCCATGTTAATTACTCGGCCTCAGTCGCACACAGAGGGGGGCCGTCCTTCAGCCTGACAACATGCAGAGCGGGGGCGGAGCCAGGTACCTCTTTTTTTACATAATAGTTATTGAAAATCAGCTAAAATCAACACTCACCATGACAGAGGAGGTGGTCACACTCCTGGTGTCATCCTCTTCACTCTGCAACAACCAAAATAATACTCTCATAAAACGGTGTTTATAGTTATTTACAATAAAGTTCACGTGAAACTGTGAAACTCGTCTCCAACAGTTTGATGGACATTTAATCTGTTTTGTTTTAGTGTTTGTTTTCTTATTTGTCATTTGAAAAGGCAAAAATGCGATATTGCCAGATGAGTGCGATCCTCAAGGGCAAAATTGAGTTGCACAGAATTTCCAGAAACTTGGTGGGAAGATGTTACAGACCAAGATGTACAAAAAGTCGACCGTAACCATGGCCTCAACTCAACAGGAAGTCGGCCATTTGGAATTTTGGCCTCCATTTTTTGCGATTTGCACCCTACATAAACAAGCTAACTTGTCCGAGTGCGTTTGTAGTACCGACATAAAAAAAAAACATGCCAATTTGTACTAGACACTTCAAAGGTGAAAAGTTGTCGAAAAAGGTTTTGTGGATTCAAAACGGTATGGGCCGTGGCTACCCACGAAACAGGAAGTGCCCTATGACATGAAGTTGAGTTTCATCAAATTTCCAGAAACTTGTTGGGAAGATGTTACAACATGTACCAAGACGTACAAAAAAGTAAACCATAACCATGGCTTCAACTTAATAGGAAGTCGGCCATTTGAAATTTTGGCATCCATTTTGGCAATTTGCAGCCTACTTAAATGAGCGAGACACATCAGAGGTGAGAAGTTGTCAGATTTTTGTCAATTTTTCTGGGATTTTTTTTTATCCCCAGTTTGTGTTAATATTGTGTTTTACACAATCTCCTAAACTCGTGTTCGCAGGTGTTTATGTTGTTTTTTTATCTTACATTTAATAATCCTGTAAATTTAGCTGCTGTTGTGTAACCGTTTGTTATGTAAGATCTGTGTGTGTGTGTGTGCGTGTGTGTGTGTGTATGTGTGGTTAACGTCCCTGAAGGATGAGGCGTAAAAAAAGGCAAAAATCTAACGAAGCCATTAAGTGACTTAAAGCGGCAGAGTGAGGCTCACTTCAGAGAGGACGAGGCAGCTTTCATGTGACAGCCTGACGTCTGCTCTGACTCTGTGATGATCGCAAAAGTCTCCTCTTAACGAGATAATGAGCGGCGCTTCATTCGCTCATTCATCTTTTTCTTTTTCCTTCTTCTTCTTCCTTTCGTGTCTTTTCTTCCTCTCACGTTGAGGCACTAGAGTCTAAGTGACGTCCTGGTCACGACTGAGAAGCCGGGAAAACACGATCTTAGCGTAGGAAACCAGGTGAAATAAAACGTGGATAATGTCGTGTCCAAAACGGCTCCTGGCACGAATTTGTGCCTATTATTTTCTTCCATATTATTGTTATTATTCCGTGGTTTTTTCCTGCGATCATTTTTGTGGGCGTTAACGTGCAGAAAAACTCTAGAAACTTGACACGGAGGTCAGGTGTGGCCAAAATGCCATATTGGCATTGTTCTCGTTGCATCCTCTCTCGCTATCTGAAGTCGCTCTCAGCCAAGGAGGCAAGAAGAAGAAGAAGAAAAAAATCCATTATTAGCATAACAAAAGGCCTTTTCCAGCCACTTCCACTCCTCCACCTATTCATCCTGTCAAAACATGCCCCCCTCCCCATCCTCGCCTCCCCCACAGATCCTCTGACAGCTCCTGGAGGAAAGTCGTCCTCCGGCAGCAGCTCTTTTGTTCATCTGTAGCTCGATCTAATTGGCGGCGTTTAGTCAAACTACAGCGCTAACATGCGGGCGCTAACAAGTCGAGGAGAATCTGCAAAAGTTTGTTTTTTTTGCTATCCACATGGAACCGACATTGTTTGGAAAAAACGCAATTTTTGAAAATCACTCAAAAATGCCACCCTTGCAGTTATGTTGGCGCGCAACTGATTCATGCTAGTTTTGGGGGAAAACGATGAAAACGATGGGTCATAGCACCACATACAGGTCTGACAGAGTAGTTTTCTGTTGTTTTTTTTGCGTGAATGACGTAGGGACGGGACGATACCACTTACTGAAATCACAAACTCCAGGATCACCACATACCGTTTAGTCCGTTAGTCCGATACGGTCATTTTAGACCATTCATGAAGCTCGTTGAGCTTAAGTTTTGTTAAACCAGACAGAAAAACGACCTTTAACATGATTCGACCTCAGCAAGAAGACACCCTCAACCGGGGCTCAAACCCAGGCCGTCATGCAGAGAAATACATTGCGCTCATATACTTGTCATTACGGTAGAACCTCGGGACTTTCACGCAATCACAAACGAGATTCAACAGAAGCAGAAGAACTCACTCATTCTCACAGCCATAAAATCTTAATATCATGATGGTCATAAGAGGGTTAAACTTTGATTGATTTTTAACTGATCACGTTGAACTCTGATGACCTCAGATGTTTCTACGCTGCTGTAACTAATCACAATCCTGCGCATTAACATATTAATTGAGATTTTTCCCCCACAATCATGTTTTGTTAATGGAAGCTTTGAAACCAGATTCTGACTCTCTGCGACGCTCGCTCCGTCGCCGTCACCGTGTCATTGTTGGAGAAATGAAAAAGCCATTTAGGAGTGAGCGTCGCTCTGAAAGGAGCCCTCCATGTCGGGGCCCGCCGGGGTCGCCGGAGGTCAAGGGAATTATGATTACACTACAGCCTCGGCGCTTGTTCCACGGGCTCCATCTCGCCCCGAGCGACCTCTCAGTAACGAGACACTCTCGCCGATGATGAGAGGAGAAAACTGAGCACATGAACGTGGATGAAGAAGGGGAGGGCGGGGTCAACGTGACAAGATGGAGGGCATGTTTTTTTGTTATTTTCACCCCCTCATTTTTCAAGGTGATTCTTGACACTTTTCATAAACTAGGTTTAGAACATTTGAGACAAAGACGACGAGACGACGAGATACGAAGCTAGCACGACGTGAACAAGACACTCACACAATGCTAACATGGCGCTAAAACGACGCAAACTTGGAGCTCACATGCTGCTCACACAGTGCTCACACAATCGCTAACAACCGCTAACAGGACACTAACACAATGCTAACACACCGCTCAAACTGCGTTAACATGACGCTCACACGGCACTCACGCGGTGTTCGCACGGCGCTCACAAGACGCTCACTCTACGCTTACAGGACACTAACACGCCGCTCAAACTGTGCTAACATGCCGCTCACATAATGCTCAGTCGACGCTAACACATCGCTCACACGGCACTCACATGGCGTTCGTACATCGCTCACACAACACTAACATGACGCTAACAGGACACTAACATAACGCTAACACGCCACTCAAACTGCGCTAACATGACGCTCACATGACTCTCACATGGCGCTCACTTGACGCTAACTCAACGCTAACACGGCGTTCGCATTGCGCTCACTCGACGTTAACACATCGCTCACACAATGCTATCAGGACACTAACACGGTGCCCAAACTGCGCTAACATGACACTCACATGACTCTCACACGACACTCACTCGACACTCACTCGACACTCACAATGCTAACATGACGCTAACAGGACACTAACACAGCGCTAACACGTCACTCAAACTGCGGTAACATAACACTAACGCAACTTTCACACGACGCTAACTTGGCGCTCACGCGACGCTAACACGAAGCTTAAACAGCGTCATATCGCTTCGTAAACGCCACCTACTGGACGCTATGCACATGCTCCACAGTCTCACTCACCCTCCTGGAGACGGTCGTCTCACTGGCCAGAGACACGGAGTCGCTCCTCAGAGACAGGAGGTCGGCACAGCTCATGTCTCCTCCGTCACCGCTGCAGCTCAGACTGGGATCAGTGCTGACCTTCACTGGGTCTCCCGGGCTCTCTGGTGGTTCTGGACTTGGCGGAGGCTTGACTGGAGCGGCTGACGCCTAGAACACACACAATTCAGGGTTTTTAAACCATTTAAATAAACACAGTAAAGGACGTAGGACAACAAAACCATCGTCGTCTGCCAAAAAAAAACGTATTGTTTCAGCTCTGATATGTGGATAATGTCATATTATTAGGAGCCTGAGACTCACAGCAGCAGCATTAGCATATGAGAGAGTGTTTTTGTTTGGCTTCATCTCTCAGAGCGAGCGAGACAGCGAACGCACCGCCGCCTCGGCCTGTTGAGGACAATTAGGCCTCAGACGCCATCAGACAGTTTAACGTCTCACAGAGCGGAAGTGTCCTTTAACTGTTCAGGACTGAATGTCCCAGGAGAACTCATTACTCTCACAGAGATTTACATCACTGTGCGCACGATCACGGCCAGTTTATTAGGTACACGCTCCTGCTGCAGTGCTGTTTTTCCACGTTTGATAGCATCTGACCGTAGGACGACAAAGTTCCACATACACACGAATGGAAAACGGTCGAGAAAACGATCAGAACCCACTTTGGAGCCTCACGGTGTCATCATACTTTAACGTAGAAACGTGGTTGAAACTTTAAACGGGTCAAAGTGTTGATATCTGTTATGATTTTTTAACAATCGCAGTTTAAGTTTTGAATTTTTTTTATTTGGACGATCTAGCGCCACTACAGTGGCACACTATAATGACAAATATCTCTAAATCTTCTGCTCAGAATTTCCAACCTACACTGACATTTTTAACATAAAAACGTTGCTATGGTTGTTGTCTAACCCTGTGTGTTGTTTTCATTTTCATGTGACTTTTAGTTTTTCTTAAAATCACATAAAAGCGCAGAGAGTTCTGGTCAAACCTCAAATTGACCCCCATGTTAAAACTATAAAAAAAAAATGATGAGGGCGACTTTAAAACTGTAATTTCGCTATCAATTCACGCCCGTTTTGCGCAAATTTAAATGTGGGAGTTCCTGAAAGCCTCCTGACGCTCACAAACTAAACATTTCATCTCTATCATCAACCGTTCTTGAATTAGGACAACTTTAAAACACGTTACTTTCTCAGTTTTTCACCTGTTTTTGACTGTCAGAAACAGGTGTTCGGGAGGGAGGAGTTCAGGGAAGGGGGCGGGGCTTGTACGACAAAAGTCATTAGTAGCGCTGTGCAATAGGCTAACGCGCGTTAACGCACGACGCGTTTCCATGACGACAGACCGGAAAAAGGCACGCGTAACGTCATGTTTACGTGCCGCGACACCGGAGTCCAGGCGCCGTTTGCCAGTTAGCTCCGTTAGCTGCATTAGCTCCTTTTAGCGCCGTTAGCGTCTACACACACGTACCTGTGTACTGCGTATGTGTGCCTCTGTTTTTAAGGTTTAGCGTTACTTTAGAGACTCGTTTTTAACAATCCGCCGTCACGCGCGTCTTTTTCCGGTCAGTCGTCATGGAAACGTTGACGCGTTAACGTTTGACAGCGCTAGTCATTAATGCAGAAAATGTAACACATTATAGCTTTCATTTAAATGTTGTATTAAATTTGTATGGTAAAGTTTTGGTGTTTTACATCAGGACCTGCTGCTGCTGCTGCTGCTGCTGCTGCTGCTGCTGCTGCTGCTGCTGCGCGGGGTGTCCTCGTGTTGTGTTTGTTGCCATGGCAACAGAGGGTTAAACCAACATCCCACCCGCCGGTGAGAACTGCGGCCTGTGATTTGTTTATCAGACACTCACGCAGGCGTCTAATCCCATTTGCATTCATATTAGTTCCCCGTATCGGCGTCTGCGAGGGTAAATAACTTCATGCATGATCTGAGTATCTTCATAACTCACATCAGTGAAGTCAATTTAGCTGAAGTTCTCCATCAGCTGCTGCTGCTGCCGTTACCGCGGCGCTCAGATCAGCGAGCGGGAACCGAAGCTGCTGACACTGACCAGTTTATTAGGTACGCCTCGCTGAACTGTGTCATTTTTTTTCTCCTCGCAGCTGAAATGATTATGGATCAATTAATGTGATTAATCAGATTCAAAAATTCATTATGATAATGTCTTTTTTTGGGGGGGGTTTGATTAAAGACTAACGAGTAAAGCTGTTTATTGACCACTTTGTTTGACCTTTGACCCACATAACTCTACACATATTTGAATCCAAATGAAGGTTTTATCGTTGACTCAGGGTGCTTTCACACCTATGCCAAATGCTGTGGTTCGGTCCGTTTGCGTAAGTGTGAATGTAATCTCGGTCCTTTGGTGCGATTTGGTCCGCTTTATCCGCGCTACTTTTGTAAGGTTTCTCTGGTGTGAAAGCAACCAAAACAAATGAGACTAAACGGTCTCGGTTAATGCATTATGGATATGAGATATGGGATAACCCAGGATTTCCACCGGACCTCAGTGGTGCGGTTTTGCGCCATTCTCAGCCCAGCTTCAATCCCCACCAGGCGCAATACGGTTGTGCAGCGCTGCTATCAGTGCAGCGTGGTCTATTTTGGTGTTCTGGTGCAGACCAAAGCAATCGAACTTTAGGTGTGAAAGCGCCCTAAAATACATTCTCTCTGTACGACCAGAACAGGACCGAGGACACAGGCAGAGAGGGACAGAAAGACAGGAGATGAGGATGGGGACAAGGAGAAGAAGGACATGAGGAAAAAGGACCGAATCGATAGATCTATTGATCAGGACATGGACGATGGCGTCTCTGTCCTCGATAATCACTTATTTTATGTCACAAAGTCTCAAATGAAGCTGTTTTAGTTTTTTTTCTACACTCGTTTTCGAGACGGTGGACAGAAATCGACGCGGACGGATCAGCTGAAGACGTACGATGACTGATTATCGTAAAAAAAAAAAAACGTTCTCTCGGATGGTTTAAATCACAGCGGGATCGCAATCAATCAGTGATTTTATAAAGAAGGGGAATAAAAAAAAATAATAATAAAGTGAGTCGGGGCAGGTTGACGAGCCGTCAGCGCCGCCATCGCTGTTCCTCGCCGGCGCCACCATCGGCTCGGCTTTGAACATGATCACTGCGCACATCTCTTGACAAAGAACAAAGAGGATCATGAATATACATGAGACGCTCATTTTACTTCCCATCATGCCTTTCTGTCCCACCTCCTTTGCCTGAGTGACGAGCAAGGCTGGGACGCCGTCACATGACCGCCCAGCCTTGTCCTCATTGGCTGCTGTAGTTGTCAGGTCCTGGTCCTGGGGCAAACCTTGAAGGGGGGGAGGAGTCAAAACATGAAGACATGTCAATGCGAGAGAGCGCCACCTGTGATACAGCTGCTCACTAAAGGAATAGCTTTGGTCGCTTTGTGAAGAACTCACTTCCTGCACCAAAGCCCATAGAGAAAATCAGCGATTTTACTCTGTGGCGCAGAGGAGTTGTTGATCCACTGTTGCGTCCCTCACGATATTCACACAAGTTATTTTCATGATTTCTGTGTTTGAAAACATTTGATTGGATTTACCTCAGTGACACAAAGTGACCACACGAGGCAGCAGCAGACCAGCAGCTCCTGTGTCCCAGTGAGTTCAAAACACTACTTTTCTCTATGGAGTTTGGTGTGGGAGAGTGAGTGGTTTATAAAAGTGAACAAAAACTTCAGTTTCCTGTTATGAAAAAGGCTGTTTTAAAGCAAAAATAAGAACAATATATATCCTTAAACTATTGTGGACTTAAGCAGGCAGTCAGAAGTCATCACCTCATACAAAAACCAGAAGACTGATGGCATCAGGAGACCAGTAGTTCCTGTGTCCTTGCAAGCTAAAAACCCAGATTTTTAAGTCACATCTCACCTCTGTCCACATCAGCTGCTGAACGTTGGTCCTGGATCTGCTCCGTTTGTAACAAACCCTGTTGGAGAACACGCTGAACATCTCCCTGAACCTCATCAATCTTGTCTTCATCTTGAACTCCATCCCGATCCAGAGGACGCTCAGACCTCTGGTCCTGTTCTTGGTCTCGGTCTTGAGGAGTCACCTCAGAGCTGCAGGGCTGGAAGTCACGATCCACTGGAGGCTCCTGGAGATCTTCTTCCATGGTCCAGAGTTCCCCCAGAGTTCTTTGGCTGTAGACAAAGACAGATCAGATCAGGGTTAATGTTGGTTTGACATTTCCAAAAATCGAGATCTCCACATACCGTGAGAGGACTCAGAGCGACGCTTACTGACGTTAGCTGTGGGACGATGAAGACGTGTCCACAAAATACAAAGATACATAAGCTTTATGATGGAATACAAAACAAGGACTTGCTCAATGAGCAACTATTGACGCTCAACTAACTAACAAAAGTCAATACTATAAAATGGACACTTTATTTTGGACTTTGGTCAGTTGGATTTTAGATTCGGTATTTGGTCCTGGGACAGTCAGTTTTTGGACAGTTGATCTTTGGTCCTTGGACAGTTGACATTGGACAGTTGGTCTACGGTGCTTGGACAGTTGATATTGGATAGTCGGTCTGTCCTTGGACAGTCAGTTTATGGACAGCTGATATCAGACAGTTGGTTTTTGACATTTGTGGGGCCGGGTACCGTGCTCAGGGGTGTCCTCTACGGGATTTGACCTGATGGTTTAACCTGGTTTTGACCTGGTCGGGCGACTCAAACCCCGGCAACCCTCTGGTTACAAGCCAAGTTCCCTTTCCTCTTGGCCATGGGCTCTTGGGATTCACTTTTCAAATCGGAAGACAATGAAGAAAATGTTATGTAGAGTCTACGGTTCATTTCCAACACATACCAGGACTAATCCCAGGAGGCGTAATTACGGCTGAGCCCAGATAACAAGGACTACTCTTCATACTCGGATAACGGCGATTAAAAACAGTGTTTTCCAATTAATTAAACACACTCTCTTTAAGTAACCTCGGGACATTTGTCCTGCGGGCAGAGATAATTTATGAAAACAAACGAGTTCCTCTTTCATGTGAGAGAGAATCAGTACCAGGAGAAAAGGCAGCGAGCCTCGACGCTCCACTCTGCACATGCAAATTGTGAACATAAGTTTTTGATGTGATAAAAAGACACAGCTGCGTCTCATCGCGGTTGCACTGAGGGTCTCGACCGTGCGATGATGAAAGAGTCGCTGCAGCTTTTCCGAGCCATTGCTCACACAGTGGGTTTAAATACGAGCCTCTGGAGAAGAAGAGGCGTCTCCTTCACCTCGGCTCTAATGAAAAATGCTTAAAAAAGCGTGAAAATGCCGCCGCTAATCTCCTCGACCCATCTGCAGCCGCTCGTTCCAGAGCAGTCAGGCTCATGATAAGCTCAGAGGCTCCGGCGGGGATTATTCAGGCTTCATTATGTCCGATCAATATTCATTTAGACGTGTCCTCACAACGCAGCTCTGTCCATGTGTGTGTTATGTGGACACATGTTCAGTCAGCTGCACAGGTAGGTGGTTTGGTCCAGGGAAGTGTCCGGAACTTTTGAGTCTGAAGATGGTGGAAGAGGACTTTTACTGAGGACAGCAACTGGAATTAATCACTTCTGTTTGGTCCAATTTTAATATTCAGTTATTCAGTCCTTAAAATAAGGACAATTTACTGTGCACTAATCATCGCCTTTGGACAGTTGATCTTTGTCTTTGGACACTTTGGTCTTTGGACACTTGGTTGTTGTCTTTAGACACTTGGTCTTTGGACACTTTGGTCATTGGACACTTTGGTCTTTGGACAGTTGATCTTTGTCTTTAGACACTTGGTCTTTGTCTTTGGACACTTTGGTCTTTGTCTTTGGACACTTGGTCTTTGGACACTTTGGTCTTTGGATACTTTGGTCTTTGGACAGTTGATATTTGTCTTTGGACACTTGGTCTTTGGACACTTGGTTGTTGTCTTTGGACACTTGGTCTTTGGACACTTTGGTCTTTGGACACTTTGGTCTTTGGACACTTTGGTCTTTGGACACTTTGGTCTTTGGACACTTTGGTCTTTGGACAGTTGATCTTTGTCTTTGGACACTTGGTCTTTGTCTTTGGACACTTGGTCTTTGGACACTTTGGTCTTTGGACACTTTGGTCTTTGGACAGTTGATCTTTGTCTTTGGACACTTGGTCTTTGTCTTTGTCTTTGGACACTTGGTCTTTGGACACTTGGTCTTTGGACACTTTGGTCTTTGGACACTTTGGTCTTTGGACACTTGGTCTTTGTCTTTGGACACTTGGTCTTTGGACACTTTGGTCTTTGGACAGTTGATCTTTGTTTTTGGACACTTGGTCTTTGGACACTTGGTCTTTGGACACTTGGTCTTTGAACACTTGGTCTTTGGACACTTGGTCTTTGGACACTTGGTCTTTGTCTTTGGACACTTGGTCTTTGGACAATTGATCTTGGTCTTTGGACACCTGGTCTTTGGACACTTTGGTCTTTGGACAGTTGATCTTTGTCTTTGGACACTTGGTCTTTGGACAGTTGATCTTTGGACACTTTGGTCTTTGTCTTTGGACACTTGGTCTTTGGACAGTTGATCTTTGTCTTTGGACAGTTGGTCTTCGGACAGTTGATCTTCGGACAGTTGATCTTCGGACAGTTGATCTTTGTTCTTGGTGTAGTTGGTCATCACCTTTTGGACATTTAAGCTTTGTCTTTGGACACTTGGTCTTTGGACACTTGGTCTTTGGACACTTTGGTCTTTGGACACTTTGGTCTTTGGACACTTTGGTCTTTGGACAGTTGATCTTTGTCTTTGGAGACTTGGTCTTTGGACACTTTGGTCTTTGGACAGTTGATCTTTGTCTTTGGACACTTGGTCTTTGGACAATTGATCTTGGTCTTTGGACACCTGGTCTTTGGACACTTGGTCTTTGGACACATTGGTCTTTGGACAGTTGATCTTTGTCTTTGGACACTTGGTCTGGACAGTTGATCTTTGTCTTTGGACACTTGGTCTTTGGACAGTTGATCTTTGTCTTTGGCCACTTGGTCTTTGGACAGTTGATCTTTGTTCTTGGTGTAGTTGGTCATCACCTTTTGGACATTTAAGCTTTGTCTTTGGACACTTGGTCTTTAGACCGATAAGCAGGTCTCTAGTTTTTGGACGATCAGTCGTTGGTTAATCGGCTTTTGGACAGTCAGTTTTAGACAGTCTCTCTTTGGTCTTTTATGGACAGTTGGACGTTGAACAGTTGGTCTTAGGTCTTGATATAGTGTTTTTTTGGGACAGTTTGTATTTGACAGTTAGTCTTTAGTTTTTGAATGACTGGTCTTAGAACCTTTGGTCTTTGGATAGTCAGTTTCTGGACAGTTGATGTTGGACAATTGGTATTTGGTCCATGGACAATCAGGTTTTTGGATAATTTATATTGGATAATTTTGATTCTTTTAGACACTTGGTAAATGGACTTGCAGGACACCTTCACAGTGATCCAGGGACAGTTATCTGTGAGACACTGGGTTCACTGCAAACATCAGCTGATCACAGTAAATTCAGCTGCTGAAGTGGTTCAATCTAACCATACACGTTACACTTAACCTAAAAGCTAAAATAAATAATGACCTTAATGAAAACAATCATCATCAGTCCTAAAAACACAGCTTCAGACGAGCGTTGTATTCCTGGAGTAGATGCTGGTTAGTTTAGTGACTGAGATCAACAGCAGTAAGTCAGTGAAGCTCCTGACAGCAGCAACAGCTCGGTCTGTGACCTGAAGGCCTCATCTTTCCACTCTTACCTGGAAAATCTGGAAATCCCAGCAGCCGCAGAGCCTCGTCTGAAAAACACAAGCCGACCAGTAGACTGGAGGTTCACCAGGAGGTTCACCGACACGGCCAGAGAACGATGGATCTCTGCAGGTGACCGTTCCTCTCCTGCTGAGAGCACAGCCTTCCTTCAGACAACACGCTGGTATTTATAGCAGGCGCTAATCAGATTAGCTCAAACTCTGACCTCACCTGAACACACACACACAGATAAAACACATGGTCTGCAGTTCTGACAGCTGATTGGACTACAAGAGCAGCAGGAAGAAGGAGGTCACTGCCTGTCCACCGACTGACCTCGCCCGCAGGTCACATGAGGTTGGTGACATCATACTGGAGGTTGGTGACATCATACTGGAGGTTGGTGAGGTTGGTGACATCATACTGAAGGTTGGTGAGGTCAGTGACATCATACTGGAGGTTAGTGACATCATACTGGAGGTGGGTGACATCATACTGAAGGTTGGTGAGGTCAGTGACATCATACTGGAGGTTAGTGACATCATACTGGAGGTGGGTGACATCATACTGGAGGTTAGTGACATCATACTGGAGGTTGGTGACATCATACTGGAGGTTAGTGACATCATACTGGAGGTGGGTGACATCATACTGGAGGTTAGTGAAGTCGGTGACATCATACTGGAGGTTGGTGACATCATACTGGAGGTTAGTGACATCATACTGGAGGTTGGTGAGGTTGGTGACATCATACTGGAGGTTGGTGAGGTCGGTGACATCATACTGGAGGTTAGTGAGGTCGGTGACATCATACTGGAGGTTAGAGAGGTCGGTGACATCATACTGGAGGTTGGTGACATCATACTGGAGGTTAGTGAGGTTGGTGACATCATACTGGAGGTTAGTGACATCATACTGGAGGTTAGAGAGGTCGGTGACATCATACTGGAGGTTGGTGACATCATACTGGAGGTTGGTGACATCATACTGGAGGTTGGTGAGGTCGGTGACATCATACTGGAGGTGATGTCATACTGGAGGTTGATGAGTTTGGTGACATCATACTGGAGGTTATTAATTAAGAGTAATAATATTTATTATTATAATAATTATAATAATGCTCCCTCCCCCCTCTCTCAGTTTGCTCTTCCTCTCTCTCTCAGTTGTCTTCAGTGAGGACAGTCAGTCTCCCGCTGCCTCCTGTGATGATCCTCCGTGTTTAAAACTCTGTCCTCTCCCTCTTTCTCCTCCTCCTCCTCCCCTCTCTCCCTCTCCCTCCCTCTCTCTTTCTCCGCTCACATGTGACAGTGTCAGGGAGTAAAAGTGTCTCCTCCGCCGCTGCTGCTCTTCGCTTCTGTCCGGTTCCGCTCGGTCATGGCTTTTCCTCAGAGTTTCCTCTTCCAGCCCTCCGTGTCTCTGGCTCTTCACTCCTCTTCTTCTTCTTCCTCCTCCTCTTCTTCTTCTTCTTCCTCCTCTTCCTCCTGCGCCTCCTTCAGCTCCGGGCTCCTCTTAGGACCGAGGAGGACGGAGCAGCTCGGTCGGTCCTCCTCGGGCTCCGCCTTCGCTCCGTACGCGGCTTCGGCGGCCGTTTCCCCCGGTTTCACCTCACACCTGCCGTTCAGCCCCGGAGGAGGAGGCGGAGGAGGCGGGGGAGGAGAACCGCGGCCCGCCGCCCTCAACCCTTTTATGGTGAGAACCGGAGTTTGTTTATTTGTTTGTTTGTTGTTTGTGAGTTTAAAAACTGTTGATAAAGTATTATTTTGCCTGTTTATTGTGCCTTTTAATTGAATTTCTGTTTTTTTTTTGTTTATGTTATGGTTTTGTCATAATTTAGCACTTTTTTTCCATTAAAACATTGCATGAGTTACTTTATTTATTTACTCATGTGTTATTTTTATATTTCTTTGAGTGAATTTATCTGGACATAATAAGCTGTAAACAAATAAAAAAAACAAAATCATTGTATAATATGAAGAAATGTGAAGCTTATTTATTTACTTGAAAATCAGAAAAGAACAAAGAAGCGACTCCTTTTATATAATTATATCTAATGAAGCTTGAATGTGAAAATAACATTTAGATTTTTTTCAATATAAACGATTAAAAATAATTTAGAAAACAAGTACAATATAATTAATAATTAGCCTGACTTATTCTATTATTTTCACTTAACGTTTAATTTATTATTTAAAATCACATTATATAATTTTATTATAGGACTCTATTAGTTTATTTATTATATTGTTTTGTTTATTTATGAATGTGAATTTATATTTTTTGTATTATAATTATTATTATTATATGTATTATTATTATTTATAATGTTTTAATGTTTTTGTTTTATATATTGAGGTGTTTGTGTTACATTTTATTCATATAAACAATAGACTATGAGTGATTAACTGACTTTATAATAATAAAATAATTAATAATAATTTTGATTATTATTGTAAAATGTTTATATATCTATATATATATATATATATTTTCAGAAGAGATGCGACCCTCTTCCCTGCGTCCCATTTAGTTTATACTTACATAGAAATCAGTGACAATAAACACATGAAAAGAATTATATATAATATTACACATTTTAAAAATAACACCTGAATGAATACAAATTATATTTATTGTTGTAGCTTTTATAGCAAATTAAATGTGATGTCAATTTGTATTTTTAAAATAACTTGCATAAAAAACGTCATATTTGAGAACTCAGATTTATTATGAATTAAATTTGGGATTAAGATAAAAAAAATAAAAAAAAGTCAGATTTGAACAAAGTGTTCACGTTTTTACCCTGAAAAAAATAGTTATTTCAGTCAAATATGTACCTATTATGTCAAAAACATCTAAATAAATGAAGTTTATTTAAAGTAAAATTAGCAAATTGTGTTTAAAAAATTTAAATGAAAATTCTCTATATATATATATATATATGTGTATATACACACACACATATATTTAAATATATGTCTATATATCATCAAAACATTATAAATAACATCGTGACTGTGTTTCAGACTCCCGGTTACGACCCCTCCTCCTCCACCATCTCCGTGTCTTTGGACTACCACCCGTTCGGGCCCCTGGGGGCGTACCCGTACGGAGACCCCGCCTACAGGAAGAACGCCACGCGAGACGCCACAGCCACGCTGAAGGCCTGGCTCGGCGAGCACCGGAAGAACCCGTATCCCACCAAAGGCGAGAAGATCATGCTGGCCATCATCACCAAGATGAGCCTGACGCAGGTGTCCACGTGGTTCGCCAACGCTCGCCGCCGCCTGAAGAAGGAGAACAAGATGACGTGGACGCCGAGGAACCGCAGCGAGGACGAGGACGAGGAGGACAACATCGACCTGGAGAGACACGAGGAGGACGAGGAGATGATGAAGACCAGCAGGGACGAGACGAAGATGAAGAGAGATGAGGCTGGTGAGTGACAGGAGAAGAATCTCACACACGGTGTTCTAACATTGTTCCACACGTTGTTCTCCACATTGTTCCACATTTTGTTCTCCACTTTGTTCCCACATTGTTCTCCACATTGTTCCACACTTTGTTCCACACTTTGTTCTCCACATCGTTCCACACCTTGTTCTCTACATTGTTCCACACATTGTTCCACACTGTGTTCTCCACATTGTTCCACACTTTGTTCTCCACATTGTTCCACACTTTGTTCTCCACATTGTGCCACACTTTGTTCTCCACATTGTTCCACACTTTGTTCTCCACATCGTTCCACACCTTGTTCCACAAGTTGTTCTCTACATTGTTACATAAATTGTTCCACTCTTTGTTCTCCACATTGTTCCACAAGTTGTTCTCCACATTGTTCCACCCATTGTTCCAAACTTTGTTCTCCACAAGTTGTTCTCCACATTGTTCCACTCTTTGTTCTCCACATTGTTCCACAAGTTGTTCTCCACATTGTTCCACACAAAATATCGTCCACTCTGTGTGAGTCTTCTGTGAGTATGTAATCTGATGTTAATCTGATGTTTCTCCTCCTCTCTCAGCAGGAGACTCCTGTGCTCTGACGTTCGACGGCAGCAGAATTGATGCTGACCTCAGTTTCACTCGTCCAGACTTCACAGAGTCCGTGGACAGGAGACCGCCTCACACCGCAGGCTCCGCCTCCTCAGAGGCTCCTCCTCCAAACACCGCCCTCTGTATGCTGGACCGCACACCGAGCCCTACGTCTAAGACGCATCCGGACTCGTGCGGCGCCATCCAGGGGCCGAACCCGGTGTCAAAACCCAAACTGTGGTCGCTCGCCGAGATCGCCATGTCTTCCGACAAAACGAAAGGATATAATGACACTTCGTCACAGAGCGGGGGCGCCAGAGAGCAGGGGGCCACCCCCACGCCACGGACCCTGTTCGCACACAGCCCCGCCCTGCACCGGCACCTGTACTACACCTCCCCTTTTATCCCGGGATTCTCTAACTCCCGCCCCCTGGGGGCGCTGGAGGGCATTAACGGATTACAGCAGACGATGCTGCAGCGCGCGGAGGTCGTGGCGAGAGACTGTAAACGCCACGGCGAGAGTCAGCTGGAGCTGCACGAACTCACGAAGGGCACGACGCACGCGTAGAGAGCGACCTTTGAGCACATCTATTCAGCGGACTGAAGTGAGGAATTGTGGGAAATTTTTTACTTTGCGTGACACTTCCTGGATGTTGAAGAAAAAAAAAACATATTTAAACAAAGACAAAAAGGACAAAATATTCACTTTGACACGTTGAGTGTTTTTTTCTATGTTTGTGAGATTTTAACGTTTGTTCTGCACAAAACACGAGGAATCATTAAAAAGTAAGTTTTACAAAAACACAACTGAGCCGTTTTTCAGCAGAATTCACAACCTACAGGATATCCAGAAATGCTGCTCAAATATTCAACGGGATTATCTGTCTAATATTTACACACTGCATTGACTTTCATTCATTTAAACACCCAAAACAAAGCTTTATCCTTAACTTAACCTAACCTGATTCAAATCTTAGCCCTGAACTTAAGTTCTGCCTCATTAGGATCAGGGTTTAGCCTCCATGAGGACTTCTAAATATACAACATGGTACTTGACTGTGAATCCAGTCATTTGAAAATCCCTTGATCTCCCTGCACCAAACCCCATAGAGAAAATCACCGTGATTTTAACTTGCAGGGACACAGGAGCTGCTGTGTCACCTCTGGTGCTAGCTGCTAATGTTAGCAACCATGTCCAATAACTTCTACTATCATTCGGCATTATTTTTAATGATACATGTTAGCATATTAGCATATAAATCAGCCACTTTGCAGTCTGAGACACTTACCCTCACTCTCCGTGAAAACAAAATGGCTGCCAGTGGAGACACAAGGAAAAAAACTGATTTTAGCCACTTCACTAAACACTTAGCTTATAAAATCTACATCAGTTTAAGTCTATGATGTCTTAATAACATGTTTCACGTCTTTATCTCACCGTTAGATGGACTTTACCAACAGGAAACTGAAGTTTGTAAACCACTCACTCTCCCACACCGAAGTCCATAGAGGAAAATCAGCTATTTTAACTTGTGAGGACACAGGAGCTGCATGTCACCTCTGGTGCTAGCTGCTAATTAGCATCCATGTCCAATAACTTATGGTATCATTCGGCATTATTTATTATTATTAAAATCTACATCAGTTTAAGTCTACAGTGCCTTAAGAATATGTTACACATCTTTATCTCACTGTTGGACTGACTTTTCTAATGGGAAACTGAAGTTTGTAAACCACTCACTCTCCCACACCAAACCCCATAGAGAAAATCAGCGATTTTAACATTTTTAACATCACGGCACACAGGATGTTGTTGATCCACTTCTGCCTCCATCACTAAGTTTTAATGTGATATTTTGTGACTTTGGTGTCTGAAATCCTTCGTTTAGATTTACCTCAGTGACACAAAGTGACCACACGAGGCAGCAGCAGACCAGCAGCTCCTCTGTCCCTGTGAGGTAAAAAACGCTGATTTTCTGTATGGACTTTGGTGCAGGTGTGCGAGCTCCTCAAGACATCGTAGACTTTAGAATGTGTAGATTCTGATCACTTTTACCATGGTTGTAATCACCAAATCTGATGTTTATATAAATGTTTTTTTTTCTGAAAACAGTCTGAGTGAGAGTGACATTTCCCCCTCGCCACCGGAGTTAAACGCTGTCAGACAAACATTGAGCGTTGTCTCACCGTGGGCCGTCTCACCGCCACGACTGGCAGATGTCGCGCCGCAGTGATGCCACTCAAGCCTCCTGCCTCGCAGATCCCCTGCTCCTCCTCCTCCTCCTCCTCCTCCTCCTCCTCCACCACCTCCACCGTCAGCTCCAGCAGCTGGGCTCACAGGGGCAGAGCAGCAGGCAGCTGTCCCTCAAACTACGCCTCGGTTCCCCCCCAGCAGAGCCACGGGGGCCCAAACCCGTCTGCCGTTGTTCGGTCTGACCCTCCATCATCACACAAACAACACGCCAAGCACGAGGTGTTACTGTCGCCGCGTTCCATTTACGCCGGAGCTCGGATGTCGGAGCAATCCGGTGATTTCAGCTGAAAAAATTTAATAAAAATGTACACAGTGGACCCTTCAACTTTTATTTCAGACCAGGTAGAAGTGTAAAGGTGTTGTTGTTTCCCATGTGCATGTTATTTTAAACATATGTCATATAAAAATATGAATACATACATTTTAAAGCGATAGTTTGATCATTCTGAAGCACGATTACACTGTTAAAGGGTATTTTTCTTCCTTTATCCCACTGCAAACTTAAGTTTGAAAACTGCACCAAACCCCATAGAGAAAATCAGCGATTTTAACATCACAGCACACAGGAGTTGTTGATCCATTGTTGTCGCCATCACTAAGTTCAAATGTGCTATTTTGTGATTTCGGTGGTTGAAATTCTTTGTTTAGACTTACTTCAGTGACACAAAGTGACCACACGAGGCAGCAGTAGACCACTGCTCCATTGTATCCACATGAGCTTAAATCACTGATTTTCTCTATGGACTTTGGTGCGGGAGAGTAAGCACATAATTGTAGATTTTACTTGGTAAACCCTTTGACTCAAATCTGTAATTACTTAAGAATATGTTTCCCACTTTATCTGATGTTTGCTCGCTCTCCCACACCAAACTCCATTGACAAAAATCAGTGATTTAAACTACGAGGACACAGGAGCTGCTGGTCCACTGCTGCCTCGTGTGGTCACTTTGTGTCACTGAGGGAATTCTGAAAGAAGAATTTCAAAGGCAGAAATGACAAAATAAGGCATTTGAACTTAATGATAAAGACAGCAGTGGATCAACAACGTCCAAACTTCTTGTTTGCTGTGATGTTAAAATTGTTAAAATCAGTGATTTTCTCTATGGGGTTTTGATGCAGTTTACAAACTGCGCCAAACTTTCTCTTTAAAACGTATTATCGCTCATATTTTATATGACATATGTTTAAAAAAGAACCAGCACATAGGAAATGATAATAATAATAATAATAATACAGATAATAATAATAGCGACATAAATTAATACACATTTTTATCGACACTGTCTGAAGACACAAAATAATGTATTTTTATAGGAGACTTTTCTTTTTTAAATATTCATAACTAAAAAGCTTTTGATGTGAAATCTACAGAGTGGCGACGTGTGTGCGCACACAGACACACACACACACACACACACACACACACACACACTGAAAACATAAGGAAGTCAAATAAATTCACTTTTTCATGATTAAATAAATTGAATTGAAAAATAAATAGTCTGAAACACTTATATTATGCACACAATCAAATAGAAAGATATAATTGTTATTTGAGGTCAATCCTATTTCATTATAAATTATGATTTAAATTGATGATTCATTTACAGTGAAATTAAAACACACTCAGGTTTTTCTCCACAGATTAAAATAAATAGCACAGAATGTAATAATAATCAGAATAATATGTGTGTGTGTGTGTGTGAGACGGTGCCGGTGATATTTGAAAGAAACAAAGAGAAACTATAAACTATAATGAATGTTATTATAATTATAAATCTATCGGTCTATATTAAAATTAAATATCCACACTGTGGTTATCAGTATATAACAACATATGAAACATCAATGTTATCCATAGGTTTGTGTGAGGATTTTAATCACATTTGCTTAGACCGCCCTCTGCTGCCAGCTGAGCGGAAGTACAGTCCTATAAATTATGTGATTGGCAGCTCATCTATTTCTAAATGATCAACTCTTTTTTTTTTACGTTTTTCTTTTACTGACTTTATATATGAAAATATTCACATTTAAGAAATCACAGAAACGTGTTTGTTTTACTTGTTATTGTTAAAAAAAACCCTGTGTTTCTGTGTGTGTGTGTGTGTTCTTCTAAAAATAGGGTTTTAACCAACAAAGTGAGGTCATTTTTACAAAGTGAGGACATTTTGGCCGGTCCTCACTTTGTTTTCATTCAAATCACTTCCTTAGGTTGTAAACATGCTAAACTCTAATTTTTAACAGAGGTCCTCAATTTGGTACAAAAACCTGTTTTCCAGCCCTGGTGTTTCACACACGTTTTGCTCTGGGGCTCCACCTGCAGACATTTTATGGTACTGCACCCAGTGGTTCTTTATAGATGTCATTCATGAAGTAGATATTTGTCATTTGGTCGATTTATAAAGTGGAACTGCTGGTCCTCACTTTGTCAGCACTTTTACCCGGTCCTCAGTGTGCGGCAAGTACAAGAATGTGTGTGTGTGTGTTTCCTCCTGCAGGTTTTTCTGTTGTTTTTTTTGGGCTCAAAGTGTGAAACAGATGGTGCCATTTTCTCTCTGTCGTTCCTCTGGTGACTCTTAAATCTGAATATCAGCACACAACAGGAAGAAGCTGGAAGGAAGAAACTACCAACACGTTATGACACTTTATTTTACTCATAGACAGGCTTTTCTGACCCGGAAACCAAAGTCTGTGCAGCACTCATTTTTATTTTACACGTGTGGTCACTTTGTGTCACTGAGGTGAATCAAAATGAAGGATTTTTATTCCTGAAGTCACAAAATAACACATTTGAACTTGGTCATGGCGTGCAGCAGTGGATCAACAACTCCTGCTAACTGTGATTTGAAATCGTTGATTTTCTCTATGGAGTTTGGTGCACAAACAGTTTAAGAGTGAAATAAAGCCGCAAACCGTCTTAAAGCTGCAGTATGTAACGGTGCAGAAGGAAGGTTAGTGTGCGGTTACCATGGAGACGACGCTCAGCTTCACTCCTGCGTCTGTCTTTGTGGACGCTTGTCGCCTGGAGGAGGGAGCCCCCTGCAGGCCGTGGCTCCCCCACAGCAGACGGCCTGGCTTCAGCGCTCCGCCAGAGTCAGACGGAGGCATGCTGGGAACTCTGACAGAGCAGGGGCCTGCTGCTGCTGCTGGGCCCCGTGGACGCTCGGCAGATTTAACATTTCTCTGAAGCGTCATCTGTCACCTCAGCTGGGAGCAGCGCCTCCTGCTGGCCCCTGTGGATCGGCGCTGTGCTGTCAACACCTAGGTTTGAGAGTAAGGAGGCGGAGTCACATCAGGGTCAGCGCATCACAACTTATTATCACGTGCACTTGAGGTGAGATTTTAGCCCCTTAAAAAAAGGCTAGTTAATTAGTTAGTTAGGTTGTAGTACTAATTTTAGTTTAGTCTTAGTAGTACTGAGTTTACATCACCTAAAGTACTAAATGTACTCACACACACATTACTGTACAGGCAAGGTATTGTGGGAGTAACACAACTGCGCATGCTCAATGGCGTCCACAACCTGGATATAAACCAGGAAGTCAGAAACTTTTTTTTGGCAAAAAACATAAATAACAACTTGAATTTCCAGGTCATATCATTTTATTCCACTAAGTCTCTCAAAAGTCAGAGAAAAATAATAAATTGTCATACAAATAAATTATTCCCAGGATAAACAAAGGAAGGGCTCTCATCATCTGACTGGTTATATGTATATATAAATATTAGTTTTTTTGTGTGTTTATTATGAGCTGCTTGATCGGCCAAACTTACCTTGAATCATGATGATAAGGTGTATTCGTTTAATTGCTATCTCGCGCGTTATGCGGCGAGATAGCGGTTGTTCCACACGGACCGTTTTAGCAGACGCACATCCAGTATTCAGCTGGAGTGAAACAGTCCGTAAAAGGCAGAAAATGTCCAAAATGTAGGATAATTTCACGCTGAAACAAGAAGCGAACATGGTGCAGTGTAACCACCGTAAACGACAGCTGGCGTACAACAACAACACGTTCTCGATGATTCAGTATCTGATCCGGAAGCATCCGTTTGCTAATGCTAACGCTAATGTAAACATTGACGTTTGTTTACCGGAGCGAAAGGGGCGGGGATTTTATCATACGTCTACCGGAAAGCATGTCGCGTGGCTACTACGTCACAAACGAACAACGTCCCGCTTGTAAACAACAAGCAAAAATGGAGCGGAGCCCGGAGGAGGACGACGACCTGGGCCCGGAGGAGCAGGCGGCGGCTCTTCTGGCTCCGGTTCTGAGCCTCGGTTTTCCTCCGGAGCTCGGGCTACAGGTGTGTGAGTTGTTCCGACTGCAGGTGACCGTCCTGCGGCGGCGGAGGCAGCGGGAGATGCTAGAGAGGGAGCGGCGGCGGCGGCAGTACCTGCGGAGGAGGAGAGCCTTCCTGCTGTCCTCCCTGGCGGCGGCGCTCAGCCTCTTGTCCAGCACCAGCAGACCCATCTGGGTCAGGGACCGCAGCCGCGGGCAGAACCTGTGGGCCACGGCCGAAGCCTTCGACGACGAGGAGTTTAAGGCGCAGTTTCGCGTGTCCCGCTCGACCTTCGACTACCTGCTCGAGCTGATCGGCCGCGCTATTAAACGCCGCAAGACGAACTACCGCGTCCCTATTGAGCCGCGCCGCCGGCTGGCCATCACCCTGTGGTGGCTGGCCCGCTCCGGGGAGTACCGCTCCATCGCCGACATGTTCGGAGTGGGCATCGCCACGGTGTGTAACATCGTGCGCCAGGTCGCAACGACCATCGTGGAGCGGCTCTTCCACCGCTTCGTGTCACTCCCGAGCGGCCAGCGACTGGACGACACCATCCAGGCCTTCAAGGACCGCTGCTACCCGCAGTGTGCCGGGGTCATCGGCGGCGTTCACGTCCCCATCGCTGCTCCGAGGGAAAACCCGGACCACTACATCAACCGCAGCGGCTGGCACTCCGTCATCCTTCAGGCCGTGGTGGACCACAACGCGTGGTGAGGTCACAGGGGCGTAGCTACAGGGTGGAGTGCCTAGGGCCCCCCTGACATGTCATTGGGTCAGATACCAATATTAAAACCTTCCTGCTTGGTAGTTAAAGGGTAATTATGGGGAAATATAGTATGACATGGGTCCTTGAAGTCCTTGAAAAATATTTGAAAATGACATGGGTCCTTGAAATCCTTGAATAAACTTTAAAGGATGAAAGTTTTTGAAAACGACACAGGTCCTTGAAATTCTTGTAAGTTTTTAAAAATCACCCTTAATAGGCATGGGTCCTTGAAATCCTTGAGAGTTTTTGAAAATGACATGGATCCTTGAAATCCTTGTACGTTTCCTTGAAATCCTTGAACATTTTTGAAAATGGCATGGGTCCTTGAAATCCTTGAATAAACTTTTAATTATGAACGTTTTTGAAAACGATACAGGTCCTTGAAATTCTTGTAAGTTTTTCAAAATCTCCCTTAATAGGCATGGGTCCTTGAAGTCCTTGAATGTTTTTGAAAATGACATGGGTCCTAGAAATCCTTGAATAAACTTTTAAGGATGAAAGTTTTTGAAAATGACATGGATCCTTGAAATCGTTGATAGTTTTCTCCTAAAACAACTCGTAGATTAGCAGCAGACTAACTTGTTGCCCACTCTGAACGACAGTGAACATCCTGGTGTCTCGTGTATCTCTGTCCCCTCAGCTTCACCGACGTGTACGCTGGCTGGCCTGGGAGCAGCAGCAGTGCCACGGTGTTGTCCAGCTCTGACCTGTACCTGAAGGCAGAGGACCGGCCTGACGGTTACCTGTTCCCCCGAGAGGTCAGTGCACGTACAGCTTTTCTGTAATACGTTAGTTTTTGACTTATGGTTTTTTGAAGTGATGATTTCTACGGCAGCTTACGTTTAGGATACCTTGAAAATATGTCTTTGACAGCGGTCGATCCTGTCCGACGGCGTGGAGATCCCCGTTCACCTGATCGGCGACGCGTCGTTCCCTCTGAAGCCGTGGCTGATGAAGGGCTACAGCAAAGAGCAGCAGCTTTCCCCCGAGCAGCGCCGCTTCTCCTTCACCCTGTTCTCGGCGCGCTCTGCGGTCGACGCCGCCTTTGCCCGCCTGAGAGGTCGGTGGCGCTGTCTGCTGAAGAAGAGCGATGTCAACATCTCCATGGTGCCCCGAGTGGTCGCGGCGTGCTGCGTCCTGCACAACATCTGTGAGCTCCGGGGGGACGGCTTCCTGCCCGAGTGGAACGTCAACATGGCGCCCTCGGAAAATTACCTGCGGCAGCCTGACATGGAGCCGTACAACGCCGACACGTACTGCACCGCCGAGGTCATCAGAGACACGCTCACTTACAACCTGCTGACTATTCTGCAGTACTGAACACACAGACTTAAACGTCCAGTCCAAGTGGTCAGGTGCCGCGTTCCATTTACGTCGGAGGTCGGAACTGCGGGAGACGGCATCTCTCAGAAGCGAGAGACACTAACTAACTAAAATCATCGACCAGGAGAGAGAACAGGGGTCTCAAGGGTCCTGGAAATCATTAAAGGTTTGTGAATTTGCAGAACAAAAAGGTCAAGACCTTTGAGAGATCACCCTCAATAGACCTGGGTCCTTGGAACCATTACACATTTGTGAATTTAAAAACCCCTAAAACAAGACCCTTAAAAGTTTTTGAAAATCACCTCAAATCCCTCAAAGTTTTTGCGTTTGCAATAAAAACAAGGCCCTTAACAGTTTTGGAAAAAAAATTGCCCTTAATCGTCTCCTTGAAATCCTTGGAAGTTTTTGAAAATCACATGGGTCTTCAAATCCTTGAACATTTTTGAAAATAGCCCTAAATTGACCTGGGTCCTTGAAATCCTTGAACGTTTTTGAAAATAACACTTAAAAGACATTGGTCTGCCAGGCTGCAGTGACTCATATCTGCTAACGTGTCTGTTTTTATCTAACTGTTTATATATAAATAATATATATATTTTTAAAACATTTTAGAGTAATCCTCTTCTTCTACATGTATTCAAGGTTGTTATATCTGTTACTGTTTGTATATACATTTTATATAAAACATTTGATGAAATCATAAAATCCTTTTATTATTATTATTTATATATATATATATATATTTATAGTATTTAACCATGAGAATCTACAAGAGCATTGTTAAATCTTCTTTGTGGTTATATAATAATAATAATAATAATGATAGTAGTGCGTATTAAAAAGTCACATTAGACATGACACAAGACGAAAGAAATATCTAATTGCGACTTCTCGGGCAGATATCGCGATTGCACTTGATTTACGATATCATTTATAGGTTTTCGTTCAATTATTCACTGTTTTTTAGATTTAATACATGCATGAACATATTCATATATAAATATAATCCTATGTTCATAAAGTAATGCACGGATGAGAAAACTATTTAAAACTGTGACTTTCTGACTTTAATCTCAGAATTCTGACTTTAATCTCAGAATTCCCACTTCCTGGCTTTAATCTCAGAATACTGACTTTAATCTCAGATTTATGACTTCCTGAATTTGATCTCAGAATTATGACTTTAATCTCAGAATTCCCACTCCCTGGCTTTAATCTCAGAATTCTCCTGTAGAATGCACCATAAAGAAAAAACAAAACCGAATGGCGGTGCAGAAGTTGGTGGTGACGTGTGCAGAACTGTGTGTGTGTAAACCTGAAATGTTTCCTCGTTGCCTTGTTCATGAAGATAATCCCAATAATCCCTCCTCACATTTGTTTTGAAGCAGTATCTGAACTCAGTTTTGGAGAATGACGTACTCGTTCGTCTGAGAGTCTCCTGATCCAAATGATTGAATTAAACTAAAGTTAAAAAACAAAGAGATCATTCAGGGCCTGGGATCAGTGAGATTCATTTATTTTAATTCACTCAATTGAGTCACAAAAATATTTTAATTTCTAAATTCATTTTATTTAATTTCACGGCAAACACGAGGACGAGGACTGGAAGAAAATATAAAGCGGTTCTGTTGAAGGCGTTTTTCACTCTGTGCCACTAGGTGTCAGTGTTGTAACACATTAAAACAGCACAGGCTGCAAAATTCACATTATTCATTTATTCATCTGATCCCTTAAGTTCTGATTTTTTGTTTTTTTAATACCGCAAAATTAATCTACTATTACCATTAATAATGATAATTAAATTAGATTAGACTTTATTGATCCCACACTCACATCTTGTTGTGTGCGTTATAAAAAAATATATTTTTATATAAATTTTATACACAAATACTACATATAATAAATAGCTATATATATATATAACAATAACAACATTTAAATGTATAATGTATATAACATTATAAAACATACAATACTACTAGTGGTAATATTTATATAACATGCACAATAAATCATGGTACTATTATAATAATAATAATAATAATAATAACGATACAATTCTTTAAAAAAAATAATATCATTTAAAATTTAAAAGATCAAATAAAATGACATTTTTGTGTCACCTTCATGTACCGTCGGAAATCTTTGCTTATGAGAGGTTTGGCAATATTCCGTCTGTATCGATGTTAAAGTCGTCAATCATTTACTGAGACATTTGAATAATTGATCATGTCAGAATTATGTGGTGGTTTACGCTCCCGCCGGCTGAGCATTTAATAAGACCGCGCTCCTTTTATTGTCTTTCTTTTTTTGTTTAAGTAATTGATACCCACGAAACGCTCGAGTTTCCGAGGCGCTCATGAACGCAGCACGCCGATCACATGGCAGGTGTAGTTGCTCCTCAGCTCAGTCTGAGCCGAGCGAGGACGAACCGGGACGAGCGGACAGTTCGGCTCTCACTCACTCTCCCGGTTCTGTCAGTGTGTTCTTTTACACGCGTGGGTGTGAGAGAGAGAGAGAGAGAGAGTGTGTGTGTGTATGTAAGTGTGTGTGGGGGTGTGTATGTCCGTGTTTTTGACCCAAACTGTGGATTATTATCGATAAACAGCGGAGGAGTTGACGCTGCTGAGGTGAGTGAGCTACAACATGACAGCGAGCTAATTGCTAATTACACACACGTTTAACTTTAAGGTTTACACATAAACGCATGTTTTAATATTATTCTTTCTTTCTTTCTTTGATCGATTAATCTGTGGAATATTTTCTAGATTATTCTCGCTTGCTTTTATGGAAGAGGATTAGCGCCAAATGTAAACAAAAAAACTGGGAAAACAGCCTGAATTTTTGGATTAAAGTCACTTCCTGACTTCTCAGAATTATGACATTTTTCTCAGAATTATGTTGTTTTTTTCTGAATTCCGACTTCTTGACTTTAATCTCATAATTTCCAATTTACTAACTTTAATCTCAGCATTTCCGATTTCCTGACTTTAATCTCAGAATTCTTACTTCTTTTTAAAATTATGATTGATTGACATTAATCTCAGAATTCTGACGTTTTTCTCAGAACTCCGACTTCCTGACTTTAATCTCAGAATTCAGATTTCTTGATTTAAATCTCAGAATTCAGATTTCCTAATTTTAATCTCAGAATTTCCGATTTCCTGAATTTAATCTCAGAATTCTGATTTCTTGGCTTTTAATCGTAGAATTCTGATTTCCTAACTCACCTCAGAATTCTGACTTCCTGACTTTAATCTCAGAATGCTGACTTCCTGACTTTAATCTCAGAATTATGACTTCCTGAGTTTAATATCAGAATTCTTACTTTATTTTCTCAGAATTATGACTTCCAAACTTTAATCTCAGAATTCCGATGTTTTTTCTCAGAATTTTGACTTTAATCTCGGATTTATGACGTTTTTCACATGACCATGTGTAAATGTGTCCTTTGTACTTGAAGCCACTTTTCCATGGTGACACTGGTGCTTCTCTGGCTCAGTCATGTGTTGTCAGCCCGCAGCCATGGAATGATGCTCAATCGCACTGACACATGCTGTGTAATTGCAAATCATCAGCTTCTGACGGCGTGCGTGCAGGAGGGAGGGAGGGAGGGAGGGAGGGAGGGGGGGGGGGGGGGTGAGATGCTAATGGCATCATATCAAGGCTGATGTTCAGCTCCCCACTGCGCCAACATCTGCTGCTGCAGGAGCGCCTCCATACCACTTTGTTATGTCTGACAACAACAATATGACATCACAACGGGGGCAAAATATCAATACTTTTTTTTGCTGATTAATCAAACTTTTAGCACTTTATCGTTTAACCCTGAGAGACATCTTCAAAAATGTCACATTCGCACACCCAGAGCTCATAAAAGTTCATATTTCTGAGATTAAAGTCAGGAAGTCAGAATTCTGATATTAAAATCAGGAAATAGGAACTATGAGATTAAAATAAAGAAATCTGAATTCTAAAATCAGCTACTCGGAATTCTGAGATTAAAGACAGGAAGTCAGAATTTTGATTAAAAATATCATAATTCTGAGATTAAAGACAGAATCAAGAAAATAATCGGCAGATTACTAGATTCTAAAATCGTTAGTTGCAGCCCTCGTTGTCTCTGTGTCGCTGATGATGATATTCTCAAATGTCTTGTTTTGTCCACAAATCCAAAATTAATGATTTTGTTCTTTTGTGGATCAAAGGAACCGGAACATATTAACATTGAAGCACCTGAAAAATCTAGAGTTGACGTTTATTTATAACAAAAAGGTTAACAGTTGAACCTAATAAAGTGGTCAGTCAGTAGATTCAAAGAATGCCTGATGAAAGTGCTCATTATAACGTGAGCTCTGTGAATAGTAATGTTCGCAGGCTTCAGATGCACTGAAGGAGCTTCCTGCCTCACAGACTCACAGGCTTTTCTGTTGCAAATCTCATTTATGGAGTTGAAAGGAAGGCATCGCTGCCACTGATGATGATGATGCTGAATTGATTAGTGAAGAGCTTTGGTTGGCACTTGTGTGGCATTAGCACACAGTGAACATGGGGGAAATAACTCCGTATTCACTCAGTATTATTATGACCCCTCCTGTTTATACAGCAATAAAGTCATTACAGGTCAAGTGAGGACAAATAATAGTAGAGATTATACAAAAAGTAAACAAGCATTAAATAAATCCTGGCTTCGGGTTGGTGGGTAGTGGTGTTGTGTATAATACATACGGATATGTGATTAAACCTGTGTATACGTATACAGTACTCGCACATATCAACGGGAAACAAGAACGAGAGGGAAAAACGCAAAAGGATAATGTTTTTATGAATGAAATGTAATATATAACGTGTCTTATAACAAAACAATACAACGTAACTTGATATAAAACAGTATAACATAATCTTACAGCATAGTATAACATCTAATATAACATAATTTATCTAATGTAACATAATCTAATATTACATAAGTTAACATAACTTAACCTAATATAACATAATCTAATACAACGTAACCTAATATAACATAACGTAACCTAGCATAACATAACCTAACCTAGGATAACATAATCTATTATAACATAACTAATTTAACATAATCTAATATAACATAATCTAATGTAACATAACCTAATATAACATAACATAACATAACCTAGCATAACATAACATAACCTAACATAAACTAATATAACCTAACATAACATAACGTAACCTAATATAACATAACCTAGCATAACATAACGTAACCTAATATAACATAACCTAACATAACCTTGCATAACATGAAATAACTTATGTGCTGCAGCAATTAATTGCGTATTAATTGATTGACAATTAATTAAAATGAATCACCATCCGTTTTGTCAATTGATTCACGAGTTTGGAGTGATTTTCTTATGTTCTCTTATAATACGTGTGGTTTGTGGTCAGGAGGAGACATTTGAGGACATGTTTTTCCCCTCATTCCCTGACATTTTATGAACTAAACAATTCATTGATTTATCAAGAAACAACGCACGCACGCACGCACGCACGCACGCACGCACACACACACACACACAGGCTCGGCTTTCCCCTCATCCCTGTGATCAAAGACACTTTTGTAAAAAAGCAGCTGATCACAGCCACTGTTGTGTTTTCCCGGTGGTAAATCCTCTGATCGCTGATGTTGAGGAGCGGTGCAGGGAGTTCACACGAGGAGGAGGAGATGAAAGATGCAAATAACGTCAGGGGATGAGATTTTACAGTAGACGAGAAAAAGGGGGAACGGCCGAGGAACCAGGAGAATAAATTCAGGCTGTTTCATCTGTAAAGGAGGAGAAGATGAGATGGTAGTTAAATAATATCTCATTGTCATGTTTCTGACGGATCTATTTTCTTTTCAAATAAAGCTCTGAATTCAGGACAGAGTAGACGAGAACGTGGAGAGTTTAACGGAATTAGGATTGTAACGTGAGATAACGCAAAGTGCAGAAGTTCACACAACTGTGTAATCCAATTTTTTACAAGTGCAGTGATCGCGCAGCCTGAGCTCCTGGTGTATTACAGCTGTACGTTATGTATTTAAAGGAATACATCGCAATCATCGAGAACTAGCCTGAGAAACGAGAAACTCAAATGTGTAAACTGCACCAAAGTCCATAAAACAGTGATTTTAGCTCACACCGACACAGGAGCTACTGGTCTACCACTGCCTCGTGTGGTCAGTTTATGTCGTTGACGTGAATATGTACAAAGATTTTCGAATGCCGAATTGACAAAATTATACATTTGAACTCAACCGACAGAGGCTACAGTGGATTTACAACTCGTGTTTGCTGTGAGGGTAAAATCGCTGATTTTCTCAATGGACTTTGGTGCAGGAGCGCAACGCTAGCGTTATTGGGAGTGAACCCCGACGTCTAAGGCTAATTCAGTCAGAACTGAGAAGTTGAACAGCCTCTTTGAGTATTGTTGATCACACAGTACGAATTTAACTGAGAGCGCTTGAGATCTACGTCGATTCAGCACTGAATTGTGTGTGTGACTCTAACTGACACACAAACACACACACACTCTTTGTGGCTGTAACTGTAGCCTGTGTAACGCGATCTGTCGCTCGTCTCGTTTGTTAGCAGGTTGTGACTGGCGGCCTCCTCCTGCTCTGCGTAACCTTAGTCTTCCTGTAGTCACGGTGCTAGTTTTTCCGGAAGTTTCTGCACTTCACTGTTGCCGTGTCCTGGTCTACACACACACACACACATGCCCCCCCCCCCACCATTCTACATTCTACATCGGAAGTAGATGAGTAGATTAATAAAATAAAATATGGATTTAATCGTTCGTTATAATACACTTGTTCTATGCATTCCCTGATTTGATCTTTGCGTTCCCCGATTTGTTATTTACGCTCCCTGATTTGTTCTTTACGCTCCCTCACTTATTCTTTGGGCTCCCTGACTTTATCTTTGCACTCCCTCACTTGTTCTTTGCACTCCCTCACTTATTCTTTGCGCTCACTGATTTGTTCTTTGGGCTCCCTCACTTGTTCTTTGTGCTCCCTGATTTGTTCTTTGTGCTCCCTGACTTGAACTTTGCGCTCCCTCACTTGTTCTTTACGCTCCCTGATTTGTTCTTTGTGCTCCCTGACTTGAACTTTGCGCTCCTTCACTTGTTCTTTGCGCTCCCTCACTTGTTCTTTACGCTCCCTGACTTTATCTTTGCGCTCCCTCACTTGTTCTTTGCACTCTCTCACTTGTACTTTGCGCTCACTTACTTGTTCTTTGCGCTCCCTCACTAGTTCTTTGCGCTCCCTCACTTGTTCTTTGCACCCCTCACTAGTTCTTTGCTCTCCCTCACTTGTTCTTTGCGCCCCCTCACTAGTTCTTTGCGCTCCCTCACTATTTCTTTACGCGTCCTGATAAGTTCTTTGAGCTCCCTGACTTGGTCTTTGCGCTCCTTAACTTTATCTTTGCGCACCTCATTTGTTCTTTGCGCTCCCTCACTAGTACTTTGCGCTCCCTCACTTGATTTTTGCGCTCCCTCACTTGTTCTTTGCATTCCCTCACTTTGTTCTTGACCAAACAAGAACTGAATTACATATAATTGTTACTTGCAGCTCTAATATTGCTCTATAATGTATAATAATGCTCAGCTCTATAATGTGGAGGCCATGATTTGAGCTGCCTCGATTCGCTGATGTAGCTGTTCCTCCCATGATGCTTTGCTGTGTCACCTCATCAGCATCAACACATGGCAGAATGAGTCCACACTGTCTAAATGGTTTTTTTTTTGGTCGATCTCGGCCGTCACATGAGGTTGTGTTTGTCTTTAATATGTGTGTGTGTTTATTAAGAGGCGCCGACGTGTTGTTTTTATAACCCTGGCTCGCAGTCACTGTGCTGACACTGGTCTTTGACTCCACTCCTGGTTTTCTCTGCCTGAGGCCACTTCATGACTTGAGAACGAGGCGGAAAGTAAAATCTTCACAGCTGTAACATTTTTTATGACACTTATGGACCGAAACAAATGCATTTAAAGATAAATAAATAGCAGTTGGTAGCATGAAGTACTATAATTGCTAAAATCTCCAAAAAATGGCCGTTCAACCCAAGATGGCGGACTTCCAGTTGGATTTGGATCATGGTCATAATGTCATTTTTTCTTCATCTCGACCGCCTACACACGTGTACCGATTTTCGTACATTTGCGATAATTGTGCTGGCACACTTATTGGCCCCTCCCACATCCAATTTTCGAAGCACTTTAAATGGACCACTTTAAGACATAAATCCTAACCTTGTGCACTCATACCCTAACTAGGACAAGTCTGTTTAAATGCCATTGGTCCAATATCGCCCAGAAATGGCAGTTCAAACCAAGATGAAAAAATAGCCATCGTAGGATCTGGATCCTGCAGCCTGCAAGATGGGGACAGAGAGAGAGGACAGGAAGGACAGAAAGAAACGTTATGTCAACTGGTGAAGAATCCGCACAGTGAAATTTTTTGCCGTGTCAGAAAAGCAGAAGCAGGCGCCCAATGTTTTCCGCCTTTCAAAAAAAAATAAAATTATTATAACATTAACCGATTAATATTCGAGAAAATTTTAATATTATTCAGCAGTCATTTTACTCAAGTCTAAGTCAAGTCGACTGCACACGGTGGTGCGTAAATGTGTGTGAGGGCCATGCAACGTCGGCTTGTCAAAGTGATTTCACTACGCCCGTCACACACACACACACTAACGCACACACACACATGTGCCTGTGTGCTGCCATGTGTGATCTAAGAAACAATATTTTTTTTGTTGAGGTGGAAGAGCTTGAAGTTAAATAAATAATTGAAAGGGGATCATTTTGTTCTGATTGATTAGTTTAGAAAAAATGAAATTGTCAATAATTAGGCTTTAAAATTAAAGAACGAGAAGTCTTCTGTTCGTCCTTCTGTGTTCGTCTGGTCTCTCTGCGGTGTCGTTATTCTTTTGCTGGACGTTTCTCGAATCGTTGCGTCTGTTTTTGTTTTTTCGTTTGTGAATGTGCAACTCGTTGCTCGTATTTCTGCGTGTATTTTGTGTCGTGGTGCGTTTTTGCCACCCGTCGGCCATCTTAGGACCTGGATCCTGCAGCCTGCGAGATGAGGACAGACACAAACCAGGGAGAGAAAGAAATGTCTGTGGTCCTGTCACATTGATGTCAACTGGTGAAGAATCCGGGGTTTTTTGTTGGCTTTGCTGCTACACACACACACACACACGCACACACACACACACACACAGGGCTAACTCTACCTCTTACCTAACCGAATCTCGTCTTTGGTCTCAGTGAGGATGACAGGTCCTGACAAGGTCGGTGTATGTAACACAAAAGATCCTTAGACAAATGTGCACACACACGCACGGTGACACACACACACAGACACACACACACAAACACACACACGGTAGAGCCTCGGGGGCTCAGGTCTGGCCTCTGGCAGTTGACATTAATCCAAACAGGCTGAGCGAAATGAGGAGGAACAACAAACGCACCAGTAGCTGTTTTTGTGTTTTTCCTGCGTTAATATTTAAGCCGTGTGGCTCCACAAACACACACACACAGACACACAAACACACACACACACAGACACACACACACACACACACACACACATCAATAATCAGCGTACACTGCTGATGTGGGAACCCGATCGTTTTTTCCCACCGTCCAAAAAACAATGACGACGCTTAATATTTAACGCGCTTTGACCCCCACCTTCTGACTCTGAGCTACTGATTTAGTTCTGTTTATTCTCCTAAATGTACACAGATTTTTTTCAGTCTCGTATATGAGTATGTTATGTGAACACACACTCTCATTGATTCCACATGCTTAATCTCTGTGGTTGCTGTTGTGTCACAGTCAGGTCATTGAGTCATTATTTACATCTGCACGAGAGAAACCAAACTAAATCATTAAATACTGGCGATCGTTACAGCATGATGTGGTCAAAACATGTCATTGTGTCACGTTTAAAATTCTTCTTCTGCTTCTTCTACAGTTTTTAATCTGTTAATCTGAGCTGTAACTCGGACTGCATGTCAGTCATGATAGGGCCCTCATGCCACCACCACGCAAGTGTTGTGTTCAGTGTAGTATTACGTAGGGTGCAAATGGCCAAAATGGGTGCCAAAAATTAAAAATGGCCAACTTCCTGTTGAGCTGAGGCCATGGTTACGGTCGACTTTTTTATTTGTCTTGGGCGAAAACATCTTCCCGCCAAATTTTGGAAAATTCTGTGACACTCAATGTATGCCAAAGTCATTGGGCACTTCCAGTTTTGTGGCAAATGTTTGACATTTGCAGAGAAGCCACGGCCATGCCGCTTTGAATCCGCAAAACCTTTCGCAAACTTCTCACCTTTGATGTGTCTAGTACAAATGGCCGACTTCCTGTTGAGTTGAAGCCATGGTTACGGGCGACTTTTTTGTTCGTTTTACTAGATAACATCTTACTGCCAAATTTTGGATAATTCAGTGGAACTCAGCATATGCCAAAGTCATTGGGCACTTCCTGTTTTGTGGCGAATGTTTGGAATCTGCAAAACATTTTGTGAATTTTCACCTTTCATGTGTCCAGTACAAATGGCCGACTTCCTGTTGCGTTAAGGCCATGGTTACGGATGACTTTTTTTGTTCGTCTTGGTCTATAACATCTTCCTGCTAAGTTTTGGGAAATTCGGTGGAGCTAAATTTTGCCTCTGTTTTCTGTTTCACTCAAGAGCCCATGAACAACGCACAGGTCCAGGAACTATGCCAGTTTAGCCAGACCTGACCTCCATGCAAAGTTTATAATAATCCTTATTATTATGATAACGATTACCACAGAGGAGCTGCTCTGTAACTGAATCTACAGGAATGTAGTCGTACTGGACGGCAGCCAGTTGTTGGTGTGCGGACGCTGTAACAACGGGGGAAACCTGTAAACTCTCGCTGCAGGCTGTGGCAGTTAAAGGAACAGTTTCTGGGGGGGGGTTTGTTTGCTTTTTTGAGGCGTGGTTGTCTGAAGTAACCGAAAAATAGTCAGTGTTGACTGTGCTGTGAGATGTGAGCGCCCCCTGCACTGCATGTTGTGCATAGCTCTTAAACTGAAATTATATGTTTTTAATGCTAAAATCTAATTATAATTGTTTCACAAAAAACCTGAAAAAGGAGTCTGTTTTATCGTTTTTATGACAGGTTTATTGCATTTATTTTGGTTATAAACTATAAGTTTTCATACTATGTGATCTAATTAAATAAATATAATAATACAACTAAAGATTTCTTAATGCACACAGGCTTTTTAAGATGAGGAACTGAAGTTTTTAAACTGCTGTTTAAAAAACAAACTTCTATGTTTTTCCACACCAAAGTCCATAGAGAAAATCAACGTTTTTAGCCCGAGAGGGAAAACAGGAGCTGCTGGTCCACTACTGCCCCGTGTGGTCAGTTTGTGCCACTGTGGTAAACCTGAACAAAAGTTTCCAAACACTAAGTCACAAAACAACACATTTGAACGTAGAGACGGAGGCAGCAGTGGATCAAAACCCCGATGTGCTGTGATGTGAAAATCGCTGATTTTCTCAATTGGGTTTGGTGCGGGAGAGTGAGTCTAAAAAGCCTGTGTAAACAGCAAGATTGAGCAATTAAGAAATATTCAGAAGGCATAAATATTATTAAGATAGCCTTTTATTAGGTTATATAATAAAATTTTATTAATTAGATCCAGTTTTTGACAGGTATAGGTGCATTAAAAACGTCCATATACGTTGTGTTCACACAGGTGCAAGAGATGTGTTGATATGATATGACTGTTTGCTCACAGGCAGCAGAGCAGATGTTTGTTTTATACCAACCGACGCACTTCATAACCGATTAGAACCTTCGCTACGCCTGAAATTATGAAAAAATACAGCAAAAAGCATGCAGTTCATAGCAGTTATGGTGATGAAAGCTTTTTCAGGGGAAAAGTGTCGATTGCTGAAGTCAAATGTGCCTTGGACTGCAGAGCTGTGGATTTAAAGCTCTACAGTGAGTGGATTATCCCACTTAAATAGGTGTTTGTGTAGGGTGTGTGTGTGTGTGTGTAGGAAGGTGCTGATCCGCAGTGCTGTCAGCACTGCTGCTTTGTAAAAACGTGGGGGGGTGTGGCTGACCTGTCATCACATGACGACAGGCCCAAATAGCAGGTTTGACACTGAGGTGGCAGCGGAAACCATTTTTTTTGTTTTTAAATCCCTGTAATCTGGGGAAAAATTGCGACGCTCGACTTTTTCTGTTAAAGTAAAACATCTCCGTGAGGTCATTTTCCACCAAAGTCCATAGAGAAAATCAACGTTTTAAGCTTCCGCGGACACAGGAACTGCTGGTCTACTGCTGCCTTGTGTGGTACGTTTGTGTCACTGAGGTAAATATATGAATAAGGTTTTTTAAACACGGAAGTCACAACATTTGACTTAGGTGACATTCTCAGTTTAAAATCCAATTTCCAATTTTTCAATCACCCCATTTTTCACTTTAGGTGTAGTTGAATAAAGGAACAATTAGTGCCTGCTCTGCAATGCACACCACTGAGAACTCCCGCGTAACTCCTCCAACAATTCTGAGAAAAACCCCACACGTCCGATATCAAAACGTGCAGTTTGATAGGGAGTCGTGTGCTCTGACTTTTCAAAGAGTTTCGAGTAACCATGGTGACATAAAACGCAAAAAAATGCGAACAAATTTCCACCTACAATGGGAAACGGTCAAAAATGACCATGATTTGGAGCCTCACCGTGTCGTCATACGTTAACGTAGAGACGTGGTTGGAACTTTAATCGGGTCACAAGACTTGCAACTTTTCTCACCTAAATCATAGTTTTCATACATATTACGGGATGGGAATTACACAAATTTTTAGAGTCGATTGTCGAGGTCCACGTGTCAAATTTTTTGTCCACTTTTTTTTTTTTGCAGCAACAGCAGTAATGCGGGGGAGAATATTATTCTACACTGTACTACTTCATTTTAGGCTCAAAAACATGGCTGTAATGTCCGTTATTGACCATCAGAACAGCGATAATAAGTGAGATGCCGTCTTCATTTGTGTAGCGCTTGTGTTATGTTGCTCACCCCCGTCCTAAACTTAAGCGCAACCTCGTTCGCACTGCACGCACGTGTGCACACACGCTTGGAGGCGCACAGCCTCTCGAGAGAACGAGCCGGTGACGCGCGCACAATCATCTGAGAGAGCTTAGAGAGCCTGGACAACAGGATCAACTTTTCGTGCACATCTTCTTTTAAATTTACGTGTTTGTGACACTTCGACTTTTAAAAAAAAAATTTTGTCGAGGTGCGCACGTCTCGATTGTCGGTCGATTTGTCGACAAAAAAGTCCCATCCCTAGTTTTTATTTAAATCACCTTCCGGTCAAACCTCCCATTGACTCCCATCTTAAAACTTAGCTTTGGAGTTTTTTAAAAATGAAGACGAGGGTTATTTTAAAACTGTAATTTCTCTGTCAATCTACACCCGTTTTTCACAAATTTAAATATGGGAGTTCCTGAGAGCGTCCTGACGCTCACAAACCAAACATTTAATCTCTATTATCAACAGTTCTTGAAATACGACAACTTTAAAACACGTTGCTCTCTCAGTTTTTCACCGGTTTTGGACAGTTAGAAACAGGTGTCTACGTTGTCTAAATACTTCAAGTTTTAAAGGTTCAATCCACTCAAAATGGGTGGCAAGAAGTAGACACCATCAAAATTTGGCTGCAGAATTTTCTAGTTATGATTATAGTTGTTATTTCTGTCTCTCTCTCTTCACTCGGGATCAGTCAACACAACAGTGAGGTGGGCGGGTGTCACTGCTGCAGGAAACAGGTCACACATTGTCACGTTTGACAAACTTGTTTTTCTGGTGTGTCAGCCGTGTTTCTGCAACAACCAGAGACCTGGAGGAGGGAAAATCAATGCCATTTAACCATTAACCCTTCACTCCATAACGGGGGGAGTATTGACGAATCAGTGTGGCCATCACGCAACTCCACATCTGTTTTTAAATCTGATAACAACGGTGTGTAACGCTCATGTGCTTTTTACACATCACGTCACGTCTGAGGACGCTGTGATTCACTGACGTGAGTGTGTGTGTGTGAGACTTTGTTTTCCTCTAAACAATCATTAACACGGTTTAAGGAGGAAAAAACTGTTTCATCATGAGACGTTTCTGTTCAAAAGGAATAATCCTGGAAGACGCACACACAAACACAGACACACCCTCACAATTCATTCTTCCCTCCTCTCTCTTTCTCTTACCTTCAAACACAAACACACACAGGTTTGTCCTGCTGATCTTCTCACCCGTAATCAATTAATCCCTTACCTTAATCTAACCACAACTCAAATCTAAGCCTTAAACTTAACCAGTTCCGAATGAGAAAGTGAGGTCCTGCCTCATTAGGACCATGTTTTGGTCTCCATGAGGACTTGATATACCAGAAAATGTCAAGAACACACACACACACACTGCTCTGCTGCCACATACAGGCCAAAGACTCTAAACAGAATCTCTAGAAATTCAACAGGTAATCTGAAAATACATGATACTTAACTGTGAAATAAGTACGTAATTAAGCCCACGACGTCTTTAAAAAACATGTTTAATACTTTATCTTGCATTCATACTGAAGTTTGTGTCACGCTTAAATAAATCGAACCGTCTCCCCACACCAAACCCCATTGAGAAAATCAGCCATTTTTACATCACAGCACAGAGGAGTCGTTCATCCACTGCGGCCTCCGTCACTGCGTTCAAACGTGTCGTCTTGTGACTTCGGGGTTTAAAAATCCCTCGTTCGGATTTACCTCAGTGACACAAACCTGCCCCCCCCCCCGTGAAATAAAAACTCTTTTCTCTGGACTTTGCTGCAGGACAAGGACACTTGCACAAATCTATAGAAGAGACCGCGATTGTTATGTCGCTATGTTGTAACAAAGACACGTAAAACGTAAAACCTGCTGTTTGCTTAATGATCGTCCTACACACACACACACACACAGTCATTGTTCTGTGAAGGTCTACACTACTGCTGAACACAGTCTCTCTGTCGTTTGTCTGAATGGTTCCTGTCACTCTTTGTCTCACCAAGACTAATATAGAGTCATTTATAATCACACACACACACACATCATGGGAGCGCCCCTAGTGGTTTACACAAACTAGTGACTCGTAAAGCAGTTGTTTTCCGTGTAACTGAATCATTACAATCTGAATCACAGAAGGGTGAAACGGTCAAGGTCAGGTCACACTAGGTAACATAAATGTAGATTAAAGTTGAGTTTGTCAAAACTTGTCGCTTTCTCGTTCTTCAGCACGTCGCAAAAACCCCCGAGACCCGATGCTTCACGCCGTCACCATGGAAACGGAGGCCAGTCACATGCTGGAGGCGGCGCTGGAGCAGATGGACGACATCATCGCAGGTAACGAGAGACGTCGCCACATATCGATGTGAATGTAAGAGTGAATGGTTGTTTGTCTTTATTGGAACGGGAATTTCAAGCAAAATCCCAGGGAACTATTCCACCATTTTTCATATATTGTGTATCTATGTCAGCAGGGATTGGCATTTATCTTACCTTACCTACCTACTTACCTACTTAACCATTTATCTTACCTTACCTTACCTACCTACCTACTTTCCTACTTAACCATTTATCTTACCTTACCAACCTACCTACTTAACTAGCCATCTACCTACACTACCTTCCTACCCACTTATTCCACTTATATGATATAGACTACATTTACTCCTGGTTCTTCCTGCACCAACGTGTCTGTCACTGTAGTTTCACACCAGTGGCAGCTCATCAATAGAGGGCGCTAGGGCGCCGCCCCACCTGTCACACATAGGGCAGGAAGATGGGGAATCACACGAAACGTCTATTGATGAAAAACATGAAAATGGAAATAAACGAGCAGTACATTACGCAGTCGGTGAGCGCTGCTGTGTGTTCTCTGTGAACTCCTCTGCTCTGTGTCGTCTCACATAAACCCTGTGACCTCCTCTGTTCCGGCTCTCAGCGACCACAAATAGAAATGCATTAAGAATCCCATTTACGATAACATCAGCCAATCACTGACATGAAAATTAGAGGCACTTATCAACGGTATTTAGATCCGTCTGTTCGTCTGTCCATCGCTCGTTCTGCTGCGTTCCACGATCAAAATATTTGGGCTCCGGTGGGAGCAGCAGTGGAGGCTCTTTAATGACTTTAATGCTGGTTTCCATGGTCTGCCCTTTGACCTCTGCCCTCATTCATTATGGTTTCCATTCACAGCTTTGTTTATCGCTCAGATGTCAGCTTGTTAGTTTTGGTGTAAGGCTTCTTGTTGTCTGTAAAATGTCAAACAGTGTTTTAGCAAACTTTGAAATGATGACGTTTCTTTGTTGTTTGGAGCAGAGAAACCAGAAAATATTTACATTTAAGAAGCTAAAAAAAACTGAGAGAATCTTCTCTTAAGTCTTAAATAAAAACAATTGTTTTTCAGAGAGTGAACAGGGATATAATTTAATTAACTAAATATAAAAATGCATTGTGCTAGGACAACATTTTTATTATGGAACAGTCTAATCGATGACATAAAGCAGAGTAAAAACAAATATATTCATCATTCTACTCCCGCGACCCTCTGGTGGAGGATAAAGCGGTAGATAATGGATGGATGGACAGCATTCTACTGTAAAAGACTTAAAATGAGAGACCGAGGCCATGAACTCCTCAGGAAGATGGTCGCTGACGTTTGAAATCAAGTGAGAAGTAGAATTTTTCTGTAGCCAGCAGAGTCCAGAGTGGATATTCAATATATTCACATTTCCCAATTTGCTTCACCAGGGAAATACGATCTATGTTTGACAAAGAAGCGAGTGAGAGGATAAATGGGGGGGAAAAGCTCTTTGGATGTAGTGTGTGTCAGAGTGTATCCAGATGTGTGTGTCGTACAGTTGCCAGGTGACACATGGACAATATGGACGTACCAGTCCCACTAAACTCAGTCGCTCTTAGGCTTCGTTTGCAGCTGCGTCGCAGTCACATTTTCAGATTTGAATGACTGGTGTAAATGATCACTGTGCTCCTCCAGGGTCTAAAGCAGCAGCGGGGGAGTTCTCCAACAGCGTGTACGACCTGGGTTCTCCCGTGAGCGTCGGCCCGCTGCACGTCGTCCACTTAGCCGAGGAGCTCAAACTGGCTCTGGAGCTCCAGCCCAACCAGGAGGAGCGCCACGGCCTCAGAGCTCAGTTACACCAGGAGACGGCTCAGGCTCTGATCGACTGGCTGCAGAATGGAAACGTGAGTGTCAGAGTCACTTTTAATGTTCCCATGTTCTGTTCTCTCTGCTGGGCAGAAGCTCGTGACAGTTCTTGGTTCTCGTCTGTCAGTATCTCCATTTCCATATCACGAAAATTGGCTCATCAGTTTGAGTGTTTTTTAAATAATTAACCTTTGTTTTATATATTGTGATAATATTTTTGTTTCTTGTCTTAAATAATGTGATAATATTGTAATATCTTGACTTTAATATGGTGATATTATCATCATATCTTGACTTAAATATTGTGATAATACTATCGTATCTTAACTTTAATATCGTGATAATACAGTCATATCTTGACTTTAATATTGTGATAATACAGTTATATTGTGACTTAAATATTGTTGTATTGTGTCTTAAATATTCTGATATCGTATGGTGACTTAAATATTGCTATAATATTGTATTGTGATAATATCTTTGTATCCTTACTTAAATATTGTGATAATGTGGTCATATCATGACTTTAATATGGTGATAATATTGTCGTATCTTAACTTAAATATTGCGATAATATTGTATCTAGATAATACAGTCATATCTTGACTAAAATATCACAGTAATATCGTATCGTGTCTTAAATATTCCGATATTGTATTGTGACTTAAATATTGCTATAATATCGTATTGTGATAATATCTTTGTATCCTGTCTTAAATATTGTGATAATATCGTCATATTGTGACTTTAATATGGTGATAATATCGTCATATCGTGACTTAAATATTGCGGTATTGTGATAATATCATCATATCGTGACTTAAATATTGTGATAATATCGTCATATTGTGACTTAAATATTGTGATAATATCGTCATATCGTGTCTTAAATATTGTGATAATATCGTCATATCGTGTCTTAAATATTGTGATAATATCGTCATATCGTGACTTAAATATTGTGATAATATCGTCATATCGTGACATAAATATTGTGATAATATCGTCATATCGTGTCTTAAATATTGTGATAATATCGTCATATCGTGTCTGGACACAGAGTTATGAAACCACACCGAAGTCCATAGAGAAAATCAGCGTTTTTATCTCATTGGGACACAGGAGCTGCTGGTCCACTGCTGCCTCGTGTGGTCAGTGTAGGCCACAAGGTAAATGTAAACGAATGATTTCAAATGCCAAAAGCACTAAATAACATATTTGGACTTCCTGATTGAGGCAGCAGTGGATGAACAACTCCTGTGTGCTGTGATGTTAAATTGTTTGTGAATTATGTATTTTCTCTGAGGACTTTGGTGAAGGAGAGTGGCAAACCTAATTTTGGAGCTATCACACACCTCAGACATGTTTATTATTATTTGGCAAAGCAGCTGTGTGTGTAACTTCTAATGGAGGCAGCAGTGTATAGAAGCCATTAACGCGTTTCCCCTGGGACACAGTTACAACGCGGCGATTATCAACTTCCTGCGCCGAGCTGAGTTTCCTCCCTCGTTTTTTTTTTTACGCCATCTCTCGCTGCTTCACTACATCCTTCATCTTCACGTTACTCCACTGTGTGACTGTGTGACTGGAGTTAGTCACAGCTGCAGTCTTAAACTCTGAGGTCTGCTCAGGTAAAGTCAAATTAACTCACACTTTGGTGTCTCTGCTGAATTCACTGTCTCTGCTGCTGCTGCTGCTGCTTTGTTCAGTTGCACGAGAGATTTTTGTCCTGCAGAGGCCGCTGTTTTCTCTCCACACACACGCACACACACAGACACACCAGTGTGGAGTTTTACGGCTCAGGCAGCTGAGACAGTTGAGGTTGAAAAGGGGAGGGAAGAAAAAAGAAAACTCTGGCTTGAGTTCAGTTGCTTTGTTTCAACAGCAGATGTCTCACATGTTGCACACACTGACTCCCTCCCTCCCTGTGCCTTTTCTTCTGTGTCTTTCTTTTAGAAGTGGCTCAAACCAGTTGAAAACATGACGTCTTGTTTGATTTAAACCTGTGTGTGTGCTTAAACAGATGAGTCCTTGGTTTCTTTTATCCATGTGTTGATGTTTTTGAGTTTCCTGCTGCAGTAAATAAGGTTTACTCGCTTTGGTATGGTTTTCCATTACTATAGCTTCTCCTCTCAGCTGAATCATTAGAATCAGTGGATTATAAAAAGATCTGTTCACAGAATCGTTGAGTACTTCCTGCGATAAGCAGCGCACAGACTCTCTGACCAATCAGTGGGATTTGGAACTATAAGTAGATTTTGGAATTATAATAGATTTTGGAACTATAAGTAGATTTGGGGATTATAAATGGATTTTGGAATTGCAAGTACATTTTGGAATTATAAGTAGATTTTGTAATAAAGTAGATGTTGGAATTATAAATAGAATTTGGGATTATAAATAGACTTTGGAATTATACATAGATTTTGGGATTATAAATAGATTTTGGAACTATATGTAGAATTTTGGAACTATATGTAGAATTTGGGATTATAAATAGATTCTGGAATTGTAAGTAGATTTTGGGATTACAAGAAGATTTGGAACTATAGATTTTGGAATTATAATAGATTTTGAGATTATAAATTGATTTTGGTATTATAATAGATTTTGGGATTGTAAATAGAAATTGGGATTATAAGTAGATTTTGAGATTATAAATAGATTTTGGAATTATAAGTATAATTTGGGATTATAAATAGATTTTGGAATTAACTAGACTTTGGAATTATAATAGATTTTGAGATTATAAATAGATTTTGGTATTATAATAGATTTTGGGATTGTAATAGATTTTGGGATTGTGAGTAGATTTTGGAATTATAAGTATAATTTGGGATTATAAATAGATTTTAGAATTAACTAGATTTTGGAACTATAAGTAGGATTTACCAAAGTCTACACCAAAAAACCTGAACTGTTCCTTTAAACTTCAACGTCATATAGCTTAGAAAGGAACTTTTTTTCTTCTGTGTGTGTGTGTGTGTGTCTGGCAGAAGACCAAGACGGTGAGTTTGTGAGGTCGTCTCCTCATCCTGGGTTCACCGGCGCCCCCTTCCTGCTCCTCCCTTTGCAGTGTTAAAGACACTTGTGCTCAACAATTAGTCTGCCCCCTGCAGGCTGCTCTAACTCCCCCCAAGTCCCCATGACATGTGTGTGTAAACAAATTTAGAGGTCCTCACAACATGAGCAGTACACACACACACACTTATGTAAACACACTCATGTAAACAGGAAGCATCACAAGTACATTATTGTCTCCAGGACAGGAAGTTAAGACGCTCTGTGACTGCAGCTCGTGTTTAGCTCATTAAAGGGACAGTTCACAGGTTTAGCCTCATAACTAAGGAGCTCACTTCATTATGGAGAAGTGTGTGTGTGTGTGTGTGTGTGTGTGTGTGTGTGTGTGTGTGTGTGTGTGTGTGTGTGTGTGTGTGTGTGTGTGTGTGTGTGTGTGTGTGTGTGTGTGTGTGTGTGTGTGTGTGTGTGTGTGTGTGTGTGTGTGTGTGTGTGTGTGTGTGTGTGTGTGTGAGAGATCATGAATGGAAGTGAGTGAGAGTGAGAGAGTGTGAGTGAGTGAGAGTTTGAGTTAGTGTGAGAGTGTACGTTGTTTGTGTTGAGTGAGAGTGTGTGTGAGTCTGAGTGTGAGGTTGAGTGAGAGTGTGAGAGTTTGAGTGAGTGTGTGAGAGTGTACGTGTGAGTGAGAGTGCGATTGAGTGAGTGTGAGTGAGTTAGTGTGAGAGTGTAAGTGTGTGAGTGAGAGTGTAAGTTAGTGAGAGAGAGTGTGCTGAGTGAGTGAGTGTGAGGTTGAATGAGGGTGTAAGTGAGTGAGTGTCTGAGTAAGAGTGTAAGTGAGTGAGTGAGTGTATGAGAGTGAGTGTCTGAGTGAGAATCTGAGTCAGTGTGTGTGTACGACATTCATATAAACGGTGGACGTTGTCACGGTGAAAACAGTTTTGTAAAGTAAACAGAAAATGGAAAAAGCTGAACTTCATCAGTCATGTGATCAAACTGACAGATGGACGAGAGACAGAGAAACACAGAGAGAGAGAGAGTCTCTCACTTCTTCAGTCAGAGTGTAACTTCATTCAAAGGGAGGTGTGTGTGTGTGTGTGTGTGTGTGTGTGTGTGTGGGGGGGGGTGTGTGTGTGTGTGGGTGTGTGTGTGTGTGTGTGTGTGTGTGTCAGACACAGAAACAGATGACCCCCCCCCCTTCCTCTCTGGGCTCGGCCATTTGGCTGTCAGACAGACTTGAGAGGAGACGAGTGGGAGAGAGAGAAGGGAAAAGGAGGAGAAGCGACGCAGAAATAAACAGAGAAAGAAAAGAAGGAGAGAGAGGGAGAGAAGGGTGAGGGGACATAAAGATGAGAGAAAGTGAGGAGTGGAAGCAAAGAAGGAGAGAGTGAAGTATTGTAGGAGGAGGAGGAGAGAGAGTGGGAGGTGGGAGTGGTCCTCCATTCTGAAGGCAGGGATCGTAAAACACCCTCCTACAAACACACGCACACACACACTGAGATGAAGTAGGGGCTGAATGAGGCAGAGATGGGTTGGGATTATGGAGACTCCCATCGACTTCTACAAACACTTCTCCTGGCTCAGAAAGGTGAGACTGGTGTTTCTTTGTGCTCACGTCTGCTTTCATCTTAATCTTAATCTTGGTGCCTTCTTGAACTTCAGTGATTCTGCTCGACAGGACTCGGACTCCTGTCTCTGTTACTGTAGAGGTGTGTGTGTGTGTGTGTGTGTGTGTGTGTGTGTGTGTGTGTGTGTGTGTGTGTGTGTGTGTGTGTGTGTGTGTGTGTGTGTGTGTGTGTGTGTGTGTGTGTGTGTGTGTGTGTGTGTTATCAGATTAAAAAGCAGTATGCCTCAGCTGACTGCTGTTGACTGAACTCTGTGTGTGTGATAGCGCAGGATTAAATCAGACACGAGGTTTTATGGGAAGTGTGTGTGTGTGTGTGCACAGTTATAGCTCGACTCTGCCGTTCAATTGTTCTCCCGCTCTCCTTGTCCCAGTACACACACACACACACACACACACGTACAGGCTGTTGATTCATTCAGTAAAGTGTGTGTGCACCTCCAATTCACTAGGGGGCTTAACACATAACACCCCCTTAAGCTTGTATTAAAGTATTTAAAACAAAGGTAAGAGTTGGGATCGAGCCACTCAGACTCCTGTCTCTGTGGTAGAGCGAGTTGTCTTTTAACTGGAAGGTTGTGGGTTCAATTCCTGGCTCTATATGTGAGCAAGACACTTAACCCTATGTTGGAGTGAGTGAGTGTGTGTGTGAGTGAGTAAGTGAGTGAGGGTGAGAGTGTGAGTGAGTGTGTGTGTGTGTGTGTGGTGTGTGTGAGAGAGGGTGTGCGTGAGTGAGGGTGAGAGTGTAAGTGAGTGTGTGTGTGTGTGTGTGTGGTGTGTGTGAGAGAGGGTGAGCGTGTGAGTGAGTGAGTGAGGGTGAGAGTGTGAGTGAGTGAGGGTGAGAGTGTAGGTGATTGAGTGTGTGTAAGTGAGTGAGTGAGTGAGGGTGAGAGCTTAAGTGAGTGAGCGTGTAAGTGAGTAAGGGTGTGTGAGGGTGAGAGTGAGTGAGGGTGAGAGTGTAAGTGAGTGATTGAGGGCGAGAGTGTGTAAGTGTGTGTGTGTGTGTGTGTGAGTGAGGGTGAGAGTGTAAGTGAGAGTGAGTGAGTGAGTGAGGGTGAGAGTGTAAGTGTGTGAGTGAGGGTGAGTGAGTGGGTGAGGGAGGGAGGGAGGGTGAGTGTGCAAGTGAGTGAGTTTGTGTATTTGTGAGTGAGTTAGTGAGTGAGTGATAGTATGAGTGAGTAGTGTGTGAATATTGTCTGAGTGAGTTGTGTATCAGTGAGTGAGTTGTGTGTGTGTGTGTGTGAGTGAGCTTTCAACTGAAAGCTTGTGGGTCAATTTGTTAGTAAGGAGTAACAGAGAGAGTTAGAGGACATGCAGTGAAGTTGTTAAAAACATAAGTAACAAAGTAATGTATGGCTGTGTTTGTCTGTGAATCATTAAAAGTAGGTGGCGTCCTTCATGTTGTCATGCATTCTTTGACAGTGGGATCATGATGTACACAGCACTGCTCGTCATTTAAACCTCTCACCAGTTCCACTGACCCAAGCAAAACTAACAGAAGCACTCAGCCAAACCAAGAAACTCCACTCACTCACTCTCCCAAACCAAAGTCCATGGAGAAAATCGTTGTTTTTAAGCCTGTGTGGGGTGGACACGGGAGCTACTGGTCCTCTGCTGCCTCGTGTGGTCACTTTGTGACACATTTCATCAGTCCAGCAGGTGATGACAGACACTCTTGACCTGTTCTTTTGTCAGCAGCTTCCCACTGCAGTGACTCTACTGTAACTAACTCTTCTCATGCTGCTGTCTTTGTGACCGTGGTCAGTGCCAAATATGGAGTCAGTGACTCTCAGCGCTGTTTCCTCTCATGTCTGTGGTCGTTTACACTGTTGATGGGTTTTAAGGACGCGTCCATATGGTCACTGTCAGGCCTCAGTGTATGTGTGTATGTACAGTTATATATGTATACAGTTCAGCTTTGATTCTTGTGTCGGATGTCGCACTCATGACCAATCAGTGGGATTAGGAATTATAAGTAGATTTTGGAATTATAGCTAGAATTTTGAATTATAAGTAGATTTTGGAATTATAAGTAGATTTTGGAACTAAAAGTAGATTTTAGAATTATAGCTAGAATTTTGAATTATAAGTAGATTTTGGAATTAGAAGGAGATTTTGGAAATATAAATAGATTTTGGAATTAGAAGTAGATTTTGGAAATATAAATAGATTTTGGAATTAGAAGTAGATTTTGGAATTATACGTTGATTTGGAATTAGAAGTACATTTTGAAAATATAAGAATATTTTGGAATTTTAACTAGATTTTGGAACTTTTCATAGAATTTGGTAATTATAAGTAGATTTTTTTTCAACTATAAATAGATTTTGTAACTTTTTGGAAATTTTGGAATTATAAGTATAGTTGGACAGGATTGTCAGGGATTACAGGCTGCTTTTTTTCCATTACTATGTAGAAATGTATATACAGATGCTATAAGAAATGTTGGTTGCTTTAAAGGGGCCAATGAGCATCTAGTCTGGTAAGGAGGGGGCGGGTCCAGCTAAGGTCTAAGATTATGCATGATGATATTTCACAGAATTTTCAAAATAAAAGTGCTTGTTTGGATATGGAGTCATGTACACTTCGCAATGATGAGGCAAATAATTAAATTCTACCAAAACGACAACTGTGACTGAAATAACAAAGCTATATTTAGCATTATAATCCGTCAAACATGATATTAAGTGTGAAACCTCTGCGTTAATGTGTCTTATTCTGCCAAAGCAAAACATGACAAAGTGCTCGTGAATCACACACGCAGTCACAGCAGCAGTGATGACATTACAGGCTGTCGTGGTGTATTTATGATGATCCTGTTGTTGTGTAGATTCAGAGCTGAGATGCTGACAGAGCTACTGCTGCTGCTGCTTCACCAGCACGACACTCCCACTTAATCAAAACCATCTGACTCATCTGACTCCCATTTACACAGAAATAGAAATTAACACTGACGATGAATTGTCCACGCGCTCCTGAAGCATGAGCCCAGGGATTTTTTTTCCACAGCGTCGCAACATTCTCCCGTCAGGACAAAGCTCGACTTCAATTTAGCCAACACAAACAGAAGAATCACGACATTTTTCTTTTAAAATAACTTCTTAAAACTTGTCTTACCCTCATCCTGAGCTTTGCCACACAGCTCTGTCATGACTCGGCTCGACTCTGATTTTTGTCATCAGCGATCTTACCTGGTGTTTATTTTAGTACCTGCTCTGACGAGGTTTCAAGCCAGCTAAGCCAGCTATATACGTTAATACACACATATATATCTATATATATATAGATATATATAGATATATACGCGTTTCCATGACAACTGACCACAAAAAGGTAAAAAAAAAAATTGAAATTATGTTTATTTGCCACGGCACCAGAGTCCAGGCAATGTTTACCAGTTAGCTCCGTTAACTCCATTAGCTGCGTTAGCTCCTTTAGCGCCGTTAGCGCCGCTACAGTCGAACTGTAGCAGTCTGTTTATTAAAGGAAAAGAGCAGCGCTACAAATAACCAGCGTACCTGTGTACTGCGTATGTAGCTTTACTTTAAAGACTCATTTTAACAACAGGGAGTCACGTAAACATGACATCACTTGCGTCTTTTTCTGCTCAGTCGTCATGGAAACGCTCCATGCGTTAACGTGCATTAACGTTGCCGCTGTTAATGTGCCCAGCACCAATATATATGTATATATGCATTTCAACAGTAAACACTGCACGAGATCAGAATGTTGTTTCTAGTTCATTCAGAATCCGCCGTTTTTCGCGTACGATGCAAAAACTCCTGTCGCAGCTTCTGTCCGTATTAAAACAGCGTAAAAAAAATGTTTACGCTCAGCTCTATGTGAGCGCTCCTCACTTCATTCTCCTCATTAAAGCTGTTTCTTCTGTTTGTGTCCAGGTGAACCTCAGTTCTCCCGTCAACAATGAAACCTACCAGGATCGACTGCTTCGCCTAGAGGGAGACAAGGAGTCGCTGGTGCTACAGGTGTGTGTGTGTGTGTGTGTGTGTGTGTGTGTGTGTGTGTGTGTGTGTGTGTGTGTGTGTGTGTGTGTGTGTGTGTGTGTGTGTGTGTGTGTGTGTGTGTGTGTGTGTGTGTGTGTGTGTGTGTGTGTGTGTGTGTGTGTGTGTGTGTGTGTGTGTGTGTGTGTGTGTGTGTGTGTGTGTGTGTGTGTGTGTGTGTGTGTGTGTGTGTGTGTGTGTGTGTGTGTGTGTACACATGACATTTTGGCTGCTCCTCACAACTTCTAAGGGCTTTTTGAAGGTCAACACTTGGTCTCAGGTTTGGGTTTATGTTGGGGTTAGGTTGAGGGGAATCGCTGCTGATCTCTTGAATGGATTTGATTCCGATTCACAAGGGCCAGATTTGATTCACATTTAGATTCCATGTCACTTTCAACACAGATATTCTATCTATTAATATTCGTGCTGGGTAGGTGTGACGTCATGTTTACGTGACTCCCGATTGGTAAAATGAGTCTCTAAAGTAACGCTAAACTTTAAAAACAGAGGCACACATAAATATAAACAGACCGCTCCAGTTTGACTGTAGACGCGCTAACGGTGCTAAAGGAGCTAAAGGAGCTAACGGAGCTAACTGGTAAACGGTGCCTTAACTCTGGTGCCGTGGCCCGTAAATATGACGTCACGCACAGTCTTTTTCCGGTCAGTCGTCATGGAAACGCATAATGCGTAAACTTGCTTTAACGTTGACACCGTTAACCGCTGTTAACGCGCTAATGTGCCCAGTACTCATTTACATATTGAGATATTTACTAGTGCTGTCAAACGTTAACGCGTCAACAACGTTCAACGGTGTCAACGTTAACGCATGACACACTTCCATGACGACTGACCTGAAAAAGACGCGTGACGTCATGTTTACGTGACACCCCCTGCTCTCTTCGTTTAATAAACAGACCGCTCCAGTTCCACTGTAGGCGCGCTAACCGGCGCTAAAAGGAGCTAATGCAGCTAACGGAGCTAACTGGTAAACGGTGCCTGGACTCCGGTGTCACGGCACGTAAAGATGACGTCATTCGCGTCTTTTTCTGGTCAGTCGTCATGGAAACGTGTCGTGTGTTAACACGCTTTTGCACAACACTAATATATTTCAGATTTCCATAACACATTTTCCTTAGTAATGAAAGTCTAGTATTTGCCAGACGTTGTTGTTGCTGCTGTTGCTGTTGCTGTTCTTGTTCTTGTTGTTGTCGGGCCTTACGCTAACTTGTCCAACCCATCAGGTTCCTTCAAGTCTGGACTGTCTCCGGTTGAGTAAACGCGTTCCCGATTGCATTTTAAAAACAACCACAATAATACACTTAGAGGGCGTTAATGAAATCTCTTGATTGGGAACATTTATTGGACGTAAAATGAAGCGGCAACACTTTTTCCACGACCTGGTGACGACATAAACGTAGACCAACGTCCTAGTCCTGCTAAAAACATCTCAATCAAACTGTCGTAATACCAATAAAAATCCAGTTGTTTTTATTTTCACGTGATACGTTAAATCCCTGCTGTGAGAACAAGAGCCCCAGGATTAGTCTGGAGTGAAAAACAGCCTCTGTATCTTGTCTGCAATCGCAACAGCTCCTCGATGTTGTCTCATAACAAAAACGTGTCCAGACACCTTCAAACCCTCGGAGCGTGTGTTTACTGTGATGACTGTAACGGTGTGTATCATCATCATCGTCATCAGAATCGTCGTCGTAGCTTCTGCGGTGAAGCAGGATATGATTTGTCTCTTTAATGACTGAGCGCCGCACTCGGTCGCCACATTCCTCCGACTCCTGCCACATTTCTCCACGTCGGGCTCGCCTTTGCTTGTTTTATGGTCTCGATTCAGTGTCTGGTTTTTAATGTCACAGTGAACAAAGTGATTAAATCTACACCGAATAAGGTTCTTGGACATTTTAGGAATGTGTTTGCAGCAACATTTTTGCTGTTTTTGACTGTTTTTCTCTCCTGAACCAACGTCCATAGAGAAAACCAACGATTTAACGTTACAGACCCACAGCAGTCGTAGATGTCGATCCAACGCCGCCTCCGTCAGTAAGATCCAGTGTGTTATTTGTGTGAGTTCGGCGTTCGAAATCCTTCATTCAGATTTACCTTGGTGGCACAAACTGACCACACGAGGCAGCAGCAGACCGACAGCTCCTGTGTCCCCTGTGAGCTAAAAACGCTGATTTTCTCAATGGACTTTGGTGTGACTGGAAACTCCAGTTTCTAGTCATGTAAATGTGAGATTAACTGGCTCAACATATCCAGAACACATCATAGGCTTAAAGCGGTGTAGAATTTAGGAGGTTGAGTTTATTGTTATGTGGCTAGAATCTGGTATTTGTCCTCGTGTCCTTGCTGGCAGCCATGTTTTAATGCTTTCAATCATGGTGAACACAAGTCAGACAGCTCTGACTGTGTCTCAACACACACAAACCTGAGCTGTCCCTTTAAGTTAAAGTGTAACACCCCCGGAAGACTCTTGTTCCTAAAGTTGCCATACACACACACACACACCTGCTTGCTACACATTCCTTGTGTGTCGTCAGCTGTGATTGGTCGATATCCAGGATGACCGGGGCTTGTTCTCCCCGACACATGAGCTCATTGGGCCGCTGTCAGTTTGGCTGTTGCTTGACTTTCTTTTCACCTGTGTTCTGCCCTCAGTGTGTGTGTGTGTGTGTGTGTGTGTGTGTGTGTGTGTGTGTCTCATGTACACACACACACACACACACTACTCTTACCTCTGTGTGTGTATGTTGCTCAGCAGCGAGACTCAGAACAGGTAAGAGTCTGGTTGGATCTTTTAAACTTTTAAATATATATATATATGTATATATATACATATATATATGTACATATAGCATCCGTAAGTTTTCAGACTTGAAGGATCCTGAATGTTTTGATTTTATTTTTATTTACTCAATGACATTGTGAACGGTCACCTGTGTGTGTTTCCTGTGTCCCAGTTTTCTTTTTGTAATACGGCTTTTAAAAGACTTTTAACTTTTAAAAAATGTTGATTTGTTTGTTTGTTGTGAAGCATTGATTTTGACACAGATGTGTGTGTGTAAATAGCAATAAGATTTAAGTTAAGGTCCCGCAGTGGGGGGAAATCCACATCTGTCACAGCAGAAAAGTAAAGCTAATGAATCAGAAACATGCATTTCCACGTGTGAAAGTACAATATAGAAAAAAAATATTAACAATGTGGCTATAATGAGTTAAAATACAATATACATGATATAATATACCAGAATATATACAGTATGGCCTTGATGTTTACAGTCTAAACAAGGACTGTAAACACAAGATATTGTATATTTATATTGCACTTGTATGTATATTTGTTGTAATATGTAAAGTATATTATATATTGTATGTATACGGCCTGCTGCAATTTTTTAATTTGTAAAAGCCAAAATATCAGCCCAAAATCAACCAACTAACCAATCAAATCTACTAACCAACCATCTACTGACCAACCAGCCAACCAACCAATTTATTAACCAATCAAATTTACTAACCAAGCAACCCATTTATTAAGCAAGCAACCACTTTATTAACCAGTCAAATCTACTAACAACCAATTGTTAACCAATCAAATCTACTAACCAACCAACCAATGTATTAACCAGTCAAATCTACCAACCAATTGTTAACCAATAAAATCTACCAACCAACAAACCAATCAAATCTACTAACCAACCAACCAATGTATTAACCAATCAAATCTACTAACCAACCAACCAACCAACCAATTTATTAACCAGTTATATCTACTAACCAACCAACCAAACAACCAATTTATTAACCAGTTATATCTACTAACCAACCAACCAAACAACCAATTTATTAACCAGTTATATCTACTAACCAACCAACCAAACATCCAATTTATTAACCAGTTATATCTACTAACCAACCAAACAACCAATTTATTAACCAGTTATATCTACTAACCAACCAACCAAACATCCAATTTATTAACCAGTTATATCTACTAACCAACCAACCAACCAATTTATTAACCAGTTATATCTACTCACCAACCAACCAACCAATTTATTAACCAGTTATATCTACTAACCAACCAACCAACCAATGTATTAACCAGTTATATCTACTAACCAAATAACCAACCAATCAAATCTACTAACCAACCAACCAACCAACCAATTTGTTAACCAATCAAATGTACTAACCAACCAACCAATTTATCAACCAGTCAAATCTACTAACCAACCAACTAACCAACCAACCAACAAAGTAAAGTACAGATACATGAATTTTGTACATAAGTACATTAGCAATGTAAGTACATTAGTACTCTGTTACATCACAACACTTTAAAAAGTAAGTAAAGTGTGTATTTTACGTATTCTAACGTAGTGCGGCTGTGTCGTCCACCAGGTGAGCGTTCTGACCGACCAGGTGGAGGCTCAGGGAGAGAAGATCAGAGACCTGGAGAGTTCTCTGGAGGAACATCGTCAGAAACTGGCCTCCACCGAGGAGATGCTGCAACAGGTGGGACACACACACACACACACACACACTCCCACACACACACACACACACACACACACACACACACACACACCCACACACACACACACACACACACACACATACACACACACACACACACACACACACAAACAAAAGGCGGGGTCACACCCTGGACAGATCGCCAGTCCATAGTTTTGGGTCTCGGGAGTTAGATGATGGTAACGGAAGGTTTAACTGAACCACAATTCAAATCCAGGTTTTTAGTCTCCATGAGGACTACTAGTCCTGATAAGGTCATCAAGAGGTAACAAATACAAGAACAAACACTCAGTAAAGACCAGCTTTGAAGAACAAAGTTCCTGCACGATCAAAAGTGTGACAGAGGAGTTTTTGGGCCTGTAGGTGTCGACTAATGATCCTGGAACTCCCCGTTCTGCATCACACTGTCCTCATGTTCTTTAATGAGACTCACCCTGAGGACTGCTACTCACCAAAACATTAGAAGATCTAAGGAATCTCACATGTGAGAGCTTTAGCTTCTGACCGGAGCCAAAAAAATGAGAAATAGCTTCTTACAATGGACGTTCTAGGAGGCCTCTAGGAGGTGCAGTGGGAGCTTCTAGCACGTCCACTTCCTGGATGTTGCAGCAAATACTGCAGAACCATTCCATCCTCATTTGGAAGCTTTCAGTTATCCTTCCAATAGGCCAGGGGTGTCCAAACGTTTTTTTTTTTTTAATGAGGGCCAGATTTAATGTGAAGATTCCTGAGGGCCAATGGTCCAGGTTCAGACCTCTCTGTGGACCAGACCCTCTTCACACAGGATTAGTGTCACCTGGGGGATCTCCAGTAATATGTAATTGTTGTGGAGGATATCTGTGATATCCAGGAGTCAGATGTATGATAACAGGAGATGAATGCATGAAACTATCTGTCTGGGTTGGTCGTGAACCCGGGACTCAAAGAGCAACTCCTTAATGGGTTTCTGTCCCAGTCCGTCCCCGGTCATAAATAATTCATTATAAATCCAAAGCTGCAGGGTCGTACAAAATCTGTATCTGGATTCTGGACATGCCAGGATACTGGGGGTCGTCTATCATCACAAGTTTACATGCGTACAAGTTTTCCTTATCAAACTCACCAAATTCAATGTCTAAAAGTCTGAAAGTCAGCAGGTCGTATTTTTTTTACTCCACAAACCCATGAGGAGCGAGAGCGACAAGAACGCGGCTTTGTGTGTCGGACAGAAAGAGAATAAGACCTCCTGTTTCTGCTCCTCAACACACTGCTCTTTGTCCTCGTCACTGTCAACAACACTGTGACATAAAAAAGACCTCAGACCCTGAAATAATGGCTCTCTGTCTGTAGCTGTGGCTTGGAAAACATCATTGTATCATGGGTCTGTTTCGATTAAAATCTAATTTTTTATAACTTTATATTATGGCTGTCAAACGTTAACAGCGTTTAACAGAATTCAAAAGGGTCAACGTTAACACACGTTATAACAACGTCATGTTTACGTGACTCCGGATTGTTAAAATGAGTCTCTAAAGTAATGCTAAACTTTAAAAACAGAGGCACACATACACAGTACACAGGTACGCTGGTTATTTGTAATGCTGCTCTTTTCCTTTAATAAACAGACCGCTCCAGTTCGACTGTAGGCACGCTAACGGCGCTAAAGGAGCTAATGCAGCTAACGGAGCTAACTGGTAAACAGTGCCTGGACTCCGGTGTCGTGGCACGTAAACATGACGTCACATGCGTCTTTTTCCGGTCAGTCGTCATGGAAACGTGTCACGCGTTAAGTGACGTCACTCCCGAGTTCACCTCGTTCCAGTTGAGAAGTCGTGAATCCTTGATTTGTTCTCTGCGCCGTGGTTTTTTCTTTGTGGGCGGGCCTTAAGAAGCTACCTGCCGATTGGCTACTGTGTTTTGGAGCGACAGCTCAATGGACCGAAAGTCGTCACGGGCTTGGAGTCGCTGTCTGTCTGGAACTCAAAATAATTGTAAATATCTAACGTTTGTCAGATTAGAAACGTGAGATACTTACAATTATTTTGTCGGATGTCGACAAAACTCAGTCGCCAATCAGCAGGCAGCTTCCTAAGACCCCGTCTGCAAAAACAAAAACCACGTTGCAAAGATCAAATCAAAGAGTCTCCAACATTCTGATGAAGGCTAGAAATAAACAAATGTGCGTTGGTGTATTTAAAAGCTTTAGCATTATTATTAGCATTATTAAAGCGGACCTAGACCGGAAGTTCCAATTAACGCTGGTTTTTTTGGTGTGTATCTGCGTCATTACCATGTTTAAGAAGCCCTGAAGGTTCGAAACAAACAGTTCAGTCATTGCTGAGAAAGCTGTGTTGTATTGTTATCTCGGGCTCGGCGAGATCTCTGAAAAAACCCGGTCCGGTTACGTAAAAATCAGTTCTCCCGAACAGCGAATCCTCCTGGTCCGGGCACTAGTCTGGGCACATCCGGTTGCGTACATTGAACCGCAGAAGAAGAATAATGTCCGTTGTGGAGGTTTTTCTCACGAGCAACAGTGTCTTCTGACTCTGGGTCTGACTTTGGGTCAAAGTCATCAAAGGGACTGCGGTGGGGAGTCGTGAAGAAGCTATTTTTAAACACTGTTAAAACAATGTTTTGATAATGAGTAGCAGTGCATCCACCGTTCCAGAAGGGGGAGCTGCGCTTCTGAGAGCTGACGTGCTGATTATGTCACTTCCAGGTATTGGCCAATCACAAGACAGTTGGGAAAGCTGTCGTTAGCTGGCCAATCACAACACAGTCTGTCATCTGGGGGTGAGATTTCAGTCTGAAACTGTGCGACTGACAAGAGCTTCAGTAAGGAGAGATTTCTATCGGCTCGTTTCCAGCAACTAGGAGGTTTCTGACCATAAAAACAAGTTAATGTATGTAAGTAGACCTCCATAACTCGCATATATGTGCGATAGGATCACTCTATGGGAGCTTTAAATGAGTAAGTGTCTGGACTTGCAATCATTTGGTTAATGTTTGACTTAGTTTGTCCTTTTTTGCTGTTAATGAGTATTTAGCTGAAACCAGCAGCGCTCCATTCCACAAATCCCTGACCCGAGCTTTAAGGATGTGTGGATTAGCACATTAAGGATTTATACTCTCCACTCTGAAAGATCACATGATGTCAACAGACGGGCAGCTTTAACTCTACAGACAGACAGACAGCTGACTGACTGACTGTCTGAAAGGCCAGTGTCACTTACAGCAGGATAAGCCGTCTTCTTCAGAGCTAATTCATCAGATATCTGCGGTCGCGCCTCAGCTGCCCGACATTTGCGTTCCCCTCAATTATGAAGAGCAACATGTGACAGATTATGTGACGGATTATCCACTCTGCAGTGCCAACAGATGCGTCTGAAGATCTCACACGCGTCTGCCAAACTCAACAACAAGCACGATTAGTTTTATGCGTCGTCACATCACGCCCACTTCAAAGGACATAATTCACACTGTTTTTCTTCATCCCGAAGTGAGTCGTTATTTTAAGTTTGTCGACCGGTTTGTTTTTTAAGTGTCTTCACAGTATTTATTTATCTCAAAGTTAGAGAGCCCTTTCTAAAAGGAACATTTAGCATTGTTAGCGCCCCTTTTCCGCCAACATGTCCAGGAACTTCCTGAGAATAATTCCTGGTACTCAAAGTTCTTGTTTCTTTTAATGAGTTTTCCCGATACCCGTTTAATTTTACTAAACAAGAGGGTGTGTCATAATTTGCAACCTGGATTATTCACATCCGATGTGCAAAGACGACCTTTAGATTGATGCGTGCTTTCACATCAGTGTCTCCAGATGTCTCTAAGAAAAACCAGAAAAGGTCTTTTTTTGAAAAAGAGTCGCGAGAGGGGTCTGAATACTTTATCGGTATAATATCGCTAAGTTAGCAACAGCGTTCTTCAGCACACATTCCCGCCCCTCTAGAGTTCCTGGTAATCTGCAAGGTCCCCACTTGTGAGTGGGGACTTCTTTCCGCGGAAAGTTTGGGGTCAAGAGAAAGATTTTAATTTCGAATGGACACATGTTGTGGTAAATAACCCGCCCACAACTTCCGCTAGCCTTCCCTTGGGGTACAAGACGGAGTCATGGTACGGTATGGGTGGAGCTAAAGACCCACGACAGTCATGTTGTGCTGGACGTCCTCCATTGTCGTCGTTGTTCATTGTTGGCACACCAGCAAAACTCCACGCTCTAGCTTGACGTGGCCATCAGGAACCAGCCCACACCCCACCTACAAAGTTACATTTAAGCTTTTAGCAGACGCTTTTCTCCAAAGCTACTTCCAAAAGAGGAATAAGCTACGTAGAAGAAGTCTTGGAAAGAACTCTGAGTTGGATCCAAGTCAAGGTCAAGGAAGATGCTCTTAGAAGAGCTGGCTCTTCAAGAGCTTCTTGAAGATAGACAGGGACGACCCCTGTTCTGGTGGCACTCGGTAGGTCATTCCACCAGCCAGGATTGTTTTGTCGAAGATCCTTAGATGAACGGAGTAGTCAAGGGGTAACATGAGCCTTTAGGAGAACATTGAAATAGGTGGGAGCAGATCCATGAAGGGTCGCCAGTGGAGCTCAATGAACAGAGGGGTGACATGTGCCCTGATTGAAGACCATGCGTGCTGCCTTGTTCTGGATCATCTGTAGCTGTTTCACAGCACAGGTCAGGAGGCCTGTTAGCAGGGTGGTGTGGTAGTTGAGGTGGGAGATGACCAAAGCCTGTACTAGGAGCCTGTTGGGTTAGGTACGGCCGGATTTTTCTTATATTGACGTATACCAAATTCTAATCCCACACACGGGGTTTAAAATAAATCCACCGCAGGGCAGTGGAAAACGATGTTAGCCTCTCTGTTGTTAGCAGGTTCACTCAGGGTCACGTACATTAATATTTACATATATACCTGCTAATTTTAGACGGAAAGAAGAGAGAGCAGCAAAAAAAAGTGTTTGTTTGTTTGAGGTTTAAGAGTCATTTGGTTTCAAGGAAAGAGGAAGTGAGATCCGTGTGGATGAGGAAATGAAAGCAACAGGGTTTTTTTTTCTCTGTGATTTAAAGGAAAAATATCTTTCACTTTTAGGCAGTCTTTTCTTTTTCTCTCTGCCGCCATACCAAAGAAGCACAGACGTATATTAATAGAGTCCTTAGCTCGCCTGTGTGTGTGTGTGTGTGTGTGTGTGTGTGTGTGTGTGTGTGTGTGTGTGTGTGTGTGTGTGTGTGTGTGTGTGTGTGTATATTTAGCCTTTTGGGGTTGGACGGAGCTGGTCAGTCAGTGTGGGAAGAACATTGTCCTCGGTGGACTAAACATGCTGGACTCTCACAGCTCCCATCACTGATTCATATGTATGTATATATGTATATGTGTGTGTTGGTTTTTACAGCCTCGAAAATGGTTCATGTTTTTTGTTCCAGGAGCTGGTCAGCAGAACTTCTCTGGAGACTCAGAAGCTGGACCTGATGGACGAGGTGTCCTGTCTCAAACTGAAGCTCACAGAGGTCGGCATGGAGGAGACATACGCCACCGACACGCGAGCACAGGAATCTGCGGACGCGAATCAGAACAAAGCCGAGGTAGGGACTGCAGCGACTTAACTAAAGCAGGGTTTTTAACACTAATTTAACAGCTTCAGCGTGTGATGGTTAGATGTTTTGTCGCAGTTTGGTGGCTGTCTCCACTGCCCCCTACTGTCTGTAAGCGGGGGAAAAACAGCCTTGCAAGAAAACATCAGTGCCGATGTGCAGCCATCTGCCAAGACGGGTTGGGGTGAAAGGACGAATGTGCGACCAGAGGAGAGGTGCTTCCCATGGGTCCTTAGAATCCTTTAAAGTTTGTAAAATTTGAAAAAAAATTCTAAGCCCTTGAAAGTTTTTCCTCCCCCAAGGGTCCTTGAAATCATTGAAAGTTTTTGAGAATCGCCCTTAACCCTCTTATGACTGTCATGATGAAAAGTCCGTCTGGATTTATTTTTGATTTTATGGCTAGCTTAAGAAGCTAAATTCACAAATGTGCGACGTGGCAGTGAATCTCGTCTGTGATTGAATGGTCGTTTCCGTGGAAGTCCTGAGGTTCTACCATGAGATCTTTTTCTGTCGTAAAACACTGATCTAGTCAGGACCAGCAGTCCTTGTGGAGACCAAAAACCTGGTCCTAATGAGACAGAACCTCATCTCTGAGGAGCTGGTTTAGAAGTTGAGTGTCATTAGCTGGTTATGGTCAAGTTAAGGGATAAGACTTCCTGACTAATATGTTTATTAGTCAGGAAGTCAGTGCTCAGCATCCTCAGAGGAATATCTGTATGAACATGATAGAGCGGTTTGGACGAACAGAGACTCTCATGTCCGACAGAGTCAGATAATGATCAGAGGAAGTGGACAAATAGAGAGTTGGCCGAGATGAGAGACGGTGACGGGCGAATTGAAAGATAGAGAGTGGTAGAATTCCCTGTGGATGCAAACACCCTGAAGTGAACATGCAGGACGCACACTTCAGGACGTGCTAACTGTTTATTCTCCTGTGTTGAAACAGATCTCGCCTCCTGCTCAAATTACTTCACCGTGGACAGTTTTTATTTGACTATTTTATCAGCGTCATCTCTTATCAGGACGTTTAGAAACACAACAAGCAGGTGAAACAACAAGCTTCTCTGTGAAGCCAGTTTAGACGCTGACTCTGCATTTTTTGCAGCTTGACCGAGTGAAACGCGACACTCAAATAATTACTTGTCTCTTCGAAACAAGAGAATAAAACCAGTCGTCAGCCTCGTTTCAAACCGCTCGCTCTCCTGCACCAAACTCCATCGAGAAAAACGACGGTTTTTATGTCCCAGCACACAGGAGTTGTCGATCCACTGCTGCCTCCATCAGTAACTTCACGTGTTATTTTAGACCAGCAGTTACTGTGTCCCTGTGAGCTTAAGACGTCGATTTTCTCTATGGACTTTGGTGCAGAAGAGTGAGGAGTTTCATAAAGTTAGGATATCTTTTAATTAAGTGGATTAATATCTGTGAAGAACTTTCATGTGCTCGGAAATGTCTTTCAAATTTCACAAACTTTCAAGGATTTTAAGGACCTTTGGGCAGGAAAAACAGCCTGATGTGCAACCATCTGCCTAGACAGGTTGGGGTGAAGGAAAAATGGGGGATCAGAGGAGAGGTGCTTCCCATGGGTCCTTGAAATCCTTGAAAGTTTGTTAAATTGGGAAAAATATATTCAAGGCCCTTTTTTTTCAAATTTACAAACTTTCAAGGATTTCAAGGAGGCTTCCCATGGGTCCTTGAAATCCTTGAAATCCTTTAAAGTTAGTGAATCTGGAAAGTTGTGTCAGATGAACCCGAACACAGGAATTTTAACAATAACAGTAAGGCGTTTATGTTCAGTTGAGTGCAGTCACGACATAAACAAACAAGCGTGCGCTGAACAAATCACACGTATCCAGTGTTTGAAAGCGTTGTGTTTGGCTTTGGTCACGCTGTGATGGAGAGTGACACCCGTGTGTGTGTGTGTGTGTGTGTGTGTGTGTGTGTGTGTGTGTGTGTGTGTGTGTGTGTGTGTGTGTGTGTGTGTGTGTGTGTGTGTGTGTGTGTGTGTGTGTGTGTGTGTGTGTGTGTGTGTGTGTGTGTGTGTGTGTGTGTGTGTGTGTGTGTGTGTGTGTGTGTGTGTGTGTGTGTGTGTGTGGTTAGTTAGTAACAGCTGCTGCGAGGCTCTGGCAGGAGGAATGGTGAGCATCCATTTTGAACATTCCTGAGGGCCAAACACTTTCACCTTAGGGAGTCAGAGGAGCGTGACCCCCCCCCCCCCCACACACACACACGCACACACACACAGTCTGGTGATCTCTTTGATTTGGGCGCAGCTGTGGCTCAGGAGGAAAAAAGCCGCGTTCCACTCGTCGTCACATGGTCGGACGTTCCTTTGATCCCTGGTTTGTGTGTGGTGTGTGTGTGTGGGGGGAATTTCCTCAGATGTTGTCCCCGGTCTGGAAAAGTGAAGCCTGAATTCTGTATTCTCTTGATTTGCCATCAGGGGGCGACTCTCTGGGATATTTGACGTCATAAAAGTCAGTTTCCTGAGGAGAGTGTGATCTCAAGTTGCTCGTTTTAGGTTTATCTTTGATACAGAATGACGATCATGTTGTCAGATTTAGATTCAGGGTGTGCTTTAGGGGGCGGGGCTTTGGTGCGATTGACAGGTGGATGTGCGTGTGCGAATTTCCTGACAGAACAATTTACGGTTCATTGATTTCAAATCAAATAATTTTAGAGTAAGATTTTAGTCGTTATTCTTACAAAATAAAATACACGTTTTTATGTTTCTGTTCGTTTTAGTCGTTTTTCAAAATAAAATACACGCTTTTATGTTAACGTTGGTTTCAGTCGTTATTCTTTCAAAATAAAATACATGTTTTTGTGTTAACCAGTTTTAGTCGTTGTTCTTACAAAATAAAATACACATTTTTACATTATTGTTAGTTTTAGTCGTTTTTCTTTTTTTTGTTTTCGTCTGTTTTAGTCGCTATCCTTACAGAATAAAATGCATGTTTTTATGTTATCCTTTAACTTTGGTCGTTATTCTTACAGAATAAAATGCAGGTTTTTATGTTTCTGTTCGTTTTAGTCGTTTTTCAAAATAAAATACACGCTTTTATGTTAACGTTGGTTTCAGTCGTTATTCTTACAAAATAAAATACACATTTTTACATTATTGTTAGTTTTAGTCGTTATTCTTACAAAATAAAATGCACGTTTTTATGTTTTTGTCCTTTTGTCGTTGTTCTTCCAAAATAAAATGCGTTTTAATGTTATCTTTTAATTTAAATCGTTATTCTTACAGAATAAAATGTAGGTTTTTATGTTTTTGTTTGTTTTTGTCATTATTCGTACAAAATAAAATAAAACATTTTACGTTATTATCAGTTTAAGTCGTTATTCTTTCAAAATAAAATAAAAGTTTTTACGTTATCGTCAGTTTCATTTGTTATTCTTACAGAATAAAATACATGTTTTTATCTTGCAGTCCTCAGGACATGAACGCAGGCTTTCCCCCCAAATCCTCCATATTAAAACTATGAAATGACTTAACGTCTGCCTCTCCTCCTCCTCTCCTCTTCACCTCCTCCTCCTCCATCGCTGGTTCTCTTCCCAGTGTGTGGTAAATCTCATCAGTGAGCTCCAGGAGCAGATGTGCAGGTTTCAGGCAGAGATCAGCACTCGAATCCAGGAGAAGCGAGCGCTGGAGGAGCAGGAGGCCCAGTGGGCGGAGCCAAGCGGCGACTGGGCCCATGGCCCCGCCCCTCCGCCGGATTTGGCCGGCTCTGGCCTCCACCGGTCCGGCTCTGAGGCCTGGATGCAGAACGGAGGACAGACTGTACACGTAGGGAGACTCGATGGATGAACTCATCTTTCCTTCCTTCCTTCCTTCCCGTCATTTCTCCCCTTCTAACCAGCCCACACACACACACACACACTGGTATTTGGACACTTCCACAGAATCAGACAAATATCCTCTCTGTGATTTGTTCCTGTGTGTGTGTGTTAATTGTAGGATGCTGGAGTCGTCCTTTGCTCTGGTTCTTGCACAAACTGTTGATGTTATTTTTGTTTTCCAAATACTTCCAGACAAAATGAGGGGTTATTGAGGGTTTTTGAAGTTGAAGATTTCTCCAAAACCTAAACCTTTAGTCTGGGATAATTAATTGGGGTTCTGTGAGGTACTAACTAACTAGGTACTGTTTATTAAAACACATAGGATAACAGGGGGAAAATTTTCAGCCACTAAATGAAAGACTCGCAAAACCAATTTTAGTCAAACATTTGATCAAAAAGTCACACTATAGCATGTCGTCCAAAATGTTATCAAAAAGTCATACTATACTGTCGTCCAAAATTTGACAACTTTAAAAAAAAAATTTTTTAAATGGTCCAAAAATTTGACAAAAAACGTCATACTATACTATGTCGTCCAAAATTTGACAATTGTTTTTCAAAATAAATTTATTGGCCAAAATTTGGTCAAAGAGTCATACTATAGCATGTCGTCCAAAATTTTACGAAAAAGTCACAAAAAATTTAGTCCAAAATTTGACCAAAAAGTCATACTATAGCATGTCGTCCAAAATTTGACCAAAAAAAAGTCATACTATAGCATGTCGTCCAAAATTTGACAACTTTAAAGAAAATTGGTCCACAATTTGACAAAAAACGTCATACTTTACTATGTCGTCCAAAATTTGACAATTGTTTTTCAAAATAAATTTTTGGTCCAAAAATTGATCAAAAAGTCATACTATAGCATGTCGTCCAAAATTTTATCAAAAAGTCATACTATAGCATGTCGTCCAAAATTTGATCAAAAAGTCATACTATAGCATGTCTTCCAGAATATGACAAATTTTTTTTCAAAATAAATTTTTGGTCCAAAATATGATCAAAAAGACATACTATGGCATGTCGTCCAAAATTTTACAACTTTTTTCTATTAAAAAATGTTGTCCAAAATTTGACAAAAAACGTCATACTATACTATGTCGTCCAAAATTTGACAATTGTTTTTCAAAATAAATTTTTGGTCCAAAATTTGATCAAAGAGTCATACTATAGCATGTCGTCCAAAATTTTACAAAAAAAAGTCACAAAAAATTTAGTCCAAAATTTGTCCAAAAAGTCATAACTATAGCATGTCGTCCAAAATTTGACAAAATAAGTCTCAAAAAATTTTGTCTAAAATTTGACCAAAAAGTCATACTATACTTAGGGCCCTATGAAATCCGTTTTATTTTTTTCCAAATTCCGTTTTATTTTTTTCCAAATTCCGTTTTTTCCGTTTAAATTTTTTTTATTCTGTTTTTTTTTTTACCTTTTATACTTACTTTACCACCATAGAATGTGTGCTTTTTGTGTCAGTGAATAAAATGTCCACTGAAATTCTTCTTGAATCCACTGACTTCTCAATTGTTTAATTGTTTTCACTTAAGTTAAATCCTAATTAAGTAAATGCCAGTGAATCTTAAAACAAGCCATGCATAATTAACATAAATAAAAAAGTGGTAGTGCCCCCTCATCTGGTGCAGACGGATTTCTGCGCACCGCCCCTGCGCTGTACTGTTCTCCCTCTCCTGCGCCGTCTGCTTCGCCGTATCCGACTGGATCGTTTCTCTACACGCAATATTACCCCTACAACTCTGCAATTAAGGGAATAACAGATGCATCAGATGAGCCGATGTCTTTAGTTAACTGTTCAAAGAGAGAGAATGTTCTCTGGTGTGAAGTGAAAGTCGCGGGGAGTTCATAAGTTTCACTTTTGCGCAGCAACTTTCCAGCATTTAATAGGCGATGTTCCACAGTTTACTCGCCGTGTTTCGGCCGCCGAATTATCGGTGCATTCCTAAATATAACATCTTTATTGACAATAACAATATAACCGTAATAATCGCGTATTTGATGGTGTGACTTGAGTTTCAATCGGCACCTGGACAAGGGGACGCTCGCCGGTTACATGCGGGCGCAGCGCACTTGTTCCGCGGTTTAGAAAAAAAAGTGTATATAAAGTAAATAAACAAGCAACACGCACTGGGGGAGACCCTGGCCGGGTGAGTGTTTGTGAGGAGATGCACGGGTGGTGCCACGAATGAGCGTTCCCCGGAACATTTCACCAGACAAACGTTCCTTCTCCTCACGATGACAGCATTTCAGTCACATTATGTCAATTTCCGCGATATTCCGCGTTTAACATTAGATTCCGTTTTTATTGGCCAATTCCGCGATTCCGTCAGCGATTCCGTTAACACGGAAATCATAGGGCCCTATATACTATGTAGTCCAAAATTTTATCAAAAAGTCATAGTATACCATGTCGTCCAAAATGTGACAAAATTTCACTTCGCTTAATATACACATATATTTCTATATATATGCAGTTTGGTGCCTCCTACATCTTTGCTAACTCCTCATGTTTGTGGTTATTGTAAAAAATACTGTCTAACGTGGGTCTTTGATGTGTGATTTGATGTCATAGTTTGGTCTGCATGGTGGTGGCTCCTCCTCCTCCTCCTCCCTCTACTAACAGAGTTTATGACACCTGTGCGTTTCCTCCTGTACTGACCAGGTGGACGGCTCATGTCATGTAACAGGGTTTTTCAGTGTTTCCTGTGGTCAGCGGTCACCTGTGCTGCTCCCTCCCCGGTGGCTGATAACTGCACGCTGTGGTGTCTTGTTTCAGGAGGATCGTGTTCCCCCACATTAACCACTGGACTGGAGACTGATGTTTGATTGACTCCTCCCCCTTGTCCTCATGTCTTGTAACGCATGTAAACAAATGAAATGAAATGAAAAGGTTTTGTCTTTGTGGTTTGTTTCCCTCCACAGGATTTATCTCAGGAAGTGATGCAGCTGAAGAGCAAAGTGGGCGAGCTGGAAGGAGAGAAGAGCCGATATGAGCGGAAACTGAGAGCAACCAAGGTAGATATTTAACATCTGTGAAAACATCTGACAACTTATTTTCAACATTCTTTATTTTGACATTTGTGCAGAAAAAAGCAGTACAGTGCAGGCACAGAGGGATTTCTAGCAAGATACGATAAAACAGAAGAAATAATTGTATATATATTTTTAAAAAATCCTGAAACGAACAAAATTTGACACAAATTGATTTTTTTCCCAAAAAAATATTTTCAAAACTGTACATTTTTGAAACACGTTAAATTTAACCCAGACATCTGTTAAAATCAGGTGATGTGAAATGGAACAATATAAAAACTTGCAAGATTCTTTATTTTTCTGCATAAAAAAAAAAAACGTCCAGACACAGAAATATTTGTCCAGGAAAAATCAATTAACAAAAAATTAATCACGTTGAAAAAAAATCTCGAAACAAGTTTTACACCAATTTTCATTTTGGATTTATTTATTTGTTTTACAAAAAATGAAACCCATAGAAACGATGACTTTTTTGTCAAGTTTGGACGAAATACTAACCTATGACTTTTTTCTCAAATTTTGGACGACATACTATACTATGACTTTTTTGTCATTATATTGGACGACATACTATACTATGACTTTTTTTGTCAAATTTTGGACGACAAACTATACTATGACTTTTTTGTCAAATTTTGGACGAAATACTATACTATGACTTTTTTGTCATATAATGGACGACATATTATACTATGACTTTTTTGTCAAGTTTTGGACGACATACTATACTATGACTTTTTTGTCAAATTTTGGACGACATACTATACCATGACTTTTTTGTCATATATTGGACGACATACTAACCTATGACTTTTTTGTCATATAATGGACGACATATTATACTATGACTTTTTTGTCAAGTTTTGGACGACAAACTATACTATGACTTTTTTGTCAAATTTTGGACGACATACTATACTATGACTTTTTTGTCAAGTTTTGGACGACATACTATACTATGACTTTTTTGTCATATAATGGACGACATATTATACTATGACTTTTTTGTCAAGTTTTGGACGACATACTATACTATGACTTTTTTGTCATATAATGGACGACATATTATACTATGACTTTTTTGTCAAATTTTGGACGACATACTATACCATGACTTTTTTGTCATATAATGGACGACATATTATACTATGACTTTTTTGTCAAGTTTTGGACGACAAACTATACTATGACTTTTTTGTCAAATTTTGGACGACATACTATACTATGACTTTTTTGTCATATATTGGACGACATACTAACCTATGACTTTTTTGTCATATAATGGACGACATATTATACTATGACTTTTTTGTCAAGTTTTGGACGACATACTAACCTATGACTTTTTTGTCATATAATGGACGACATATTATACTATGACTTTTTTGTCAAGTTTTGGACGACAAACTATACTATGACTTTTTTGTCAAATTTTGGACGAAATACTATACTATGACTTTTTTGTCATATAATGGACGACATATTATACTATGACTTTTTTGTCAAGTTTTGGACGACATACTATACCATGACTTTTTTGTCATATATTGGACGACATACTAACCTATGACTTTTTTGTCATATAATGGACGACATATTATACTATGACTTTTTTGTCAAATTTTGGACGACAAACTATACTATGACTTTTTTGTCAAATTTTGGACGAAATACTATACTATGACTTTTTTGTCATATAATGGACGACATATTATACTATGACTTATTTGTCAAATTTTGGACGACATACTATAAAATGACTTTTTTTGTCAAATTTTGGACGACATACTATACTATGACTTTTTTGTCAAGTTTTGGACGACATACTATACTATGACTTTTTTGTCATTATATTGGACGACATACTATACTATGACTTTTTTGTCATTTAATGGACGACATACTATACTATGACTTTTTTGTCATTATATTGGACTACATGCTACACTATGACTTTTTGTCATATAATGGACGACATACTATACGATGACTTTTTGTCAAATTTTGGACGACAAACTAACTTACAAATTTTTTGTCAATTTTTGGACGACATACAAAACTATGACTTTTTTGTCATTATATTGGACGACATACTATACTATGACTTTTTGTCAAATTTCGGACAACATACTATACTATGACTTTTTTGTCATTATATTGGACGAAATACTATACTATGACTTTTTTGTCATTATATTGGACGACATACTATACTATGACTTTTTTGTCATATTTCGGACAACATACTATACTATGACTTTTATTTGTCATTATATTGGACGACATACTATACTATGACTTTTTTGTCATATAATGGACGACATATTATACTATGACTTTTTTGTCAAATTTTGGACGACATACAATACTATGACTTTTTTGTCATTATATTGGACGACATACTATACTATGACTTTTTTGTCAAATTTCGGACAACATACTATACTATGACTTTTTTGTCATTATATTGGACGACATATTATACTATGACTTTTTTGTCAAGTTTTGGACGACATACTATACTTTGACATTTTTGTCAAATTTTGGACGACATACTATACTATGACTTTTATTTGTCATTATATTGGACGACATACTATACTATGACTTTTTTGTCATATAATGGACGACATATTATACTATGACTTTTTTGTCAAATTTTGGACGACATACAATACTATGACTTTTTTGTCATTATATTGGACGACATACTATACTATGACTTTTTTGTCAAATTTCGGACAACATACTATACTATGACTTTTTTGTCATTATATTGGACGACATACTATACTTTGACTTTTTTGTCAAATTTTGGACGACATACTATACTATGACTTTTTTGTCATTATATTGGACGACATATACTATGACTTTTTTGTCAAGTTTTGGACGACATACTATACTATGACTTTTTTGTCATTATATTGGACGACATACTATACTATGACTTTTTTGTCAAATTTTGGACAACATACTATACTATGACTTTTTTGTCATTATATTGGACGACATACTATACTATGACTTTTTTGTCAAATTTTGGACAACATACTGTACTATGACTTTTTTGTCATTATTTAATTGAAGACATACTATACTATGACTTTTTTGTCATTATATTGGACGACATACTATACTATGACTTTTTTGTCATTATATTGGACGACATACTATACTATGACTTTTTTGTCATATTTCGGACAACATACTATACTATGACTTTTATTTGTCATTATATTGGACGACATACTATACTATGACTTTTTTGTCATATAATGGACGACATGTTATACTATGACTTTTTTGTCAAATTTTGGACGACATACAATACTATGACTTTTTTGTCATTATATTGGACAACATACTATACTATGACTTTTTTGTCAAATTTCGGACGACATACCATGCCATGACTTTTTTGTCATATATTGGACGACATACTAACCTATGACTTTTTTGTCAAATTTTGGACGACATACTATACTATGACTTTTTTGTCATTATATTGGACGACATATACTATGACTTTTTTGTCAAGTTTTGGACGACATACTATACTATGACTTTTTTGTCAAATTTTGGACAACATACTATACTATGACTTTTTTGTCATTATATTGGACGACATACTATACTATGACTTTTTTGTCAAATTTTGGACAACATACTGTACTATGACTTTTTTGTCATTATTTAATTGAAGACATACTATACTATGACTTTTTTGTCATTATATTGGACGACATACTATACTATGACTTTTTTGTCATTATATTGGACGACATACTATACTATGACTTTTTTGTCATATTTCGGACAACATACTATACTATGACTTTTATTTGTCATTATATTGGACGACATACTATACTATGACTTTTTTGTCATATAATGGACGACATGTTATACTATGACTTTTTTGTCAAATTTTGGACGACATACAAAACTATGACTTTTTTGTCATTATATTGGACAACATACTATACTATGACTTTTTTGTCAAATTTCGGACGACATACCATGCCATGACTTTTTTGTCATATATTGGACGACATACTAACCTATGACTTTTTTGTCAAATTTTGGACGACATACCATGCCATGACTTTTTTGTCATATATTGGACGACATACTAACCTATGACTTTTTTGTCAAATTTTGGACGACATACTATACTATGACTTTTTTGTCATTATATTGGATGACATATACTATGACTTTTTTGTCAAGTTTTGGACGACATACTATACTATGACTTTTTTGTCATTATATTGGACGACATACTATACTATGACTTTTTTGTCAAATTTTGGACAACATAATATACTATGACTTTTTTGTCATTATATTGGACGACATACTATACTATGACTTTTTTGTCAAATTTTGGACAACATACTATACTTTGACTTTTTTGTCATTATATTGGACGACATACTATACTATGACTTTTTTGTCAAATTTTGGACAACATACTATACTATGACTTTTTTGTCATTATATTGGACGACATTCTACACTATGACTTTTTTGTCAAATTTCAGACAACATACTGTACTATGACTTTTTTTGTCATTATTTAATTGAAGACATACTATACTATGACTTTTTTGTCATTATATTGGACGACATACTATACTATGACTTTTTTGTCATTATATTGGACGACATACTATACTATGACTTTTTTGTCATTATATTGGACGACATACTATACTATGCCTTTTTTGTCATTATATTGGACGACATACTAACCTATGACTATTTTGTCATATTTTAGACGACATACTATACTATGACTTTTTTGTCAAGTTTTGGACGACAAACTATACTATGACTTTTTTGTCATATAATGGATGACATACTATACTATGACTTTTTTGTCATTATATTGGACGACATACTATACAATGACTTTTTTGTCATTATATTGGACGACATACTATACTATGACTTTTTTGTCATATAATGGACGACATATTATACTATGACTTTTTTGTCAAGTTTTGGACGACATACTATACTATGACTTTTTGTCAAATTTTGGACAACATACTTTTCTATGACTTTTTTGTCATTATATTGGACGACATACTACACTATGACTTTTTTGTCAAATTTCAGACAACATACTGTACTATGACTTTTAGTCATTATTTAATTGAAGACATACTATACTATGACTTTTTTGTCATTATATTGGACGACATACTATACTATGACTTTTTTGTCATTATATTGGACGACATACTGTACTATGACTTTTTTGTCATATAATGGACGACATACTATACCATGACTTTTTTGTCAAATTTTGGACAACATACTATACTATGACTTTTTTGTCATTATATTGGACGACATACTATACTATGACTTTTTTGTCATTATATTGGACGACATACTATACTATGACTTTTTTGTCATTATATTGGACGACATACTATACTATGCCTTTTTTGTCATTATATTGGACGACATACTAACCTATGACTATTTTGTCAAGTTTTGGACGACATACTATACCATGACTTTTTGTCATTATTTTGGACGACAAACTATACTATGACTTTTTTGTCAAATTTTGGACGACAAACTATACTATGACTTTTTTGTCATATTTCGGACAACATACTATACTATGACTTTTATTTGTCATTATATTGGACGACATACTATACTATGACTTTTTTGTCATATAATGGACGACATATTATACTATGACTTTTTTGTCAAATTTTGGACGACATACAATACTATGACTTTTTTGTCATTATATTGGACGACATACTATACTATGACTTTTTTGTCAAATTTCGGACAACATACTATACTATGACTTTTTTGTCATTATATTGGACGACATATTATACTATGACTTTTTTGTCAAGTTTTGGACGACATACTATACTTTGACATTTTTGTCAAATTTTGGACGACATACTATACTATGACTTTTATTTGTCATTATATTGGACGACATACTATACTATGACTTTTTTGTCATATAATGGACGACATATTATACTATGACTTTTTTGTCAAATTTTGGACGACATACAATACTATGACTTTTTTGTCATTATATTGGACGACATACTATACTATGACTTTTTTGTCAAATTTCGGACAACATACTATACTATGACTTTTTTGTCATTATATTGGACGACATACTATACTTTGACTTTTTTGTCAAATTTTGGACGACATACTATACTATGACTTTTTTGTCATTATATTGGACGACATATACTATGACTTTTTTGTCAAGTTTTGGACGACATACTATACTATGACTTTTTTGTCATTATATTGGACGACATACTATACTATGACTTTTTTGTCAAATTTTGGACAACATACTATACTATGACTTTTTTGTCATTATATTGGACGACATACTATACTATGACTTTTTTGTCAAATTTTGGACAACATACTGTACTATGACTTTTTTGTCATTATTTAATTGAAGACATACTATACTATGACTTTTTTGTCATTATATTGGACGACATACTATACTATGACTTTTTTGTCATTATATTGGACGACATACTATACTATGACTTTTTTGTCATATTTCGGACAACATACTATACCATGACTTTTATTTGTCATTATATTGGACGACATACTATACTATGACTTTTTTGTCATATAATGGACGACATGTTATACTATGACTTTTTTGTCAAATTTTGGACGACATACAATACTATGACTTTTTTGTCATTATATTGGACAACATACTATACTATGACTTTTTTGTCAAATTTCGGACGACATACCATGCCATGACTTTTTTGTCATATATTGGACGACATACTAACCTATGACTTTTTTGTCAAATTTTGGACGACATACTATACTATGACTTTTTTGTCATTATATTGGACGACATATACTATGACTTTTTTGTCAAGTTTTGGACGACATACTATACTATGACTTTTTTGTCAAATTTTGGACAACATACTATACTATGACTTTTTTGTCATTATATTGGACGACATACTATACTATGACTTTTTTGTCAAATTTTGGACAACATACTGTACTATGACTTTTTTGTCATTATTTAATTGAAGACATACTATACTATGACTTTTTTGTCATTATATTGGACGACATACTATACTATGACTTTTTTGTCATTATATTGGACGACATACTATACTATGACTTTTTTGTCATATTTCGGACAACATACTATACTATGACTTTTATTTGTCATTATATTGGACGACATACTATACTATGACTTTTTTGTCATATAATGGACGACATGTTATACTATGACTTTTTTGTCAAATTTTGGACGACATACAATACTATGACTTTTTTGTCATTATATTGGACAACATACTATACTATGACTTTTTTGTCAAATTTCGGACGACATACCATGCCATGACTTTTTTGTCATATATTGGACGACATACTAACCTATGACTTTTTTGTCAAATTTTGGACGACATACCATGCCATGACTTTTTTGTCATATATTGGACGACATACTAACCTATGACTTTTTTGTCAAATTTTGGACGACATACTATACTATGACTTTTTTGTCATTATATTGGATGACATATACTATGACTTTTTTGTCAAGTTTTGGACGACATACTATACTATGACTTTTTTGTCATTATATTGGACGACATACTATACTATGACTTTTTTGTCAAATTTTGGACAACATACTATACTATGACTTTTTTGTCATTATATTGGACGACATACTATACTATGACTTTTTTGTCAAATTTTGGACAACATACTATACTTTGACTTTTTTGTCATTATATTGGACGACATACTATACTATGACTTTTTTGTCAAATTTTGGACAACATACTATACTATGACTTTTTTGTCATTATATTGGACGACATTCTACACTATGACTTTTTTGTCAAATTTCAGACAACATACTGTACTATGACTTTTTTGTCATTATATTGGACGACATACTATACTATGACTTTTTTGTCATTATATTGGACGACATACTATACTATGACTTTTTTGTCATTATATTGGACGACATACTATACTATGACTTTTTTGTCATTATATTGGACGACATACTATACTATGACTTTTTTGTCATATAATGGACGACATATTATACTATGACTTTTTTGTCAAGTTTTGGACGACATACTATACTATGACTTTTTGTCAAATTTTGGACAACATACTTTTCTATGACTTTTTTGTCATTATATTGGACGACATACTACACTATGACTTTTTTGTCAAATTTCAGACAACATACTGTACTATGACTTTTAGTCATTATTTAATTGAAGACATACTATACTATGACTTTTTTGTCATTATATTGGACGACATACTATACTATGACTTTTTTGTCATTATATTGGACGACATACTGTACTATGACTTTTTTGTCATATAATGGACGACATACTATACCATGACTTTTTTGTCAAATTTTGGACAACATACTATACTATGACTTTTTTGTCATTATATTGGACGACATACTATACTATGACTTTTTTGTCATTATATTGGACGACATACTATACTATGACTTTTTTGTCATTATATTGGACGACATACTATACTATGCCTTTTTTGTCATTATATTGGACGACATACTGTACTATGACTTTTTTGTCATATAATGGACGACATACTATACCATGACTTTTTTGTCAAATTTTGGACAACATACTATACTATGACTTTTTTGTCATTATATTGGACGACATACTATACTATGACTTTTTTGTCATTATATTGGACGACATACTATACTATGACTTTTTTGTCATTATATTGGACGACATACTATACTATGCCTTTTTTGTCATTATATTGGACGACATACTAACCTATGACTATTTTGTCAAGTTTTGGACGACATACTATACCATGACTTTTTGTCATTATTTTGGACGACAAACTATACTATGACTTTTTTGTCAAATTTTGGACGACAAACTATACTATGACTTTTTTGTCAAATTTTGGACGACATACTATACTCTGACTTTTTTGTCATATAATGGATGACATACTATACTATGACTTTTTTGTCATTATATTGGACGACATACTATACAATGACTTTTTTGTCAAATTTTGGACGACATACTATACTATGACTTTTTTTGTCAAATTTTGGACGACATACTATAAAATGACTTTTTTTGTCAAGTTTTGGACGACATACTATACTATGACTTTTTTGTCAAGTTTTGGACGACATACTATACTATGACTTTTTTGTCAAATTTTGGACGACATACTATACTATGACTTTTTTGTCATTATATTGGACGACATACTATACTATGACTTTTTTGTCATTATATTGGACGACATACTATACCATGACTTTTTTGTCATTATATTGGACGACATACTAACCTATGACTATTTTGTCATATTTTAGACGACATACTATACTATGACTTTTTTGTCATATATTGGACGACATACTAACCTATGACTTTTTGTCAAATTTTGGACGACAAACTCTACTATGACTTTTTTGTCAAATTTTGGACGACATACTTTACTATGACTTTTTTGTCAAATTTTGGACGACATACTATACTATGACTTTTTTGTCAAATTTCGGACAACATACTATACTATGACTTTTTTGTCATTATATTGGACGACATACTATACTATGACTTTTTTGTCATATTTCGGACAACATACTATACTATGACTTTTATTTGTCATTATATTGGACGACATACTATACTATGACTTTTTTGTCATATAATGGACGACATGTTATACTATGACTTTTTTGTCAAATTTTGGACGACATACAATACTATGACTTTTTTGTCATTATATTGGACAACATACTATACTATGACTTTTTTGTCAAATTTCGGACGACATACCATGCCATGACTTTTTTGTCATATATTGGACGACATACTAACCTATGACTTTTTTGTCAAATTTTGGACGACATACCATGCCATGACTTTTTTGTCATATATTGGACGACATACTAACCTATGACTTTTTTGTCAAATTTTGGACGACATACTATACTATGACTTTTTTGTCATTATATTGGATGACATATACTATGACTTTTTTGTCAAGTTTTGGACGACATACTATACTATGACTTTTTTGTCATTATATTGGACGACATACTATACTATGACTTTTTTGTCAAATTTTGGACAACATACTATACTATGACTTTTTTGTCATTATATTGGACGACATACTATACTATGACTTTTTTGTCAAATTTTGGACAACATACTATACTTTGACTTTTTTGTCATTATATTGGACGACATACTATACTATGACTTTTTTGTCAAATTTTGGACAACATACTATACTATGACTTTTTTGTCATTATATTGGACGACATTCTACACTATGACTTTTTTGTCAAATTTCAGACAACATACTGTACTATGACTTTTTTTGTCATTATTTAATTGAAGACATACTATACTATGACTTTTTTGTCATTATATTGGACGACATACTATACTATGACTTTTTTGTCATTATATTGGACGACATACTATACTATGACTTTTTTGTCATTATATTGGACGACATACTATACTATGACTTTTTTGTCATATAATGGACGACATATTATACTATGACTTTTTTGTCAAGTTTTGGACGACATACTATACTATGACTTTTTGTCAAATTTTGGACAACATACTTTTCTATGACTTTTTTGTCATTATATTGGACGACATACTACACTATGACTTTTTTGTCAAATTTCAGACAACATACTGTACTATGACTTTTAGTCATTATTTAATTGAAGACATACTATACTATGACTTTTTTGTCATTATATTGGACGACATACTATACTATGACTTTTTTGTCATTATATTGGACGACATACTGTACTATGACTTTTTTGTCATATAATGGACGACATACTATACCATGACTTTTTTGTCAAATTTTGGACAACATACTATACTATGACTTTTTTGTCATTATATTGGACGACATACTATACTATGACTTTTTTGTCATTATATTGGACGACATACTATACTATGACTTTTTTGTCATTATATTGGACGACATACTATACTATGCCTTTTTTGTCATTATATTGGACGACATACTGTACTATGACTTTTTTGTCATATAATGGACGACATACTATACCATGACTTTTTTGTCAAATTTTGGACAACATACTATACTATGACTTTTTTGTCATTATATTGGACGACATACTATACTATGACTTTTTTGTCATTATATTGGACGACATACTATACTATGACTTTTTTGTCATTATATTGGACGACATACTATACTATGCCTTTTTTGTCATTATATTGGACGACATACTAACCTATGACTATTTTGTCAAGTTTTGGACGACATACTATACCATGACTTTTTGTCATTATTTTGGACGACAAACTATACTATGACTTTTTTGTCAAATTTTGGACGACAAACTATACTATGACTTTTTTGTCAAATTTTGGACGACATACTATACTCTGACTTTTTTGTCATATAATGGATGACATACTATACTATGACTTTTTTGTCATTATATTGGACGACATACTATACAATGACTTTTTTGTCAAATTTTGGACGACATACTATACTATGACTTTTTTTGTCAAATTTTGGACGACATACTATAAAATGACTTTTTTTGTCAAGTTTTGGACGACATACTATACTATGACTTTTTTGTCAAGTTTTGGACGACATACTATACTATGACTTTTTTGTCAAATTTTGGACGACATACTATACTATGACTTTTTTGTCATTATATTGGACGACATACTATACTATGACTTTTTTGTCATTATATTGGACGACATACTATACCATGACTTTTTTGTCATTATATTGGACGACATACTAACCTATGACTATTTTGTCATATTTTAGACGACATACTATACTATGACTTTTTTGTCATATATTGGACGACATACTAACCTATGACTTTTTGTCAAATTTTGGACGACAAACTCTACTATGACTTTTTTGTCAAATTTTGGACGACATACTTTACTATGACTTTTTTGTCAAATTTTGGACGACATACTATACTATGACTTTTTTGTCAAATTTCGGACAACATACTATACTATGACTTTTTTGTCATTATATTGGGCGACATACTATACTATGACGTCCGAAAATTGACAATATTTTCGAACAAGTTTTTTGGTCCAAAATTTGACAAAAACGTCATACTACGTCCAAAATTTGTAAAAAACGGCTATTAGGCTCAAGATTTGACCATATATTTGGAAAATTCGGTCCAAAATTTGACAAAAACGACATACTATACTATGTCATCCATTATATGACAAAAAAAGTCATAGTATAGTATGTCATCCAAAACTTGACAAAAAAGTCATGTATGTCGTCCAAAACTTGATAAAAAAGTCATAGTATAGTATGTCGTCCAATATAATGACAAAAAGTCATTGTATAGTATGTCGTCCATTATATGACAAAAAAGTAATAGTATAGTATGTCGTTTTTGTCAAATTTTGGACCAAATTTGTTTCCCCAAATAAATGGTCAAATCTTGATCGTAATAGCGTAGTATGCTGTTTTTATAAAATTTTGGACGACGTATGACGTTTTTGTCAAATTTTGGACCATAAAATCTTTTCAAAAATATTGCAAATTTTGGTACGACATAGTATAGTTTTTTTTAATCAAATTTTGGATGTAGGATGACGTTTTTGTCAAATTTTGGTCCAAAGTTTTTTTTCCAAATAAATGGTCAAATCTTGAGCATGATAGCGTACAATGTCGTTTTTTTGATCAAATTTTGGACGTAGTATGACGTTTTTGTGACATTTTGGACCAAAAAACTTTTTCAAAAATATTGTAAATTTTGGGACGACATAGTATAGTATGTCATTTGTGTCAAATTTTGGACCAAATTATTTTTTCCAAAAAAATGGTCAAATCTTGAGCGAAATATTGCAGTATGCCGTTTTTATCAAATTTTGGACGTAGTATGACGTTTTTGTCAAATTTTGGACCAAAAAACTTTTTCAAAAATATTGTCAATTTTGGGACAACATAGTATAGTATGTTGTTTTTGTCAAATTTTGGACCACATTTTTTTTTTCAAATAAATGGTCAAATCTTGAGCGTAATATCGCAGTATGCCGTTTTTATCAAATTTTGGACGAAGTATGAAGGTTTTGTAAAATTTTGGACCAAAAGACTTATTCAAAAATATTGTCAATTTTGGAACAACATAGTATAGGATGTCGTTTTTGTAAAATTTTGGACCAAATTTTTTTTTTCAAAATAAATGGTCAAATCTTGAGCGAAATACCGTAGTATGCCGGTTTTTTTTAATCAAATTTTGGACACCTATGACGTTTTTGTCAAATTTTGGACGACATACTAACCTATCACTTTTTTGTCAAAATTTGGACGACATACTATACTATGACTTTTTTTTGTCAAATTCTGGAAGACATACTACACTATGACTTTTTTGTCAAATTTTGGACGTTGGAGTTGGAGGACAAAGAGAAGTTCTTTGCAAACGCTGTGAAATAATGCACGAACCCCAGAAGAACACAGTGATTGTTTCACGTCTGATTAAACAGCAGAATAAGACGATAACTGTAAACCTTTATTTTTTTACATGTACCAAACACAACTGGAATAACAACTAAATAAGTGACTATGTCTCAGACTCCGTACAGCACAGCTTTTAATCACTGTTATTTAATCATCATCGCTCTGCTTTTGTATTTTGTTTGTTTCGCCGTTCGATTTTGAAGGAGGTCAAAGGTCAAAGTGTCTTTGCTTTTTTTTCCTCTGAGCTCACACTGCTTCCTCCTCTCGTCTGTTAACCCCTCTCTCTCTTTCCCTCTTTCTCTCTGCGACTTCCTCTCTTCCATTCTCTCTCTCTCTCTCTCTCTCTCTCTCTCTCTCTCCACATCTCTGAAAAAACCTCACCCTGTCATTACCCTCTCTCTCTCTCTCTCTCCAGCTCTCTATCTCTTACTCTCTCCATGTGTGTTACCAGTCGCTCATGACTCAGCTGTCCAGCCTGAAGCTGACTGTGGAGCACACGCAGCTGGAGAAGCAGCAGTGGGAGGAGCGCTGGCGCGGCGCACAGGTGCCTCCTCTTCCTCTTTCTCCTCCTCTTCTGATTAATCCCGACTCCTCTGCATCACTCCTTCATCTCCGCCACTGCTCCTCCTCCTCCTCCTTATTTTGCACCTCCAGCTCCTCCTCCTTCTTCTTCCTCCTGATCCTCGTTTTTTTTGTCAGTCTTGTGATCGTTGATTTTTTGTTTGGAATATCACATTTGAAAAAAGAAAAGACACAGAGGCAGTCAGAGAACAGTCCTGATGTAGAAGGAAATCATTCTGATGAATTTTGTAAAATTTACAAATCATTGAACAAATGTACATTTCTGACAAAACGTAAAAAAAAGGCCAAAATTTGACAAAAATGTAAAAACAAAATTGTCAAAAATATGGCAAAAAAAGTCAAAAAAAAACTTTAGAGAATTTGACAAAAAAAGTCATAGTTTAGTATTTCGTCCAAAATTTTACAAAAAAGTTTAACAAAACAAAATTGACCAAAATTTTACAAAAAAGTCATAGGTTAGTATGAGCTAGGTGAGAATTAGAGACAGTCAGAGAAACGTTCCTGACGCAGAAAGAAATCAGTTTGATGCATTTTGTAAATTTACAAATTACAACATTTTGAACAAATTTACATTTTTGAAATTTTTGTCTTTGTCTTAACTAACCTGAGAGAGCGACACCATTCACTGACACCCACTCTGGTCTTTGGTCATCCACAGACAGAAATCTCAGATCTGCAGCAGCTTCTCGCCTCCAAAGACGCAGAGATCGAGTGTTTGCAGACACAGCTGTTGGCCAGAGACGGCTCAGCTAACGACAACGCACAGAGAGGTACGTACAACAACATACAATATCATACAACGTACAAACTGTACAACGACTAACCAACACGTCTCCCTCTCTCTCTCCTCTCTGCTGCCCTCTGCTGTAGAGGAGGTGTATATCAAGCAGCTGATTAACAAATGTAAGGCATGCTGTGCTGTTTGTGAAACGCGTCTGTGGCCTCTTTAAATGTTTGCTTTGAAATCGGACCACAGCCTGTTGATCATGAACTTTGACTTTTTTTATGTAAAAAAAAACAACCAAACATCTCCTAAAAACAGCCCAGAAAAAACCTTTAAAATGTTTTGGTAAAAAATCTTGTGAACATTTTTTTATCAAAAAATCTGTGAACATTTAAAATCCTGTGAATTTTTTTTTGTGTAAAAACAAAACAATACAAACAAACAAAAAAAATGCCTTCATGAAACAGCTGCAGCGTCTCAGGTCACGCTGTCGTCACGCCGTCACTCTGTATTTGTTTTGCTTGTTGGTTCCGTGTCATGAAAGCTGTCGTGTCCATTTGTGCTCAACATCAGGCTCCGATCAGACAACACGCTGATGTAGAGTTGTCGAGTTTTAACCCTTCACTGCTCTGTTCTCCTTCTCGTCTTTTAGACCAGGAATACCAGAGGCTCAAAGCGGGGATGGAGTCTCTGCTGGCATCAAATGATGAAAAGGTAAATTATATTGGGTTTTTCTTCATTTTATGCACACAAAATTGGAAATTTGTACAAAAATGTGAAAACATACAGCCCCCACTGGTCCAAAAACAGGTTTTAATCCTGTTTTGCTAGTGTTTCTCATTATTCTTTGGTGAAATTGCTGAGTTTTGCTTCATATGTTATAAATTAGTAAAAGTTTGTTGTTGTTCTTTTAATGAAAGTAGTTTTGTAAACGATATTTCAGGACAAAAATCTATACACTTAAGAAAAATATGGAGATTTTGAGATATTGAGTCACTTTTCTGTGTTTAAACAATAGGTTAAATCTACTGTTTATTCTCACGCAAACAGTTAACAAACAGTTATATATATCTGGTATTTCTGTTATTTTTCCTGTGCTAATAATCCACTTTCTCTGTGTGGCTGCGGTGGTAGAAATGCTAACAGACTGTGTGTTAGCATGACTCAGTGATAGCCAGCAGTAGTGACCAAATACAGAAAGAAAGTTAGCTCAAATTTAGCCAATAGATGTAGTTTCCCCACACTCATTTCCTGTAAATAAGAAAAATTGTAAATCACATTGAAATATTTAAATCACAGGGGAAAAACAAACTAAAGGTGCTGTCAGAGGTGTCACATTTTTTGGCTAACGTTTAGCAAGTTGTCTTGTTTTTGGCTAATTTTTAGCTAATGTCAGAAACAGGAAGTTAGCCAAAAGATCACATCGCTGACAGCAGCTTAAAGGGCCCATATTGTGCAAAATCAACTTTTTAATCATTTTAGTACTGATATTTGGGACTCAGGGGGCCATACCAGTCCCCAAAATGTGAAAAAACAAGACTCGTCTTGTTTTAGTGGTTCCACTTAGTGTAAGTATAGGCGATAAAACACGCGATGTTTAAACCTCCCTCGGAATGACAACATAGCGAGCATTTCACCGTGAATGTTGGCACCCCACCAGGCAGAGTACTTCACAGCTCCACCGTAGCTCCCACTTGTCCCTGTGAAATACGAGAGTGCAGGCGAGGGAGGAAGAGTGGCTGCACAGCGAAGCACAGTGTTTTACACAAACTTCTAGCCTCAGAGGACGTGTGTCCAGTGGATATATTTTATTTATGAAAAAAATGTTCACAAGCCCTTTGTTGTTGATCGTGTATGTAAATTCCTATGCTAGAAAAACACCTTGAACGCACCAGTTACGTGCTTGCAGTTAGCGAGTGACGTGTGGATCAATAATATGGTGAGCACGCGTTCGAAAGCACTGTAGAAATATGTAGATGTTGTCCCACATTTCTTCTCAACCAAAGGCTGCCTTTCTGTCGTGTTTCCACGTTCTCTCCTCATATTATTGATCCACACACGTCACTTGCAGCAGCATTAACACTGGTGCATTCAAGGTGTTTTTCTAGCATAGGAATTTACATACACGCCGCGCCACGCATTAATCGTTTTTCTTCGATTCTAATGTTTTTATGATCGCGAGAAGCCAAAATCATGGTCACTCTATGCATTACGGTGAAACGCAGTAACAACGGACATTACTATGGGGTATATGGAGCGGGTGTTGGGACGACGGTGCATGACAATAGGTGATAAGTGGCGACAGTATGGCTGTGGATAGTAAGTTAGATCGACACTCCCCTGGAAGCAGTGGATGTGTTTACCTGGGTCTCATTTACATGTAAATGACCAGGCACAAAACCGAGCGTTCTGAAAAAGGCTGTTTTGGCAGAGTTATTGAACTGCTATTGTGCTTCATCCTTATGATATTTTGACTAAAGCATGACACAGACATGTTCATTAGGGCATCAGGAACTAGTTTAACTTGGGGGTAATAGGGTATAATATGGGACCTTTAAGTTTTCCCTCCCTTTTTATGTTGTTCAAATGTTGTAATTGACATAAATATATATTGAAATGACAGGAAAAGTGTGTGGGAAAAGGCTAAAGCTAATGTCAGAGGTGTTTTCTTTTGGCTAAAGATTTCTGAAGTTTTCCTGTAAATAAATGTCCAGTTTCAGAGCTGGTTTATTTCCTCACTGACATACTTTATACGTATACTTTTGATTAAATTATAATTGTACTGATTTACTTGCTGTTTGACAGGACCGTCGTATCGAGGAGTTGACCGTCCTGCTCTCTCAGTACAGACAGCTGAGGGAGGTCATGGCTCTCACACAGGGTACGTACACAATCTGCCAGGAAATTATAGAATAATGAGGTTTATTTGAATTCTAAATTAATCTGTCAGTCATTGTTTCGATTGATCAAGGTATTCAGTCAGAAAATATTGATTATTTTTTCCCAATTTCTGAAATAATGATGTTTTCAAACATCTTGTTTTGTCCATAAACCTGAAATTATTCAGTTTTCATTACATTTTGTTATACGGCGCAAAGAAAAGCAGAAAATGTTCACATAGAAGAAGCTGAAGAAAGACCCTCAAACAGATTAATAAATTATTATTATTATAATTTTTAATTTTATCTTCCAGGAAGCAGTGAAGAGGAGCTGAGCAGCAGTTTGAAAGTCAGAGGCGTCCCACACAAAGCACATTCTGATATTCTGCCACGCTCAGAGGTCAGACACACACACACACTTTACCTTCACCCTGAAAAACACACACAATAACATGTAAATACAAGTCGACACACACAGTTGTGAGAGTCAGTGATGTTTTTGTCTCTGTGTAGAAGTTTTCTCGAGGACCTCCACTCTTGTTGTCGTCTTCTCCTTACCAGAGGGAAGGAGACATGTGGTAAAACACACACACACACACACAGTCACATCATAACTCACTATCAGTCATCATTTAGTCTGTACAGACGAGGATTAGGATTAGGATAAGGGCCACATGTATAAAAACATTTTTTTTAAATAATTAAAAAAAACACATTTGGAATCAAAATTTAAAAAATAAAATAAAATGGCACGAATCTTCTCTTTTTCTCAGAATTCTGACTTTAATCTCAGAATATTTTTTCCTAATCTCACAATTCTGACTTTAATCTCAGAATATTTTTTCCTAATCTCACAATTCTGACTTTAATCTCAGAATATTTTTCCTGATCTCAGAATTTTGACTAATCTCAGAATATTTTTTCCTAATATCAGAATTCTGACTCATATTTTTTCTCTCTCAGAATTCTGACTGACTTCAAACATTGTATTAAAAATCCTAATTCTGACTTCAATCTCAGAATTTTTTTAATTTTGTGTTCCTTTTTTTTTAAGTCTGGCTTTTATGTTGTGGTTTATAATTGTATAAGTTTCATAGTTTAAATACTTTTATTATTTTCTCTGTTCAACTTTAAGTTTGTTTGTATTTATTAACTTAACTTATTTAATTTAGTTTAGAAGACTTTTCACTATTCTAGTAGATTACGTTTTCGATGTATATTTGAGTATTTATTTTGACTTTGTTTGGTGTTACTAAAATGTACCAGATTTAACTTTGTTACTCTCTTAGTAACAACATAAAGTTTTTAATGCCACTAAAGCATTCGCTTTAATTCATCATTACCTTTATTTTATTTCCATACTTGATCTGATTTGTTGCAGCAGCCAGAACTCCATGGACGTGTCTCTGGCGTCCATGACAGACATGAGCTTCTTTAACGGGTCGTGGTGAGTCTGCGGTGTCACATGACCTGACGTCATCATGTTTTTTCATGTTTTAAAGTTTAAACACTGGTGTTTTTTTGTGCTCAGGCATCAGCGCAGGTTATTGTCCAGCAGTCTCGAGGAGTTACAGAGTGGATCTTTAAAAAAGGTTTGTTCTGCTGTTATTTTAACCATCAGAGCCACGAAGGCCAGGAGCAGAAACCACTTTAACTGCTTATTAATCTGCTTATTAATCTGCACTGATACCTTTGCGTTCTGAAATAACGATTAGCTTTTGTGCGAGCTAACTCTGGCTGTGTGTGTGCTACAGACTGTAGAGATCCAGCCTGCCGACAGTGACTCAGATGTAGGGCCAGAGGTAACTGCTGAACTGCTGCATGACCTCACATCAGCTGACCTCCAGCTAACCCTCTGCTTTACACACACACACATATTAGTTGTTTCTGCCGTTAACCTCTGCTGAATGTTACACTGCTCCTTTAATTCTTGCAGCAGGACTTGTGTTAATATCATCGTTGTTAATAAAGTTTTTGTCTGCTGCAGAATTCTCACCTGGAGTTGAGCAAATACCAAACTCTTCCTGGGAAACTGAGTAAAAACAGCGAGCAGAGGAAGCAGCAGCTGAACGGAGACTCGGATTATTTGTCTCCTGTTCACGAGCACAGACTGAGTGAGTTTCTGCTGTTCCATAATCCCTAATCTGACGGGATTGACAGCATTTTATCATGTGGAAGAACAGAAGTGAATAATAACACAAACTCACAGTGTGTAAACTCTGTCGACTAACTTTGATCCAACTGCTTTCTTCCCCGTTTCCTTTCCTTACCTCCTCTCTGTCATTGTCTCCTCCGTTTCCTCGCCTCCAATTCCCTCTTTGTCATTGCCTCCTTCTCTCTGTCTCCTTGCCTCCTCCTCTGTGTCCTCATCTTCTCCCCTGCCTCCTTGCCTCCTACTCTCCGTTTCCTCATCTTCTCATCTCTGTTGCTTTGTTTCCTCTGTCACCTCGTCTCCCCCTTTGTCTCCTTGTTTCCTTCTCTCTGTCTCCTTGACTCCTGCTCTGTCTCCTTGTTTCCTCTCTTCACTGCTCTCTTGTCTTGTTTTCCTCTCTTGTCTCCTTGCCTCCTCCTCTCTGTCTCCTTGTTTCCTCTCCTCCCTGCTCTCTTGTCTTGTTTTGCTCTCTGGTGACAGTCCGCTGCAGGAGTGCCAGTGCTCCAGCTTTAGGTACTGAACTCTCACAGTCACACAGACAAACACAGGAAACACACACACACACACAAGTTAAAACTTAATCCCTCGTCACAGTGAGCGGCGGTTTTAACGGAGGATCTCCGTCAGGATTATCAGGACTTCCTGCCTCATAACTCAGAGCTGGTGACGATGTTCAGCTCTCTCACGTTAAACCGTTCACAGACGCACGAACACACGACGCAGAGCCTCGGCTTAAAGCAGCTGTGTAATCTCAGAGAGGTGTGAGAGGGTGAAGGCTTCATGTCCATGGTGTGTGAGCACTTTCAGCTGGATTAGAAAGTAAACAAACAGCCACGTAACCCGACAGCCACCATTTTCTGCTGCCTCATCCAGCTCAGCCCGTCTCTGACAGCAGCACGTTAAATACAATCAGTAAACAAACAAATATCAATAAACTATAACTTCAATTCCACAGCACACAGTAAACTTTTTGTAGCCTCAGTTAGAAAAGTAAGTTACAAAAAAAATCAACTGTTGTGTCGACTGACTAAAACCGGACGTGTAAACATGTTAGTCTGTCTAAAACCAGACTTTAAATATGTGTAAACATGTTAGTCTGACTAAAACCGGACTAAAAAATGTGTAAATGTGTTAGTCCGACTAAAACCGGACATGTAAACATGTTAGTCCGACTAAAACCAGACTTAAAATATGTATGAACATGTTAGTCCGACTAAAACACATGTAAACATGTTAGTCCGACTAAAGCCAGACTTTAAATATGTGTAAACATGTTGGTCTGAATAAAACCAGATTAAAAAACATGTTAGTCCGACTAAAGTCGGACTTGAAAAGCGTGTTAACATGTAAGTCTGACTAAAACCAGGCTGAAAACACGTACACGTTATTCCAACAAGCTGAAAGGCGGCATTCTGCCACCTCGTGGCATGGACTTACACACAGTTTTTCAAGACACCGGCCTGAGGCGTGGACATGTGCATTTGCTGCTAGCGTTTCTTTGATCAAGTAAACAACAACATGTACTGCATGTGGACACACAGGGTGTTGACTAATCCTAATCCTGGCTTGTGATTTCTGTCCACTCACTCACTCTGCTGTCGCTTTGCTAAACCTCCCACTGCCTCAGGATCTCCTGGGAAACATGACCTCTGTGATGTTGGTGGGTATAACGTGGTAGAATGTTGAATGTATTGCAGTGTTTTTTAGTTAATTAAAAAAAAAAAACTCACACTTTTATTCCTCGTGGCAGAAAATGGCACCTTCCCAAAAACTGCTGTAAGAAATATAATATACTTAATCAGGCTGAATTAGTTTGAAAAGATAAATAAAAAAATGTTTGTACAGCATTTTTTTGGGGGGGGGGAGGTCACATTTTCTGCCCTTAAGGACAAATGTGTCTGGATATTAAAAGGTTCTCTTAAGAGTTAAAGTTATGTGAGGCACTGAAAACGTGATGTACTTCTTTTTTACCTCTTCAGGGCATCCACAGAGGCTGGATGAGTTCATCCTCTCGGATCAGTCTCCTCTGAGCTCCGGAGTGGACTCTGGACAACAGTCGCCCGTCTCGCCGGAGAACAGGAAGAGCCACAGAGGCATCAGGAAACTGTGGGGGAAGTACGTGCTGAAGAGAGACTCTCAGGTACATGTGTCCACCACAGCATCTGTGACTCTGTGAGATTACATCGTTTGTGTCGTCTCCAGGATACGTCGCAGCCAGTCGGGCAGTCCTGTCCAGGTCCACGACTCAGAGCTGGGAGAGTTTAAGAGGGGAGGTTTCAGAGCCACAGCTGGACCACGACTGGCCCGTTCAGGAAACAGCAGGTACACAAAGTTACATGTGTTAGTGATTTCTCTGATTTGTGAAAGTGTTGAAAACACTGAAAACATGGCTGCGAAAAACACACGTCAGCCACAAAAACTCCTCAGAGAAAGAGAAAATCTGCATTTGTAGCGCACAGGAACACACACGCTGCTGGTCTACTGCTGCCTCGTGTGGTCAGTTTGTGTCACTGAGGTACAACATGCAGTCTAAAGGCAGGATAATGCAGGAAGTCGGTGTCTCACACAATTATCACTTTAACCCATAAGAGATCATTTGAATATCCTGACAAATTTGTCCTTAAGGCCAGAAAATGTCACCTTCCCAAAAACTGCTGTAAAAAATTTCATTTATCTTGTATTCATCTTTTAAAACTATTTCAGCCTGAATAAATATGTAATATTTTTTCTAGCAGTTTTTGGGAAGGTGACATTTTCTGCCGCGAGGAACAAATGTGTGAGTGTTTTTTTTTGTTTTTTTTTTACATATTTTATTTAAAATCTGACACTGCAAACAAAATAATGTGTAAAGTAAATGTTTCTGCCACTCATTGACCCATGTCAAGGCTTAATAAGAATTATAATCAAATTCTCCTTCAAATGTATTTTAATGGAAATTGTTGTAGATAAAGAAAACAGTGTTGTGTAAAAAGTATTGGCTAAAATCATTATTTTTGTAGTTTGTTGTAAATGAGCTCAAACTTGTCTTTGTTATCCTATATGCAAAAATCTTTATTCACAAACAAAAATTAGCAAAATTTTGATTTTCTCTTTGATATTTGCTTACATTTCTGGTAATTTTCCCTTTTTGAAATATATATGTTTTTTATTTTATTATTATTATTATTTTAGTTGTAGCGCTATCTTTAATTTATTTGTCACTTATGTGACCAATGTTGTTTGTGTTATTGTATTGTGTACCTTGTAGTTTTGATACCAATTCTCAACACAAGGGGGCGCTGACAATGTGTCAACTTCCTCATACAACAACTCCATTAAAAATAAAAAATAGAAATGTCTTGATCTCACCATGTCAGAGATCTGAAGATGCCGTTTTCCAAGTGGAGCACGGAGCAGGTGTGCGACTGGCTGGAAGACGTGGGACTGGGCCAGTACGGCATCTCTGCTCGCCACTGGGTCAGCAGCGGTCAGACGCTACTGTCGGCGAGTTCTCACGACCTGGAGAAGGTACACACACACACACACACACACGTTTAATGTTACCTGACAGATGAATCTTCCCTCCGTCCCTTGTCAGTTCCACCCGTCTGCTCGTGGCTCAGTAACGCTCGTCCACTTTAGTTTTGCCTGTCAACGATTTTCCACCCTGACGCCTCCGTGTCTCACTGTGGTCATTTTGATTTCCAATAAGCTTCGTGTAAAAAAAAATATTTTTCTGTTTGTACAGGAGTTGTCGATGAAGAACCCGCTCCACAGGAAGAAGCTGCAGTTAGCCACCAAGACGATTAGCAGCAAACAGGCCGAGAAGTCGGCAGAGCTCGATTACATCTGGGTCACTCGTAAGTCCAGGACTAGATTTAACGGACAAACACAAACTGTGCAGAACTTCCAATGTGGATGTAAAAATGTAAAATGTGTGTGTGTGTTTGTTCGTTTGTGTGGCAGGTTGGCTTGACGACATTGGTCTGCCTCAGTACAAAGATCAGTTCAATGAAGGAAGAGTGGACGGACAGATGCTGCGCTACCTCACTGTGGTGAGTTTCACTAAACCACATTAAATCATGATTTAAGTGGCGTAAACAGCAGAAACAATTGAGTCAAACATCAAAGTTTGCCCTAGTTTGTAAATGCTCACTCTCCTGCACCAAAGTCCACAGAGAAAATCATCGATTTTAGCTGACGGGCGACACAGTAGCTTCTGTCTTGTGCTGCCTCGTGTGGCCACTTTGTGTCACAGATGTCACTCGGAACAAAATGATTTTAAACACAGACGACGTCACAAAATAAGTTATAACACATTGGAAGTCTGTGATGGAGGCAGTGGTGGATCAAAAAGTCCTTTGCGATGAGATGTAAAAATGATGATTTTGTCTATGGGATTTGGTGTGGAGGAGGAGGAGGAGGAGGAGGAGGAGTCAGCAGTTTAAACAGCAACACAAACCTCTGTGTTCAGGCAGAAAAGGCTGTGTAAAGGTGAAATAAAGCAGCAGATATATTCTTAAGTTTGTGTTCACTTCAGTCGACATTGATATTTATGAAGTGAGCCTTCTGTAACTCTGCTAAAATCATCGTTTCCCTGCTCGCAGTTAAGATTGTAGCTGCTTTTCTGGACTTGTACTGAGCAGAGTGAGCACAGCTGTAATCTGTTACACGCAGAACTATGAAAACACGACAAATCCTTGGGTCTGACTCGGCCTCTTGTACCTTTTTCTTCCTCCTGTTCCAGAACGACTTATTATCCCTCAAAGTGACGAGTCAGCTCCACCACCTCAGCATCAAGTGTGCCATTCACGTCCTCCACGTCAACAAGTTCAACCCGTACTGCCTCAAACGCCGGCCCGGCACTGAGGTAAGAATCTGCCCTTTTTAAGAGAGTTTGATAAGAGAAGATAATGGCCAAAAAAAACAAAATGTTTTGTAACGTAACTTAGAAACGTGTTAAATGCTGAAAACATGAGGGGGGGAAAAAAGCACGTCAGCCTCTTATCATAAGGCTGGCTTTACACGACAACACTCCCGGGTGAAACCGACAAAATATTTTATCAGATGTGCCTTTCGTTTAGATGGCGACGGCGTTTTTGGGGCTTAAAACGCAAAAAAAATGAACCCACCCTCCACAGTGGAAATGTTAAAAACGCTCTGCCATCGCGTTCCCGTCTGAAGCCCAATTTATACTCCTGCATAAAGTGCTCTGCGTAGGTTACGCAGAATCCTCTGCTTCGTCTCCAACTGCACAACATATTTTTTAAGTGTCCGTCACGCCGTCAAGGGACAACGGAGACGGCAAGAGCTGCGATTCGTCCTCAGGACAGGCCGAGCGAAGCTGCTCTGTGCCGGCTCACAGTGCACACTGAGCGTCCACAGAGGCGGAGCTGATCACTGCCGACAACGTCGCTGCCAAACTATAAATACGTCATATCTTAACACACACAGCATGTGTGTGGAGTCTAAATGGCCAATTTCTCGCCTCAAATTATCTTAAAACTGCGTTCCGTCACACAGAAAAGTGACGGAACAGTCTTTCTGTCTTGGACGCCATTGCTCACTGTAGCCAGAAGCACAACAACCTTGCGCAGCGACCCCTACTGATCGGGCGGGAAATTGCAGCTAATATCCGTCACCACGACGCAGAAGTATGAGGGCTCACACTTGTGTGTGAAACCGTGTGCATGCAGATTTCCACCCAAAGACGCTCGTCTAAATGTGAAATAAAAAGTGGGAATGCGACGCCACTTTTGCGGTTTGTGTTCAGATCGTTGTCGTGTAAAGCTAGCGTAAGACTTAATTTACACCTGCCTGAGTTTATAATATGTTAAGAGTATGTTCACTGATTTACTTTACTGTTATACAGCATTTATTATTTCCCTGCTCTCCTGCATCAAACTCCATAGAAAGTGTGTTATTTTAGCTCACAGGGACACAGCAGCTGCGGGTGTGCTGTTGCCTCGTGTGGTCAGTTTGTGTCACTGCAGTTAATCTAAATGAAGAATTTCAAACAGAAATGGACAAAAATTACACATTTGAACTTACTGATGGAGGCAGCAGTGGATGGAAGTCCTGTGTGCAGTGGTGTAAAATGTATGATTTTCTCTATGGGATTTGGTGTGGGGGAGTGAGTGACTCACAAAGCAAAAGTAATCATCGTTTCTGGTCAAAGTTTAATGGTGAAACGAAGTGGCAAAAATCAGAATTGTCATAGTGTCCTTGCTGTAATTCAAATTTATGGAAAATGTTGTTCTCAAAGTACATGTGTGACCAGTAGTATGCAAGCTCCCTCTTGTGGTTCCTAGAGGAATGTCAAAAAGCTTTTGTTTGGTTAGTTACGCAAATCTATTTGTATGCCACTGTATTTTAACATTAGCGGTTGAAAAGCTGAATTATTTAGTCATTCAGTGTTTGCGTGTCTAAATGAAACGTTTGCCTTAAACAGGGTGTGGTTTTAAGAAAGACGTAAAAATCCCTGAAAGCACAAATGTTCGTTAATATTTAGCAAAGGAAATCCCCTAAAATATGAATCTTTAACGGAGGAGTTTGGTGGACGTTGAGATAGCAACTGTACTATGATGACTCCGCCCACATTGAGGAGGTACCAGAGTAATGGAAAAGCGTCATTGGTTGTCAATCTATCAGTCTGTTTCCCCACAAAAAGTTAGAGAAGTCAGGACAGACATGGTTGTGAAATGCAAATCCAGTGGTTGTTGAAAGCAAATAACCATGAGACAGTTATTATAATGTGTCCCATTTCTGTGTGTGAACCATGTCTGGGGTTTAATTTTGTGTCTCAGAGCCAGTTCTCTCCCAGTGAAGTGGTCCAATGGTCCAACCACCGGGTCATGGAGTGGCTGAGATCTGTGGACCTGGCAGAGTACGCACCGAACCTGAGGGGCAGCGGTGTGCACGGAGGCCTGATCGTAAGTACAGGAAACTATGAATGAGTTAATAGATTAATATTTCCTGGTTTCTTTGTGTCATTTAACAGAAACATTTAGTCAAACAGCTCTCTACTTTGTCTAACATCCTCTTCTCCTCTGGTAGATCCTGGAGCCTCGCTTTAACTCGGACTCTCTGGCCATGCTGCTGAACATCCCTCCTCAGAAGACCCTGCTGAGACGTCACCTGAACACCAACTTTGACAGTCTGGTGGGAGCTCAGGCTCAGCAGGAGAAGAGGGAGTACACCGAGGCTGTGGGCTATGCTCCGCTCAGCATCACAGCCAAAGTCAAGGTAAGGAAAATAAATGGTCTCAGTGTGTTAATCAGCTTAATGTCAGAGCCCTTCATTCTTGTTAAACACAGACTGAACCTGTGTCTGCTGTATTGTGAAGAAACTCTAAGTGTGTAGAAGCAGCCATGTGTTTGCTGCTTCATGTCACTGTGAAACAGCTTTTATTTTGGCTAAAGTTTATGAAGCGTTTGCTCGTCTACACTGAAGCACAGAGACACAGTTAGCAATGTTAGCCTCATGTCAAGGTGGTAAGAAGTAAGTGGGAAGACTTCTTTGACTGGATGTAGAAGTCACCAAGAAGACCAAGGTCTGGCCATTTCCTGTGATGTTGAATGGAGGACATTTTGTTGTTCCAAGAAATCACCAAGTGTTTCTCAATCCTGGTTCAGGGACCAGACTTGTGTTTCAGATGTTGCTGTGCTCCAATATACAACTCAAATTAATAGATTGTCATTGTCAAGCGCTGGCAGAACTTGATGACCATTTGAGTCATGTGTGTTGGAGCATGGCATCATCTGAAATATCCAAGTGTGGTCCGTGAAGACCAGGAATGAGAAACACTTGGTGATTTCTTGGAAGAACAAGATGTCTTCCACTCAAACATCCCAGGAAATGGCCAGACCTTGGTCTTCTCGGTGACTTCAACATTCAGTCAAACAAGTCATCACACGTACTTCTTACCACCTTGACATGAGGTGAAGATCTCCTCCATTCAAACATTGATCCAACACTGCACTGGAACCTTGTTGTCCATGAGGGTTCCAGTCCCTGTCGGCCATGTTGTCTTGATGTTGATTGCTGTGAAGAACCTGTCCAGGAACAGAAATAAAAATGAGTTTCAAACAAACACAGTGTCTTGAGCTTCTTCATCACACAACACTTTATGAGAGTGTCCATCAACAGTTAGCAGTGAGAAGCTCTCTGTGTCAGAGGAACATCAGGAAGAGAAGAAAAGGGAGGACATGACATGTGCTCAGTAGAAAGTAGCATGCACTTACCTTGGTATGTTCCACAGCTCTACAGAGAAACAGACCTGGCATCGTTTGAGGTAGTTGTAGCAAAAGCAGGAGTTCCTCCAAGAAAACCCCCCAAAAAAAGAATGTGGCGCCTCCTTTGTCGACTCCTATGTCTTTGTCAGTCTTCGGCTATCGCCCAGACCTCACTTCTTGTAGATCCGTGGAGCACCAGGCTGGATTGCTTGCACCTGTGTGGACCACACCCCTTTACAATCAATGAAACATGGAACACCTGGTGATAGTTCATGGCACAACAACAACTTCTTTCCTGACTTATCACAGCATAACTTCCAATATCGCCAATAAACTCATCAATGACCTACACAGACAAGTCAGAAAATTACTAGAGCAATCACTGACTTAAGTACAAAGGCTAAACCCTGCTTTTCCTTGTCTTCTCATTCCACCTGCAGCCAAAGAAGTTAGGCTTCTCCACCTTGACTCACCTCAGGAGGAGACGTCAGGACGAGTCCACAGACTACATCTGTCCCATCGAGTCGTCCTCGTCCCCTCAGGCGGGACAGGCTGCGGTGAACGGCGCCGAGATGCGTCCCTATGCCGCCTTCAGGGGCCTCAGCCCCATCCTGGACCGAGAGCCAGACCCGAGCAGGGAGCAGGTGGGCCATAACCACGACAACTATGACAACGACGACAACGACAACAGCAGAGCAGACCTGGCGTCTCCATGACGACACCTGTGACACACACACATGGACAACAGTGTTACAGTCACTTCTCTGCTTCCTTTACGCTTGCGGCCCATAATACCTCAGCCCACCCGACCCCTCACTCTGAGCCCTGTGCCTTATCCTGTGACAGCGTCACTGACTCCATAAAACCTAACATACACAACATTTTTGTCTTTTTTTTTTACGTTCTCTGATGTCTCACTAACCCCTGACCTCAGCCTCGAACCTGTGCCATGATCTAACTCATGAGGCGAGGACGCCTCGCTCTGGACTCTGTAACACACATGCTGTACAGTAATAAAGTGACAGTTTCTTTATTTGATAAAATGTAGTTGTGTGAGGATTGTGTGAAATACAGCTTGGATCCCTCACACCAAAGTCAAAGACAAAATCTGCAATTTCACACCAACGCACACACTACATGTCAAGTCACTGCCAGCTCCATCACAGCATTTAAATGCATTTCTTTTACAACTTCAGCCTTCAAAATACGTAGCTCAGATTGACCTGAGTGACTAAAATGTACCAAACACGCTAGTGTTAGAGTAGCAGAACTTAAATCGCCTATTTTCTCGATGGACTTTGGTGTGAAGGACAACAAACTTCAACCTGCGCAGAACAAGTTGCCGATGTTATCGTACAGTTGCGTGTACACTTAAATTTGATGTAGCTTTTTACGAAGCTAAGTGGCTAAAATCGTTTCTTAGCAAATACCTCACACAATGACCAAAACTGAACTATGAAAGAACAAAAAAGTGGAAAAGGACAATATTCATGATGACATTTGACACACTTTCAAAATAAAAGTTTTTCTTCTCACATAAAACAATACATATACCACAGTATAAAGTACTCAATTATACTGTGGTAAAATTGAGTACTTTAATTAATATTCAATTATTAATAAAAAACATGCAGAAAAAACTCAGTTAAGTAGCAGGCTGCAAGTTTTTGTCACACAGCTGAAAAATTAACCTGTGCAATATTTGCATAACGGAGGGGATAATTTAATCTATTTATATGTTACTGCAGATTTAATCTGGAGACAGCATGTGTGTTTTTTAAAACCTGAGGTGATGATGATTATTATTATTATTTTGTTTTTTTGGTACTGATATTTTCCTATTTTGTCTGTAATAGTATTTTTATAGCAAATTAAAATCTTTCATCCGCTCAACGAAAGCGTACATACGTGTAAATAATGACCAAATCATTTAATAAACAGAAATATACGTGTGTAAACTCAGTGTTCGTCATTCATTTTTTTATACTGCTAACTAAATAATCTGCTAACCACTGCTTCCTCCTCCTCCTCCTCCTCCTCCTCCATCATCATCATCATCATCATCACATGGCTGCAAACCATCACCACAGTAAGTTCAACAGTTTGGATAATAATTACACTTGACTTTACATTATATCATCATACTGCTAATTCAAAATATAATCCAGGATGATATAACTTACCCTTTCAAAGTAAAAGTGTTTGTTTCAATATATCTATAAGACATTTCATGGGTTCTTCCTGGTTTCACAAATCAATTACTCAATCAATCAATCAACCAACCAACCAACCAATCAACTAACCAATCAATCAATTGCTTTACTGATGTTTTACACAAACGTTAAATCTTTTGTGCACTACCATCAACATTAACAAAAACCATCAACTGCCTATTCGGTCCACTAGATGGTGCCAAAGTTCTCACACTCACAACAGCTATCTGTGACTATTATCGCTGAAAATAAATTAAACACTATGCAAATACGCTGTAATTTTTTGGCAATGTCACCATATCTCCGTTGATTCCCACCTCTACCCCATTTGTGTGACTACTTCCTGTTAACACTAATATATTGAGATTTATTTTTATAGGATCAACTAATATGATGAATTACTCCATACAATACAATCATGATCGCAAGCTATTAACTACTTCCTGTTGACGCCAACGCTACAAAAGTAGCAAAATTGTAGGAAGAAAGACTTCATAAAACTGTGTATTTTATTTTACTATTACATTACTATTGAGTAATAAGGCAAACGGTTTTAAGCAAACATTTTAAAAGAGTTCAAAAGCCCAGGTCTGTGGCTCTTATTTTGAAAGGAAGTGGTACTATGTAACTTCCTTTGGTTTTAGCTGCACAGTGTGTATAATGTATATTTTATTTAAAGGTGCCATATGTAAGAATGTGGCCAAAAACAGTTACTACATCCAAATTAAAAATACAGAGGTCTTTTAGGTTTCGTTTTCTGACGTAACTGGCAACCCGTGGTTGCTCGGCAGGCTGAGACTCTACTGACTGCAATGATTGATAGACTGTGGTAGGTGGCGCCACATGCCAAAACATGATTTCAAAACAAACATGATTTGCAGTCTGCAAAATATTTTTTTAATGCAAATATTTTGTCTGTACTGTTATTGTTGGTGAGTTCAGTTTGTTATATGAACATTATTCCTGAGTCTCTGTGACATATTAGGAGGATTTTATGGCCAGTTGCTTTAGATTTATTACATAATGCACCTTTAACCACAATAACTACTAAATGAAAGTATATGTATTTTATTTGTCTAACTTGGCACATGAGTTTTAGGTACAAATCAGCTAGAAAAAATGTCATTATAGCCTCTTAACAAAAGACTCATCTAATAAAACCTACACTGTATTAATAGAACTGTCTTTATCTCACTGTTAGACAAGTTTTTCCAAGTGGAATCTGAAGTTTGTGTCACTTTGTAATGTTTCCAAGCCAAAGCCCATACAGAAAACCAGTCATTTTAACATCACAGCTCACAGGAGTTGTTGATCCACTGCTGCCTCCATCACTACATTTAAATGTCTTGTTTTGTGACTTCGGGGTTTGAAATCCTTTGTTTGGATTTTGCACAAACTGTCCACACGGGGCAGCAATTGACCAGCAGCTCCTGTGTCCCCACAAGCTACAAAAAACGCTGATTTTCTCTATGGACTTTGGTGCAGGAATGTTAAAGTTGCCCAAACTGAAAATTCCACTCAGAAAAGACTCATTCTATGAACGGCATACATATTACTGAGATACTGTGGAATTTAATCTGGTGCAGACTTGATCACGTGAGCCTGGTGCCAGCCACGCTTTTAACGAGAAAGAGCTTCTCATACAACCACACTCAGAAAAACCTCAACTATCACTGTGAGTGTGTCTCTAATCGTACATTTGTAATGTGTGTCTGTGTGTGTTGCAGATGGCGCTCACAGAGGGCACCGTGTTGCAAATAGAAGCTGTTTCTGAAAGCATCAACAACCTCACAGTAAGCACCATCACACACACACACACACACACACACACACACACACACACACACACACACACACACACACACACACACACACACACACACACACACACACACACACACACACACACACACACACACACACACACACACACACACACACACACACACACACACTGGTTAATGACTCCTGTCGCAGAGTCGCCCACAAAGCTAAACACTCGTCGTCAGTCGTGACAGAAGCTTTAGTCACTCGGATGAAAACAAAAAACTCTGAGGGGAAAAACATCATTAGGGCATTAACGCAAAAGATCTGTGATGGAAATTAGAAAGTGATGCTGTGACTGCTGGTGTGAAACCGACTTCCTGTGGCTTAAATGACGTGCTGTTGTTAGGCAGCCGTGGTTCTCCTTGCTCTGTTACAGGCAAATTTCTACATCTACAATCTTTCACCTATGAAGATGAAAACTGCTGTCAGTGAAATATTTAGCACACCAGCAATAGCTGGTGCTGGCCTCTTGCATCAAGAACCAGCATAAAACAGATTATGCTGCCTCTAAAACAGATTATTTCACCACGAGGCAGCCTTTTATGATTGGAAACGTACGTTTTTCAACCACCATTCACACAGAAGCTGCAGGCCCACTGCTGTGTGTCATCTACTGTAATCTAAAACAGGAATTGTGCTCAACGACTACGGAAACAGCCAAAGTGAACATTACTCCCGACCTGCAATATTCCAATATCTTCAAACTATCTGATGAACATTCCTCGTTATTAAATCATGTAAAACTACAAATAGCCAAAATCACCAAAAAATTGCTGTTCTATTCAAGATGGCAGCCCTCCGGTTGGACTTAGGGTAAAGACATAATTTATTCTTTGGACCGCCCTGACACGATTAACGTGTCCTAACTTTCATTCATGTACATGAAACTTTTTCTTTTTTTATGACCTATTAAATATATTTCTCATTGTCGTTAGCCCCTCCCACTTACACTTTCCCACATTTCTTGGCCGAACGACTTTCAGATGTACATTTACACCAGGATTGATACAGTCGCAAAAATGAATACGTTTTCAAAATTGGATCATAATAAACAAGATATTCAAGCTAGTGAAGTAGAATCCATTGCCAATGGATACCCATTGCTTCAGGGGGGGGGTTTATGTTTGTTACGAGCATGATACAACAATTACGGTGATCAGTCGGCCGTTGTGGTATTCAAGCTGGCTGCTGTACTATTTGCTGCTAGCTGCCGTTCTTTCCTGTTGTACCGTACCAAAAACCTAAATCCTCCTTTACTCGCCTACATTCCCACATTTTGTCGTTTCTCCCTGAAATGACACAAAGCCACTTTGAGCTAAGCACTTTGTTTACCCACCAAACCCTTCAGGGCCAACCCTGGTCCTCGAACCGCTGCTGACAGTGAACAGGTAAGATGAGTCTTCTGTTGACTTAAATAAAATTTCACAGGTTCCAAACACCACACCTCGCACTAACACAGTACCCCCCCTCCTCCTCCTCCCTTTGACACCCGGGAGAGAAAACCGATCCTTCTCCATTCGGCTGAAGGTTCTCCAGACATCAGGACACCAAAGACCGTGTGTCTATCTCAGCAGGACAGGGGTCAGGAGCAGCGGGCAGGCCGTGGACGTGGAACTGCAGAAACTTCCAGACCCATCCTGGTGAGTAGCTCTGCTCAATTTTGAGCTCGGTTACAAATTATATTACCATCATTCCATTTCATTGCACCATATTTCTGTATGCATGCATCAGTGGATTGAAGATTTCTTGTGCAACGCTGACAACCAGTCATTTATTTGCTGGTAAATAAGAGAAACATTGGTACCATATGGTAGGACAACACTGTTTTCTACGCAGCTAACAGTAATCTCTTGTTTTACCAACCATATGTTCACTTCTGATAACGTCTCACTGTGCAAAATCTGTTTGTAGTGTATCAGGGAAACCACCCTCTGATCTCCTGCCCTCCACCGTCAGTCCACCATGGGCCAGAACATCGGCAAACCCGCGTCGAAACCCTTTCAGAACTCAAACCCCTTCCCCGCGTTCAAGAACACCTACAAGAGAACCGCCTCAGACGAAAACTCGCCCATCCCACCGCGACCGCCGAGCATCTTCGCCACACTGAGGAGACTCCCCGTCGCCAAGCCCAACGATTTCATACCACTGTTCAACGACTGCGTCTCTGCCGCCTCATCCAAAGTCCAGGAGTACATGCTCTTCAAAGACCCAGAGGACAAGTTCCGCCCGAGCCCTGAGGTGCTCACTCAGGTAATGTTACTCTGATGATGATGATGATGAAGGTGGTGGTGGTGGTGGTGGTGGGTGTTTAAGGTCCTGATCTCCAGACACGCTCAAGGAAGTCTTGATGCGATGACAAAGAAGCGACGTCTAGTAGTTTTTGTATACGTCCAACATGACGGCCACCCAAGAGCAGCTGCTCTACAGAGTTCCCCTGAGCAAATGTCGTTAGGCGCCATCGCCCCAAGAATACGTTTTCCTTTGCTCTGCATACATAATCCCGATCATTGGTCCTGGCTGGTTGTAGGTCTATTCAATTTCTTATGGAGGCCTTTTGGTCACACCTTGAGGAAGCGGGAGGTGACTACACCCTTTCCAAACTTGTATTCAATCTCAAATGAGATTAAGATGCAGTCTGGCATTAGTCAGGCTACTACTGACTCAGAAAAGAAGTTTGTCTCACCGAGGGACATTAAGAACCTTAGAAAACCCCGTTCAGACCTGGTATAAAAGTTCCGTCCACAGTGATCCGATTGTGTTCAGATCACGCTTAGCTCACGTCTGAACACCCCCAATGTGTCCTGAGATCACAGAAACCACATTCAGAGGTGGTTTGAGGACACACATGAACACAATCTATCCTCAGGCTGGATTAGAAACCGCCCTCTCTTGGGGCAGCGGTGGCTCGGTTGGTGGAGCGCCTGCCCCATATGCTGGGGCTGAGTCCTCGCTGCAGGCGACCCTGGTTCGAGTCCCGCACCAAGTGGTCTTTCCTGCGTGTCATTCCCCCCATCTCTCTGCCTCCCGTTTCCTGTCACTCTATACTATGCTATCATTAAAAGGCAAAAATGCCCAAAAAAAAAATATCAAAAAAAAAAAAAGAAACCGCCCTCTCAGATGACGTTGTCAGATCAACGTTAGTTTCTAAATTGGTAGGTGACTCACACTCAGGGCACCAGCGAGTGCTGTGCCAAACTTTTTGACATTGTTTGGATGAGGAACCGGTAGGGTTGCCGTTTTACTAGTAAGTAAATATTCAGAAATGTCCAAGCCAGTATTTGGGAATGACTAATCTCATCTACCTGAACTATAATCAACCTGTTGTCTGATGTCTCTTGCCCCAGGTCTTCTTGATGACCTACATATCCCAGAGCGTTTGCCTCAACATGACGGACACCTTCAACTGCACAGCCATGACTCCCCAGCAGCGCATCCTCCTCGGGGCTGACTGGGTCTGGGCCTTACTGGAGAAGCCCACCAAGAACCCTCGGATCCAGATCGCCGTGCAGGTCCTGCACCTGCCGGATAAAGAGGACCCAGAGGAAAACGACGTCCCCCCAGAGGTCTTAAGCGAGTCGCTCCAGATGGCCCAGAAAGAGTCCAGCAACAAGAATATGCACGAGAAGTTAGTGGACTTCTGCACCTCCGTCGGCAAGGACTGCTACGCCCTCTTCTTGTTCTTCGGCAAGAAGAATGACAGGGCAAACATCTACGGCGTCCTCAGCAACAACTTTGAGGCGGCAATCGGGAAGTGCGCCAAGATTGACAGACCATTTATCGAGAATTTCTTCAAAGGTTCACGGTATCTCCACACACCTCCAGGAATGATGCAGTCTATTGTCACCAAGAAAGAGGAGGATCCTCTCACCCTCATGATTAAATTTAGCTAAATCAAAGGGACTCGAATCCAAAACCACCAAACAAGACCAAAGCCTTGTACACGACGCTCAGAATTCTATTAATGAAAACAACGTCCGTCTGTTAAATCGTATATATCGACAATAACGACAAGCGTTTGCTCATTAACTAGCGAGCTACCTACTCAGCTGGGCTTTTTGCTGAATATGCATATACCTGTTAGCATTATTAGCATAGTGGCAAAACAGGACAGCCTAACAAACAGAGTAAAAACAAACAAATTAGTCATGTATAAACACTAACATCAGGGCCTTGTGTGAAATATCAGTGTCCACACCACTAATTTATATCGTTATTTATATATTTTTACCCATTTGATGCCGTGCAGAAAACACAGAAGCATGTTTTTCTCCATATCCTGTTTCACTGATGTTAAGCAAAGAAATTTGAAGCTGAAACGTTTCCCATTTAAAGGCCTTAATTATTCCACTGATAGTTTTAAGCATTTTTAGGCATAATAAGAGGGGTGTTTTTCAGGGTTTTTTTCTTCAAATGAAGGCTGTGGTATCTGTAAGGACTAACTTTTATGTGCAATAGCAAAGAAAAAAAATGTTTAAGAAGGGGACAAACTTTCATGTCATTTCATTTCACACAGAAATGTGTTAATATATATATATTAACTATATATATATATATATATATATTAACTACAAACAATAAAAGGTTACTTATTGTCTAATATTTGTCTTCCTAGAAGTGAAAGTCAACATTTGTCAAGTGTCATTAAGTTAAACAAATGTTTGCAACAAAGTGGTTGCTCAGGGGTTTTTTAAGTGGTGATTGTATGACGTACTAAGTTTTATTCAGTTTTGATTGACCATTGATTTCTCTGTCATAAGAACCCAAAAATCCAGGAAAACATTACATTTTACAGTCGTATATATGTATATTTACACGTGTGTGTGTGTATTTATATACACATATACAGATACACACACATATATATATATATATATATATATATACACACGTCCTCACTGGCAGCCATGTCATAAAACAGCTCAGTAATTTAAATATAGTATTAAAATGATTTAAAGAGAAGTTTATTTAAGGACGATTAGGAATACAAATATAAAACAGTTATGATCTCTACACATGACAAACCAAAGCTTTACAAAAAAAAGGTACAAAACTATATTATTATTTTTTGTTGTAATTTCTTCTTTAAACACTGTCCTACGAATTCCTTTGCTTTCCAAAATAAAAGCACCATTTTCTAAACGGGAATGTTTCACTGTAGACGTGCTCACTTTCTTGTACCACAGACACGATTCGGAGAGAGACGATGACTAAAGACGGCTCATAGTTCATCTTTCAGACCTCGGCGTCCACACGTGCAGGCGGCGGCGTGGTCGTCCGGCTGCGGCACCAGCTCCATGTCTGCGTGCTGTAACGGCCGACCGCTCTGTCTCTCCGAGTACATGTGCAGTACTTTGTAGTAGTAGCAGTAGAGTCTGCTGGGCTGCAGCAGCTCTCTGGCCGCCGCCTGACCCGCGCGAGCCATCTCCTGCGCCTCGCCGTCGTTCTCCTTGGCCCACTGGACTTTCTCCAAAAGGTCTGACAGGTTCCTCTTCAAGGGGACGTAGTGAGTGCCCGCCTTTAATTGGCTGTAGAAATATTCGTAGTACTGCGAGTCCTGCTTCAGGACCAGGCTGTTCCCGAGCATCAGGTACGGGAAGCGGTACGCCGCCACGGTTCCGTCCACGTTCACCTGGTACTTGTACTACAATGAGAAAAAAAAGGTGTTTATCGCAATATCACTCCACGTTTTTATCCATTGAAAGACGGTATCCACGATGACGTCTCCTCACCTTAAAGAAGTCGAAGAATCCAATAAGCGGCGATTTGCCGACGTCTTTCTCCCTGTCCCTGAAAAAGAACCAGCCCGTGATGCCCGCGTCCAGCAACTCGGGGTTTTTCTTGGACATAGAGACGAGCTGCAGACGCTCCTCTCGACTGTCCCGGCCACGGAAAAACGCCCGCGCTGTTTTGTTCGCCCACGGAGGCCCTGAAGGAAGGTGATCGGACCATTACCGGTGAACGTGACGACGGGGATCAAAGACCTCAAAGAGGAAGGTAGGCCTTAAAAAAGGTGCTTGACTTGTTTTGGGTTTATTTTTTATTTTTATTTTTTTGTAACTTTACATTAACTAGGAAAATAGGGTTTCAACCATGAGGACACATGATGCCTCAGGTTAGGGTGGTTGCTTAGTTTGATTCTAATGAAGTAAAAACTGCAAATATAGGTGCGGTTAAGTCAGTACATATCTGACTGTGAACATTTCACACCAATGTACCCAGTTAAAAAGCTGCATGAATAGTTTAGAAGAATAGATTTGGCTTCACACAAACAAAGCTTTAAGTTTAAAGAACCAGACACAGACACGAAAGCACCTTTGATTTTTGCCACTTAACAAAATAAAACACCTGCTCAAATCGATAAAAAACTTAAGAGTATATTTGCCGCTTTATCTTCCACTGGAAACAGAGGTTTATAAAGCCGCACGCTCTCCCACACCAAAGTCCATAGAGAAAATCTGTGTTTTTAAGCCCCTGAGTACACAGGAGCTGCTGCTCTACTGCCTCGTGTGGTAGCTTTGTGTCACTGCAGTAAATCAGCAGTACATCGTTTTTCTCAATGGTGTTTGGTGCAGGAGAGAGCGAGTGGGTGGTTCTATGACGTCAAAACTTGGCAATTTAATTTACCAGAACTTCCAACATTCTGGGTTTACAACAAACCTAAAATCCAGTTACAGAAAGACTGTGTGTGTGTGTGTGTGTGTGTGTGTGTGTGTGTGTGTGTGTGTGTGTGTGTGTGTATGTGTGTGTTGTACCTGTGTTCCCCTGGATAGACAGCAGGTCATTGGTGACGCCTCTCATGGTCTCCAGGGTGGAGTGCGTGACCTCGTAGGTGGGAAGCACGATGTCCCGAGTGTCTGTGGAGCCGCACCACGAGAAGACCGGGAAAGGGTCCGTCCTGCTCGTCTCGAGCGGCCAGTCCCCGACGTTGATGAAGAACTCCACATCGGGCACCTTCACCTACAGGGTGACAGGAAGGTCCAACGAAATTAGCCTTAAGGCCACTCAGTATACTCCTGCGTTAAATGCTCTACGTAGGTTACAGAGACCCCTCAATGTCGTCGGAGAGCCTCTACGTTGTTTTTTAAGTGTCCGTCAAGGGACAACGGAGACGGCAAGGGCTGCGATTGGTCTTCAGGACAGGCCGAGCTAACGCTGCTCTGTGCCGGCCACTCTGAGCCGATCACCGCCGACTATAAATACGTCATATCTTAAAGATGCATTATGTAATAAATCTAAATCAACTGGCCATAAAATCCTCCTAATATGTCACAGAGACTCAGGAATAATGTTCATATAACAAACTGAACTCACCAACAACAACAGTACAGACAAAATGCATTAAAAAAAATATTTTGCAGACTGCAAATCATGTTTATGTTTTGAAATCATGTTTTGGCATGTGGCGCCACCTACCGCCGTCTACCAATCATTGCAGTCAGTAGAGTCTCAGCTGCTGAGCAACCACGGGTTGCCGGTTATGTCAGAAAACGAAACCAAAAAGACCTCGGAATTTTGAATTGGAATGTAGTAACTGTTTTTGGTCACATTTTTACATATGGCGCCTTTAATTTCAGGTGAGAAACGGCCACTGTTTCAATGTTATTCAATGTCTTTCTCTCTCGGACGCCATTGCTCACTGTAGCCAAAAGCACAACAACCTTGCGTAGCGACCCCTATCCAGCACCACGACGGAGAACTATGAAGGCCCGAGGGGTCTCCGTGGTTGCGCAGCTGGAGAAGTATAATGTGGCCATTAGCCGTCGCATCATTTCATGTGCAGAAATTCAAATAAACACTCACTCACCTTTCTCATTAGCGAGTGCAGCATCTCGTCTGAGAACATCTTGAAGTCGGTGTACTTCCCCAGAGTGCGTCGATACAGCTGGTTGTCGATGATGGTGTAGTGAACGAGTCCTCCGCGGTTTGAGAACCTGTGAGGCACTTCCTGTCTGAGGCGCTGCAGGTCCACGGTGGGAAAGGCTTTGAAGTCGGCCAGGACCTGAGGCTCCTCGGCAGGACACTGCATGGTGCTCTGCCACAGGGAGGCGTCGGGTTCCGGACAGTAGCAGTACTCGTGGTAGACCGGACCTGAACAGCAAGAACAATCAGAACCACGGGTTAAATGACACAGATTCTCCCACGACACTCACATTTTAAAGATAAGGCAATATTTATGGGATTGTTCAGGTTCAAACTGATTTTAGCCTCTAATTAAAATCAATTAAAGGTGCATTATGTAATAAACCTAAAGCAAATGGCCATAAAAATCCTCGTAATATGTCACAGAGACTCAGGAATAATGTTCATATAACAAACTGAACTCACCAACAACAACAGTACAGCCAAAATATTTATATTAAAAAAATATTTTGCAGACTGCAAATCATGTTTTGGCATGCGGCGCCACCTACCGCCGTCTACCAATCATTGCAGTCAGTAGAGTCTCAGCAGCTGAGCAACTACGGGTTGCCAGTTACGTCAGAAAACTAAAACAAAAAGACCTCAGTATTTTGAATTTGAATGTAGTATCTGTTTTCAGCCACAATCTTACATATGCAGAATATTTCTGATTCCATTGTAATATGACACATTATGACTTGAAAATGCTCATCAACACACAGTCCTAGTGATTTATTCTGAAGTGCAATAAAGGGGGAGCCTGCATGTTCACAAAAAACTGCATTTTAAGGATGTGTTGCCACTTTGGGTGAGTTTGAAACAACAAAGTCCACAGATTAAATGAGCGATTTTACATCGCAGCACACAGGCGTTAATGATCCACTGCTGCCTCCGTCAATAAGTTGAAATACGTTGTTTTTTTCTGACCGTGGTGGTGTTTGGCGTTCTTTGTTTAGATTCACCACAGTGACACGAGCATGTGAAACAAGGCAGTGGTCGAACAACGCTTCCTGTGTTCTCAGAGGATCAAAATGACAAGTTTCACTTCGGTGCAGGAGCAATACAGTGGATAAATATTCATATACAAGATCCTTGCACTGGGTAAGATTTTATTAGGTAAATACAGGGTTGGCTGATATAAAAATCGAGGACTTTTTAATGACTTTCCAGGTCCAATTCCCTGAAATTCAAGGACAGAATGTACTGACACAGCTAAAACGATCAGAACTGTATTGTGGAAAAGCGGCAGTACTTCTTTCCTGCACAAAATAATTCAAGCACTTTAATTGACCCAAGTTTATTATTAAGGGCGATTTTCAAAAACTTTCAAGGGCCTTGGGAAAAAAATTAACAATTCAGAAACTTTTTAAGGATTTCAAGGACCTGTGGAAACCCTGAAAGTAGCTGAAATTCCTAAAATAAATAGATAGATAATAATAAATAATAATAATATTAAAATCCATTTTAAAAAGCTGAAATTTGTGTAAACACAATCCCAACAGGCTGACCGAGGCTCTGCTGAAAGAACAGCACTCACTTTGCATATATTTGGTCATTCAGTCGACTGTGTGTGTGTGTGTGTGTGTGTGTGTGTGTGTGTGTGTGTGTGTGTGTGTGTGTGTGTGTGTGTGTGTGTGTGTGTGTGTGTGTGTGTGTGTGTGTGTGTGTGTGTGTGTGTGTGTGTGTGTGTGTTGACCCAACAGTCACTTTGCACAGCAGCCATTTCGTTGTAGGAAAATCGCAGGATTTAAATAATCAAATTGTGGCTTTTGACCTCCTGCCAAAACATATCAAAATGGCTGCCGCCCAAAGAGTTCACGTAAGGATAAGGACTTCTTCCTTGTTGCCATTTAAAATCAACCTGAGCTGACATGAGCTTTAAAGTGTGCCATAATAACACAAACCTGGTAAGACGTAAGGAGACCTGGCCACAGCAGCATCCTGGTGGAGGACCTCCACCTTCAGACCCTTGAGCGCCGTGCCGTAGAGGCGGTACCTCACCAGGAAGGAGCCGTCTCCTCTGTCCAGAGGCGGAGGGACGTGGATGCGGATGTGCTCCTTCTTGTCCAGGGAGCTGATCTTGACTTTGAATGTTTCTTTACCTGATGAAAAAAAGTGTTTTAGTGACAACGTTCACAGTCGTAATTAAACTTTATTCAGATTGCGACGTTCAGGTTTGGTCCTGAACAATTAATCGAGATTTTAATCAAAACCGGAATGTGGTGAGCGTAGGGCTGGGCGATATATGAAAAATGTATCGTTATCGAAATTTATGGCGATAATTGACGTCATTTTGCCTTTATCGATACATTCGATAATTAAAAAAAAGAAAAAAGGAAAACAAAATAAAAGTTGTTTTTGGATGTGTGTGTAGGTAGGCAGCCTACCTGTATGTTCATGTATCTTTAAGACACTCGGACACTTCATCAGGCAAATGGTCAATTATGCAAATTAGGCAATGACGTCAATTAGCAACTTCAAACTTATCGTTAATTTATCCTTATCGAGGTGAGCTGCTCAATATATCGTGATATTGATTTGAGGCCATATCGCCCAGCCCTAGGTGAGCGGCAATTTTCAAATAGCAAAAATCTGATAAAGTCTACACAACATCAACTGGGGTTGCCAGGTCTGTGGTCCTCCCCCATCCTAAAGCATTTAGAAACAGGTTATGTTTCTAAACATTTGACAATGAGACTGCAAATTGCAACATACATTTGTTTTTTTTTTCAAGTGTAGAGGAACTATGGTGGCCTTCACATGACAAAAGTTTGACTTTCTTTTTTCAAGTTTTTGGGCTGAAACAACTACTCAGTTACTTAAAGGTACCATATGTAAGAATGTGGCCAAAAACAGTTACTACATTCAAATTCAAAATACCGTCTCTTAGGTTCATTTTCTGACGTAACTGGCAACCCGTGGTTGCTAGGGATCTGAGACTCTACTGACTGCAATGATTGGTAGATGGTGGTAGGTGGCGCCACATGCCAAAACATGATTTCAAAACATAAACATAATTTGCAGTCTTCAAAAGATTATTTTAATGCAAATACTTTGTCTGTGCTGTTGTTGTTGGTGAGTTCAGTTTGTTATATGAACATTATTTCTGAGTCTCTGTGACATATTAGGAGGATTTTATGGTCAGTTGCTTTAGATTTATTACATAATGCACCTTTAATAACTTAAGTTCATTATTCGCTATTTTTGAAGAGTTAAAACAAGTGCTGTGATTGTTTGGCTTCTTAAGTGTGGAAATTTTGTGGACGAAAACAAGACATTTGAGAACCTCATTTTGAGGTTTTTGGGAAAACAGTGATCGACATTTTCTGACATTTTATGAACAATTAATGCCTTTTGGAACTGCTTCGGAACTATTTTGGACCATATATTAAAAGCTACCAAATATAGTCATTTGCCTGGTAAAGGGTTCAATTTGATTGGAGCCCATTTTTGAGTTTTTAAAACTTTCGCTGTAAGACACAAAAACATGGGCTAACTGCTATGACAGTCCCGGCTACCGTAGAAACAACATGGCGGCTTCAATAAGGCAAGACCCTTATTTAAAACAAGCTAGGAAAACCGAACCTGTTTGGGTTTTAAAGCTATTACAAACTTATATAAACATACTCATGGGTAGCACAGTTATCCCTCTCAATTGTTACGCAAACGAGTGTATTAATTACCCGGCGACGAGGTGAGATTTCCTCCCTGGGAGCCGACCGCCTGGATGGTGAAGAAGCGGACCGGCACCACCGTGTCCGGGTTCAGACCTGGACCCCAGATGAGGCATCTCTCCGGGGCGATTCCTTCACGTTCACAAAGCGCCAGGTTGATTAAGCTCGTACACACGAGTGAAAGCACCAGCCCGCGAAGCACACTGTTCTTCCCGGGTCTGCGTGAGTCCACGCCGCTCCGGAACACCATGTTCCTTCCTCCTCAAAAACAACAACCGTAGTTTACGTCCAATCTTTCCCGTAAAGTTTGGATGAGAAAGTCCTACGACGACATGTTGGTGTGCATGGAGGACACGCCCACTTGTTCAGCGACGCTTTCACGGGAGGTCGGAAATTTCGATTGCGGACCATGAACGCAGCACGACACACGACTGAAAACCACATCAACGCCAACATTTTTCCCACATTGATATATATAATAGTCTAAATCTAAATATCAAATGTTACACCTAAATGTTAAATGTAAATATACCGGTGTTTTGTGTGAATTCCCCCCGATAACTTGGTTTTAATTTGTTACTTAAAACGTCAAAAGTTTTTTTTATTTTGGTACTTCCGGTTATCGCCAGTGTGTATTTGCATATTAGCTAAATATTGAGTTTTACCCAGGAAATTTACATTTAACATTCATATTACACATAAATGCAAAATCTAATATTGTTATTACTGTTGTTGGAGGAGGAGAAATCAGCAACAATCTGTTGTTTTTACATTTTTATTTTTTAAAAATCATTTTATTTAGGCCTAAATCCCCAGTTTGACAGCAAAAAAAGACAAACACGGCAATAACCAGCACGCACCACTTTGTATAAAATCAGCTGTGTTCACTGAAGTGACCAGAGCAGCTCATCAGTAAGAAAAGATGTTTTCTGTTTTGTGTCCCAGCTTGTCCAGATTTGGGAGACAGGCGTACTGTATCATTGGTGGAGGACCACACAGGACAATGAGGACATCTGCAGACGGAGCAGGGAGGTGGTCCTTGATCATGTCGTAGTTGACAAACCCTGAGCTGTAGCTCCAGTCTGAGGAAAAAAAAGGCAAATTTTTGAATCAGAAAAATCCAGACTATAATAGTGAGAGGAGACAGACTATCGTCTCTGCGGTAAGCTAGCATGATGATGTGAACCAACCCCTGCTCTTTTAATGAAACACAAATGTCAAAATTAAATGAACCATTGTCAAACTACCACACATGACGTGTGCTAGCATGAAAATAGACATACCAACCCCTGCTTTGTTGAGACTGGAGCGAAAGTTAGCCAAACTCTTGCCAGAGAGATAAGCTAGCACCTGGCTGGAATGTGAACTAACTATTTGCTAATAAAACTCAAAAGACTAGCTAAAGTTAGCCAAACTCTTGCCAGAGAAATAAGCTAGCACCTGGATGGAATGTGAACCAACTATTTGTAAATAAAACTCAAAAGACTGGAGCTAAAGTTAGCCAAACTCTTGCCAGAGATATAAGCTAGCATATGGATGGACTGTGAACCAACTATTTGTTATAACACAAAAGTCAACAGACTGGAGCTAAAGTTAGCCAAACTCTTGCCAGACAAATAAGCTAGCATATGGATGGACTGTGAACTAACTATTTGTTAATAAAACACACAAGTCAAAAGACTGAAGCTAAAGTTAGCCACAGTTGAGGTAAGCTAGCATGAAGATTGACCCGAGCTAAAATAAGCAAAACTATCGAGGCGACATACAAGTAAAACAGAATAAGACTGAACACTGCACCAGGAGTGTTCAGGTAACAAAAGGTGGAATATATATTCCGATGAAGAATATAAATATGTAAATTTATATATATAAAAATATGTAACAAGGTTCATTTCTGCTCACTTTCAGGATTATGCAAATAAAGGCACGAGTGTTTTGCTTCTTTTACTTAAACTCCCAGCTGCAGCTACAGTATCTCCCTCCTCAGCCTGTGAGGATTTTCTTCTTTGTTTGAAACCAGATGACGGCTTAAGCTCCCTGCAGCTTCCTGCAGCCTGGCACTAATACCCACATGCGTCCGTATATTTATACATACAGTATTTGTATATTAACATGTGAATATTTTCCCACATTATGAGTGGTAATGTGGCCTACATGACTCAAAGTACAACGTTTCAGGAGATTGTTCAAGTTTTGATGATGGATGGGTTATTATTTAAAATAGGAATTGGACAAATGAAGACAAAAAGTCCTTGACCTTGTGGAGGTTTGTCCAGCGTGAACCAGAGCTTGACTTTGTCAGGATGATTCTTCTTCACCTCCTCCAGCTCCTCCCTCAGGAGGATGTCCTTCTCAGTCTGAGCAACAGAGAGTGAAAGAGAGATTATCATTCAAGGGCAAATTGATAATTTCTCTTCACAGCAACACTGAGGTTTCCCAGAGCAACAAACTGCACTGATCTGACCTGGTTGGCGAATATGAGGGAGCAGCTGGTGTCGTCTGTGGGGTCGGCTGTGATCCTACGAATCAACTGCAGCATAGGAGTGATACCTGTGATGGAAGAAGAGTGACGATAACATCTGTTATATCATTGAACAGCGTTTTCTTAACTGATGTTTGTAAACCGCTCACTCTCACACACCAAAGTCCATAGAGAAAATCAGCGTTTTAAGTGCATGGGGACACAGTTGCTGCTGGTCTTCTGCTACTACCTTTGGTAAGTTTATGTCACCGAGGTAAATCCACTGAAAGGATTTAAAACACAGGAGTTGCACCAAAAATACATTTGAACTTAGCAGTGGATCAACACCTCCTGTGTGCTGTGATGTAAAATCACAGATTTTCTCAATGGGCTTTGGTGTGCGAGAGTGAGTGGGTTACACTTAACAGTCAGAAAAGGCTGTCTTAACAGTGGGAAATAAAACAGCAAACACATCATACAATCATAATCACATAATGGTGATGAACACTGGTTGGAAGGGCCCCCTGGGAATTTTTGCTTAGGGCCCCTACAGACTCTAGAATCGCCTCTGATGCCATAATTTGCCTTAATTTAAAAAATGTTGAATCAATAATCGATTTTGAATCGAATTGTGAGCCACCCAAAGATTCACATCTCTACAATCTACATACAAAAATACATTTAAATTCATGATTTTTTTTAAATGTATTTGTCGTTTTGGAAGGTTTGGTCCTCCATATGTGCAAAGAAATGTAAACGAACCTGTTCCTCCTGCGATCATTCCAACGTGCTTGAACTTCCGAAGTTTGGCCTCTGACTTTTTGTCTGGTCTGATGGAAAACTGACCTGAGCAGAAGGAAGGAAGTGTCAACATAATACAGTATAAGAGCTACCAAGGAAGCTCAGGATGACACAGTGCCACAGCAACATCTGCTGGCGACTACAAGGACTGCAAATATGAATGCACTGAATACAACTGATTGGCCGTTTCTCAATATCCATACTTGTGTGTACTTGCGTACTTCCGTACTTGTGAAAACGTCATCAGCCTCAGTCCAAGTTCTGTTCCATTTCTCAAGAACGCGGGCAGCTAGTACGGTTCTCATACCCGGAAGTGTTCTCGCTCCGCCCATTTTACCAAGTATGCATCAGTGCCCGGCACAGAGCAGCATTACCTCAGCCTGTCCTGATGAAATGATCCGCTGGTTCAGACGGCTCCATCATTACATACTTGGTGTGATCGATAGATTTGTTGTTGACATGTTGTTTTGTTTTGAATGCAAACGTTTTGACCTGACAGTGTGAACTTTTGTATAATATTAATATTTAACTTATTGTAACTTTGAATTTTAGATTTATATTAAAGTCGCACTATATGTAAATACATTGTATATGTATTTACATATAATGGACATTATTTTATAGTGTATAAAATATTTAAAATGTGAAAAATGAATGGCGCCACCTGCCATTCAAACAGTAGAACAAGGAAGTACACTGCTGTTCCAATTGAAGAATCGTACTTGTGTACTTCCGTACTTGGCAAGTATGTACTTCAGTCATACTTTTCAAGTATGTACTTTCCAAGTAAGCAAGTACTTACTGGCATACTTGGGTATTGAGAAACGGCCATTGACTGACCTTTTCCGTTATAGACCAGCAGTCCACTGGGTCCTCTGAAGTCGATGGCGTCTCCGATAGCCATGTTGTTCAGGTGCTGAGACATTTTCCCTCCCTCTGGGAAGGACGGATGACAGTTCTTGAAGTAAACCTGAGAAGAAAATTGGAATTAAGGGCCTTTCAAGAGACTTTGAAGGCCGTCACTACCCGATCCGTACTGGAAACCCAATTTGGTCCATTTGGCCTTCACTTCCTGTCGAAACCTCGACATCCAGTAGTGCGTTGAAAACGGACGTAAATTGGCACGCACATCAGAACTGGCGAAAATTCAATAAAATAATGAACTTGTGAAAAACCAATGCAAAATGGCTCGGTAGCGCCCCCACAGGTCAGGCCCCTATGGAGAGGGCAGAAATTTAGTTGTGCCAAATTTCTTGAAATTCGGTGGGTATATTGCCCGGCCCGAGACGAACAAAAAATCCTCTTGACACCATGACCTCAAATCAACAGGAAGTCCGCCATCTTGGATTTGGCGTATTTCTTGTAGTTTTGCAAGTTTCCTAACTGAGCTTGCTAGTCTGAGGCCATTTATCCTAGGAAGATGAAAAATGCTACAAATTGTACTCGACCCTTCCAAGATCAAATGTAATCAGAATGTTGTGCAGATTCAGAAAGGTCGTGGCCACGGCAGCCATCAGAACTTTGGCAAATTTCGATGGCTCGCCGCGAAACACGAAACGCGATACAACTTTGCCATACATTGACCGATTGACCGGCATGAAACTTCTCTCTCTGTGTTGTATTGTCATTCTTCAAAACAAAACTTTGGCGCGTAACCCCTCCCACAGTTTTGAGAAAACCACCACACATCCTGTATCGAAGTGCACGGTTTCCTGGCCGTCCTGCTTATTAATCGGCCTAGCGGTGGCGCCGGCGGATGCGAGGTCCCGCGCAACTCTGCTCGCATTTTTTTTCTGCTTTTACTACAAATTATATAACATAATTTTATTTTAAATCCTCCAAACTGCCATTAGGAGGTGAAACAACATCCAGCTGGTCCACGTTATTTACCTTCACCACGAGGTCAACGTATCCTTGGTCCTCATCACTGGAGACTGGAGTGTAGGCTCTGACCACCAGGCTGCCATTCACCTTGGTTGATAAGTACACATGCTGACCTGTGGGGGACAATATGAACGGGACTGGTCACTTTTGAATTTATTTTTGTGGCAATTAGCAATTAGCCTGACACAAGGAGGCGCTGTCTCTCTGAAAACACGGCTGAGAGAAGGCAATTAAAGGACTTCAAGTCTATGCTAGTTTAAGTCTACCATACCTTAAAAGTATGTTTGGGAACTCAAAAACAAAATACCAAAGACCGCGGTTTTACATCACGGCAAGAGGAAGTAGTCAATCCACTTCTGTCTCCATCAGTGAATCCAAACGTGTTATGTTGTGAGTTCGGCGTTTGAAATTCTTCGTTCGGATTTATCTCAGTGACACAAAATGACCAAAGGGGGCAGTAGTCGACCAGCTGCTCCTGTTTCACAGAGCGCTAAAATCTCAGATTTTCTACATGGACTTTGGTGCAGGAGAGTTTACAGTTTACAAGTAATGTCATTTACATTCATATAAACTCATAAGACAGAAAATGAAGAGCAAAGAGAAGAGTTTCAGTACCGACTGGAAGTCCAAGGACATGAGCTTCAGATGGAAGGCCAAACCGCAGTTTCTTTGTGTCGTGACTGATTTCCTGAGAAAGGACAAACATAACTTAAAGGGGTGATTCAGGTTTTTTTTTTTTAAGCGTGAATGCATGATCTACTTATTATTAGACATGTTACATACAGCTGGAGACAGACGTGCTCAGTGACGGACACCAAAAGCAGTTTTAAAAAGCCTCTACTGACTGGAAAGTCAAATTTAGAAACCGCTTACACTCAAAATTTAATTGTTTTCCTTTGAACTTTGGTGCAGCATAGTGAGTGCTTTACAAAGTGCCACAAACTCCACAGTTTCCTGTTGAAAAAGGACTTTCTAACAACAAAAATTAACACCCAACATAGCCTTCAGATACTGTAGACTTAAGCTGATGTACAGTTTATTTGGAGGGCCTTTCAGTTCTTTTCAGTGTCCCAGATAGCAGCCATGTTGTCCCTGAGCCATGAAAAAGACATTATATTGTACACACCAACCTGTTTGTGTATGAGGGGAAGTGAGTACTTGACCACCGGGTCCAGCAGAGTGACGGGCTGCTTGTTCTTCTTCTCTCCTCGTAGGAGGAAGTACAACAGTGTCATCACCACCACAGAACCAGCCACTGCCATCGGCATCACCTGAGAGGACTATGGTTTACAACACGGTAAACACAAACAGAGCAACACGGTAAACACAAATAAAACACGGTAAACACAAACGGAACAACACGGTAAACACAAACAAAACAACACGGTAAACACAAATGGAACAACACGGTAAACACAAACAAACAGATACAGAGGGATGTAAAATTTCAGCTAACTAATATAGCTAACTGTGGGCAAAATTTAAGCTAACTCCCTATCCATTAGCATTACCCTCCCTCATACATTGATAGAAATGTAATTTATTTTTTTTGTTATGTTGTTTCTGGGTTTATTAATGGCATCCCAGAAGTGTGAGCCTGCAGTGTTGAGGAAAAAGACGAGTACTCACAAGTTCACTTACCAATTTTTAGTTAATAATTAGAAATGTTTTTAGCTAATAGAGAGATAGCCATTTCTAGTTGTTAAGCTAGCTAGGTAGGTACATGATAGATAGATAGATAGATAGATAGATAGATAGATAGATAGATAGATAGATAGATAGATAGATAGATAGATAGATAGATAGATAGATAGATAGATAGATAGATAGATAGATAGATAGATAGATAGATTTTTAGGCTAGCAATCAGGTCGGTAGGTAGAGAAAAGTACAAATAAAGTGAAAATAAATAGAATACAAACAGTGAAAGTCAACTCTCACCAAGTCTTGATCCATAGTTGTAAAATGTGACTGTCCTCACAACATATGCCTGAGATTAGTCTGGAAGGTAACTTCTCTCTCTCTCTCTCACTCACTCATGTACACACACACACACACACACACACACACACACACACACACACACACACACACACACACACACACACACACACACACGATTGACAGGGCCGTTTCAAGGGGGCGGTCTTGCCACTGGGGGAAAGGTTGACACAAAGTCCAGAGCACCAATAGGAAGAGTGATCTTCTTATGGCCCTACACAGTACAGAGTGAGGTGGTGAACAGGCAGTGAGCAGCAGAGCCTTCACATCACACCACTGCAGGAAGGGAGGAGACACACACACACACACACACACACACACACACACACACACACACACGCAGAGATCTAGAGGGAGAGCGGTTGCATAATCTCTGTAAATCTCCAGACCCTGAAGAGAATGCATTTCAATACGGCCCATAGTAAAAAAATCTGTTACTTACCCAGATGTGAGAAGAAGACGACTTGGAGAGGAAAACACTGAAAACTTCTCATGCACAGGTGGAATACACACCGTCATTAAAAGTTATAGATGACCCATAATCATATTTTTATCATCACTTTAATTGGGTGCCAAAGTCTGCGTGGCTGCACTCACAAGTACGCAATCCCAGAACAAAGGATTAACCAGGTTGTCCATCTTCATTGTGTATTGAATAAGTGTGAATAGCAATTCCTTGCTTAACCCTCAATCTCAACAATGCGCGCTCCCTCTACTGCAAGTGCTGTCACGATTCTCAGAAAAATTAAGTTGAGGGCCAAGTTTAAGGGCTGTATCGCCCTCAATATTGAGATTTTCAGACACCACCCTTGGAAGCAAGGACTACCCAGAATGCATTGCGTGTTTTGACATAACACAGATGGCACTGAAAGCAGCGAAAGGAGTATGCTTCAAATTGAGTATTTTCTTTGTTAATAGATAAAAAAACAATAAAAAACCATTGTATTATCTTAGTTTAGGCCCATATTATGGATTACTTACATTAACTTTTATTTTACGATCTTTTGTCAATAGCCGGCCGGTGCGGACAAGCGATGGTTTGCTATGGTTTACTTTTCAATAAGTCGTGGTGTGTGGTAACTGTCAGCTGAATATGTCCGTGGTTGTGGTATTTGTATGAGTATCATCTTATAACTAACTGACAACCTAATAACTTGACTGACAAACGGATCGTAATAAATAATCCTGACGTAAATGTCTTCTTTTTTGGAGTTGACAGACTGGACGCAGCTTTCGCGTTATTCTGCCCCCTACAGTCTGAAGACGTATCTGCATTTAAGGGGTGTCCCATTTCTAAGTGACAAAATAACCCTCAACACTTGGTTTTGAGGGCCAGTTAAGATTAAGGGTTGGGCTGTGACAACTAAAAAGGGTACTTAAATAAAATGAACACAAAATACCTTTATTTTCAATATTAAAGCAGGAAAATATTCATATGTATACCGTGTATGAAACATTAGCCAAAATTAAAGGATTTAATGAACCTCTTCCACCGCCTCTTTTTCTTCTTCAGTGATACTTCAGGCGTCTCGCATGCTTCTTCAGCCCTGACGTCCTGGGCCTGGAGGCCAATCGTCTCAAATTGTTCTTGCGTCATGAAGGACGCGAGCTTCCGATCGTCGACAACATCGTTCTGTGGCTCGTCCTGTGACGTTTGATTCAGCTCGGACACCTGAGTCTGAAGCGTAGAGCTGTCGGGTGTCGGCGAAGAACGGAGCTGCTGGTTTTCTTGCAGCAGACCGTCGATCCTTTGTTGATCCGCTTGTGAAGTCTTATTCAGGTTCAAGATCTGAGTCTTCATCCTGGACATGGCCTTCCTCTTGTGGGTCAGTGACAAACGGAGCTCCTGCAGTTCGTTCTCCAGATCGTCCCCTCTCTGTTTGGCGTCGCGCGCCATCTTCACCGCGTCCGACGCTATGTTTTTGAAATGATTGCTCTCCGCTTTCGTTTTTTCGTGACTTTCTCTGCTAACGAGGAGGGTTCCGGTCACCGAGGTCTGGCAGGCCTCCTCCACCTGCGTCGCTGCCTTCTCTTTAAGGTGTTGCAGTTCAGCATTTTTCTTCATCTCAAGTGTCAGTCGCCTTTTCACCTCCTCGTATTCGTCTTTGAATTCTCTGAAGTTAGCCTGTGATTTCTGCAGAGACGCCCTCAGATCGGATAGCTTGGCCTCAAATCCTGTTTTGACACTGTTCTCCTGTTTTAGCGAAGAACTGAGCTCCTGGTTTACATATTCCAGATGGTCAATCTTCTCCTGGTCAGCCTGGGATTTCCTGTGCAGCTCTGAGACTTGGGACTGAAGCCCCGTTTTGACGATGTTCTCTTCAGTCAGTGAAGACGTGAGCTCCTGATTTTCGTATTTGAGATGGTCAATCTTCTGTTGGTCAGCCTGCAGTTTCTTGTGCAGCTCAGAGACCTGGGACTGAATCCTCATTTTGACAACGTTCTCTTCAGTCAGCGAAGAACGGAGCTTCTGGTTTTCCGACTCCAGATGGTTGATCTTCTGAAGGTCAGCGTGCGATTTCTTGTGCAGCTCCGAGACCTGGGCCTGGAGACTGATTTTCGTATGAATCTCCTTTGTCAGTGAAGACCCACGCTTCTTACTTTCATTTTCCAGGTGGCCGATCTTCTGTTGGTAAGCCTGTGATTTCTTATGCAGCTCCAACACCTGGGCCTGAAGACTGTTTTTGATGTAAATCTCTTTTGCCAGAGAAGACCCAAGCTTCTTATTTTCATTTTCCAGGTGGCCGATCTTCTGTTGGTCCGAATGTGAAGTCTTAAGCAACTCTGACACCTGGGCCTGAAACTTGGATGTCGCACTTTTCTCGTGCGACAGTGAAGATCTGAGCTCTAGAGTCTCATTTTCCAGATCATCAACCCTCTGTCGGTCAGCCTTTGACGCCGTGTGCAGCTCTGAGATCTGGGCCTGGAGTCTGGAGGTGGCGATCTTCTCGTACGACAGCGAAGAATGAAGCTGCTGAATTTCGTTCTCCAGATTGTCGATGATCAGTTTGGCTGCGCATGCTGCCTTTTCTTTGTCTGAGGCTAAATGCGCGCACTCTGCTTTCGTCTTCTTGTAAACTTCTTTGCTAACAAAGAGCGTCTCGATGACTGTGGTCTGGCAGGCCTTCTCCACTCGCCTCCCTGCTTTCACCTTAAGGCGTTGCAGTTCAGTGCTTTTCTTCTTCTTACACGCCATGTGTTCTTTCGCCTCCTTGTGGCCCTTCTTAAATGTTTTCAGGTCAGACTTTGATTTCTGCAGAGTCTTCTTCAAATTTGAGACCTGGGCCTGAAGCCCAAGTTTGACACTGTTCTCCTCTGCCAATGAAGCATGGAGCTCCTGGTTCTCTTTCTTGAGATGCTCTATCCTCTGTTGGTCGGTCTGTAAATTCCAAGTCAACTTGGAGACCTCAGCCTGAAGCGTGATTTCACTGCCGATCTTCTGTGCCAGCGAAGAACGCAGCTCCTGGTTTTGATTTTTCAGATTTTCAATCCTCTGTTGGTCAGTTTTTGATATCTTCAGCAACTCGGAGACTTGGGCCTGAACGTCGGATGCGGCACACTTCTCAAGTTTCAAGGAAGAATGGAGCTCGTCAATTTCATTTTCCAAATGGCTAATCTTCTGTTGGTCGGCCTGTGAAGTTGTGCACAGCTCAAAGACCTGGGCTTGAAGTCTGGAGGCTGCATTCTTCTCATGCGTCAGCGAAGAACGGAGCAGCTGAATTTCATTTTCAAGATCGTCGATCCCCTGTTTGGCTGCCTTCTCTGTGTCTGAAGCCATGTTTTTGAAACGGGTGCACTCTGCTTTTATATCGTCGTAGCTTTTTTTGCTCACAAGGATTTCCGTCTCTGCGGTCTGGCAGGCTTTCACCACCCGCATCTCCGCTCTCTCCTTAAGGTGTTGGAGTTCCACATTCTTCTTGGTCTCACATGTCAGCCGTCGTTTAAGCTCCTCATAGTCATCCTGAAATGTCTTGACCTCCGTCTGTGATTTGCACAGAGCTTTGGTCAAATGAGAGACCTGGTCCTGAAGCTCGGCTTTGACAGTGTTCTGCTGTGTCAACAAAGAGCGATGCTCTTGAATGTCATTTTCCAGATTGTCAATGATCTGTTGGTCAGCCTGTGATTTCTTATCCAGCTCAGTGACCTGAGCCTGAAGCCCGAGACTCCGATCGGCCTTTTGTGTCAGCGACACTCGACGCTTCCGAGCTTTCTTCTCCAGATTGGCGATCCTTTCTTGGTCGGCCTGCGACGACGTTTGCAGCTCGGAGATCTGGGCTTGAAGTCTGGAGTTGGTGTTCTTCTCGTGCTTCATTTTATTTTCCAGATCGTCAATCTCTTGTTTGGCTGCACACGCTGCCTTTTCGACGTCTGAAGCTATGTTTTTGAAATGTTTGCACTCTGCTTTTGTCTTTTCAAAGATTTCTTTGCTCACAAAGAACATCTCGGTCTCTGTGGTCTGGCAGGCCTTCACCACGTGCTTCTCTGCTTTCTCCTTAAGGTGTTGGAGTTCGACATTCTTCTTGTTCTCGCTCTTTAGGCGTCTTTTCACCTCCTCGTAGTCAGCTTGGAATGATTTAAACACAGCCTGCGATTTCTGCAGAGCTTCCTTCAGACTGGAGACCTTGTCCTGAAGCTCTGTTTTGACTGTGTTCTGCTGTGCCTGCGAAGAATGAAGCTCCTGAATTTCATTGTCCAGATTATCAATCGTCTCTTGGTCAGCCTGCGATTTCTTATGCAGCTCAGAGACCTGGGCCTGGAGCTCAGTGCTTTCATCAGTCTTTTGACTCAGTGAATATTTGAGCTTTCTAGCCTTTTTTTCGAGGTTCTCAAACCTTTGTTGGTCAGCCTGTGATTTGGTCTGAAGCTCAGAGACATTGGCCTGAAGCCCAGTTTTGGCAGCCCTCTCCTGTGTCAATGAAGAACGAAGCTCCTGATTTAGATTGATCAGATCTTCAATCCTCTGATGGTCAGACTGCGAAGACGTATGCAGCTCGGAGACCTGGGCTTGAAGTCTGGAGGCGGCGCTCCTCTCCTGAGTTAGTAAAGAACGAAGCTGCTGAATCTCATTTTCCTGTTCAACGATTCTCTGTTTGGCTCCACCTTCTTTGTCCGAAGCTATGTTTTTGAAGTGTGTGCGACCCGCTTTTGTCTTTTCATAAATGACTTTGCTCTCGAAGAGGATGTCCGCCTGTGTGGTCTGGCAGACCTTCACCGTCTGCTTCCCCGCTTTGTCTTTAAGGTGTTGGAGTTCAAAATTCTTCTTGATCTCACTGCTAAGGCGTCTTTTAACTTCCTCATAGTCTTCTTTGAAAGCTGCATGCGATTTTTGAAGAGTTTCCTTCAAACTAGAGACCTGGTCCTGAAGCTCAGTTCTGACATTGGTCTGCTGAGTCAGCAAACAACGCAGTTCCTGATTGACACTGTCCAGATTGTCAATCCTCATTTGGGCAGTTTGCAATTTCTTACGGATCTCGGAAACCTCCGTCTGAAGCTTGGTTTTCATAGTTTTCTCCTCTGTCAGCGAAGAATGGAGTTTCTGGTTGAGATTTCTCAGATACTCGGGCTTCTGTTGGTTAAAAGTCCGGTACAGCTGCGAGACTTGGGCCTGAAGCCTGGAGGTGGCGCTCCTCTCCTGCGTCAGTGACGAATGCAGCTGCTGATTTTCATCTTTGAGATGGTTTGTGTTCCTTTTGTCCGCCAGTAAGGTCAACAAAGCCTTATGAAGCTCCCAAATCTCATCCTCCAGAAGTTGATTCATCTTCTCGAGGTCTGTTGGTAAAACCAACGCAGACTCAACCGTCTCATTTCGTTGATATTTCAGATTGACAATCACCTGATTGTCATCCACCGAGTCCTCAGCCGCGTCCAACTCAGAGAGCGGGGTGTGAAGCCTGAAGGATTCACTCGTCTCCCATGCGAGCGGAGGATGGACCTCCGGATGATCAGGCCTCTGTTGGCGAGTCAGCGATTCTGGAAGTAAGCAATGATTTGTCAAGCTGTCGGTCGTCTGGTTTTCATCCACTGAATCCTCTTTGAGCTTAGGTTCCGGGGCTTGAGGCCAGGAGTAGGATCTCTTGTGTGACATCAGTGGAGGAGGCGCCGCCTTTGCCGCATCTAAAGGTGCGGCTTCTAAATCTGTGCACTTCTTTGCCGTCTTTTTCCCGTCCTCGCTGAACTTCTCCTTCTTCCACAATGTTTTTAATTTGGCTTGCCATACTCGATTTTCCTCAAGAATCTTCCTCCTCAGCTCATCTTCTCTTCTATGAGATCTTGGGCTGCTGGAATGCTTGTCATCCATCTGGCACTGAGGATTTCTCTTTTTCACTTTGCAAACATAGTTTCCACAGTGTACTCCACTGATGTGATCATTTTAATCCATTCTCATGCTTATTTGGCATCTGTAATCATCCTGTTTTGATCGTTTTCAACGATTCTTCTTCATTTTTAACCATGAAAGTCAGACGAGCCAGTTGTTGCTTGACCCCCTTCGCCTACACTTGATCTTAGCCAATCCCGAGCCTCTGCTTTTCCAGGAATGATTCCAAATATCATCAAAGGAATAGAATGTTTACTTCAAGTACATATTAAGGGCTTTATTAAGCAGCTTTGTTTTCATTCAAAGGTTTGCTTTTATTCTTATTATTCTGTAAAAAGCGCATAGCGATTTGGCTGACATGGCTATGTCACGTTAACATGCCCCATTCTGGCAGGTGTAATGCTGCCCTCTTCTGGAAGAAAATGTTTACTAAATACAGACCAAAACTGTCTCAGAGACAAGACTCAACGACTCGATTGATTTCAAAGAAAGAAAACCAGCTACTACTACTGCGGAACCAGGTTTTGGCAAATACACATAACCTTTAGGGGATTCTGTCCACATGTAGACAGCGTTTTTAAGGCACCTGAAAACACCTCAATCTAAAGAAAAACAGGCTTTGCAATTCCATTTAGTTGGCAAATATGCTAATTTAGGAAAACGCCATGTGATGGGACGTAACGGCAACATTAGCAATGGCGGGCAGGTTTTATGCGCATGTCCCACCGCTTCTCCGTTTTGGATGCATCCGATTAACAGCGTTACAGCGCCACTTACAGGCTTGCCGTATGTAGCGTTTTGAGTCATTTCAGGTCAGGGGGGTTTATCATGGGTGAACTGTTGTTAAGAACGTCTAACTCTAGAGGGCAGCATTAGTGTACAGGCTGTTGGAAAGTATTACTAGAAGAAGAATAACATCGAGTAGAAGTACGCTGCGTTACACGTTAAATAGCCTCTTTGCTAGCTAATTTTTTAAGCTAACTGCCTGAGGTACAAAGTAAATACAGTAAACTAGTTCCAATAAACACAAACATGAATGCAAACATGTTAACCTACGCAGAACTTTGTGCAGACGGTGAGATTTAACAACCATGTGTGGCTCCAGGGGGCGCTGTTGCTCAGCATTACAGCCATCCCTGGATGGAACACTTTGAAATGTTATGTTTTGGCATCACGAGGATGAGGATCCTTCACTGGACTCTTCATCGTCTGAGCTCGTGTCCACATCCGGTCCGGGACCCTGATCCACATCGCCCTGGTAGGAAGTGGTTCTGGTACTGGACTGTTGCACATCAGAGTTTACTAAAACACAGACGGACACAAAGATCCAGTCAGTTCCTCAACTCACGGCACGACTGATGAAAAAAGTTTAAGAGAGGATTCAGGGTTTTTACTCAGGTGTGGCTGTTGGCCCTCTGCTGCCCCCCTGTGTCGAGAAACTGTATGTGGTATTTTCCACAGGGGAAACAGAATTTATCCTTTAAAAACAGAATAATTACAAGAAATGCCTTTATATATTAAAAAAAAAAACATACATGCCTACATATACAGGCCTGTATGTGGCGCTGTAATTCTGACAGAAAAACACAAAAAATGTCAAATAATGCATTATTGATTTTAACAGGTGTCGATATAATGAGCCTTTTGATGAGTGACTAAAACACTTTATACTGATTATTCTAAGAATTATGGAGGGCCAAAACTGCCATGATTCACTATTTTCTGTGCAATATTTATTTAAATGAAATTTCATAATCTTTAAAAAAAATAATAATATTAATTTAATTAATTGTTTTAATTATGACAGGTTTGGTCTTCCATAGAGGTCAGAAAATGCAGTTTCATGAAAAATACATCATAATTTGTTTTTCTTCAGTCTTTCCTTCCTGCTGCTGAATAATAACAATTACACTATCGACATAAACAGAATGAACAGCCATTATTATTATTATTATTGTTATTATTATTATTATTATTATACTGACTCTGCTCACATCCATGAAATTGTAATTACGGTTTTACTTGTAGTTCCTAGGAATTGTCACTAGAGGCTGCCCTGCACCTGTAAACATGTTTGTCCAGTTATACACCACCATGTATACAGGCTACAATATTATATTATTATCTTTATATGTAGGGTATATATACTACTGCTACTATATAGAAGTAGTATATAGTAGTTTCTTTAATTTTCTATAAAGATACAATATTTCTGCAGAGTCATGATACGTGATATCATGACGTGATAATAACGATACGATTATTGATTATTTATGTTGAGTCACGTCGTATGGTATTTACGCAACATGTGTTGTACTGAATTTAAAACTGCTGAGTTGACTTTATGTCTTCCGTTCCCCCAAACTTGTGAAGGTCACGCAAGTACTTTGACTTGTACTGAAGTAACAAGGCTGTTTAAAGACAAGATAAAGCCTCAGAGATATTGTCGATTAAAGCTTATTTTATGGAGCTAATGAGCCTTTAGTAAAGAAGCTAAAATCTTATTTTTTCACCCCTTTTTGTTTCTGATCACGAGAGAAAATGTGAAGCTGTGAATTCTCCTCCGTTCTTGTGACGACAAAAGCTCGCAGCTGTGCGATATGTGAGATCAGTCACACAAGTGAGAAACGCAGACTTTAATAGTACTTTCATACATTTGTGTGGAACAGCTTGGTTTTTTTTCTCCCCTCAGAAAACACTGACGACTGAAGACAGATGAAAATATAGAAACATGACACTGAGTGAAAGCTCAGAAATTTTGTTTTTATGTGTGTGTGTGTGTGTGTCTGTGTGTCTGTGTGTGTGTGTGTTCCTCTCAGCTCAGTATCACATGTCACATAAATGTACTAAATGCCACTCAGGCAGAAACGCTTTGCATGGAGGTCAGATGAGGGTGAAAATGCGATATCAGCATAGTTCCCGGGCCCGCGCATTGCTCCAGGGCTCAAAATTGAGTTCCACCGAATTTCCCGAAACTTGGTGGGAAGATGTTATAGACCAAGACAAACAAAAAAGTGGACAGTAACCATGGCCTTTACTCAACAGGAAGTCAGCCATTTTGAATTTTGGCGTCCATTTTTGGCCGTATTTTGGCGATTCCCACCCTAAGTAAATGAGCAACCTTGTTTGTCGTACCAACATTAAAAAAAACATGGCAATTTGTACTACACATATCAAAGATGAAAAGTGGTCAAAAGGTTTTGTATATTCTCAACAGCGTGGCCACGGCAACCCTTTGCGATTTTGTGAATTTCGACCGTTCGTCACGAAACAGGAAGAGCCCTACAACTTCAGCATACATCCAGTTCCACCGAATTTCCCAAAACTTGGCGGGAAGACGTTATAGACCGAGACGAACAAAAAAGTCGACCGTAACCATGGCCTCAACTCAACAGGAAGTCGGCCATTTTTAATTCTGCCGTCCATTTTTTTGCGATTTGCACTTTACATAAATGAGCGAACTCATACGCGCTCGCTGTGAAATATATTCAATTAAAAAAAAAAAAGTTTTAACAAACCCTGATCATGTGATGCTGCATGCCCACGCCAGTCAGCTGTCACATGATCTTGATGACCCCTTTGAGCCCTCGCTGGCGCGTGATCGCCATGGTGAAGGTCTGCAGAGGGGGAAAAAAGTATTATAACACAAAATATTGTGTTATAGTTTTGACATATTGTGAATTATTAGATGTTAGAGAAGATCTTTTTTATGCGTGCAGAGTACAGCAGGTTAAAGTTACAGTATGTAACATTTAGGAGGCGCAGAAACCGATTAAAATAACCCGATTTTGTTTTTTGTTGGTCAATGTGACAGAGGTTTTATGACAACAAAACAAAACAAACTTATTTTAAGACCAACACACCCACTGAAACGCGAAAGCGACACACCTGTCACCCTTCACATGCCACACACCTGCGCGGTTGATGAATGCCAGCGACGCCCTGAAGCCTCGGTGCGTGACGCTGCCGTCTGAAGAGAACTGCAGCACCATGACTTTGTCGTAGGACAGGACAGGAGGAGGGACACTGCGACCACACAGCACCGCTGCACAAAGACAAAGTGAGACAAACGCCCAAGGACAAAAGAGAGAATACGACAGAGACGGCGAGAGATGACACTTTCTTCTCGCTGACCTATCTCCTCCGTTAGTTCCACGTCTCCCAGGACAGTGAGGGAATCGTACCGACACGTGTGCGACTCCTCCAGATCCATGTCAACAAAGTCCAGCTGAAACAGACAATAAGAAAACAGATTTAACTGTCTATATTATCTTAAGAATACATGAAGTAACTCACTCTCCTGCACCAAACCCCATAGAGAAAATCAGCAATTTTCGCTCTGTGGCACTCCTGGTTTACTGTTGCCCTCCTGTGGTCAGTTTGTGTCACTGAGTTAAATCCGAATGAAGCATTCCAAACACCGAAGTCACAAAACGACGCATTCGAACTTGCACAGAGGACAGCAGTGGTTGTGATTGTTAAATTGTCGATTTTCTCTAGAGCGAGCGTTTTTACAAAGTGCAGTTTCCCAGTCTAAGTGTGAGATAAAGCATTGAACTGCCCCTTTAATGCATCACCTTCACAATGTGACCACGGGGAGCGTAGACGACCCAGCGCAGGACGCAGTCGTTGCTGTAGGATTGTGGGTAATTTGGGCTGTGGACGACCGTCTCATCTTCAATGAAGACAAGCGTCCCACATCCTGTCGTATGCACACACACACACACACGTTTTATTTGTTGATATTTATTTGCGTGTGTTTTATTTGTGTGTGTGTGTGTGTGTTCCCACCAGGATCAGTGTTTCCCTGCACAGCGCGGTGTCTGATAACAAAGCCACTCCCTGATCTACTGACGTCAGAGGAGAATAGAAGTGTTGCATTCTGGGAATGACTCAGGAGCACCGAGCTGATTGAGACACTTCCACAGAAAACACCTGCGACGAACAAACAAAGTGACATTTAGAACTGGAAATGTGTGCTGTTTGTAAACCGCTCACTCTCCATTCACCAAAACCCATAGAGAAAATCTGTGATTTTAACATCACAACAAACAGGAGTTGTTTGTCCACTGCTGCCTCCATCAATTTGTTAAAATGTCTTATTTTGTGATTTCAGTGACACAAACTGACCACACGAGGCAGCAGTGGACCAGCAGCTCCTGTGTCCGTGTGAGCTAAAATTGCTGATTTTCTCAATGGACTTTGGTGTGGGAGAGTGCACATACAGTATTCACATGATTAAACCTGTGGTCTTTGTGTGTGTGTGTGTGTGTGTGTACCTCACCAACTGGTCTGTGGGTCCCCACTGATATAGTGAGTCGATCATAGCGACAGTGCGAGTCATTCTCCAGGTCAAAGGTCACAAACTCCAACACAAGACGACGACCTGGAGGAGCAGGGATTCTCCACACACACAACCTGACACACACACACACACACCAGAATAAATAAGTGTATATTCATGTTTATAACTTCATTTTCATGCAGTGTCACTCACTCATTGTTGCTATAGCGATCACTGGAGAAGGCGGGGTTTCTGATCACGCCATCATTGTCGTGTACAGATCCGTCTGTGACGCTGCAGAGGCCTGACACACACGCACGCACGCACGCACGCACGCACGCACGCACGCACGCACGCACGCACGCACGCACACACACACACACACACACACATTTCAAGGATCCGTTGAAAATATTTGCAAACCTCTTAAGGAATAATTTTAATGAATTTTTGAAATTCGGGATATTATCCATTTGCCCTGATGCACTTTGACAGTGAGCTGACTTTTTAAAAAAAACAATAAGTATCTCGGAATGACTTGAAATTTACCATCATAATAGTCGGCATCGCCCTGAAAAAGGATCCATCGAAAATATTTGCAAAGCTCTTAAGAAATAATTTTAATGAATTTTTGAAATTCAGGAAATCGATTGCACACGTGGTTGCACAGTGTTAGTATTATTTTCGCCTTCACGTTCCTTATCATGCATGACCATAACTGAAAAATCTTCTTCAGCTCCCACTATAGGAATACATACTTCCTACGGGCACTGCACTAGTACAGAAAAACTCACCCAATAAATTGTTTCCCTGTTTCTTCTGGTCGGCTGAAGCAAACACAGAGGGTCAAAGGTCAACATTGAACAAGAAAAACCTTCATTTTCATCCAAGAAGTGTTCACACTTTGTTTTTAAGTGTGGCTGTATCATGTGTGTCAGTACTTTACACTCAATTTTAGCCATTTTTACAACTGGAAACTGACATTTGTATCACTTCCAAAATCTCACACATGAGGCAGCAGAAGACCGGCAGCTCTTGTGTCCTCTGTGAGCTAAAAACCCGCTATTGTGCGATCACCAGCTGTGATACTCACTGCGCCTCAGTTGAAGCTTTATCCAGGGCAGCAGCAGCCTGACGTCAGTGAAGATCCCCGGTGATCCTCTCCTGGAAGGCGGGCGGCTGCCGTTGTTTCCCCAGCTCCGACCGCATCCTTTACCCCAGGAAGTTACGCCCAGCGCCACCCAGTGGCCTCCACCTGACCCTGCCGGACACACCAGGGGACCTCCAGAGTCGCCCTGGAGAGAAGACGAAGGGCAGCATCAATCTCTGCCAACGCTTCTCCTAACCAACCAGTTCTAGACTCTACTAAGTGTTGTAGAGAATCTTTTCTTCTACCTGACAGGCGTCTTTCCCGCCTCTCTCTGGCCCAGCACACAGAACCGTCATGGCAGGCTGAGGTCGCACCGGTCTTTGGTTGAGACGTGAACTTCTGACAGTTCTGAGGACGTGGTTGCACTTGGCTGCATTTACCAGGTCCAAGCGAACCTCTCTGAGCACCGCGGGGAGACGACCCTCTGTCAAAGAACACGACAGATCAGAGTAAAAACTGAACGCTGCGGTCTGCTTTCACAAACATTCATCGCATTCCTAACCCTAACCCACAAGGGATCGGGGCAAGGTGGAGGCAGATGATCTGCTGTGGTCACCCCTAAAGGGAGAAGAAGGTGAAGAACCTCACTTGTTTAGATCTGTTGGATGAAGAGGACATTCAAAGTGGATCTAAGGCCAAGCTGTGCTCACAGTAATTACTTCTGACCGTCTGGGGGTGCTTCGAGGATGGATATTTTGGACATAAATGGGTTTTTGAGGTTCCGGGTTGAACTTTTTCCCCCCACTTTTGAACAGGTACACAAATTTTGGATTAAAAACTGACAGCCGAAGTCAAAACATGCCCTGTCATGTCGGGTGATCGGAATCCTGGAACTCAAACTTAGCATCAGTCTCCAGTACCTTGGACAATCAGTTTTGGGGTTCCCCAAGTAAACCCAAAGTTGTATCAGAATTGGATGACCGTTTTTGTTTCTTGTAGACCTGGTAGACCCTAAGACCTGGTGGTTCCTTGAGATACCCGAGTCACTTTTTGGCTATTAGCTATTGGTCAACTAAAGTCGCGCAATAAATTTCGTTGTGAATGCATTTTTGGAGAAAACGACATACTTTCCTTTATCCTTCCCCATCCACCCACAATGCAACTGGTGTGAGGAAAAACTCTCTCGTCGGGTAACGGTAGACATAACGGCTGCACATGGACTCCTGGTTACAAAAACACAATAAAAAAATGACGTATCAGTATAAACGTTAACCGGGGTTTGATCGACGACGATCGGATCGGGAACCTGCCCAGTCGGATGTGTCGGTCCAGCTCGACCAGAGCTATGTCGTAGCTCATGGGCGAAGCGTGATGGTACTTCTCGTGCACCGACACGGTCTTCACCCCAAACACCTGCTCCTCTTCGTCCTCCACTCTGCGGTCAAACTCCCCAACGGCCACGCTCACTCCACCGAGGAACTCTCTGCGCAGGAAATGAACCAATTCAGGTTATTATGTTCATTGAAAACCCAAAATCCACGTGTATGAAGTCTAGGATGTCCTTAAAGACTGTGTTTGCCGCTTTATTTCTCTGAAAAGACAGACTTTTCTGACTAAAAAAATGTTGGCGGCAGCAGTCGACCACCAGCCCATGAGCTAAAAATGCTTATTTTCTCTATGGAAGTGTCCGTCTAACAGTGAGATAAAGTGGAAATAAGATTCCGTGGACTTAAGCAGGCATAGATTTTATTAGGTGAGCCTTTTCTTCAGTGACTCATATTGAATAAAAGGGAGCCTCTGCTTCTTAAAGGGACACTGTGTAGTATTTATGGGTTTATATAATTTATTTATTTTAATACATATTATGTGCTCCTGCATTGTCTAGTCGCTGTATAATATTTTTTGTTTCATTTTCGTAGTGTTTCAAAAAGTCATGTAAAATAACATGGTCGCGGGCCGTGGTTGCATAGCCACTGTTAGCAGCGAGTCGCCATGTTTCTACCGGAGCCTGTAAGGACAAACGCGAGAGAACAAATCAAGCGTCTCTTTACTTGTAGCGGAAGTCCCGCCTCCACTCTCTCTGCTTTGTCTGCTACGGCCGCGGTAGCTCGCCCTCTCCCTCACCTCACGAACCTCATCTGCTGACACGGAGAAAGACGACGAGGACGACATTTGACCGGCTGAGGATACCGTAGCGCTCAGGGAAGGGAGGGGGTGAGCAGAGCAGCAGTTCTTTGTTGTAAATTTCAGCCTCTCCTCTAGATGGCACTATAAGCTACTTACTTCACCTTTAAAGGTGCATTATGTAATAAATCTAAAGCAACTGGCCATAAAATCCTCCTAATATGTCACAGAGACTCAGGAATAATGTTCATATAACAAACTGAACTCACCAACAACAACAGTACAGACAAAATATTTGCATTAAAAAAATATTTTGCAGACTGCAAATCATGTTTATGTTTTGAAATCACGTTTTGGCATGTGGCGCCACCTACCGCCGTCTACCAATCATTGCAGTCAGTAGAGTCTCAGCTACCACGGGTTGCCATTTACGTCAGAAAACGAAACCTCAAAGACCTCTGTAGTTTGAATTTCAACGTAGTAACCGTTTTTGGCCACATTCTTACATATGGCACCTTAAAAATCACAAGGGTTTGACAAAAACATCTTCTGGAGAATTAAACCTCAAAATGACAAAAATAGGGTTAGGGTTAGGAGTGAGGTTACACTTTGGTTTTGAGGTCCACAAACAATCAGAACATCAGTCTCAGGACAAAATAAACTGAGTCATTTCCGAGAAAAGAATCACAAGAACTTGGAGGAAATCCTCCCTTTTGTGGAGGAGGAAATGGCTGTTACCGGTTACATGCTCATAATATTCAAGGAGAGTTTTATAGTTTGCCAAAAAACGGTTTCATCATTTGATAAATAAGGTTTTGGATCCTCTAATATTCTGTACTGCTGTACGTACATAACTGTGTGAACGCACAGACCTCGACACAGACGTGAAGCAGTGAGCTGCAGTCATGACCCAGCGCTGAGTCAGGACGGCTCCTCCGCAGAAATGAGAGTTCTTGATCCGTAGGGAAACCTGGGTAAAGGAATCATTTGTAAAAGACATGTTTGCTAAATTAGTCAAAACGTCATTCTAGTCCAGGGATCTCAAACTCAAATGACCTGGGGTCCTATGCTCATCTATCGTGGTCAAAGAGGGGGCCGGCCTAGAGAAGAAAAAGTGGGGAAAAAACTGTTCATAATATTGCATCATGATATCACACCCATACTATATATGATGCAAAATTAATGTATTAATATCAAAAACAGACATTTATTTTCAATTACATAAGTAATAGCGTGGACAACTGTAATTCAAATTCGTACCAGGAGCCGTTTCGGGCCCTAACAAATGTATTTATGTATGTAATTGAATGTTGTATATGATACATTTAATAATGGGATAATTATGACCAAATGTCTTATTATTGCTGTTATAAATGTATTATATTCTATCACCTCGAAGCTGTGCCTCAGCTAAGTGTTTAAATGATGGTTAGGTCGGGGGCCATGTTTTCATTATAACATGATATTAAGTGGGGGGCCGCATGTAATCGATCGGCCCCCGGGCCACCAGTTTGAGACCCCTGTTCTAGTCATTTCATGTCATTTTAAACAAAGAAATCACAGGAATCTGGACTAAAAGTTTGGGAAAATTTGGTTTGGGGACCCAAAAAATATCTCCTGCGACCCATCTGTGGGCCCCGACCTAGGCTTTGGAAACCACCGTACACACACAGGTTTGTGCAGCTATTCTTCTGAGGACAGTTCAAAATCTTCGTTCTAAATTTCAGAAATATTGAGGTTCTGCTTCATTAGGACCAGGTTTTGGTCTCCATGACGACTACTGGACCGTCTTGTTTCCATGAGGTCATTACTCTGACTTACTCTAACCCTTAACCAACTAAACTTAACCACACACGTCTTCACCATCAAAAGTAATCATTTACTTGATCTTTGTCCCCATAAGGAAGTCAAGTCCCCGTAAAGTCAGTGTGTCGACACATTTATGTCCCCTAAACCCAACCACCTAACTCTGACTCATAAAGCAGGTCTTAAGCCTGGAATAAGCCCTTTAAGGCAAAATGTCCCCACACACACACACACATACACACACACACACACACACACACACACACACACACACACACACACACACACACACACACACACACACACACACACACACACACACACACACACAGCTGACGGCCGAGTTTAAGTAATGAAAGAATTTCTATGAAAAGGACTGACCAGCCATGGATGTGATCCATACGTGGCCTCGCTGCCTCCAACGACCCTCAGAGACTCCACTGTCGGGCTCCACGGCTGTGAAACTCCACATTTCAAACCTGGGAAGAGGACGAAGAAGAAGAAGAGGACGGAGAAGGAGATGAACATAAAGAAGAAGAGGACAGAGACAATAAAGAGGAAGAAGAAGAGGACGGAGAAGATGAAGAGGATGAAGTAGAGGACAGAGAAGATAAAGAGGACGAAGAAGAAGATGAAGAAGACAAAGAGCATGAAGAGGACGGAGAAGAAGACAAAGAAGATGAAGAAGATGAAGAAGAAGGGGAGGGAGAAGATAAAGATGAAGAAGATAAAGACGAAGAATAACAAGACAAAGAAACATCATAAGAAGATGATGAAGAAGAAGAAGAAATCTCCTTCCCACTGAAATAAAGTGTTTCTTACGTGTGTGAGCAGCAGAGACGACGATGTCCACGCAAAAACACACAGAGAGAAGAAGAAGAACAACAGTGGCCTTCATCACCAACACACACACACACACACACACACACACAGGAGACAAAATGGTTGACCGAGTGTCTGAGTAGAAGCTCATAAAAGAGCCAGTAAACCCTGGAGTCAGATGTTTGACTTCAAACGTCACAAATAAAACTCTCAAGGTCAAACAGTAAAAAATCAGCGTCTTCAAACTCATGTTTGAAGAAAACAACTCAAGACACGGAAAGGTCTTGGGAAAACTCGGAATTCGCAAATCATGAGGACAGAAATGCATCGGAAAGTAAGCGACGAGAGGTTTAAGTTTGTCGTTATTTAGTACGTCTTTGTAAAATTTCTAAATCTCTAACGTCAACCACGCGTGCTTGCCGGCGTTGCCTAGCTACCGCGTTTTAACGATTATCTACCGAGCGTTTGTCTTTGTGTGAAGCTTCACGGTGACGTCATTCATCCAGAGTTTGGTTGTTTTGCTTTTCGTGAGTGAGTCACAGAGCTCATCGTGAACGTCGGAAAGGAACCGACGGTCTGATTTCAAATGTGTGACATTTGAGGCAAAGCTTTAAAAGAGTCAGGGAAATGAAGAGTGCATTCAGTTTGTGATGACTCATCTCTCTCAAGGTCAGGGGTGTTTCCAGGTATTTTGGGGCCAATAAAAAAAGAGACACCCCACATCAGTCGCAAAAAAACTAGTGCTGGGCACGTTAAAGTTGTCAACGTTAGCGCTCGTTAACACGTGACACATTTCCATGACGGCTGAATGGAAAAAGATGTCATGTTTACGTGCCGCGGCACCAGAGTCCAGGCACCGTTTACCATTTAGCTCCGTTAGCTCCTTTAGCGCCGTTAGCGCTCCTACAGTCGAACTGGAGCGGTCTGTTTATTATTAAAGGAAAAGAGCAGCGCTAACAAATTACCAGCGTACCTGTGTACTGCGTATGTGTGCCTCTGTTTTTAAAGTTTAGCGTTACTTTACTTGACTCCATAGAGAAAATCTGTGATTTTACGCCAGGGCCAGGAGTCGTCGATCCATTGCAGTCCACTTCAAATGTTTCATTTTGGGATTTTCTGCATATGATTTTCCTTCTGTTGGATTTACCTCGGTGACAAAAAAAAACCTAATGAGGCAGCAGGAGACGAGCAGCTCCTGTGTTTAAGCTGAAAACACTGATTTTCTCTATGGGATTAGGTGTGTGGGCGACTGAGCAGCTCACGTCCTGTTTAAAGTTCACAATTTCTCTAATTACACTAATGAGGCAGAACCTGATTCCTGCTAAGATTAGAATTGTGGTTATGGTTAAAGTAAGGGATACGATTTTGTTTCGACCGTCCAAACAGGTGGAAGTCAACGGCAGTGTGAACCTGTATGTGTGTGTGTGTGTACGCCTCAGGGCTCTCAGCAGCTAAGCCCTTGGTTCCTGTTTACTCGGCGCAGAAGCTCAGGCTCCACTGGGTGTGAACTGAGCAGGGCCCGCCTGCGACAGGACGGTGTTTAGGTGACGGTTGCCGGGGGCCACAGTTGCCACGTGGCTGTTGCCAGGCATCGCAGAGAAAGAGGCGCAAAAAAAAAAACAACACACCAGAGGGCTCCCATCAGTGCGTGATGAAAAAAGACAACATGATAGCTGCCGTGAACGCAATCTGGTGGTTTTTTTTCAACACTTTAATGCCTCAAAAATGTCAGTTTTGCTTATTTTAACCATAAGAAGGACCAGAAAATGTCCGGTAATCAAGTGTTTTTGCCCAGTTCTCCAGAATATCTTTCAATATCTGGCACTTAATTTGATATTTTGAACAGTTATAAAACATATTTCCGTTTGTTTCAATGTCCAAACACAGGCCAAAAAATAGAAACTTGACGCTGAATTGGCAGCTTCCTGCAACGTCACGTCATGTTTACGTGACTCCCGATAGTTAAAATGAGTCTCTAAAGTAACGCTAAACTTTAAAAACAGAGGCACACATACGCAGTACACAGGAACGCTGGTTATTTGTAGCGCTGCTCTAATCGTTTCATAAACAGACCGCTCCAGTTTGACTATAGGCGGGCTAACGGCGCTCAAGGAGCTAAATCGTAAACGGTGTCTGGACTCCGGTGCTGTCGCACATAAACATGGCGTAATGTGCGTTTTTTTCCCGGTCAGTCGTCATGGAAACGTGTCATGCGTTAACGGCGCTAAAGGAGCTAATGCAGCTAACGGAGCTAACTGATAAACGGTGCCTGGACTCCTCCGGACACATCGATGAAGATCCGTCACTGTGGAGTCAAAAGAAATCAAACTTCTCACTCCAGAAGAGGATTAAACATCATTTATTCCTTCTTTTTTTGTTGTTTACAAACAAAAGGCACCATTGATTTATTGTGGTGGTGGTGATGGGGGGGGGGGGGGTTTCACATCGACTATGGCAAGAAACTCAAAGAATGAAACAAGAGACCATCTCAAAAACATCAACCCGAGCGAAAAAGACTTAACTTCATGAAAACAGTGCATGAACATGGGTTTTTATTTTAAATAATCATAGCCATGAAAAACAAACAAACAAAAAACCGTTTAGCAACAAAAGCCCAAAAACATATGTTTATACACTGAGTATTAAAAAAATGTTCTCAGTCAACATGAATCAGCATTTATTTTCTGCCAAAGTGAGAAACAATCGTGGCTAGCCCAAGACTCGGTTGCATCCGTGTATTTTTCCGACTCGTCGTTAAACTCCTATCGTTTTACCACAAGTCTTGGTGCTAAGCTTGGCTATAGCTAGCTAGCTGCTTCACAATTACTGTACAGACACGAGAGCGTTAGCGGTCGTTTTTATCTCGCCAAATGTGCGTTTTCTTCTTCAAAACAAGAATAGAAAGAAATCAGACATGAAACCACGTTTCTGGAGACTTTAACGCGAGTTTATGCCGAGGTTGCTTTATCGGTAAGATATCGGTATATTCTCAAATGTCAAGAGTTTGACACAAACCCTGAATTATAACTTATTATGTATTTAAATTTAGTTTTCACCAGTAGGCATTACTCTAATCTACATTTAATCCCACAACACAGGACTCGGCAATGCACACGGGTTTTTATTGGCTTCGATTGGCATCAGTGGAGGTGAACGCGCTAGTTCCTAATTTGTCTGCTAGCATTGCAGCACAATCCTATGACATGCATTCATTTTCTGGCCATTGGACAAAACGGTTGTTGTGATCCTCTCTTTTCAATACTCGGGACATCACTCAATATCGTTAATTTCCTCCATCGGGCCAACGCAACCATTAACTTGAAGGGTATGACGCAGAATGGCGACCACTGTAGCATTATCGCTGAAAGCTATCGAGAGGACTCGTTTGTGACGCCATCATTCAACAGGGCAGAATAACGACTAACTGTGGGTTCAATGGGATTAAATCACCTTTTTTTTACGGCTTCCCACACATTTGAAAATCCCAGGCATACCCGCTAGTTTTCTCATCCCCTCAACTTAACCCACCTATGCTAGAACATGACAACGTACAGTAACTTTTTTTTCCTGTAGGGGGCAGCATTTTACCTTTTAAACGTATAGCCTAGCGGGAATTTACGAGTAAAAGAAGAACAACCACAGAACTGACCCGAAAACAAACAGGAGATACAACAGTGAGCGAGCTAGCGCTCACCGCTCCGCCCTCTGGTGGACAAAACACAAAGTCCACGCGATGACGGTGTTTTACGAATTTGTTGTTTCAGGAATTTTCAGGAAGATTCGGGAACATTTACAGCGACCACAGAGCATTTTATTTCACAACAGCGACTTCCTTCAGTTCCAAACTTACTGCTCACGCGTTTCGCCACGCAACCGTTATCCACACAAAAATACACCCGTCTGTTAATATTTCTACCTAAATAGAGCTGTACACAAAATAATTAGAAAACATAGATCTGTTTTTTTTTTCTTTTTTCCTCTTTACACATTTGTTATGGACAAAAGTTCAGGCACAATTTCTCGCTCTCTGCCACCCGATGAACGTTGTGACGCGAGTGTGAAGCATCACATTCGTTAATGACGCAGAGGTGAGTGAAGCGACACCACGGGGACATTTTTGTGAAATGAGTTAAAACTTAAAAAGGGAAAGTTCAGGGTTTTTTTTTTTTTTTACCAGCGAGTTTTCCTGACTTTTCGCTCTGCGCCAAACTCCATAGAGAAAATCATCGTTTTTACATCACAGCCGACAGGAGTCGTTAATCCACGTGACTCCAGTGATTAAGTTCACACTTCATCATTTTGTGACTTCTGTGTTTGAAATGTTTGATTTGGATTAACCTCAGTGACAAAAACTTACCAAACGAGGCAGCGGCAGATCATCAGCTCCTCTTTCCCTGCGAGCTAAAAACGCTGATTTTCTCTATGGACTTTGGTGCAGGAGAGTTAGTGGTTCACAAAGTCCAGTTTCCTGTCAGAAAAGGCTGTCAAACAGGGAGAACAAAGTAATGAACATATTTAGTGCTGGGCACGTTTAACGCTAACGCACGTTAATGCATGATGCGTTTCCATGACGACTGACCGGGAAAAAGACCCGGGTGAAGTCATGTTTACGTGACTCCCGATTGTTAAAACGAGTCTCTAAAGTAGCGCTAAACTTTAAAAACAGAGGCACACATACGCAGTACACAGGTACGCTAGTTATGTGTAGTGCTGCTCTTTATGTTTACGCGTTAAAGGGGCTAACGCAGCTAACTGGCAAACGGTGCCTGGACTCTGGTGTCGCGGCACGTAAACATGACGCGTGTCTTTTCCCGCTCAGTCGTCATGGAAACGCACCGTGCGTTAACCTAGCGTCCAGCACTAATATGATTTAAATATGTTCTTCCCTTGTTTTCAGTGATGGCAAACCTCCGAACACACTTTAAAAAAAATCTGAACCCTCCCCATTTTAATATGGCATTCCAGTCCAAACACAGCGATGAAATATTGACTCGGTATATATACACACATCAGATTCATCAGAAGTCAGATCACCTACCATCTCTTTACAGGAGTTATGGATGAAGATGAAACCACAAAGAGCCGTGAGAGCAACAGTTTTAGTAATGGAGCGTAGTGTTAACACTCATCGTTGTGGGTGTTTATCCAGTCATGAAAGTGCACAATCCCAAGCATGAAAGGAGGAGGAGGAGCCAAAGGTGACCACATTTCTGCTTTTGACTCCAATCCACGAGTCCGTTAGCGTCGAGGTATTTTGGCAAAACAGAGCTTATGATGCGACGGTCACAAATGACTTTTTCGAGGAAACGAAGCGTGAAGCAGCGGCAGAAGGTCGACGTGCGATTTATCCGCAGGCAAAAACGCAGACGACATTTAAAGCTCAATCTGCTTCGTGCAGGGCTGAAGAAGGGACTTTACAGGAGTGTTCAAGGCTGTTCATCAGCTGGAGTCAGTCCAGAATCCAACTCCGCTAATTTATAGTTTCCCCAAAGAAAGATTAAAACCCCGCTACAAACATATTTCACGAAGTCCGACTACTAGGAATTTAAAAGGGCTGAATGAGGCACTGACAGACGGCGACTTTAACAAAAGTCTCACTTCATAAACACTACCGTTCAAAAGTTTGGGCTCACTTAGAAATGTCCTTATTTTTGAAGGAAAAGCACTTTTTTTTAAATGAATCTAACATTAAATGAATCATAAATACACTCTATACATTGTTAATGTGGTAAACGACTATTCTAGCTGCAAACGTCTGGTTTTTAATGGAATATGTACATAGGTGTATAGAGGCCCATTTCCAGTGTTCTAATGGAACATTGTGTTTGCTAATCGTGTTACAAGGCTATTGGATGATTAGAAAACCCTTGTGCAATGCACAGCTGAAAACAGTTTTGCTGGTTCTTTGACGAAAGGGCAAAATTATTATTTTTGAATAAAAATCATTATTTCTAATCTTGTCAATGTCTTGACTATATTTTCTATTAATTTGGCAACTGTTTTGATGAATAAAAGTCTGACTTTTAATGGAAAACACAAAAACTGTACAGGTGAGCCCAAACTTTTGAACGGTAGTGTACGACTGAGGTTAGTTTCGCTCTATAAACTCCAACCAAAGCCCATACATAAAACCGGCGATTTTACATCCCATCATACAGGGTTTGTCGATCCACCGCTGCCTCCATCAGCAAGTTCAAAAGTGTTATTTTGTGACATATTTTCATTCATATTTCATTCAGATTTGCTTCAATGACACAAACTTACCACAGGAGGCAGCAGTGCACCAGCAGCTCCTGTGTAACTGTGATTTAAAAAAACACAGATTTTTTTCAATGGGCTTTGGTGTGAGAGCGTCCAACAAAAAAAAGTGATATTTTTTAAATATTATAGACTTTTTTTTTTGCAGTGAGGCTGTTAAGTTTCTCTGTCAGCAGCCATGTTTAAAACAAACCCTCATATAAACTCTGTTTAATAACAACACGAACAAAAAAAAATCGTAGTAGTAGTTTCCAAAGTCACGTTAATTATTATTATTATTTTTAAATGAAAGATAGAGCCTGTTTTTACAGGATAACTGGAGTAAAGCTGGAGAACAGCGACAAGGAAATGAACAGGAATCGGGACGTAGCCGGGAGTGCTGTCAAACGTGAGCGCTGTGGAGATAAATCCACACGTGAAACGATCGCAATGAAGTTGTATAATCTGAGATATGCTCGTCCAGTCCGGTCCGTCTGGGTCCACAGCAGAGTGTGTGGGCCGGAGACATGGTGTGTGCGTGCGTGTGTGTGTGTGTGTGTGTGTGTGAGAGAGCGTCGACCCCAAAAGCTGGCGTTTCCCCTCTCCTCTCGCCTCCAGCCAGTCGTCCTCCGACGCCACTATCTCATGCTGGAGGACGCTCTGAAGTAGGAGAGGAACTTGAAGCAGAGGCTCACCACAAAGTACCAGATGTTTCTGGCCATCTGCGAGCGAGCGATGAACACGCGCCAGATCAGCACCACCAGGACGGTGTTGAAGGTGTAGCGGATGTTCCTGAGCCTGAGAATGACAATTTTTCAAGTTAAACTGTGCGTGTTAAATTATTTACAAGAACCGTGTATGGTTCCTTGCCCAAATATGTATAAGAACATACAAGAAAAACCACCAATAAAATGTAAAGAAACCTTTTCGAACAGTGTTTCCTAATCCTGTTCCTCAGGGACTGCTGTCCTGCATGTGTGACATGTTTTATCTATTATCATTTATCTATCTATCATTAAGTTTTGAGATATTACTGGAGATGCAGGAGAAGACCGAGAGGTCTGGAACTACACTTCAAGTTTGGAGCGTAGCAGGCCTCCAATGACTGGTCAAATTTCATGGTAACGCAGTTTTGGGCGTCTCCAGGAGTTAACCAAATAAAGAAATAGAAAATATTTTTTAAAGGCCCCTTAAAATGCCAAAATATGATATAAATATTGAGGCTGCAACGATTAATCAATTATTACTCTAATAAATTACTCAACTGTCTTGACTGACTAATGGGTTTTTGGGTCTTTTTTACCATGATTAAGACACTTATGCTTATAATTCCAAATTGTACTTATAGTTCAAAATGTACTTATAAATCCAAAATCTACTTATAGTTTAAAATGTACTTATAAATCCAAAATCTACTTAATTCCAAAATATACATATAGTTTCAAAACGTACTTATAGTTCCAAAATGTACTTATAGTTCCAAAATGTACTTAAAAATTCAAAATGTACTTAATTCCAAATTCTACTTATAGTTCCAAAATTTACTTATAAATACAAAATTTACTTAATTCCAAAATCTACTTATAGTTCCAAAATTTACTTATAAATACAAAATCTACTTAATTCCAAAATCTACTTATAAATCCAAAATCTACTGAATTCCAAAAACTACTTATAATTCCAAAATTGACTTAATTCCAAAATCTACTTATAGTTCCAAAATGTACGTAATTCCAAATTCTACTTATAGTTCCAAAATGTACTTATAAATCCAAAATCTACTTAATTCTAAAATCTACTTATAAATCCAAAATCTACTGAATTCCAAAAACTACTTATAATTCCAAAATTGACTTTATTCCAAATCCATTGTAGAGAGTGTACTGTTGCTCCTGAACCGTTGGTGATATTGAGAAAATTCAAAAACTATGTCAAGTTAAACGCTTTTTCTCTCTGTGTGTGTGTGTGTGTGTGTGTGTGTGTGTGTGTGTGTGTGCCCACTTGTTGAGGTGTTTCCTTGCGGCCGGCAGCCCCGACAGCTCCTCGTTCAGGACGTACTTTTTGGTTCCCATGCAGTAACTCTCCATGTACTCTGCCCAGTGCAGCTGACGCACGTCGAAGTTAAACACCTAAAAACACACACGGACAACAAGAAAGTGTTCATGTTTTAAAAAACACAAACTCAGTCACAGTGAAAACATTAAATGCATACATTTGTGCTGCGGTGACGTCTTTCTCAGCCTCCTTTAGTTTGAGTTTGCAGAATCTGCAGCTGTGTTTGAGTCTGAACGAGCAAAACTCTGTTCTGTGTTTTATTTGCATCCTGTTTGTTTGTCGCTTCCGTCATGTTCTGCAGCTGAAGATAAAGATCGTTTTGATTAGATCTTAACCTAAATGTTACTTTCAGGATAACCATGAGACTATATACATATCAGGGCTGGTAGGCCAAAGTTGGTCCACCAAAGGGTTTCATTTGGCCCGCCAGACTTATACATTTAAAAATAAATAAATGAATGAATGAATGAATGAATGAATGAATGAATGAATGAATGAATGAATGAATGAATAAAAAAATTAAAAAAATGTAAAGATTATTTATTTTTTCAACCACCAACTATCTTTATCGATTCATGGGTTTTTGGGTTCCCCCCCCCATTAATTAAGAATCTATTTGAATTTTTGGAATTAAGTATATTTTCGAACTATAAGTAGATCTTGGAATTATAAATAGATTTTGGAATTAAATAGATTTTCAAACGACTAGTAGATTTTGGTAATATAAGTAGATTTTGGAACTACAAGTAGATTTTGGAATTAGTAGCAGATTTAAGATTTAAGAATTAAGTCGATTTAGGAATTAAGTAGATTTTGGAATTAGAAGCAGATTTAAGATTTAAGAATTAAGTAGATTTAGGAATTAAGTAGATTTTGGAATTATAAACAGATTTTGGAATTAGAAGCAGATTTAGGAATTAAGTAGATTTTTTAACTATAAGTAAATCTTGGAATTATAAGTAGATTTTTGAAACTATAAGTAGATTTTGGAATTATAAATAGATTTTGGAACTATAAGAATTATAAGTAGATTTTTGAACTATAATTCAAATTTCTAAGTCTTTTTGACTGGTGTACAGTTTGGCATTGTTCGCTTTGATCCTTCTGCTTTGAGTCTGTTGACGTCACATTTTAGTATCGCCTCGTCAGAGCAGGTACTTAAAAAAACACCAAGTAGCAGGTACTATCAATAAGGGAAAAGCGAAAAAAAACCACAACTGAGTCGAGTTGTGCCCAAACGATGTCGCCCTCTAAAAAGGCACAGTTTGTTAAATTCGTGGACCTTCTACCTTCTTGTCCTCGGCGCTCATCTGACCGAGCAGCATGTTGACGTTGTCGTTGTTCCACACCCACGAGTGGCTGGTGAAATACTCCAGGACCATCATGGCTTTGTGGAGGCGCGTGATCGTCTTCATCATCCTGACCATGAACGAAGAGGAGGAGGAGGATGGAGGAGGAGGACGATGGAAAGGATAAAAAGATGATTATAATCGAAGAGCAGAGAGAAGATAATGACTGTCATCTGATGGACAGAGAGGCGATATACTATCGTTCATTCTAAATCATCCAGATCATGTAGTTTGGGCGATTACAGTGCTGTGTTTGTAAACTTCTATCATGACGTCAGTTTGCAAACCATGCATTAATGTGATTTCAAATAGAGCGTTAGCTTTGGTGTTTGTTTTATAGTGTACTTCTACAGACTTGTATTATAATATAAATTAACTATAGTGCAATTTTCAAACTGTGTTTTAACACATTTGCCAACGAAAAACAGAGGTTTGTTCAAACATAGCACTGTAAAAAAAACTGGATTTAATCTGTGTGCAACAACAGGAGGACAGAGAATAAATCAGTCATGTAAAAACGACTGCAGGTAAACAGTAAACTGTCGTCCTGTTCACACCAGTGAATCCAGTTCTTATCTTTTTTGGTTTGTTGTTGCCATTTCTGGTCAATTTAAATGATTCATAACCACTTATAATGAGGGGGTTAGTGTGAGACAGTGGAAACCAGCTGTAAACATTAATGACAGGATGAACTGTGAGGGTACCCGAGTCTTCAAAGTGCACATTTCTTCAATATCTGTTGTGCCAATCTGTCATTATTATCATCGGTTGCGTTCCGGTTACTCTATAGAGCTCCAGACGTCAGGTGACATCGGTTTGTTTTTACTCCGCCATGTTGGCAGGCAAAGCTTCGGCAAAAACGTAAACAAAGCTAGTGTCGGTTATGGAGCCGTGAAGATTTCATCTCGCGCGTAGGTTTTGGAATTATAAGTACATTTTGTAACGATCAGTCAATTTTGTAACGATAAGTAGATTTTGGAATTATAATCAGATTTTGGAATTGTAAGCAGATTTTGGAATTATAAGTAGATTTTGGAATTGTAAGCAGATTTTGGAATTATAAGCAGATTTTGGAATACAAGTACATTTTGGAACCATCATCAGATTTTGGAATTAAGTAAATTTTGTAATAATCAGTCGATTTTGTAACGATAAGTAGATTTTGGAATTATAAGTAGATTTTGGAATTATAAGCAGATTTTGGAATATAAATACATTTTGGAACCATCAGTAGATTTTGGAATTATAATCAGATTTTGGAATTGTAAGTAGATTTAGGAATTATAATCAGATTTTGGAACTTTAAGTAAATTTTGCTACTATGAGTAGATTTTGGAACTATAAGTAGATTTTGGAATTATAAGTAGGATTTTAACTCCTATCAGAGCAAAATAAGAGTAGAGTTGTGCTACAACTGCAAAAATGGAAAAGCTCCATAACTTGCTTGGTAAACATGTCGTTTCCTGCCAAAATGCCAAGTGACATGATGCCGTAACGCCAGCTAGTGGAGCTTTATTTTGAAATAATTTCACCAGTCAAAGCAGAACATGACGACTCAGATTCCTCCCGGGGAAACAGAGGATTAAGAAGCCGGTGACAGACATGCAGAGTGAGTCGCACACACATGCAGAGAAAACACGGAGAATGTGAGGATCAAATAACACACACAAAAACAAACACAACAACACACACACACACACACACAACACACACACTCAGACACTGAAGCTTTAGAGCCAAACTTAATTTCAGACAAATTATATTCAACTATTTTGTCTGAAATTCCTGCGTAGTTTGGCAGAAAAGCAGCAATCAGAAGACAAATGTATTTATTTAATGGGGAAAAACCTCCCAGAATTCCTCAGGATTTCCCATGACTGAAAAACAGAAACACTCCAAACATCATCGTCATCATGGCAACTTTTGTTTCCATCAACCTGTTTTTGGTTTTGACCTCCCTCTCACACACTCCCTCGCTCCCACACAGTCTTTAAAACACGACACACACCAAAGTGGAGGAGGGTGAAGCCTCGTTTATACTCGAGAGAGAGAGAGAGAGAGAGTGTGTGTGTGTGTGTACGGACGGTGTTTAGAGCTTCAATCGTTTGCGTTTCCTGAAATTAGGGCTGTTTTGATGCACTAAGGAACATATTTTTTAGCATGTTTTATATTTATCAATTAAATGTGTTTTATTGTAGTGTGTAATGTAGATTAGCGTAGTAGTAGCAGCGCTAGCTCATTGTCATTGTTGAAAGAATCAAGCATCGGTCGAGTTCTACTCGTGTTTTAATCAGCGTCACGTTTTTTAAAATAATTGTATAAGATTGTGTACATGTCTCCTTATGAGCTTATGAGCCGCATATAAATTATAATTATATTACAAGAATAAATTTGTAATTTTGCGAGAATAAGTTATTTTCCAAGAATAAAGTTGTAATTATACAAGAATAAAGGTGTTATATTAAAAAAGTCGGAATATTACGAGAATAAAGTTGTTATACTAAAAAAGCCGTAATTTTGCAAGAAGTTGTAATTTTACAAGAATAAAGTCGTAATTTTACGAGAATAAAATTGTTACATTAAAAAAGTCGAAATATTACAAGAATAAAGCTGTAATTTTACAAGAATAAAGTCCTAATTTTACAAAAAATAAAGTTGTCATATTAAAAAAGTCGTAATATTACGAGAATAAAGTAGTTACATTAAAAAGTCATCATTTTGTGAGAATATAGTTGTAATTTTACAAGAATAAGGTCCTAATTTTACTAAAATAAAGTTTTTATATTAAAAAAGTCGTTATATTAGGAGAATAAAGTTGTTGTATTAAAAAATAATCATTTTGCGAGAATAAAGTTGTAATTTTACAAGAATAAAGTTGTTATATTAAAAAAGCAGGAATATTCTGACAAAGTCGTAATTTTACAAGAATTAAGTTGTTATATTGAAAAAGTCATAATACATTATATGAGGAAAAAAAGCTTTACGAGATGATTTCTGTGTGATTCTTTAGTTTAACAGCTAGGTTTCATCAGACGGATCGACCGCTGTTCTGGACGCACTACAGCGAGTATAAACCAGGCTCATGTGTGTGTGTGTGGGGAAGGTTTCGGGGCTAACTGATGGAGGAGGAGGTGGAGGAGGAGGAGGAGGAGAGGCAGGGAGGGGTCAATGACGGGGTCGGGGGGGGCGGGGCAGTTGCGACCTTACCGGGGCTTGCGGCCTGTCAACCTGAGATAGCCGTCATAGAGCAGCGCCGGCAGCGTGTGGCTGACGGCGGTCCAGTACTGATTAGTAAAAGGGTTGGAGCGCAGATTGACATTGGGCCTTCTGAAAGCCTGCTCTAAGGGATTGGTCTTGAAGGTCATGTTTATACAGTATTCTGTAGGAGAGAGACAGACACACGCACACACACACACGACAGACACGACACAGACAGTACGACATGGTCTTAGAGTCTCTGCAGGACTCTGTGACGGCGCCACCACCGCTCGCCAGTCATTATTGTGCCACAGTGTTGACTTTGCACACGTACGCACTTTACCCGCGACCCGATTTTAACCCGATGTGCGAACTATGAAGATATCCTGTAGGAAAATATTAGACGGCAGGTCCGGGATATTTTTAAATAAAGCAATGTTACGAATATAATCTTACGAAAATGAAGTTGTAATTTTGCAAGAATAAAGTTATAATTTTACAAGAATAAAGTCTTAATTTTACGAGAATGAAGTTGTAATCTTACAACAATAAAGTCGCTATATTAAAAAAGTTATAATATTGCGAATATAAAGTCGCAATTTTACGAGAATAATATTTCTACGTTAAAAAAGTCGCAATATGCCGAGAATAAAGTCATAATTTTACCTCAATAAAGTTGTAATATTACGAGAATAAAGTCGCCATGTTAAAAAAGTCGTAATATTGCGAGAAAAAAGTCGTACTTTTACAAGAATGAAGTTGTAATATTATGAGAATTATGAGAATAAAGTCGCCATGTTAAAAAAGTCATAATACTACGAGAATAAAGTCGCAGTTTTACGAGAATAATATTGCTACGTTAAAAAAGTTGTAATATGCCGAGAATAAAGTCATAATTTTACCTAAATAATAAGTTGTAATATTACAAGAATACAGCCGCCATGTTAATAATGTGGTAATATTGTGAGAATAAAGTCGTAATTTTACAAGAATAAAGGTGTAATATTACGACAATACAGTTGCAATATTAAAAAAGTCGTAATCTGAGAATAAAGTTGTCATTTTACAAGGGAAAACCGTTTTACGAGATAATTTCCTCAAAATCTGTGTGATTCAGTCGGTTAGTGTATACTCTTCTTTTTCTTTTCAAAATTGGTAATGACTGCGAACATTGTGTAACGTATCCCTTAGCTTACGATAAAGAATGCACGTACTAAAACATACTTGGGAGTGGTCAACAATGTGGCACAAAAATAACACTATAGCTTTGTTTTCAGCCGCTATAGCAGCTATTTTGAAAAGGCCTAACACCTGGGTTGGGCTCCCTAAGGCGGAGTCTTCGGAGTGAACTCCACCTTTTTTATCGGAAGGATTGTTCGGCCGACAAATTTGGGAACCCAACAGAAGAAGCCCCACATTGGTAGAAGAGGTAAAGCGTGCAGAACCCGTCGTAGAGTGGAGTCGCTGGGTTCTACATTCTTCACTTTTCTACAAAGAACGACACAAGCGTCGTCATTAGCAGCTACGACGTTAGCCCACCACGCCAGCAGAAAGTCACAGGAGTAGAAGCAGCAGAGATGTTTGTGCGCGTACGAGGGGAGGGGGGTTGGCGTTAGAAACAGCAGAGAGAGAGAGGCGGCGGCGAGGTTACCTGGGCTCTCGTCCAATCAGCCTGAGGTACAGGTCATAGAGGAACGCCGGAGCCTTGTGGCTCACAGCGATCCAGTACTGATTGATTAGGTGATTGGATGTGAGATTTACATTGGGCCGACGGACGGCCTGCTCGAGGGGGTTCCTCTTGAACGTGGATATTACATGGTACTCTAAGAAACAGAGGGGTGGGTCAGCACAATTCATCAATGAGCATCAAGGTTCTGTTGCTTTCTTTTACGACCCCCGAGTAAGGTCCAGTCCTATTTGTCGTTTCAATTCACCTTTTGTCCACTGCTAACGGTTAAAAACTACCGCTGAAAAAAACAGGACAGTTTTTTTGCCAGAGATTCAAGAAGCTGTTGTTAGCTCATACTAGCTAAACTCAAGTATCTGCCGATGCAGTCCAATTACACTCATTTTAGTCCCATTAACAAGGGCGTGTTTAGCAACATATTTGCGCTAGCCATTTCAAAAGACAAAATCACAACATGACTCAGCTAAAATCACATTTTAGCCATCCGACAACCAACCCGGTGATTTTGAGTATCGTACCAAATCTAAGGACGCAAGTGTTGTGCCGTCGTAAAGCTAGCACTGGTTAGCATGTTGCGTAGCTATGCTAGCCACATCAAAACACGTTTCTTGTGCATAACAAGCATAAACGGCTCCACCAGGAATCCCAGACATTAAAGAGACTCCGTGCTACATAAGACATTTTTATTTATATTTTTCAGTGATTTTGGAGTGCTGTACCGATTAAATCGCTAAGAGATGTGTCCCAGATTGTATAAAAGTACGCTAAAGATGTGCTGTTGTGAAGCTAGCGTTGGTAAGCGTGTTGTATAGCTATGCTAACCACACTGAAACATGTTTAAAGCATGCAATATATATATGTAGATCTCTTGGATTGTACCAACTTTTACATTTCTATCAGTCCCATATCCGAAACAGCGATTTTGTACTGGTAATGCCTTTGTTGAATCTCTGGCTAAAAAAAACATCTTGCATCTACAAGCGTTCTTGAAGGGGCGTCCCATTTCGCAGGGAAAGATTTTAACCACTCCATTCCAAGAGGCACGGGAAACGGGATGGACCTTTTCCACGTGGTTGTACCAGTAAATTAAGATTACATAAGAACACAAAACACTAAACATTTAAGAATCTGCCGTGTCTCAATTCAGCGTAGCCTCCTTTTTTCAGAATGTGGCCCACAAAGGTCGTCACCTCCCTGGCCTATGTAGACCACATTCTCCAAAGGTCACAATGGCCCTGGATAACAGTCTATTAATAGCCGTTCTGGAACTTTCAGCCATATTACATAATCTTCCTCAGATTGCACAGGTGTCATGTGACGCTGGATTTGATTGTGTCCAACTCTCAACCCCACACACACATTAAATGTGATAATTTTGAAGGACTCATACACTCCCATGCTGAATATGGATGCTTGCTGCGAGAGAACACGAGGTAAAACTGGTTTTCAACCACTCAACAAAAGGCTAACCAAACAAACCCTATGCTAAACCTAAGTCCACAGTATCTAAAGAATATGTTTGTCCCTTCATCTCACCATTAAACAGCCTTTTCTAACTGGAAAATAAAGGTTATAAAGAGCTCAGACCAATAAACCAAATCCCATACAGAAAACATGCGTTTTTAGCCCCATGTGAACACAGCAGCTGCTGGTGGACTGTGCTGCCTCGTGTGGTCAGTTTATGTCACTTGGATAAATATTTCAACAACATCCCGTGTGCTGTGATGTTAAATGGTAAATTATTATTTATTATATATATATATATATATAATTATTTTTTTCTATGGCGTTTGGTGCAGGTTTTACCAGGCAACATAAACATCAGTTTCCAGTCCAAAAAAATGTTTGTCTGACGGCAAAATAAAAAAGGTAAACGTCCTCTTTAGATAATATAGACTTAGGTAACAACACTATTGTTTAATAAACTAAAACTGCTTCAGCTGGTTTTTAAACCAACAAACTGATGTGTTGTTCAAACAGTTTAAACAAACGCTTCAATTCCTCCAGTGAAATTCCTCCATGAATCAGCCGCTTAATTCCTGTTGTGCGAGTTCAAACATGACGTTTTTTATGAGCGCCGGCGGTGCTGCCACATTTAATTTTCCATGTGTGTGGGAAAACAATGACAGTGTTTTTACTGCAAATGTGAAAATCTGCAAAAAATAAACCAGCAGATCAAAAACTCTGTTTATGGTATAGATGGAGTAAAGGCCAATTATTTACATTACATAGCATGATTAAAAATGACATCAAGTGAGAAGTGGATCCGTGTAAAAATAACAAAGAAAAAACCAGGATCAGGGAGGAACAGGTGAACAAAAGCTCCTGGAAAAGTCTGGGTGTGGCAGCACGGCATCAGATTACAACCTGGTGCTGTTATTCAACACCACATTTCAGTAGGGAGAGGCGACTTACCGACTTCTCCCCAGTGGAACGGGTTAATCCCACCAGTCGTGCAGTTGTACACCAGGATGTTCTTAGACCTGTGAAGAGGAAAAAAAGAGGGAACGACAATAAATTTATAGCTCAAATATCATATAACGATGAGATTTGACCCTCCAAAATTCCAAAAAACACATAAACGTAAAAAAGAAAAGAGCCCAACCTGTTGCTCGTCTGCGATCCAGAGAACCAGGCCGCAGCCACCGTGGCGTTAATGACCACGTCGACAGGCACCAGGTCGGCTACGGCGTCATTCGACGCTCTCATCGTCCGCAGGATGCCCTTTCCAGCCTGCAGGGGGCGATACAGTGTTAGTTTTGATTATTGCTGTCAAACGGCATCAACGCTAACGCGCCTTAACGCATGACACATTTCCATGGTGACTGACCGGGAAAAGACCAAATATTGTCATGTTTACGACACAGTATACCAGTTGGCTCCGTTAGCTGCATTAGCTCTTTTTAGTGCCGGTTTAGCGCCGGTACAGTGAGACTGGAGCGGTGTACCTGTGTACTGCGTATGTGTGCCTGTTTTTAAAGTTTAGCGTTACTTTAGAGTCTCGTAAACATGACGTCATGCGCGTCTGTTTCCGGTCAGTCGCCGTGGAAACGCGTCATGCGTTAACGTTGACGCTGTTAAACGCTGTTGACGCCGTTAAACGCCGTTGACGCGTTAGCGTTTGACAGCACTAGCTTTGATTGAAGGTTCCTTTAAGGTTCGTCTACTCTTTCTTCCTAACGCCGTTGTTTCCGTCCAGGTTCATCAACCTAGCCTCTGTACCACGCAGAGATCAGTCCGATTGGCACAATAGATTTCGTCCCAGGTATTTGTCATGTCTTAACGTCCGGTTCTCGTCCTTTTTCATCCTAGTTTTGTTTTCATTAGCGAAATTCGCACAAGGTGCGTTGGAGAGCTAATGACGATTACTACAAGGACTGCGACCTGGGCGATTGAGAACCTGAACAGACACTTTACGGATGACTAAAGACCAAAGAAGACACCAGATTAGAGTGAAATTACCATTTTTTTTACCTTTGTATTTAGCACATGTTCCGTTCAGCTTCCCCCCCCCCCCCCGAACTATGGACTTATTCCAATAGCACCACCCAATAAAAAAGGTGATACATGTGAGAAATGTATTATAATATGAAATGAAATGACCTGGATGTGTCATAAGAAATTAAATTTGACCTAGAAACCACTTAAAAACATCTCGAACGGATGAGCAGAAGAAAAACAAAAGGTCAAGAGTGGAGATCCTTTTGGATATTATCATATTCACATTCAGGATGGGCAAAAGTGATGTCCAACAACAACAAGGATGATAAAGGTTTTTTCCTCTTGGTACTTACTGCAATGAATATTCCACTTGGACCGTTGAAGTTATCAATCCATCCCTGAAAGAGTCAAAGAAAAACATTTAATAAGTTTGTACCCAAGTTATTAAAAATTTGAGTAAAGTAGTTTTAACAGTTTCACAGATAAACTGTAGCGGTAATTATTGAGCAAGCACTGGATAGAACCGCATACATTCTTGGTACTCCAGGACATATATGAAGTACCTTAAAGTTTAAATACTTGAGTAAAAGTACAAGTAAGTTACCAGAAGATGACTTCGGTAGAAGTAGAAGTCACAATTGCATGATATTACTATTAGTGCTGGGCACGTTAGCACGTTAACGGTGTCGATGTTAGCGCATGGCGCGTTTCCATGATGACTGACCGCAAAAAGATGCATGTGACGTCATGTTTACGTGACTCCCGACTGTTAAAACGAGTCCCTAAAGTAACGCTAAACTTTAAAAACAGAGGCACACATACGCAGTAATAAACAGATCCAATTCCATGCTAACACTGCTAACGGAGCTAACTGGTAAACGGTACCTGGACTCTGGTGCCGTGGCACCTAAACATGACATCACACGTCTCTTTTTCCGCTGTAAACGTGCCCAGCACTAATTACTTCAAGTAAAAGCCTTAAAGTACAAGGTTGTGGGTTCAATTCCTGACAGTCTATACGCTCTTCCTCCTCCTCCTCCTCTGTGTGTCCCCAGATGTAAGGAAAAAACTGCAGCACTGAGCGTTACTTTACTCCACATTCCTCGCATTCCCGCTCTCACAATCATCGTCATCATCATCACAGTGTTTTCCCTGCACAACAGAAGGTCTGAGTGTTGGCAGAACTGACAGAGAGGAGGAGGAGGAGGAGGAGGAGGAGGAGGAGGAGGAGGTCACACTCCAGATTAAATCAGTAGCAAAGAGGAAATTGTAAAAAAAACAAAACACACATCCTCAAGATATCCTGACCACTTATGTGTAACTTATTAAAGGACTAGTTTAGGTAAGAGGAGAAGAACTTTTCATATGCATAAACCTTCAAGGATTTCAATGACCCATGTCTATTTTATGTGGTTTTCAAAAACTTTCAAGGGCCTTGAATTTTTATTTTTTTAATTCAAACTTTCAAGGACTTCAAGGACCTATGTCTATGTCAGGTGACTTTCAAAAAACTTTCAAGGGCCTTGAGTTTTTTTTAATTCAAAAACCTTCAAGGATTTCAAGGATCCATGTCTACTTCAGATTATTTTCAAAAACTTTTAAGGATTTTGATTTATTTTTATTTTTTTTTAAATTCATAAACTTATTTCAGGAGGATTTCAAGGACTTCAATGACCCATGGCCATTATAGGTGGTTTTCAAACACTTTTAAGGGCCTTTAATTTTTTTTTTCAAATTCAAACTTGAAGGATTTCAAGGACCCATGTCTATTTTATGTGGTTTTCAAAAACTTTCAACAGTGTTGAATTTTTTTTTTTTCAAATGCAAAAATGTTGAAGGACTTCAAGGACTCATGTCTATTTTATGTGGTTTTCAAAAACTTTCAAGGGCCTTGAATTTTTTTTTTCAAATTATTTCAAGGACCCATGTCTATTTTATATGATATTATATATTTTTTACATGTCTATTTTAAGGGACAGACCAACAACAAAGTCTAAGATCCTATGGACACACAGAGTTGCCCGACTTTGCCGTTCATGGACATGTTGACTGGTTTGGACTCGCTCACTAAAGCTACATATATGACAACCATCACACTGGTGGTCATTTTATCCGTCCTACATTTGAGGAAGAGAACAAGAAAAGGAGAAACGAGAATGAGAAGCAACAACTGCCACACAAGGAGCAAAACGTGAGAATCTTAATGAAACTGGCACAAACAAGTCAATGTTTTTCACACTTTCAAGGTCCTTAAAAAAATTTCAAATGTAAAACTTTCAAGGACAAATGTCTATTTCAGGTTATTTTCAAAAACTTTGAAGGACCTTGATTTTTTTTTCTTTCAAATTCACAAATGTATAATGCTTTCAATGACCCTTGTCAATTAAGGGCAATTTTCCAAAACTTTCAAGGACCTTAAAAATAAAAATGCAAAACTTTGAAGCATTTCAATTACCTATTTCTATTTCAGGTAGTTTTCAAAACCTTTCAAGGACATTAAAAACATTAAAATGCAAAACTTTGATGGACTTCAATGACCCATGTCTATTTCAGGAGGTTTTCAAAAACATTCAAGGACCTTAAAAAAATAAATTCAAAACTTTGAAGGATTTCAATGACCCATGTCTATTTCAGGAGGTTTTCAAAAACATTCAAGGACCTTAAAAAAATAAATTAAAAACTTTGAAGTATTTCAATGACCCATGTCTATTTCAGGAGGTTTTAAAAAACATTGAAGGACCTTAAAAAAAATGTAAATGCAAAACTTTCAAAGGTCACTCACTGGGAACGGCTCTTTCCAGCTAGCGCCGACGATGGAGGGTCTGACGATTGCGATGTTCAGGTCTCCACCCTCCTGCTGCACCAGATACTCGGCTAAAGCCTTTGTGTAAGTGTATGTGTTCGGACGCTCGCCGATCAGTTTGGGCGTCAACGCGGACACAAGGTCATCGTCCATCCATCTGAAGGAAAGAGAAAAATACAAATCTTTACGACGTCAACAGCCTGCTGAATTGACTGCAAATTTGTTTTTTTCAAATTCACTAACTTAATGATTTCCCGTACCTGTGTCAATTAAGAGCAATTTCAAAAACTTTCAAGGATTTCAAGGACATAAAACCAGTCAACTATTTTCAAAAACTTTCACGGGACCCATGGGAACTGATAATCAGAACAATAAAAACATAACCTGGTCTTTGAGAACTGAAACTACATAAAATAAAGGTTACGTGACCTTCGCATGAGTCTAAGATCCTACAACATCTACGACACAAATCTACAGCAGCTGTGTAGATTATATGCCCGTTAATCTGTACATTATCGCCCACACACACACCCGTCTCCTCAAAATGCTATCACTTCTCTGCTAATCTCCGCTCAGTGCGCAGACTTGTAAAGCTTCACTGATGTCGTTTCCACTAAAAGCAGCTTCTGCATCATTAATGACGCGAGGAAGCCATTTATGCCGTCACTCTGCGGCTCCACGTTAATCTGGATTATACCTACCGCTACATCGAGCAATCACAAGAAACACAGAATCTGTTAAAAGCCCACGACCGCTCAAATCTGTGTCAACAAAGTGGGTCATTTCCACAGGAAGTCCACGAGAACTTACTCCAGGGCGTCGATGAGTCTGCGGTAGTCCACGGGCGGAGGGTACACGCGTTCCTCGATGAGCTCCTGGTTGCAGTTGGCGTAGGCCGTGGAGACGTGGATGAAGATCTCCAGGTGCTTTATCCTGTGGGCCAGGGCCAGCATCTTCTGAGTGGCCAGAACGTTCAGCTGCATCGCGTCTCTACGAGGAGGAACAAACACACACAGGGGCCACTTCCTGTTAGGACACTTGCAGACAGGAAGTTGCCGACAGAAGGACAAACGGATCCTCGTGAGTGAAGGTAAGCGAGAGAGAGTCGCGACTCACTTGAGCGGCTCGTTGAAGCGTACGGTGGCGGCGCAGTGGAAGACGATGTGGACGTTTTCAGCCAGGACGCTCTGGTCCTCTTGACTCAGGTCCAGCTCTGGCATTGTGAGGTCACTGCTCACCGCCACGATCTTCTCAGCAAAATCGGGCTGCTCGTCTCGTAATCTTTCAAACAGCTGAGGATGGAAAAGATAATGATAATGACTATAATAATGAAGTCAATGCTAGAGCTGTCCAAAGTGTGGTGCATGTACCACCAATGGTACGCAAGCTTCCTATGCTGGTCCTCCCTTTCTGAAAATGTCCTCCTCACCTCAAAATGTCCTCACCTTCTGAGCATGTCCTCCCCACTTTCTAAAAAGATCCTCACCTTCTGAAAATGTCCTCACCTTATGGAAAATGTCCTCCTCACCTTGTGAAAATGTCCCTCCTCACCTTCTGAGCATGTCTTCCTCACTTCCTAAAAAGGTCCTCACCTTCTGAAAATGTCCTAACCTTCCTCAAAATGTCCTCACCTTCTCAAAATGTCCTCACTTTCTGAAAATGTCCTGATGGAAAAAGTCCTCACTTTCTGTTGAACTTTTCTGAAAATGTCCTCACTTTATGAAAAAGTCCTCACTTTCTGGAAATGTCCTCCTCACCTTCTCAAAATGTCCTCACCTTATGGAAAATGTCCTCCTCACCTTGTGAAAATGCCCTCACCTTCTGAAAATGTCCTCCTCGCTTTCTAAAAAGGTCCTCACCTTCTGAAAATGTCCTCCTCGCCTTCTGAAAATGTCCTCACTTTCTGGAAATGTCCTCACCCTCTGAAAAAGTCCTCAACTTCTGAACATGTCCTCCTCACTTTCTGAAAAGGTCCTCACCTGAAAATATCCTCTCCTCACCTTCTGAAAATGTCCTCACTTTCTGGAAAAAGTCCTCATTTGGAGCAAAAAAACATCCTCAAAATTCAACTCACGCTAAAGTGATAACCCGTGGCAGTACCCACACTCCACATCAGGGGGCAGTAATGCTGTTTACCAGCCACCAATAAACATCAAACAAGGAGAAAAGTCGCAGTCTGTACAACACAACATGCTAATAATATTGTATTTTGCCGTATCGTTGGTCCTCTAGCGCGTTAGCGGCGACTCACCTTGCAGTTGACCATGTCGTCGATGCGAGCCTGTGGACACTGGCCGGCCTTTGACCTGACCATCACGTACACCAGTTTGACCTCCGGGCACGACCTCAGCAGCTTCTCCAGCAGCACCTTCAGCAACGACGAAGGAAAAAGATCCAACACCAGATCATTAGAATAAATGATAAATCACTTTCAGAATAAAAGCATAAGTTAGTCTCTCCTATGTTTGTGAATTCTGTGTATTGGTTGTGTTTGTTTGTGTGTTCATCTGCAGGTCATACGGTCATGGATGGGGGAAAATGACTCAACATTACCTTGCCCATGAAGCCTGTCGCTCCAGTGATGAGCACATTCTTCCCTGCGTAGTATTCTGGGATGTTCACCATGATGCCTGTGGGTCCTGGTCAGTGAGCACCGCAAACACCACTACACCTGCGAAACCAAGTTAAACATCAAGCTAAGTTGTTGATCCACCACGGCCTCCTTTAAAAGGTTCACACATGTTAATTTTTGGATGTTTGAAATCAGTCCGTTTCACCTCGGGGACACAATCGTCTACCACACAAGACAACAGTAGACTGGCAGCTTTTTACCATGAGCTAAAAATGCTAATCTTCTCTATGGACTTTGGTGTGGCAACTTCTGTTGGACACGTGAACAGAGGAAGGTCTGGAGGAGCACCAACTGTGGATGTTCACCCCCCACACCTGGACACCTGTCATTAGACTGTGCATTGTTTGTTGTTGTCTGAGTTGATGCAAAGCTGAAGCTGAATAACTGGTTCAACTGTAACTCCATGAACAGGGGACAATAAAAAAAGAAAATATCCTCCTCACTTTCTGAAAAAGTCCTCACTTTCTGGAAATGTCCTCACCTTCTGAAAATGTCCTCATTTTATGAAAATGTCCTCATTTTTCCTCTTTATGTAAAGTCCTCAACTGCTGAAAATGTCCTCCTCATTTTCTGAAAATATCATCTCCTCACCTTCTGAAAATGTCCTCACCTTTTCAAAATGTCCTCACCTTATGAAAAAGTCCTCATTTTCTAGAAATGTCCTCCCTATGGAAAAAGTCCTCACTTTCTGGAAATGTCCTCACTTTCTGAAAATGTCCTCACTTTCTGAAAATATCCTCTCCTCACTTTCTGGAAATGTCCTCACCTTATGAACCGTTTGCTCGAGGTGTAAAATGTCACCATTATCAAAACAGAAAATAGCGACTGTTGTCATTGTTTCAGTCCCACTTGTACTCTAACCTCGATAATCCCTCGCCTGGACGCGGAAATAACTCCGCTGCCTCTCATAAAACAGCCTGGACGCCGTCGTTAATGATGATTTATCTGCACCTGCTCACAGACTGCAGATAATTCTGCTTAATCTCTACTAAAAAAAACCCACACATTTGCATGTTGTCACTGCTCAGATTAAAAGGACTTTCCAGGACCAGTTCCCTCAAATTCAAGTACCGAATGGGAGGACAACTTTTATTGACTTGCAGCACAGAACGCTCTGCATGTGGACAAGTGATTGTTGTTGGTATCTTGGACAAAGTCAGTCTTTGTAATTTTCTTTGGTGACACAGAGATCTTGGAATTTTCATTTTCCCTCTGGATTCTCACGCCAACAGAGGACAAGTCCACTCCACCGCTAGTAATTATGACTCCACGTTTTTCTTGCATAGGCCTAGTTTACATATATCGAGCAACGCAAGGCATGAAACAGTAGGTGGCTTTGTCACAAACAAATGACAGCATTTACCTATATATCAATGTCACAGAAAAGGGCTTTATAGTAGGGCTGGGCGATATGGACCAAAAGTCATATCTCAATATATTTTGGTTGAATAACGATATACGATATATATCTCGATATTTTTTCCGCAAAGTGAGAGCTGTGAAATGAAATGTTCAGTCAAAGTCAAAGTCAAATGAGTAGTTTTAATGAAAACTACTCATAATAATAAAATGTAAACATAAACACTGTATAACAACAGGAGTGCCTTTTATAAAATCAAAGCTCCATAAGGTACACATTTAAATAAAAAAAATATCTTAAATAGAAATAGCCTATAAAATAGGCCAATCTTTTTCTGAAATAAAAATGTGTATACTGTTTACTTTGATAAACAGTAGTGCTGTCACATGTGCTGCTTGACCACATATCGCGGTCGACGCTAAATGGGTGACGTTAGCGAGCCGGTTTGCAAGACTCTGACTGACGTCACATTTGCGGCAGTGCTTCTAGTGCACAATGGTTGCGACTGGGAAGCTCATAACTCTGGTCCATCGTCTTAATTAGCTTTTCATTAACGTGTCTTTGGCAATATGAAAGGACACCGCTTTTGTTATTGCACACCACTTGTCTGGAGTTTTGTCAGGTTGTGGACGGCTTGCGCCTGTGGCTTCTGCAGCGCGCAGTTTCATACACTCTGCATATTGCACTTTGTGCCACGTTTTTAAGTGGTGAAAAAGACTCGTATTGCTTCCATCACTGGCTGCAACGTGCTTATGGCACTCCCTACATATAGCGTGGTTTTGTTGCTCGTCCGATGATTTGTATCCAAACCATCTAGAAATGATTGAGCCACTGCTTTTTCTTTTACTAACCCAGACGCTCTCCTCCGCACGCTCCGCAGACGTTGCTGCTTTCTCCATGTGAAGCGGAGTGTCTGTACCTGCCCCTCCCCTCTCTGTGCATGAAAGAGGGGCGGGGCAAGAGGAGCAGTGCAGAGAGCTCCGGTCAGCGCATGGAGCAAGGACCACAGCGCTAATTTGAACTATATCGATATACGCGATAGGGTCTTATTCCATATTGCATTTAAAAAATATATCGATATATCTTAAATATCGATATATCGCCCAGCCCTACTTTATAGTAAAAGTTAAGTTAATTTTGGGATGGGAATCGGTATAGGTCCAATACAGGTCAAAATCACTGGATCGGATATCGGACCATTTTAGCCGTGTCATGTTTGTTGCTGTTAACTTCTTCGCCAACAACAAAAAATATGCCTCCAGTATTTGTTTAATTCCCATCTCGCGTGGCATGTTCAGCTCAGGGATCATTGTTCCACACAGACCGTTTTAGCAGACGCACACCGCACATCTGGCTTTCAGCTGGCGCAGAGACGGAGAGTGAAACAGCCAGAAAATATCCAAAGTGCGGGACCATTTCACACTTTTAAGCTAACAAGGTACAGTGTAACCATTGCAATCAACAACTGGCGTAACCAAAACAGCACATCTGAGCCGATAGCATCCAGTTGCTAACACTGCCGGCACACGCTTACGTGAACATTGATGTTAGCCGATTTGATCGGGCTGCAGCTATATAATATTTTTGTAATTGTGTATTCTACAGATTATTCCTGAATTAATCAAGTAATCAGATTAAAACAAATTCAAAAAAAATGTTGAATTACAAAAAAACATTTATTAGATTAGAATAATAATAATTTTGCGTTTTGCTTCGTCGACTATTAGAAAAAATAATTGGTTGAATACTTGATTACAAAAATATTAGATGGCTGCAGCCGTAGTAAGCTACATTAAAGCAGCTAATATCATTGTTTTACGTTAGCGTGTGCCGGAAGAGCTAGCAACTGGATGCAACTGGCTGCAGCCTTAACTGGCTTATTAACTTGTCCTGCAGTTGTCATGTCGTGTTCATTTGGTACCAAAACAAACAACATTTAAACCTAAATTACATTTTCCGTTCTTTGCATTTCACTAAACCTTTAGGCATCAACTCTGGGGAAGAAAAGACAACAGTAAGACAGCAGAATGCTGTCTGCGCTACTATGACAACAGAGCTACTATGGCTGCGTGGGCTCTGCAGCCTCGCGTGGAACGAAGACATGTCGCCGCGTGGACGCCCGCTCAGGCCAACGCTGCAGATCTGCAGTCTCGAGTCAGGAAGAAGCTCGAGAGACGGGAGGGAGGAGGAGGAAGGAGGAAGGAACAAGAGAAATAACCCTCTTGAGACACAAACGGTTTCCAAAGAAGGAAACGTTTGACAATAATGGCAACAGAAGAGCCAGTATTTGAACATACAGGTAGAAAACTGAGCTCAGACAGCCTAGAACTTCTCTCTCTATCTGTGTGTGTGGGTGTGTATGTGAAATCATCAGCATATGTCATTCTTTTTTCTCGAAAACACAACAGGAAGCTCTGTTCACACATTTGTGCCGAGTCATTCTTCAACTGTGGAGGAAGAACTGTGCCTCTTTATAAACAAACGCTCTCTGCACCAAAGTCCAGAGAGAAAATCAGTGATTTTACAGGATGTTGTCGATCCACTGTCGCCTCCACCGGTGAGTCCAAATGTGTCGTTGAGTGATTAAGGCAATTTGAAATGAACGCATGAATCACAGGTCGGTCGGTTGCAAACGACTGGTGGCTTTTACTCGTGTCTTAAAACTTGAAACAAAAAACTCATGTTCAATGAGTGAGTTCCTCTGCTTCTGCTTTATCCTCCACATGAGGGTCACATCCTGGACAGATCCATAGTTTCTAGATATCACAAAAGGGTCTAGGAGTTACGGTAACGAGAAGCATGTGTGCCAAATCCTGTCGGCGACAACACTATGGGTTAATAACAAATTTGAACCGTACCTTTAAGCCTGAGCCAAGTCACAACCTGCTGCTGCGTTTTGATAAGCTGCCAGTTTAGCTCGGAAAGCCGATCCCCGATGAAACATCTTGCATTATTGATCAAACACACTGCAGCATTTAAATCTGGCACCTCGGGCCAAAGACCACGGCACGCAGTTTAACACACCGATCAAACTCGGACGTAATCTAACGACTCCACGGTCCCAGAGGAGCCGTCAAAACAAGACAAATCGAGACACCCACAACGCATTTGTGACGCAACTTTGCGATCGGTCTTCTTCCGGCTTCCTGACGATGTCAAAACGCAGCAGCTCTGTGGTCGCAACCGCTTGTTCTGACTTGTGTCGGGGATCAAACCAGACACAACAGTTCATTTAAAACAGTCCAAGCGTGTTGTTGATGTCTGTAAAAATCCAGACATCAGGTCACTACGCCAAAAACGTTTGCTGCAAGTGGACTCGAAATCAGGGGTCAACAAGCTAATTTGGCCTTTAGCGATGATTGATGCTGCGTTCCAGAGCCCGTCCAAACCAGTTGGACGTGGGACTTATCCTACCTCCAACTAGAAAAAGTGCACTGTAATGCGTGTCAAAGTGGGACCTCCTACTGGCGACCTACCTATTCTCCGACTTCACCAAAACGAAGTCGGAGAATAATGGCGGCGCCCATGGAGTCACATGAATAGGCTATAAACTTTACTTTCCTGCGTATAGAGTTGTTTTAGACAAATTTATCGCAACTCGTTTTTCATGTTATTGCGCGAAATTATGTCGTTATCTGTTAGCATGAAGATATGTAGGGCTACGGTAAAAGTATACTCATGACGTTACATATCGATACGTTATCGCTTTTACGTATACGGCTTGCTTGTAGTGGACTGAATTGCTAACAGTCAAAATGAATCTTCAAACATAAAGCGAAAGCGCCACGATCGTCCAGGTTTTCTAACATTCGACTTCAATTGCCTGGAACGCTTTGAAGAAGGAGCTAGTACAATTCAGCTAGCATAAGCCTCACATCCCATTTGTTTGGATGGGCTCTGGAACGCACCGTTAGTAGGTTTCACAATTGAAGTGTAGGAGATATGGGTAGAGAATATAACCGATTAAATGTTAAAACTGCTAGCCATAACAAGCCCACATCCCACCTACCGAAACACAAGCCTGACCTGGGGGGCTTTACCATTCCAAACTGTACCAAAACGAACTTGTCCCGACTTGTGTCAGGGATTGAACCAGACACAACAGTTCATTTGGGAATAGTCCAAGTTGTAGACGTCTGTAAAGCTCCAGACGTCAGGTCACTCCGCCATGTTGGCAGGAAAAAAATGTCTGGACTCGAAATCAGGGGTCAACAAGCTAATTTGGCCTTGGCTAGAGGTGGGTGCATGTTAACGGCGTCAACGTTAACACCGTTTCCATGACGACTGACAGGAAAAAGACGCGTGTGACGTCATGTTTACGTGCCGCGACACCGGAGTCCAGACACCGTTTAGCAGTTAGCTCCATTAGCTGTGTTAGCTCCTTTAGCGCCGGTTAGTGCTCCTACAGTCGAACTGGAGCGGTTTGTTTTATTCAAGGAAAAGAGCAGCGCTACAAATGACCTGTGTACTGCATATGTGTGCCTCTGTTTTTAAAGTTTAGCGTTACTTTAGAGACTCCTTTTAACAATCGGGAGTCACATAAACATGACGTCACTAGCAAGTTAGCACGCTAACAAGCCCACCAAAACACAAGCCTGACTCATAGGGCTTTACCATTCCAAACTGTACCATACTGTACCAAAATAAACCGTGCCACGATGCCTTTTCGTGCAGAAAAGCATACATGGGAGATTTCAACCAGTTTAGCATAACGTTAGCTATCGGAAGCCATACGAATATAAAAGTGAGAATTTTGTCATTTAGCTGCTGCCAACTTTCCTTTTTTTTTTTTTAAAGCGGAACGCCGTCGATTCCATCATATTAGCATCGCATTAGCATCAAATAGACAAACCCTTGATAAACACAATGTAGCAGTGTTATGACTGTGAGATGTATATTTATCACATTTAAGCGCAATCGATTCAATTCAAGAACAGGAAACAACAAATACAAGCGTTATCATCGTTAGGGCTGGTAAATCGGTCGGGGGGGGAAAAAATGAGGATATTGATAATTATCGCAATAAATAAGCAAGACGTAAGTATTAAGCTAGGCAATATATTTTTATCATGATGAAAATGTTTAAATCTAAAGAATGTTGAATGAATGGGGAGCAATAAGGCCCTTAATTTTTCAAATATGACAAATTAGTAAAAATCTATAATTTCTGCGATAAATAGCCAACAATAAATAAAGTTATTTCACAGATAAATATTGTTATTGAAATATCGCCCGCCCACAGGCCGAATCTTTCCTACTTTTCTTCACATTGACTGTCAAACATTGATTTTTTTTACGCACTACTAATTATGCAACTTTGCCGGTGTTCGCTGTTGCAAAGATCCACAGTTTCCACTTGTGAGTGAAACCGGTTTCCAACATGATGTTAACGTTAGCATCACGATGAGATGTATATTTATCGCATTTAAGCGAAATTGATTCAATTCAAGAACAGGAAGCAACAAAATACAAGTGTTATCGGCATTAGGGCTGGTAAATCGGTCTGGAAAAAATTGAGGATATTGATAATTATCGCAATAAATAAGCAAGACGTAATTACCAGGGCTAGGCAATACATTTTGATCACAACAAAAAGGTTTAAATCTGTTCACATTATGCTAAAATTAAATTAATTAAAGTTATTTCACAGATAAATATCCTTATTGAAATATCGCCCAGCCCACAAGCGGATTCTTTCCTACTTTTCCTCACAGTGACTGTCAAACATTGATTTTTTTACGCACTATTAATTACGCACCTTTGCCAGTGTTCGCTGTTGCAAAGATCCACAGTTTCCACTCGTGAGTGAAACCGGATTCCAACCAGAAAAAGAAGGCGGAAGAAAAAAAAAAACACACGATGTTAACGGATCGCGTGAGTCTCATCACACACGGCTGCCTCTCATTACAGCGCAGCGGCGGTTTACGCAGAAAAACCCAAAACTGTGGCAGGCAGCGCTCAAAAATCGCACCCCGTGAAACTGCGAACGCCAAGACAACTGTAGACGACGGGTTTTCACGCGGAGCAAAAGGACGTGAAACGTCCACGCGTCAAAAATAAAGAACGTGCGGTAAATTCACGCTCAAACTTGGGTGCGTACGTAGTCTCCCCTCCAGCCTCTCCCCTCCACATCTTTTTTTTTTTCCTCCACGCCGCCGAGTTACATCCGTCATTTTCGTACGGACGCAGCAGAATACGTACCCGTAATGTTGACGCTTCCGCCCGGCTCCAGAACTTCACAGTGTTCGGTGTGTGTGTGTATGTAAATGTACTGTATACGTGTGTGTGTGTGTATCAATGAGTGAGTGTGTGCGCGCGACACAGCTGTGGCGCGTTCCACTACCAGCAGAAGAAGGCGGAGTCTAGACAGGAAGTGAAGCGGCGGCAGCGCCGTGACGTCACAGGAGAGCGCTCTGTTCTGAGCCAGAGATGGGGAAGACGACGGGCAGGAGGTCTCACTCCTCAATAAAATAAAATAAAAATAAAATAAAAATTAAGCAGTTTGAAGCTTTTTCATGATTAAAACAAGATTTCTGATTGGTTCAGCTTCTTAAATGGGAATATTTTCTTCGTTTCTTTGCTCCACATAACAAAGAAATGATTAAAACTGAATAATTTGGGAACATCGCAATTTCCAGCTTTGACAAACTGATCAAAGTTTTTTTTTAACATTTTCTGACATTATATGGACCAAACGGTTCATCGATTAATCGAGAAAATAATGGACGGATTAATCTATTACTAAAATAATCGTTGGTTGCAGCTTAAGTCAAAATGTCAAGAACAAACTTGACGTTGCGAATTAAGTAGAATAAATCATGTTTTGATTTTTTTCTGTCAAGAACATTGCTGGAAAAGTATAGATGTGTATAGAATAAACTAATTGTCATGTTTCATCAAGGTTAAAGTAAAAAAGCGTATACATGTACAAATCAAAGCACAAATTGTCAAACAATGTCTAGTTTTATTTTCTATATCATGAATATAGTCAAAAGTTTAAAACAATGAAGTCTATAACGAAGTACAAAATATTGATGCATTAAATTAAATTAAATTAAATTAAATTAAATTAAATTAAATTAAATTAAATTAAAGGTAATATTGAGGAATACTTTTCTTATTTTTAAGGTAAATTGTCAAGGATCATGGGGATTGAATATAAGAAAATAAATCACAAATAAAGTTCAAATGTTGAGAGAACATCCTGTAAATCCACGCTTTACATGTTACATAAAGAAAGCAGAAGCAGAAGTAGTCTGCCCTCTAGTGGCCACTGTTGTGCATCGCTGCAGTTCTCAATCAAGCTGGTCTCTGAGTTTATTTATAAGATTCAAACATAAAGAAGCGTTATCATGAATAAAGGTCAAAAGGTCAAAGAATAAAGTCTTAAAGGGAAGTCAAACATGGTGATGAATCAAATTTAAGGTGATAATGCAGCAGTTGAGGAATATGTTTCTTATTTCCAAGGTCATTTTTAAGGTGAATTGTAAATAATAAAAAAAAAAAATTAGGATTGAATAATTAATTTTCTTCTTAACAAAGTTAAAATGTAGACAGAACATCATGTAAATCCATCGTTTAAATGTTCCATAAAGAAACCAGAAGCAGACGTCTGCCCTCTAGTGGTCACTGTTGTGCATTGCTGCAGTTTCTTTTCTTGGTTTCTCAAAAACGAAAGACAAAAAGTCGGAAAGTCTTTTATTTCCGTCATGATTTACACATACAGATAAATAACAGTACTTTAATGGGACCAAACAATATGACGTTTAATTCATAAAATAATGATCATAAAAAAATAATAAACCACCTCACGATTGTCAGTCTTCAGTCAGCTCCGTACAAATAGATCTGCGTCTGAAAGAGAAAGAGAGAAAAGGCTCAAAAACGTCAAATAAAACAAAATAAATGTTACAAAACATCAAATACAGCAGTTAAATCTGAAGGAAGGATTTTAACCTCTTAAAGGTGCCATATGTAAGAATGTGGCCAAAAACAGTTACTACATTCAAATTCAAAATACCAAGTTTTCTGACGTAACTGGCAACCCGTGGTTGCTCGGCAGCTGAGACTCTACCGACTGCAATGATTGGTAGACAGCGGTAGGTGGCGCCACATGCCAAAACATGATTTCAATACATAAACATGATTTGCAGTCTGCAAAATATATTTTTTAATGCAAATATTTTGTCTGTACTGTTGTTGTTGGTGAGTTCAGTTTGTTATATGAACATTATTCCTGAGTCTCTGTGACATATTAGGCGTGCTTTCGATGCATTACATAATGCACCTTTAACAAAAGAATGATCCAATAGTACAGACTGGAAATAAATGTTCACTCTCCTGCACCAAAGTCCATACAGAAAATTTGCATTTTTAGCTCATGGGGACACAGCTGCTTTACTGCTAACGTCTGTTAATGCTACATCACCAAGCTAAATGCGACTGGCTTTGGTTGGTTATAGTAAGCACAAGCGTCCTTGGCTGAACTCGACCTTTAATATAATATAATACCTCATATTTTAGGGCACTCCGGGCCAGAAATATACCCAGAGAACCGCATTTTTAGCGTTCTCACCCATGAGGTTGGCACTGGAGGTGTTGGGCACAGGGGCAGTGGTCACGTGGCACCTCCTCGTCCCAGGCCAGCATGTCCATCAACAGGTTGGGGTAGTTGAGACAGGACTCCCCCCGTCCTGGTTTGGGGTTACACACTGGAAATAAAAGCTCTGGAGGAAGAAGAAGAAGAAGAAGAAGACGATGATGCAGAGACTAAGACTCATGACCGTGGTGTGAGCGATGCGTCCCTGTTAACCCTTTAAGGTACAGGCCTCTACCAAACGGTTGAGATGTCTGTTCATAATAAACCTGGTTTGCATAATTCATAAAGTACAACAGTCAGAACAAGTCACATTAATTTAGTGTTGTGAGTTCAGCTTGATGCATTTTTCAAAGAGATATAGTGACTTAAAGTGTAGATCGACCAAATGGTTGAGTAGTACCTTAAAGGGTTAAAGGCACAATATGTAAGAATGTGGCCAAAAACGGTTACTACACTCAAATTCAAAATACCGAGGTCTTTTAGGTTTCGTTTTCTCCGCCGTCTGTAGCTTCCTGCAGACGTAACTGGCAACCCGTGGTTGCTCAGCAGCTGAGACTCTACTGACTGCAATGATTGGTAGACGGCGGTAGGTGGCGCCACATGCCAAAACATGAGTTCATAACATAAACATGATTTGCAGTCTGCAGAATATTTTTTTTAATGCAAATATTTTGTCTCTACTGTTGTTGTTGCAGAGTTCAGTTTGTTATATGAACATTATTCCTGAGTCTCTGTGACATATTAGGAGGATTTTATGGCCAGTTGCTTTAGATTTATTACATAATGCACCTTTAAAGCTCACCTCGTTGAAAGGCGCAGCAGAGGTCGTCCCTGCAGTCGCCCTGACCCTGACAGATCGTCCCCTCTGTCCCCCCGGTGGCATTGACCGTGCACTGGCCCCACACACACATCTGATCTAAGCAGCACTCCTCGTCTTTACTGCAGGGCTGAGTCACCACAAAAACACACAAAAACGCGAAGCTTTTTTTAGTTATCAGTCTACAATTATGTAGTTATTCTGCTGCTCTATTTGTGCGTTCCTTTTGTCGTCAGAAGTTGGAGTTTCCTTCAACTGCAATGCCTTCAAAAGTTCCTCACAACCTCACAAATGTCAACATGGCTATTCCAAAATGGCCGCCACCTGCGTCAATAATAAAAACATTCTGCTACTTCTGCTGATATTTTCACTTGTCTTTTTTGTCGCTCAAACACATATTATGCTAACACATAGCACACTTAGGTTAGAGAGATAGGCGCTAGTTAGGTAGCTTAGGTAGATGCTAGTTAGGTAGCATAGATAGATGCTTAAACACATGTTATGCTAACACATATCATAGTTAGCTTGGCAAGATAGATAGATAAAATTGTTTTTCAGCTAGCTTTTAGCTATGTTTATGCTATCTTTGGCTAATAGATAGATAGTTAGAAATGTTGTCCTTCCGCTAGCTTTTACCTATGTTAGCGCTATCTTTGGCAAATAGATAGATAGATAGATAGATAGATAGATAGATAGATAGATAGATAGATAGATAGATAGATAGATAGATAGATAGATAGATAGATAGATAGATAGATAGATAGATAGATAGATAGATAGATAGATAGATAGATAGATAGATAGATAGATAGATAGATAGCGTTCCTCACCATGTCAGTGATTAAACAGGGCAGACACTTGGAGCTGTGAATCTCGTACAGACAGTAGCCGAGGTCGCCACAGTCCTCGTCCACCATGCATTCCTGTGAGCACAGACGACAATAACCGTCAACACCTGGCACAAGAATGAACACATGACAGATAATAAAGGGCTCACCTGATGAAATGTGTCTTTGTTTAAATCTACAAATATGTTTGCTGACTGGAATTTGTGGAATTCTCACTCTCCTCGCACCAAATTCCATAGAGAAAATCTGTAATTTTACATTAATGGCACACAGAAGGAGTCGGCCCACAGCTGCCTCCATTAAATGAGTAACTTAGGTTTAAATGTGTAATTGTATGACTTCTGTGTTTGAAATCCTTTGTCCAGACTTACCTCAGTAACACAAACCTACCACAAGAGGCAGCAGCAGACCAGCAGCCCATTGTATTACCGCAAGCTAAAAACACTGATTTTCTCAATGGAGTTTGGTGCAGGAGAGTGAGCAGTTTACAAGTCCAAAGAGGTTTGTCTAATGGTGAGTACCGTTTCACAGAGTCCTGGAAAATGTGCAGCGGAGGCTGAAGTTTAAACTGTGTTCTCGTCCTGAGTGGATTTATTATTGAGGTGACAGAGACACTGGAAACTACAAACAGGGGCAGCACCACTGCTCACAACCCGGCAATTATCTTAATAAATGCCAGATGACTACGGCTATTATTACATCCCATCAGCCCACAAGTGAATTATGCCTCTCTATGAAGACATTTTTCCACAAATTACTTAGGGGGTTGATAGAAAGTTAACCCAGATAACCCACTGGGATGAGGATGAATGAAGTGAGCCATGTGAAGTTATTCCTGATGATATTGTTGTGGAGTTGTCCTACGTTTGAAGACGGACATTTACCGACATTATACTTTATCTTTCAGGTGAAAACACACACAGTGCTGTCAAAAGCATGCCCAGCCAACAGGTGGCGATATAACTGCAACCGTGAAGTCTTTTCCGCCAATCAGAAGCGGGAGATACTAAAAGGTCATTGATTATATGTGTGAAACTGGCAAAACAAATCAATTTAAATGCAATGCGGGTGGTTCTGCATATTCTGGATCAGAGGGAAACGTGTTTTGTTGACAATGACAGTGGGCCAAGAATGGAGCCTTGAGGGACGCAATAGAATAAACAATAAATGTAGCATTTATTTCCCAATATTACCCTTTATTAATGACCCTTATTGTGCCTTTTTACAGTGTATGTTTAAGAAATTCTTACCAAGGTTAAGTGACGATAATTACGTGCTATTATACATCAATGAGGGGGAAAAAGTGACTTTACAGACTAAATAAAGGCACTTAAACCTTTAACTGTCACTGAACAATTATTGCTGACATTGTAAATAACTTAATTGAGTGTTTTGTTGACAATGACAGTGGGCCAAGAATGGAGCCTTGAGGGACGCCATATTTAATAAACAGCGGACGCCCACATCTCCACCACACTCTTCCCTCTTTGAATTGTAATTGGGCTAAATAAATGCAATTAAACCTTTCACTGTCTCTGCACAGTAATTGCTGACATTAACAGCAGACTATAAATAACTTCATTAACTTGGACAACATGAATAAGTGTAGTTTATTATTGCGTGACTCATCTTTGACTGAGTATAATTCCACTGTGGGAGCTGAATGTCTCCATTGTTAGTCATGTGAGAGGAGCAGGCATCGTCCTGTCTGGTTTTTTACAGGCTACTCTTACACTCGCTCGCTCTCCTGGATTTTTTATTTTCCAAGCAGGAAGCTGCAGCATTAACGTGACCACTTTCTGTGCGGCAGCTGCTGCTGCCAGGAAAAGTGGAAAAAAAAGATCAGAGCGACCGCTGTGAAAGAAAAACAGTGAAGCAGGCAGAAATAACGACCTCAATCCAAACTGGCATCCCGTCGGACAGAAGTATGATAAGTACACGGTGGGTCTGCGTGTGACCGATCGTGATCCTGTTCAGACCTCGCTGCCTCTTCAAACTCTTGATTAAGAGCTTTGCTTTTTTTGTCCTTCCTCCAAATAAAATTCCTTCATGACTGATTCTCAGTGGAATGTAATGAGCCGAGGACTCCAGGCATTTGTTTGTTTTTCCAGAATCCAGTGAAAGATAAACACAGTGAAAACCGAAGCAGTCGGACTTAACGAGTTTTGCTTTGTGACGAACTTCAATCATGGCTGACGAAGCTGAATCAGCCGACGACATCTCAGAAAACACATTCCCTGCTTTTATTTGACCATTTTACAGCGTATTATTCGAAACTGCTCACTCTCCCGGCACCAAACAGCTGGTCCACTGCTGCCTCGTGTGGTCAGTTTGTGTCACTGCTGTAATTCGGAACAAAGTACTTCACACACAGTCAAGTCAACAAAATCACACATATGAACTTTAACTGTGTTCTGATAAAGAAAACAAGTGTGTCTGCAAGCCTAAAATGATGATTTTCTCTGTGGGATTTGGTGCAGAGCAGCATAAAATCCTTAAATATCCTTTTTAAATTCAAACAAAAAAATCAGGTTTCTGCTGAGTCATGAGTCATTACACATTCACAATGAGTCACTGACCTCAGACCAGATGGAGAGAGAGTAAGAGACGGTGAAGGACTCACATGATCCACACTGTTCCATGGACCAGAAACCTCTACGTGGACATGTGACAGACGAGTGTCTCCAGTTGTGTTATCTGTTTCCTGTGAAATGGTTAAAAAAATAAAACATGATTTATTGTTTTTTGTTAGTTTGAGCTTTATTAATGACCCTCATTGTGCCTTTTTAGAGTGTACGCTTAAGTAATTCTTACAAGGGTTAAGTGACGATTATTTCATGCTATTATACATAAATTAATATAGATTTAGAGAATAAATAAAGGCACTTAAACCTTTTGCTGTCACTGAACAGTTATTGCCGACATTGTAAATAACTTCATTAACTGTTTTGTTGACAATGACAGTGGGCCAAGCATGGATCCTTGAGGGACACCATAGTAGAGAGTACAGAATAAACATTGAATGAAGCATTTATTTCCCAATATAACCCTTTATTAATGACCCTTCTTGTGCCTTTTTGCAGTGTCCACTTAAGTAATTCTTACCAGGGTTAAGTGACGATTATTTTGTGGTATTATGCATAAATTAATTGTGATTTAAGGGGGAAAAATGACTTTGGAGACTAAATAAAGGCACTTAAACCTGTTGCTGTCACTGAACAGTTATTGCTGACATTGTAAATGACTTAATTAAGTGTTTTGTTGACAATGACAGTGGGCCAAGCATGGAGCCTTGAGGGACGCCATATTTAATAAACAGAGGACGCCCACATCTCCTGACTACACATTTCCCTCTTTATTCCTTTGCCACGTTTACTGAAAGAATGAGAATCTACACAGACGCATGTGAGCTTCGTGATTGGGTGGTTGACGGTGGGTGGAGCAACAAACCAAAACAAAAACAAAAAAAACGGTTTGTGGTGCGGAAAATTTACATTTTGTTGGTATTTTCAAATTTAGCACATTTCTTCAACGTCTGGTGACACTTTCTTGGTGGTTTTATGTCTTAATTTCTTACATACATGACCTTTAAATTAAGAGTACAAAGTGGATCCTCACCTCGTTTGTCCTGTTCAGGACCTGGTTAGGTCTGTGTCCGTTATTCTTGACAACCGCTGTAGTTCCGTTGCTGAATCTGGGACGCAGGTCAGGTGACGTCAGAGACGACTTAGCGCTCTCTGTATTTATCTGTAGGGTTGAACGTGAGGAAACATTCGGTTTTTTGTTGCTCTTCTTCTCAATTGAAACATTCGACTTCCGATGTAAATGGAACATGCCGTTCATTTCTTGGACGACATAAAGGGAAAAGTTGCCCAGAGTTCGCAGATGGTTTAAACCAGACACTCGGGATCGGGATCATTAGATCTGTTAAAAGTCAAATTCTAGGTAAAACAAACAGACGTTCCAGGACTTTCCATGTTGGCCTCACATATACAGACTTTTACAACTTAAACATTAAGTTTTTGTCTCTATACAAAACACTCACTTCACGCCCACACCAAACTCCATAGAGGAAATCATTGATTTTACATCACAGCACACAGTAATTGTTGATCCACTGCTGCCTCCATCACTAAGTTCAAACGTGACATTATGTGATATCAGTGTTTGAAATCCTTTGTTCGGGTTTACCTCAGTGACACAAAGTGACTACACGGGGCAGCAGAGGACCAGCAGCTCCTGTGTCCCTGTGAGATTAAAACGATGATTTTCTCTATGGAGTTTGGTGTGAGGGAGAGAGAGCAGGTTTAAAAAACGTCAGAAAGTTCAAGTTTATGAGCATAAATATTACTTTTAGTTTATTTATGAGACAAACTATATTTATGAAGAGACATGGAAAGTGCGTGTCATGTTTTCAAACCAAACAAAGTCACTTATTGTCGTTGTTTGTTGATGGTTTTAGTTGTGTTGGTGTTGTGAAAAGTGAAGAAGACAAAGTTAGAGAGGGGAAATTAAAAAAAAATGTGACGCAGACCTGGTCCACCGCCTCCTCCAGGATGTGCTGAGTGTCCTCCATCAGCTCCTCCACCTCCCGGAACATGTCGGTCAGACTGACCGGGCCTCGCTCCAGCGCGTCCCGCAGCAGCAGCGCCGCGCGGCCGCCGCTCAACAGCAGACACAGAGTCACAGAGGCGGACAACAGCAGCGTGAGGCCGGGCATCTTTCCTTCTCCTCTGCGTCCTCCTCACTCACTCACTCCCTACTCCCTCTGTCTGTCTATGTGTGTGTGTGTGTGTGTGTGTGTGTGTGTGTGTGTGTGTGTGTGTGTGTGTGGAGCAGAGCGGTGACGCACCGAGGGCGCGTGCACTACAGCCGCTCACAGCTGGAACCTGTTTTATTTGGAAACTCGGAAGAGGAGAAGGAGGAGGAGGAGGAGGAGGAGATCACACTGAAGCTGCTGCTTTTATAGTAAAGTGAAACTAATCACGTACAAAAGAAACAAAGAGAAAAAACAGAATCCACAGAGACTGTTGTTGTGGTCTGTGACTTATATACAGTTCTGCTGGAAACATCATCCGGTCATCCTCCATCCATGTCAACATATAGAAGTCATCCATCCAAGTTTGTTTAAACACCATCCATCAATGGCTCTTTGTCATCCGTCCATGTCAACATAAATCATCCATTCATGTCAACATAAATCATCCATCCATATCAACATAAATCATCCATCCATGTCAACATAAATCATCCATCCATGTCAACATATATCATCCATTCATGTCACCATAAATCATCCATTCATGTCAACATATATCATCCATCCATCTCAACAAATATCATCCATTCATGTCAACATAAATCATCCATTCATGTCAACAAATATCATCCATTCATGTCAACATAAATCATCCATTCATGTCAACATAAATCATCCATCCATGTCAACATATATCATCCATTCATGTCAACATAAATCATCCATTCATGTCAACATATATCATCCATCCATCTCAACAAATATCATCCATTCATGTCAACATATATCATTCATTCATGTCAACATAAATCATCCATTCATGTCAACATAAATCATCCATTCATGTCAACAAAAATCATCCATTCATGTCAACATAAATCATCCATTCATGTCAACATAAATCATCCATTCATGTCAACATAAATCATCCATTCATGTCAACAAAAATCATCCATCCATGTCAACATAAATCATCCATTCATGTCAACATAAATCATCCATTCATGTCAACATATATCATTCATTCATGTCAACAAATCATCCATTCATGCCAACATACATCATTCATTCATGTCAACATAAATCATCCTTTCACGTCAACATAAATCATCCATCCATGTCAACATATATCATCCATCCATCCATGTAATACATTTCATTCATCCATCCATTCATCCATGTCAACATATTTCATCCATTAATCAATGTCAACATATATCATTTATTCATGTCAACATATATCATTCATTCATGTCAACATAAATCATCCATTCATGTCAACATAAATCATCCATTCATGTCAACATAAATCATCCATTCATGTCAACAAAAATCATCCATTCATGTCAACATAAATCATCCATTCATGTCAACAAAAATCATCCATTCATGTCAACATAAATCATCCATTCATGTCAACAAAAATCATCCATCCATGTCAACATATATAATCCATTCATGTCAACATAAATCATCCATTCATGTCAACATATATCATCCATCAATCTCAACAAATATCATCCATTCATGTCAACATAAATCATCCACTCATGTCAACATATATCATCCATTCATGTCAACATAAATCATCCATTCATGTCAACATAAATCATCCATTCATGTCAACAAATATCATCCATTCATGTCAACATATATCATCCATTCAGGTCAACATATATCATTCATTCATGTCAACAAATCATCCATTCATGTCAACAAAAATCATCCATCCATGTCAACATATATCATCCATTCATGTCAACATAAATCATCCATGTCAACATATATCATCCATCCATCTCAACAAATATCATCCATTCATGTCAACATAAATCATCCACTCATGTCAACATATATCATTCATTCATGTCAACATATATCATCCATTCATGTCAACATAAATCATCCATTCATGTCAACATAAATCATCCATTCATGTCAACATAAATCATCCATTCATGTCAACATATATCATTCATTCATGTCAACAAATCATCCATTCATGCCAACATACATCATTCATTCATGTCAACATAAATCATCCTTTCACGTCAACATAAATCATCCATCCATGTCAACATATATCATCCATCCATCTCAACAAATATCATCCATTCATGTCAACATAAATCATCCACTCATGTCAACATATATCATCCATCCATCCATGTAATACATTTCATTCATCCATCCATTCATCCATGTCAACATATTTCATCCATTAATCAATGTCAACATATATCATTTATTCATGTCAACATATATCATTCATTCATGTCAACATAAATCATCCATTCATGTCAACATAAATCATCCATTCATGTCAACATAAATCATCCATTCATGTCAACAAAAATCATCCATTCATGTCAACATAAATCATCCATTCATGTCAACAAAAATCATCCATTCATGTCAACATAAATCATCCATTCATGTCAACAAAAATCATCCATCCATGTCAACATATATCATCCATTCATGTCAACATAAATCATCCATTCATGTCAACATATATCATCCATCCATCTCAACAAATATCATCCATTCATGTCAACATAAATCATCCACTCATGTCAACATATATCATTCATTCATGTCAACATAAATCATCCATTCATGTCAACATAAATCATCCATTCATGTCAACATAAATCATCCATTCATGTCAACATATATCATCCATTCATGTCAACATATATCATCCATTCATGTCAACATATATCATTCATTCATGTCAACAAATCATCCAGTCATGTCAACAAAAATCATCCATCCATGTCAACATATATCATCCATTCATGTCAACATAAATCATCCATTCATGTCAACATATATCATCCATCCATCTCAACAAATATCATCCATTCATGTCAACATAAATCATCCACTCATGTCAACATATATCATTCATTCATGTCAACATATATCATCCATTCATGTCAACATAAATCATCCATTCATGTCAACATAAATCATCCATTCATGTCAACATAAATCATCCATTCATGTCAACATATATCATTCATTCATGTCAACAAATCATCCATTCATGTCAACATAACTCATCCATTCATGTCAACATTTATCATTCATTCATGTCAACAAATCATCCATTCATGCCAACATACATCATTCATTCATGTCAACATAAATCATCCTATCACGTCAACATAAATCATCCATCCATGTCAACATATATCATCCATCCATCCATGTAATACATTTCATTCATCCATCCATTCATCCATGTCAACATATTTCATCCATTAATCAATGTCAACATTTCATCCATTCGTCCATCCATGCCAGCATAAATCATCCATCCATGCCAACATAAATATCCATCCATCCATGTCAACATATTTCATCCATTCATCCATCCATGTCAACATAAAGTATTCATCCATCCATGTCAACATATTTCATCCATTCATCCATCCATTATTATGTCAACATTAACTATTCATCCATCCATCCATCCACGTCAACATATTTCATCCATTTAAGCATATTTCATCCATTCATCCATCGATGTCAACATAAACTATTCATTCATCCATGTCAGCATATTTCAATAATATCATTGTCTTCACATGACACATATTTTATTAGATGAGCTTGTATCTACATTGTGTTCTCACTGGTTTGGAGTCTAATAAAAGTGCACTTCCACAGCAAAGTCTAAAATATTGTTGCCCTTAAATCACACAGAGAAGAAAACTTTGCTGAACAGATAAAAATACGTGCTGAAATCAAACATTTGTGTTGACAGATATTTGTCACAGAAAATTATGTTCGTTTTTTTTTTTTTTTTTAAATGATACAAAGAATTATATATTTTTTGTACCACATCAATTACACAGCAAACAAAAACCAAACAACAACAGGAAATTTCAGGAGAAATTAACAAGGCACGGCTAACAGCCACAACTACTGTTTTTTTATTTTAAAAAAGTCCTAGTTTTGTTTCTGTGATGCACTTTCCCACTTGAGATATAAGACCTGATTTATTAAATAAATTAAATTAAAACCAAGTAAAGTATGTGAAGTGGCATAAAAAGAGCAAATGAACCGTTTTCAGAGGAGACGATGGCAAATAATCCCACTGCCTTTGTTTTTTTCCATGTAGCCTACTGACAGTCGTCTAATCTGTTGACATGGAAATACATACATGCATTAATCATAACTCAGTCACAGAAATCATAATTATAGGTTCAGGTTTAAATGTTAAATGTGGTTTTAAATCAAGTACTGACACTTTGCCAGACACTGTCCCTCTGAGCTAAATACTAGCATAAAACAAGCATGCTAGTTCTCTCTAAAAGAAAGAAAAATAATACATTTCAGCCACTTAATAAAAAGTTCAGCTGACAAAATCTATGCCAATTTAAGACTACAATTGTTTAAAGGTGTGTTTTCCACTTTTTTTTGCTGCTTTGACGTCCTTTTCTGACAGAAAAAGAAAGTTTGTTACAGGCTAACTTTCCTGCACTTAACTCCATAGAGAAAATCATTGTTTTAAGCTCATAGAGACAAAGGAGCTGCTGGTCGATTGTTTCTTGGTTTGGCAGGTTTAAGTCACTTGGGTTAAGCCGAATGCAGGATTTCAAACACCGAAGTCATGAAATAATAATTTGAACATATTAATGGCGGCAGCGGTGGATCAATAACTCCCTGTGTGCTGTGATGTAAAATCGCTGGTTTTCTCTATGGAGTTTGGTGTGGGAAAGAGAGCGCTTTACAAAGTGACACACATTTGGTTTTTAAGAGACAATTTGCCAAAGTTTTGACGTGAAATTTCATCATTTGCTTAAATGCCACATACCTGATGCATCATTGTCGGCTGTCGGTTTGTCGTCGTCGGCGTAACCAAACCTCAGCAGCTTGGACATGTCCACCGGAGCTGGTTTCTTATCAAACACTCTGATTGAAACACAAATTTTAATCAAATGACACTCAAAGTGCTTTCGCAGGTGAAAAAAAACATAAATAGAAAAACACAAGATAATAAAAGAACGAAAACATAACAATAAAACAGAATTGTGTATGAAAATTCAATAAAATAAATGAATAAATAATATATATATATATATAAACAGAAAATGTGGCCGACAATGATTGTGTTTTTTATTACACATGAATTCAACCATAAAGTAACTACAGACCAACAGCGCCCTCTTGTGCACACATGAACTTACATCCTCCTAAATTTGCCGGTCGCATGTTGGTGTTTGCTGAGTGACGGTGGTTTCTGTGTCGGACTGTGGTGAAGGTTGTTGTTGTTGTTGTTCTGCAGAACACGAAACAGTATCAGTACAGTAATGGTGGCAGTAGTACTAGTAGAATACCTAGTAGTAGGAGTGGCAGAAGTAGTCGAAGTAGTAAAAGCAGCAGAAGAAATAGTAATCGTGGCAGTAGTAATAGTAGTATTGGTGTTAGTTATAGTAGTAAAGGAAGAAGTTCATGTGCTGTAGAAAAACTGGCAGTAGTAGTAGCATTAGTAGTATAAGTAGTCTAGTACAAGTATTAGTAGTAGTAGGAGTAGTAGAAGAAGTAGTCTTGGCAGTAGTAGTAGTAGTAGTAGTAGTGGTGGTAGGTTTAGTAGTATTAGTAGAGGAAGAAGTACAAGTACTGTAGAAGAAGCGGTGGAAGTAGTAGTAATAATGGTAGACTTAGAAGTAGTCTTGTACAAGCAGTAGTAATCGTAGTAGTATTAGTGGTAGTGGTAGTAGAAAGAAGGAAGAAGTAAAAGTAGTGGAAGTAGTATTGAAGTAGTAGCATTAGTAGTATAAGTAGTCTAGTACATGTACTAGTAGGAGTAGTAGAATAAGTAGTCTTGGTAGTAGTAGTAGTAGTGGTGGTAGTATTAGTTGTAGTAGTAGTAGAAAGAAGGAAGAAGTGCAAGTGCTGTGGAAGAAGTAGTGGAAGTAGTATTAAAAACCGGTAGTAGTAGCATTAGTAGTATAAGTAGTCTAGTACAAGTACTAGTAGCAGTATGAGTAGTAGAAGAAGTAGTCTTGGCAGTAGTAGTAGTAGTGGTGGTAGTGTTAGTAGTAGTAGTAGAGGAAGAAGTACAAGCACTGTAGAAGAGGTAGAAGTAATAGTAATGGTGGTAGACTTAGAAGCAGTCTTGTACAAGTACACTAGTAATCGTAGTAGTAGTGGTGGTTGTATTAGTTGCAGTAGTAGTAGAGGAAGAAATACTGTGGAAGAAGTTGTGGAAGTAGTATTGAAAAACTGGTAGTAGTATCATTAGTAGTATAAGTAGTCTAGTGCAATTACCAGTAGGAGTAGTAGAAGTAAAAAATGTAGTAGAAGTAGTAGTCTCGGCAGTGGTAGTAGTAGTGGTGGTAGTTTGATTAGTAGGAGAGGAAGAAGTGCAAGTACTGTAGAAGAAGAGGTGGAAGTAGTAGTAATATTGGTAGACTAAGAAGTAGTCTTGTACAAGTAGTAGTAATCGCAGTAGTAGTAGTGGTGGGAGTATCAATTGTAGTTGTAGAAGTAAGACAAGTAGTAGTAGTGGTGTATGAAGTACAAGTACAAGTAGAATTTTCAGCAATGGTCCAAGAAGTAGAAGTAGTAACGTAGTGGTAGTGGTATTAGTTATAGTAGAAGAAGAAGTAAGTACTGTAGAATTAGTAGCAGGAGAAGTTGTGGCAGCAGCAGTTGTAGTAGAAGTAGAAGTAGCAGTAGAAGACAAATACACAACACGAGCATTAGCATAAATAAAGCTGAGTCATGAGTTATTGAACTGTGTGACTTGTCTAATTTTGTGTGAGGAGACATGACATGAACACATGAACAGCCTTCCCCTCTGTTTACCTTCTCAGTGCTGCCGTTGTCGTCGTCCTCACGCTCCCAGGCGGACATCTTGTCCGTCCCAAAGGGAGGCTCCAGTTGTTGGAATGCTCCAGGGCTTTTCTTCTTTTCACTGTTGGAGACAAAACAGACACCAAAACGGTGTCCATCACTTAATCATGTTCAGTATAAAAAGTAACATGATCACAGGAGACCGACGTCCTTGATGTCCTCTGTGTCACACGATTGCTGTACTGACGTCTACACTAGTCCAAGTCAAATCTAAACAAGTCTAAACTCATGTAAACTAGACCAAGTCAAGTGTAAACTAGACCAGGTAAAGTCTAAACTCATGTAAACTAGTCCAAGTCAAGTGTAAACTCGTCATAACTAGTCCAAGTCAAGTGTAAACTCGTCTAAACTAGTCCAAGTCAAGTGTAAACTAGTCCAAGCCAAGTCTAAACTCATGTAAACTAGGTCAAGTCTAAACTCATGTAAGCTAGTCCAAGTCAAGTGTAAACTAGTCCAGGTAAAGTCTAAACTCATGTAAACTAGACCAAGTCAAGTGTAAACTAGACCAGGTAAAGTCTAAACTAGTCCAAGTCAAGTGTAAACTAGTCCAAGTCAAGTGTAAACTAGTCCAAGCCAAGTCTAAACTCATGTAAACTAGGTCAAGTCTAAACTCATGTAAGCTAGTCCAAGTCAAGTGTAAACTAGTCCAGAACAAGTCTAAACTCATGTAAACTAGTCCAAGTCAAGTTTAAACTAGTCCAGACCAAGTCTAAACTTTTGTAAACTAGTCCAGGTCAAGTCTAAACTCTTCTAAAATAGTCTAAGTCAAGTGTAAACTAGTCCAATGCAAGTGTAAACTAGTCCAAGTCAAATCTAAACTCATCTAAACTAGTCCAAGTGAAGTGTAAACTAGTCCAGGTCAAGCCTAAACCGGTCTAAACAAGTCCAAGTCAAGTGTAAACTAGTCCAGGTCAAGCCTAACCTTGTCTAAACTAGTCCAAGTCAAGTGTAAACAAGTCAAGGTCAAGCCTAAACTCGTCTAAACTAGTCCAAGTCAAGTGTAAACTAGCTTTAGCCAAGTACCATCATTCACCTGTCCTCATTTCAGAAGTAATAAGATTTAGTAGAAGTAGTTGTACAAGATAGTTGACTAAGAAATAGAAGTAGCAGAAGAAGTAGTAGTAGTAGGAGGAGAAGAAGTACAGAATGCAGCAGCAAGTAGTAGTAGTACTACTAGTATTAGTAGTATTAGGTGGTAGTAGTTGGTTAGAGTACCTTATTGTCTTGCCGTCGTCCTCTGGTGAAGTCGTGAGCCAGTCTGGACGTTTGTAATCGTCGGTTGAAGACGGACTTGTCTCGTCGTGACACAACAGTCCTGTATTTACACAGAGATAATGGACACGAGTGAAGGTCAAACATCACGTCTTCATCGATGAAGACACTGAAGACACTCTTCACCTTTGTGTCCTCCTTGTTTGGCCAGTTTGACGTATTCCGAGTCCGTGTCCAGGACTCGGACTCTGCGTCCTCTGGTCTTCTCCTCGTGGTCGTCAGCCGTGATGGACGAGGACAGTCCAGGGATCTGAGAGATGTGAGCGCCCACGGCAGCTGGAAGAGTAGAATATATGTTTATATTATCCCTGTTTTGTATTAATTTAATATTTGTGTGCAAACTTTGCACGTAATCCAAGTTTTTCATCTTTTTTTTTGCATTTACTTTATTATTAAGCACATTTCTGTGTATATTGTTCATATTTTATTGTATTTACTCATATTCTTTATTTTGTATTGTCCATATGTTGCACATTTATGTTAAACATGAGACCTGTTTTGCATTTATTTGATGTTCTTGCACACTTTATATATTGTCCAATTTTTTAATTTACATTGATATGATTATACTTTAATTATGAAGCAATTTCTATGTGTTGTTTTGTGTGTATATTATCCATATTTTGCACTTGTAATATTTTATAGTCTCTATTTTACAGTTTACTGGTGTTTATTTGTGTGTAAAGGTTTTAAGGGGAAAACAAAGTAAAAGTTTATCATTTACAATAAACAGTTATTGTTTAGTTTAGTATTTTCTTACCAGGTTTAGTTGCTTGATGATCATGACTCGTGATTTCTGTGGATTTTCTGGTGGAAATGGAAACAAAAAACTCCTGTCAGTAGCAACCTCTGTGACCACACACAATCATCATCATCATCATCATATATGTGCACGAGCTGCACTGACGTCACGACACGACGTACGTATGTAAGTCTTAAAATAAACGTAAGTAAGTTTTAGGCAGTTTCTTACTCTGACTCCATTTCTTCGTTCGTTCCTCGACGTGCTCTGTTTGGAGCCGCTGACCTCGTTGCTACGGAAACGGACCGGAAACGACCGCCGACTAAGCCCCGCCTCCCCCCACCTGTTTCAAATCTCACCGGAAATGAGCTCTCGTCTCGAATTCAACCGTTTTTATTTAGAATTTTTAAGTCGTACACATTAAATATTCACAACGCTACATGTATTTAAAGGTACATTGCGTAAAAACGTGTTAAATTAGAGGAAAAGGACGTTTAAAACGGTCAGAAGTACGCAAGAGGAAACGGACCGGAACCGACCGCCGAGTTAGCCCCGCCTCCCCCCAGCTGTTTCAAATCGCACCGGAAATGAGCTCTCGTCTCGAATTCAACCGTTTTTATTTCACATTAAATTATTTTAAAATTATTTCACGTAAAAAGGTGTTCAATTAGAGAAAAAGGACGTTTTAAACGGTCAGAAGTACGGAAAAGGATGAGGGTCATATGAAAAAAACAATTCTGAGAGTAAGGTATAAAAACATCTTTTTTAAAACGTAAAACAAAAATAAGGTATCATAAATTCATACATTTTATAGTAAAAATAGAAATCTAAAATATCTGATACTAAATAATAATGTTTTAAGTATAAAAATGACACGTTTAATGTATTTAAACAGAAATGTCATAAGTAAATAAACGATATTGCAAAATACTCCCCACACACCACCATTAATATAATAAAATATGGACACAGTAAACATAAAATGTGTAAAGTACGATATAAAAACATCACAGTGCGTTCAGGAATGAAGAGAAAAACCACAGCGCAGATTTTGGAACTGACCATTTATTTAAATTGAATAGCATATGCGTACAAAGTCTCTACAAAGCTAGAAAATATCTAACGTACTTTTAGCCATGAGGGGAGAGAAAATAAACATTACAAAGCAAAGATCAGACCCTGTGAAGAACCAACGACACACACACACACACACACGTTCCCTACGTGTTCTCTGTTCTTCGCCAAAATAAGAATAAACATTAGAATATCAAAGATATACACAACATCTGTAATAAACGTTATTGTCACTTTTATACAAAGCACCTTATCAAAAGACCCTCAGTGCACACACACACACACACTCACACACACCTGACATACACACACACACGTGTGTCGCACATGCACTGGAGTGAAAAGATTCAAGGCCATTTTTGGGATCGATTACATTGACAGGATTTCTGTGCCACACAAAGGTTTTTCGAAAAAAACAAAAACAAATATAAAAACAACAACAAAAAAACATCCATAACTCGCACGTACAAGAAAACGGTAACAACAATGACTCAGCAGAAACTCAGCAGTTCAGAAACGTCTTTGAACGATAGTGTTCTACAATGCCGTTTGCGGGATTTTCGTAATTTTCGCATTTTCCGTCGATTATAGCGAGCAGACGTGGCGACAGTAAAGTTAATCACAGAAATCAGTTTCTTCTTGCAGTCTTGCCCAACAAGACGACTAAAAGCGTCCATATTTGTTAAGAAATGCCTTAAAAGTGTATTATTTTTTGCGCTGTACAGATGTAACCAACCCGGTCGCCGGGATCGTACGTCGCTATGGGATGTTTCTGCAAACCACAGATACACGGACTCCATTTATGAGCCAAAATGACGACTAAATATTCATATTCATATGAAGGTGTTTAAACTGTTCAGGGAACGTTTTGAATCTGACTGTATTATCCAGGTCTCGGATCTTCTAGCAAAGAAGCCCAGACCGCCCTCTACCCAGCAACTTTTCCCAAGCCAGACAAGAGATATCACTCCTGCAGTGTGCCGTGGGTCGGCCCTGAGGTCTGGAAGGACATGCCCAAAAACAGGGAGGCGTCCAGGAGGTATCCTAACCAGGTGCCCCAACCAGCTCAGCTGGCTCCCCAGAGGCCCGAATGTCCTAGCTCTTTAGCCTAACTCTAGGGCTCAGCCTGACCACCCTGCGGAGGAAACTCCTGTATTTGTAATCTCGTCCTGGCGGTCATTGCTCAAAGCTCATGACCAAAGGTTAGGGTTGGAACGTAGATTGACCGGTAAATCGAGAGCTTCGCCTTTCCGGCTTAGCGTTGTCTTCAAGACAACAGACCACTTGCCCAGATCTGCCTGTCGATCTCCCGTTCCATCGCTCCCTCACTCGACACTTCAACTTTCCTGGCCCAGATTAGGCAATCCACCCTTTTTGCGCCGAGAATATAGTCCCTGTTGACGGAGTTGAGAGTGCCCCCTGTACCAAGAACAAGCTTGAAACATCCTCTCACAGACAATAAGGCCGCCAAGGGGAGGAACACGAGAAAAACAATGGACCAGGTCAACTTTGCTTGACAATATCGTAAAAACCAATCCCATTGTGAACGGCAAACTTTGGATTTCTTGACTTTAGTTACTTGCAAACACTGGCTTGTCCCTTTTCTCTCTCAAAACTGCCACTAGCTATGCTGATGAAACAAATTAAACACCAAAATGTCAAAATGTCAGACATATTTACTGCACTAATATGACAAACTACCATGGTTTGCAGAAAAGTAAATATACTAACGCTTTCCTGGGAGACCAGTGTGGTTTTACAGTGTAGCCCATGAGCTACAGACGTTGCTAGGTTGATAGAAGTCTCTTTTTTTGGCAGAAGCTACTAAGTTTCTTGTAATAAATCACTTTTCCTCTGTTTTTTTGTGTTGCATGGTGACTGTCTTTGGTAAGCAGGTGGTAAAATAAGATCCAGACGGGTCTGTGTACAAACAACAAATTGTTGTGGTGTGAGACTAAACTGTGGGAAAGCTAAAAGCTTTTGGACAAATGTTCAAAACATGGCAGGGGTTTGGACGATGGCAAATCTAGAAACTTTTAGGCACAAAGGTAGAAAGTCAGATCTGAGTCATTATTCATCGAGAGCAAATGTTTTACAGTTGGCCAGCTCTGACTAAACATGGCTCTGGTGAAATAATAAAGGTTGCCCCCTCAACACTTCCCGTCTCTGGATGTTTTGGACAACACCGCATCACAGCTATCTCTCAATATGCTGACGATGCACTCATTTTTATGGGCGTCATTCGTCAAAATGTGATGAACGTCATGGTCTTGTTGTTCCAGATACGTCCAGAAATGCTGCTGGGATGTTAAACAGAAATGTTTCCATTGCACTTTTCTCACATTTTGCTTTTAATAAGAGAACCACTATGTTAGCGAAGTACAAAACAATGACTTAATTTTTAGGTAAAACCCAGTTTGCTGGGTTGAAGAGTTGGATTTATGGATTCAAACAGTTTCTCCCAAACTTTCTATATCTGGAAATCCGGACTTCAAAGCTATAACTTTGTGAATTCATTATTTCCAAGTGAAGTTTGGTAAATGAATACACTACACAAATAAATCTTAACTAAAAAATTGGGAAGATTCTGCCAATTTCTTTGGGCACCCAAAAGGCCTGATCCAGGAATCGGTGGATTAAACAACATCTGATGCTGTTTAATTTTTTCCATCTTCAGGCAGAGCCATGCTAGCTATGTTTAGCCGTTTCCACTTATTGCGGCTAAGTACTCTAAGCTAAGCTAATCATACCATCTGTTAGTGGTGTCTCTGTGAGAAAGTAAAATTAAGTGCAAGTTCCAAATTGCCAACCTGTTCCCGAGTTTAAAAAAACAAATCTTTAATCGCACATTTGTTGATTTTTAAATTGTTCTTCTATTGAAGAAACAAGCCATGAGAGTTGCATCTGATGAATGAGGCACCGTCACGTTATTCATGAGCCATTTCAACATGAATCCGTCACGTAAAGAAACATGAAGTCAAATCTTACAAAAAACAGACAGGAAAACGGTGTCTTGTCGAGTTCTTCTGACTCTGATACCCGATCACGTGTTTTGTATATTTGATAAAATCCGACAACAGCGACAAGGTCAGTTTCCAACCAAAGGCACTTCATGCTGCTGAGCATGACACCTGCTACAGTATGTACACTTCAACAGTTTTTGGTTTGTGTTTCATAAACTTGACATAAACGACGCCAACGTTATTTTTCGAGTAACTGGTAGAAACCCAGTCTCTGATTAAAGGGGAACCGGTGTCTGCAACCCTATTAAAAGTCCTCTGTCGGGGCAACCTTCGGTTTGAACGTGGACGTGTTGACGTTTCAGGCTAGTTAAAGCTCGAGTTAGCTGGTAGAAGAATACTGAGCTAAGCTAGGTGACAGATTTTTTTTAACGTTTCTTTCAACACCCTGAACACGTTGTACGTACGGTTCACGAGAGTCACAGTGTTTTCAAATGGATGCGTTTGAAGTTATAATCCTCAGAAACAGTCTCTGACAGCGACAGAAAAACATGTACATGTACGTTTTCTGTAACGTTAGCGTACAATTATACTATATATTCTCCAGTAAAATGTCTGAAACGGCTAAACTCCAGAGAATGTTCGGAAAACAAATTCTCCAGAACTCTCTGCACGTTATTCATAGCTCATTTAAGAAAATAGCCACCAGGGGGCGAACCTACTGGTTGCAAAAAGAATGCCAGCTTGAAAGAAAGTCCATGGGAACACGAGCTTCACTTTTACACATCTCGTACATGGAGGGCGCCAGACTCCTGTTTTTAAGGAGCAACATTTTAAAATTATGAGGCTTTTATTGTGAAAGGGTCAGAGGAAACACTGGGAATATAAGCAGGACTGAACTCTGAAGGATTATAACTTAAACAAGGTCATTGATATTTATTCATATCTATATGAAGAGTCACCTGTTGTTGCACAGAAAGGTACCTGAATTGTTAAATTTCACTTATAATTTTCTTTTTTATTAATATTATTATTATTTTTATTATTATTGACATAAATTTTAGATAGTGTTCCTGGAATCAAAATATAGTCTATGTGCTACTATCAATAAACAATTTCCCAAAGTTTAGAAGCTCTTCTTTCTTCCTTTTTTTTAAAGAAAACATACAAAAAGGTTAAAAAAATTGTTTTTTCTTTCTTCTTTGGGACAAACCCTTGAACTCTTATTCATCTTATTTTGTTTTTCCAGTGCGAGAATAAAGCTCGCACAATTTGCAGTGGTTCCACATCCACCGCGAAACCACACTATATGTTAATACAGTAGTGTTACTTCCTTTTTAGTGTTATTGACGATACACAGGGTCTGACCTTCAGTGTCTGCTCATTTCGTGGCTGATAACACACACACACACACACACACACACACTCATTTTTTCCAAAAACACACCGATTCGCTGCAAGGAACCAATTAGCAGGTTGATATTAATGCGTTTCCATGGCGGCACTGACACTGTGCTTTTCTCGCCTAATACGTTTGTAATATTCAGTATATTCTTTATTTTTGTGTTAAAATGGGAGAATTCTGCAGCACAATTTTTCACTTTGTTTGTTTTTGTTGTGTGTGTGGCCGTTTCCTTTCTTCACTGTACGTCGAGATTGTGTCGCAGAATTGTTTTTGACGTTTTAGCTCTGAAAAAAAAACAAAAGCCATATGTGTGTGTGTGGTGTGTGCTGCTGTATAATTATATTTATATATGTGTGTGTAAGTGTTAATCCTTGACAAGTCGATAGATGTGGTGCTGTGCTCCGTGCTCATTGTTGGACACCTCAAACACACACGCCATGCACAGCAAGGTCTCCTGAGTGTCTCTGTTGCTCACCACCTGGACGGACACACACACACAGGAAGAAAAAAAACAGTCAGTTTCATAGTAATCATAAAGTTATACTTACTGTAACTCAAAACCATCCTCAGTGTGAATACATGAATTTAAAGGGAGGCAATTACGTTCCTGAGTCTGTGTTTGACCCATTGTAGCAACCTGTAATTTTCCTGCTAATCCAGCAGGTGGCGGCAATGTAATATAAGTGTGGCCAGAGAAAGTCTGTACAGAAACTATTGAGTTACGTTCAAAATAATGTATTAAAAATAAGTGTTGCTGTTTCTGCAGATGGAAAATCTGTGTTGTTGGTATTTGGTGACATATCATATATAATGTATGGAAAATACTGCATATTTTGTGTGTTTAAATCTGTGTAATTGCCCTTGTAAAACTGGCATTTAATACATTTAATTATCAAAATAAATTTATGAAGTTAAAGGTGCCATATGTAAGAACCAAAAACAGTTACTACATTGAAATTCAAAATACCGAGGTCTTTTAGGTTTCGTTTTCTGACGTAACTGACAACCAGTGGTTGCTCGGCAGCTGAGACTCTACTAACTGCAATGATTGGTAGACGGCGGTAGGTGGCGCCACATGCCAAAACATGATTTCAAAACATAAACATGATTTTCAGTCTGCAAAATATTTTTTTTTAATGCAAATATTTTGTCTGTACTGTTGTTGGAAAAGAAAGTTACTTTTTTAAAATGTTGCATGAAGGTTAATGAATTCCCTTATTATATCACAATTTATAGCAAAGAAAAATAACAAGATAATGTGTAGATTCTCGATTGAATTACTTTTTTATGACAAAATAAAATTATTAATGGTGTAAAATAAATAATATATATATAAACATATACATATGTATATATAAACATATACATAGATATAGATATAGATATATATATACACACGCATATATGCATATATACATGTATATGTATATAAAATAAATCACTGTATAGTTTATTATGCTAACTAGCAGTTTAAGGTGAGCGGACATTTTTGGCCTTAAGGTAAAGAATGTCACTTTTTTTAAAAGTTGCATGAAGGGTAATGAATTCCCTTATTATATCACAATTTATAGCAAAGAAAAATAACAAGATAATGTGTAGATTTTCGATTGAATTACTTTTTTATGACAAAATAAAATTATTAACGGTGTAAAATAAATAATATATATACATTTACATATGTATATATAAACACATACATAGATATAGATATAGATAGATATATATATACACACGCATATATACATGTATATGTATATGTATATAAAATAAATCACTGTATAGTTTATAATGCTAACTAGCAGTTTAAGGTGAGCGGACATTTTTGGCCTTAAGGTAAAGAATGTCACTTTTTTAAAAAGTTGCATGAAGGTTAAATTTGAAAATGTAAAAAAAAATTTCCACCAAACTAGACTGGTTTGTGACCATGACGTCTCTGCAGCCTCCAGCCAAACAAAGCATTGAAGGGCGTTTTTACAAAATTTGTAGTAGTAATAGTGTGTGTGTGTGTGTGTGTGTGTGTGTGTGTGTGTGTGTGTGTGTGTGTGTGTGTGTGTGTGTGTGTGTGTGCTCGCTCACCAGCAGAATAGTGAAGTTCTCCAGCACACTGTTCATCATGTATTTCTCCGGCAGGTGCTTGAGCTTGTGGATGAAGTTGATCATGTATTCACACATCGGCGAGCGGCTGATTCTGTAGACGAAACGGCCGTTCTCGAACCTCGCGTACTCCGTCTGTGAAAGAGCGAGGGAGAGAGAGAGGCAGGTCAAGCATCGTCAACTTCAAAGTGATATTATTTCCATCTCTGTAAAAGCAGCTGTTTTATCGGTTCTCGTTTGATTTTTGCAGGACTGCGACTCAAAAACAAGGATAAACCCGCGCTCACCTCCACCTTCTCGACCACCTGCTTGCCGAAGGAGCAGACCTTGGTGGAGCAGGTGATGGTCATGTTCTCCGAGCTCTCGTACTGACTGCTCACGCCGTAGAAGGCCGCCGGGTCGTCCTGCACGTTGTAGTTCAGGTCCGCCTGGTGGCCACACAGCAGAAGTGTTAATCATTAAAACAGAAATAAACGTATATATCTGTATCTCCATAGCAGACATCTGATAAACAAAGGTATTCTGTGTATTAGGGCTCAAGCTTAATGTGAATAAGAATAACATAAAGAAAACGGGACAAATGTTATTAAATGGATGAATAGAAACGAACAACATCAGTAAAAGTCTGTGGAAAGAGACTGGTGGTAGGTTTGATTACTCATGAAGATTACAGCGCCCTCTGGTGGACAAAAAATAATCGGAATAATCGAGATTTTCAACCATAAAAGGATATAAAGTGATAACGGGTCCTAGCGTCTGTGCCATCTCATCTGCGACAATTTATCAGAAACAATCTACAACAAGTCATTTCAACAATTTTGAGTTGCATACAATAATCCCCGTAAGAAATTGTAAAACCAGTTGTTTTCTGTCACCACCAGGGGGTGCCTTTTCCCCCAAAATGTAATATTTTCACATAGACTTCCTCTGAATGTGACAATAATTAATCACAGCAATTTTAGATCAGATCTGACTTTTTAGCGGGAAGTTATGCAAGTTTTTTGTTTTTTTGGCGAAACATCGGGAAAAAAGCCAAAATTTGCCGCCCCTAGCGCCTGCACCATTTAACATTGATTAGAGCTTTTGATATATTTTATTCATTAACAAGTCTAGAGTGACCTTGCTGAATTTAAAGATGATCGCGGTGTGTTATTGTTTGAAATCACGCAAAATGTGATTTTGTTTAGGCCCTCGAATTTGTGATATATACAGAAAAAAAGCCAAAATTTGGCACCCCTTAGCGCCTGTACCGTTTAACATAGAGTAGAGCTTTTGATAACTTTTGCTCCCTAACTAGACTAGAGTAACCTTGTTGAATTTGAAGAAGATCGCACTAAAGCTCTAGGAGGAATCTGTTGAAATACCACATGCAACAATCCAAAATGGCCACCTTCCTGTTTGGTTTAGGTCATGGATCCTGATGACATTTTTTGTTAGTCCTGAGCCAATACACGTGTGTACCGATTTTCGTTCATGTACGTGAAAACTGACCACCAGTGTTATTGTTTGAAATCACGCAAAATGTTGTGATTTGTTTAGGCCCTAGAATTTGCAATATATACAGAAAAAAGCCAAAATTTGGCGCCCCCTAGCTACTGTACCGTTTAACATAGAGGAGAGCTTTTGATAACTTTTGCTCCCTAACTAGTCGAGAGTGACCTCACCATATTTGAAGTTGATTGCATCAAAGGTCATTAAAATACCACATGTGCAAAAATCGCCAAATGACTACCACCAGAATCACAGAATCGCGCTATCATTTTGTGACTTTTTCGTGCACGTTTAGGCCCTCCAATTTCCGCGATACACACAAAGTGGTTGTGTAACGTTGTGTTTTTGGGGGTGGACAGGTGTTAAGGTGTAAACAGAACAATGAGAACATGCTGCACCTGGACCACAGGCTGAGAGGAGGAGGAGAAGGTTTTTACTATTCATAATGAGTTCTCTGAGGAACACTGTGTGTCTCTGGACTAAGAACACACACACACACACACACACACACACACACACACACACACACACACACACGCCCTGACAACACTCATCCATGTGCATCTTTTGAGAGAGTGAGAAACACACTGACCTGACTAACTCAGGTCAGTGTGTTTCTCTGCAGCTCATGATGATCTATAGAATCTGACCTTTGACCTTTAGGGTACAATATGTCCACATTATATAATTTAAAACAAGAGACAATTGTGTACATAATTGTATGGTATTTTAAACCTAAGATTACCATATTAATACTATTAACCAATCATAACCTACACTTTTATTTATATTTCAATGTCAGAGTTTGTTTCTGTGCAGGTTTTTATATATTATTATTACATTATTTGATTGTATACTTGTATTTGTGTCTTTGAGGTCCAAAAAACCTTAAAAACCCAACTTTGTGGGGACATTTTGCCTGGGCCCCCACACTTCAGATACCTGATGGTCACAGTGACGTGTGAGGTTGCCGGGATATTTGAAAGTCCTTTAGTCAGTGTACACACACACACACACACACACACACACACACACACACACACACACACACAGGTGGAGAGTGAGCGAGTCAGAGTCAGGAGGTGAGCAGGTGTTCAAACAAAGCAACTGTGCTTTCATCAACCCACCACCTCCATATCCCAGGTGGACACACACACACACACACACACACACACACACACACACACACACACACACACACACACACACACACACACACACACACACACACACACACACCTGCAGGTACAGACAAAGACGTGGCAATGGGTGGAAAAATACAGGAAAAACCAGCATCTTTACTCATCACTATTTGAGCAGATTTTAGCAACAAAGTCATATGATCGTGTTTGTGTGTGTGTGTGTGTGTGTATGTGCTCACCCAGAACTTGATCAGGTAGAAGGCGTTCTGTGGCCCTTTACTGAACAGCTCCTTCAGGCCGCCTTTCTTCTCGGGGAACTTGTCGTAGATCTGCCTGATGTCCACACACTCCAGCAGAGGGTCGCTGTAGCTCGGACTGCTCTGATTGATGTGGACAAACAGGTGCTTGTTGTACTGAGGACAGAGGAAGAGAAAGAGAGAGAAATGTTGATGAAAATGAGGGGAAAATTCAGATAACAAGATAACAGGCGCATTCACTGTTTCTGACACAACCTCTTTGTTCCTGTAAAGTTCCAGGAACCTTTGGTAGAAAGATTTAAACGAAAATATTTCACTGATAAACTGATCTAAGCTAACTTTTCTATCTATCTATCTATCTATCTATCTATCTATCTATCTATCTATCTATCTATCTATCTATCTATCTATCTATCTATCTATCTATCTATCTATCTATCTATCTATCTATCTATCTATCTATCTATCTATCTATCTATCTATCCATCTATCTATCCATCTATCTATCTATCTATGCGAGCAAAGCTTACTATGGTAGGTAACAAGCATCTAAACTACTTAACAAACCTCTATTTTTCTATCTATTCTAACTATGGTAGCAAATTATCTAAGCTACTAATTAGCATCTATCTATCTATCTATCTATCTATCTATCTATCTATCTATCTATCTATCTATCTATCTATCTATCTATCTATCTATCTATCTATCTATCTATCTATCTATCTATCTATCTATCTATCTATCTATTGCTAGCAAACTAGCATCTATCAGTGTAGCAGTTTACTGTCAGTAATCGTTGACTGAAACTTTGCACTGTCATGATTCGTACGTCTATTTCCTGTTCTTCTTCTTCCTCATTTACATCTACTGTTCAACGTCACCGTACAAAAAACTTCACATTCAACGTTTGTGTGTTTTTTCTGTTAGATGGATGGTCAGCTGTCAGTGAGACGCTGGAGAAAAACGACACACCGAGCAGAGAGTGACAGGATGATAGAGAGACTGAGCTCACACACACTCACACACACACACACACACACACACACACACACACACACACACACACACACACACACACACACACACACACACACACACACACACACACACACGAACACAAACACAAACACACACACACACACACACACACACAGTTCTCTGCTGTGGGGTCATCGGTCATCCAGGACAATAGGTTGAGCTTGTTGTTGTCTGGAGTCTGGAGGTGTTTGTTTGTGTGTCTGTTTGTGTGTGTGTCTGTGTTCTTGTATTTGTTGCCTCTTTAGGACCTTTTTCTGACATCAATACTGACCTTGTCAGGGGCAGTAGTCCTCGTGGAGACTAAAACCTAGTCCTAATGAGGTAGAACCTCATTTCTGAGGAACTATTTGTTAGATGCGGCATACTGAGGACCAGTGAGGGTTTTTAACCAACAAAGTGAGGTCATTTTTACGAAGTAGGGACATTTTGGCCGGTCCTCAATTTGTTTTCATTCAAATCACTTCCTTAGGTCGTAAACATGCTATACTCGTTTTTAACAGAGGTCCTCAATATGGTACAAAAACCCGTTTTCCAGCCCAGGTGTTTCACACACGTTTTGCTCTGGGGCTCCACCTGCAGACATTTTATGGTACTGCACCCAGAAGTTCTTTATAGATGTCATTCATGAAGTAGATGGTGGAAATGCTGGTCCTCACTTTGTCAACAACCCAGTAGTACAAAAATGTGTGTGTGTGTCTGTGTGTGTGTGTGTGTGTGTGCGTAACACTTACTGCCTCTTGGTCCCTCTGCGTCTCCAAGAAAGACTGAAACTCCACCAGTCGTAGTTTGGTGGTGCCGATGGAGCGACCCTGCCATGCCGGCTCTCTGTGTGTTTGTGCTGTAGTTGGAGGCTCGTAGCCTAGAACACACACACACACACAACTGTTTAGCATACAGCATAACATATTACAGACAGTATATCTTCTGTAGTTTGCTGTAGGTGCCTGGAAATGCCCACGTGTGGAGGCTACGAGTGACAACACAGACGCTCATATGGACAAAGTTCACACATGTTCTTGAGTCAAGAAAGCACCCTGTAGAGAGGGTAAACCGAGCAGGAGAGAAGACGACATGACTTCTCCAGAGTAAAGACATAATTGTACCATAATATTCCCTCTCACCTGAGATTGTGGTGGTCCCTGCTGTCTGCACACTGTAGCCTTGCTGGGAGAACGGCTTGATACTGAAGAGGAGGAGGAGGAGGAGGTGGGAGGGGGTGGGGGGGGGGACAAAAAGACAGAGAGGAGAGCGATGAAGAGGCTGAATTCTCTTCTGTGTCGCGTACGAGCGAGAAGGTCAAGAGCATGAGCGCCGTCATCATCCTCATCATCATGTGGTCGTGTAATAGAGATGAGCAATGTAATGAGCAGGGTTTGCACAATGGAGCGCAGGATTCAATAAGGCGCAGGCTTTTAGACGAAAGAGCCTGGAGGTAAACTTCTTTGTAAGAACTGTCCTGATCAGCGATCGCCTGTGTTTTGGGAAGGGTTTTGAACTCGTAGCACGCTTTTCAAAACATAACAACAGGTCTTTTGAGGGGCGGAAAATGACCAGGAACTGTGATCTTCCTGCAGATCAACGTCCACCTGTGTTTTGAGAAGAGTTTGTACTTTAAGCACCAAGACTATTTTCTTCAATGGGAACTTTTTGAAAGCCCCAAAAAAGGTTCTCGCGGATGAACGTTCACCTGCAGCTCGATTAGGGTTCTGTACTTTTAGCACGGTTTTCAAAAATAAGTCGCATTGCAAACAAAAGCACTTGGAACTCTTTTAAAGAACTGAAATGTTCCTGCAGATCATCGATCACATGCGTTTCGAGTACACTCTTAGAAAAAAAAGTGCTTGTCCTCAAAGGAGAACCCTTTTTGGCTCCAGATAGAACCTTTTTATAAAGGTTCTATCTGGAACCTTTTTGGAGGGTTCCACCAAGAACCCTTTTAAAACCCTTTATTCAGGAAAGGGGTTTTATTTGGGTTCTCTGGATCAAAATGGTTCTTACTGGAACCATTAGTGTTACCAAGAACCCTTGAAAGCCCCTTTCTTTGGAAATGTTTTTTTTCAGAAGCAAATGGTTCCAGGTAGAACATCAGCCCTTGTAGAAGGACACTTTTGGAACCCTTATTTCTAAGAGTGTAGGGTTTGTTGCTTCTCGCACAATTTTCAAAACTTAAATTAAGGGTTAGAACCCCTTTCAACGAGCGGACATCTTCCAGATCAATCACCAGCAAATCAATATAAACAGCCATTTGTGGGGAAAAAAGTACCTGGAACTCCTTTAAAGAACTGAAATGTTCCTGCAGATTATCGATCTTTTGTGTTTCGAGCAAGATTTGTACTTTTATTCACTGAAAAAGAACTGTTTTACCTACATTTAACGCATCATGAAGTACCCGGGAACCTTTTACTGTCTGGAAGACTTTATTAAATTAACTTGGCTACCATGTGCCATTCCACTCTGGTCCACCAGGTGGCAGTAATGCAAACAATGTCTATCCGCTTTAAAGACATAGCACCAAAATGTGCTTTAAACAGAGCTGCTTCATTCTGGGTTAATGAAAACCCAGTCAATCGGGTGATTGTACGCTTAAATGTAATTATTCTATTCCTGCCAAAGGGAGGAACAATTAACCCTTGAATTTTTACACACTGGACCTTTAAAAACAATAGGCCACTGCTCATGTGACGATATTTATCCATGTCCTCCGGTGTCAACAAAACACCAACGGGTGGAGTTATTATTCTGAGGCTGAGAATCAGTGATGGTGAAAAGTGAGATGAGGTTGTTTAAGGTGAACGTGACTCACTCTTCTGTGGTGGAGCTGGACTGTCCCCCAGGAATCATGCCCTGCCACAGCTGAAAATAAACACACACACACACACACACGGTGAACTGAGGCTGCAAACCAAGGCAAAGCATTTTCACACAAAGGTAGTTTCAAGGTGCTGCAGAGAAACATTTTAAAAACCAACACAGAGACATTTGGCTGGTCCTCACACCTTAAATGGGCTGTGTGTGTTTGTGTGTGTGTGTGTGTGTGTGTGTGTGTGTTACCTGTGCGTTACCAGGGAAGCTAGCTCGTACTATTCCCGGCAGCAGTTTGCTGTGGATGGCGGTGGCTGAGACGATCTGAGCCGAGGACATGGAGGAGATGCTCTGCAGGGCTTTCTCCTTAGCGCTGTGGTCCTGAGTGTCCACAAAAACAGCAAGGGACGCGACATGAGACGCATGAGACATGCTCAAAAAAAATAACTGGTCATTCTTGTGTCACAAGACCACAGAAATAAACACAACACAGTCAGTTATGGAAAAGCAGCAGCAGCAGCAGCAGCAGCAGTGTTTAGAGAGTAAAGGCGTTTCAGTGAAGCTTAGAACAGGGTTCCCACACCTTGGTTAACATCAAATTCAAGGACCTTCCAGGACCCAATTCCCTCAAATTCAAGGATCAAATGTGTGGACTTAAGACAACTTGTAAGAGCTTGTCCTCATTCATGATGGTGTCCACTTAAGTTGATTTGCAGCAAGTGATTGTCCTTTTTGGGATCTTGGTCAAAATTGGTCTTATGTTGGACATTTAACATTGTCCTTTTTGGGATCTTGGTCAAAATTGGTCTTATGTTGGACATTTAACATCAAATTCAAGGACTTTCCAGGACCCAATTCCCTCAAATTCAAGGACCAAATGTACGGAAACATGTTAAATTGGGAGGACAACTTGTAAGGGCTTGTCTTTGTCCACGATGGTGTCCACCTTTGTTGATTTGTGATTGTCCTTTCTGGGATCTTGGTCAAAGTCAGTGTTTTGTTGGCTTTTAACATCAAATTCAAGGACTTTCCAGGAACCAATTCCCTCAAATTCAAGGACCAAATGTGCGGACACGTTAAATTGGGAAGACAACTCGTAAGAGCTTGTCTTCGTCCATGATGGTGTCCACATTTGTTGATTTGTGATTGTCCTTTTTGGGATCTTGGTCAAAGTCAGAGATTTGTTGGACGGTCAAACCTCTCCCAGAGTTCGTGACTGATCATTGTTATGGGCTGTTTAACGCAACAGAGTCACAGCTTCGCCTGAGCCGTCGTTGTGACCGTATCTATTATTCTATGAACGGCAGAGCAGCAAACAGCTGAATGAAATGGAATTACAGGCTGTGCAATAACTGCAGAACTCACTAATTGGCAGCTTCACTCAAGTTAATTGGCACTGCGAGAAAGGGCTTCTCCTCGGGGAGGTTAATAACATTAACAGAGGCAGTGACTCTGAAATCGGACTGAATTTGAATACTTGAAGTGAGAGGTTTTTTTTAGGAGTGGGTTATGGGAAACATGTGGCGCTTTTCCATTAGACGGTCCTGGCATGACTCGTTTTACTGCTTTTTCATCAGTGATAGTTTTTCATAAAAAAGCGGCAGCATTTTAACCACATTATGTTAAATATTTGTTACAAAGTTGGGGGTGTTTTGTTTTTAAAATGGCAGGTTATGGCATTGGCAAAACAAATATATGTAGTCTTTTATTTTGAAGTCTTAGACGATTGAAAACAGAAACTCACGATAACCACCTGTCAATCACACTGGTGTCCACTCACATGTTCCATACTTTCTAGGAAGAGTTAAAGTAGTGATTTAATCTTTTAACTCCTCAGGAAAACTTATAAATTAAGTTATAAACCAAGTGTTTTCTCACAGACTTTCATTCAAAAGGAGTTCTTTTCGCAAACCCAACCAGCAGAGTCGCCACCTGGTGGCAAACTCAGTACACTAACTGTATCTACAGCTCATGTATCTGACACAACAAAGTGCGTGTCTTTATCTGCCTGGGTCTGCAGGTGGCGCCGTTCCTGTCTGTTCATTCGCACGGAGGTAATTAGTGCTAATCCTCGCTGTGCTCAATATTCCTAATGTGATGGATCGTTGCATCTGTCTTTACCTTTAGTTTGGACTGAAACTCCCTGGATTTTCTTCTGGCTAAGACCTGGATATGACTGGAGACCTGGAGGAGGAGGAGAGGGTAGAAGAAAGGGGAGTTGAAGGGCGGTAAAGAGTGGAGGAAGGACCAAACAGTGAGTTGCCATGGTTATGAAAAGCCTGTTGCCACACTGAAACGGCTTAAACACACACACACACACACACACACACACACACACACACACACACACACACACACACACACACACACACACACACACACACACACACACACACACACACACACACACACAAACACACACTGAATATGGAGCAAAAAAAGACACCTGGGAAACACAGGCCAAGAACTCACACACTGGTGTTATACAAAATCAACACATATGTATATTTATTTATATATATAACACATATTAACACGTGTTTATACACAGAATGTTCCTTTATCTTAGAATAGGCTGACATGTTTGTGACTGAATCAGCTGTTTCCACCACAAAGCTAATCATTGTAATGGACAGGGTAAAAATTAAACCCGAAGCTCAAACAAAATTTCGTATTAACTGGACTTGACGGGTGACATAAGAGGGTACACTCTTAGAAATAAAAGTGCTAAGTAGAACCATATAAGGTTCTTCGGCTTGTCCTCCTAGGAGAACCCTTTTTGGCTCCAGGTGGAACCTTTTTATAATTACTGGTCTTACTGGAACCATTAGTGTTACCAAGAACACATGAAAAACCCTTTCTTTGGGAAAGGGTTTTTCAGAAGCAAATGGTTCCAGGTAGAACCTCAGCCCTTGTAGAAGAACCCTTTTGGAACCCTTATTTCTAAGAGTATGATACATTTTAAATCTAAATGTTACACACGTTTTGGTCAGAGCTGAAGTTGATTAAATGATTTAAACCCCAAAAAAGCAGAAAAAATATTAATATCTACTATTTTTATAGCAGTATTTGGAAGTGGACATTTTTGTCCTTAATGACTAAAGAGGTTAGTGAATTTTTAATCTGATGCTGCACAAAAACAAATTATGCATCGGGTTAGTAAATTTTTTAGCTAATCTTTGACATATTCAAAACTGATTTTAAAAAAAATATATATGAATAAATAATAAATACACTTAAAATTACCCAAACACCCATTTGTTGCATGGTAAATAACTTTTTTTAGTCACCTATAAACAACAACAGTGACATTAAGTAATAAAACATGGCATTTAAGGGGATAAAAGCCTGATAACTTTTTAAAAATGTGAAAGATTTAATCAGGACTGTTGTGTAAAAGATTCAACCCAAAAAAGTCAGTACTATATTTATTGCAGTATTTGGAAGTGGACATTTTTGTCCTTAATGACTAAAGAGGTAGTGAATTTTAAATCTGATGCTGCACAATCTGTTTTAGCCAATTTTGTTTCCTATAAATAACAGATAATAAACATAATCTGAGGCAGCACAAAAACAAAGTCAATATTTTGGTTAAACCTCAAATATTTGCTATATATAAACTGACATTTTAAGGTAATGACTAGAGCGTGTAGTTAATCAAACACCTGAGGGTTAATAAACATGTATTCATTTATGTTGATTGATCTTTATAACACCACATTTTGGAATACATCTTATCTTATTTGATTTATTTACTCCTAATACCTGACAGGTTACAGTCACATCAGATCATTCATTACATTTAATATCATAACAAAACTAAATACTTTTGCAGCTCAGATTTATGAGACCTGTGACTCCTGACATTTTACTAAAGAAAAGTCCATCCCTTATATCCTCATAAATATGTTCTATTCTATTCTAAGTGACCTGCTGTCGATGCTGTGTCTGGATTTGATGTCCGATCCCATAATTACCTGTTTCCTCGTACGCGTCTTTCCTGTTCGGAGCTTGATGTATCTGGCTATCAGCTCATTTCGACCTGGACAAAAAAAACACAGGACGTATTGATGAAACATTCTGAACACACACACACACACACACACGCACAGAGAGACACACAAAAACACAAACAAAACTGTTACGTCTGTCTTTTCTTCCTCATAAACCATCACAAATATGACAAACAACTTTGAGTCTGATTTACTGCTGTTGACCCGGTGACCTTGTGACGATGGCCCTTGTTGAGCCACACACACATGCACACACGCACATGCACATGCACACACACATGCGCGCACAAACACAAATCACACGTACGCTAAGGCCCTGAATACACATGACCCAACAATACAGGCATTCATGCAGACTGGCTGTCCCCTGATTAAAGGAACCAGCAGGCCAGCTGTACCCATGCTTACGTGTGCACGCACGCACGCACACACACACTCACGCACGCGCACACACACACACTTACAATGCTGAATAATTCAACCCATTCAATGGGGAGCACAGCAGACTCAGCATGACCTGGCTAGTATAGATTAGTCAGGCAGAGGAGGAGGAAGAAAACCCTCACTGTTACATCCAGAAAACCTGTTAGAGACGTGGCTTTGTAATACACTGTGTGTGTCTGTGTGTGTCTGTGTGCGTGTGTGTGTGCGTGTGTGTGCGTGTGTGTGTGTGTGTGTGTGTGATTAGTTAACAGATTAACAGTGTTGCTTTACTGGAGAAGTACTAAACAATATAACGATAGCAGAAAGCGAGATTTGGCACAACAACAACAACAACAAAAACCGAGTTGACATTTGCAGCCATCTTTACGAGGTGATGTCATCACAATGGTCTGAGTGTTTGTTTGTTTGTTTGTTTGTTAGACGGCGGTGAGAGAGTGAAAACCTGAAGAATCAACTTTTACGGATACACAAAAGCAGCTGTGGGATCACAGTTACAGCTACATCGTAGCTAAATGTCAATATCTGCGTGTGTGACGTTAGCTAACAAATATACTATGGTGTGTGTGTGTGTGGCTATCCTGGCTGCTAACGTCAAACATTGATGCTAGGGCATGTGGCTATCATAGCTGCTAATGCCAATCATTGATGCTATGGCATGATGCTATAATCGGTGCTAATGTCAAACATCGATGCCAACATCGATGTTTGCCAACATCAACCACCAACACTACGGTGTGCAACTATTATAGCTGCTTACATAAAACACTGACGCTATGGTGTGAAGCTATCATGGCTGCTAACATAAAACTCTAATGCTACGGAGTGTAACTATTATAGCTGCTAACATCAAACACTAATGCTATGGTGTGCAGCTATTATAGCTGCTAACATCAAACACTAATGCCATGGTGTGCAGCTATTATAGCTGCTAACATCAAACACTAATGCCATGGTGTGCAATTATTATAGCTGCTAACATCACACACTAATGCTACAGTGTGTGGCTAACATAACGGCTAACACTTAACACCTATGCTACGGTGTGTGGCTATCATAGCTGCAAACAATAAACATTGATGCTATGGTGTGTGGCTATCATAGCTGCTAAAAACAAACACTGATGCTATGGCATGTGGCTATCATAGCGGCTGACATTAAACACTAATGGTACGGTGTGTAACTATCATAGCTGCTAACATCAAACACTAATGGTACTGTGTGTAACTATTATAGCTGCTAACATCACACATTAATGCTACAGTGTGTGGTTAACACCAAACACAGATGCTACGGTGTGGCTATCATAGCTGCTAACAACAAACATCGATGCTACGGTGTGTGGCTATCATAGCTGCTAAAAACAAACACTGATGCTATGGCATGTGGCAATCATAGTTGCTAACATCAAACACCAATACTACAGTATGTGGCTCTCATAGCTGCCAACATCAAACATTGATGCTATGATGTGTGGCTATCATAGCTGCTAACCTCAAAAACAGTGATGCCATGATGTCGGATCAAACACTGAGACAAGGCATCTGGTTACCATAGCTGCTAATGTCAAACACTGACGCCACTGAGTGTAGCTACCCAAGCTAACATGGCTAAGTAAAGCAACTGTCATATACCTTATGACTTTTTACTTCATCTTCGACCAAAGTAATTTTCTGGTAAGATTCTGCTCCACTTTAACGATGAATATGAACAGGTTATGACTTCCGAGTTGTAAAAATGTGGTTAATTTTCAACATTTCTGCCGTTGTTGTTGTTGCTTTTAATTAGATTATGTTTTCCTCTTGTTGTGGCTCCGCATCTCAGTTTGCTTTGGTTTTGTCTCATTTTGGCCTGTTTTTCTGTTCCAAACCAAGTGGAAAAAACCAAAGTCAGGCCAGCTGGCCAACTGATGGTCAAGATCAGCACAAAGCCAAAACCTCTACTCACCACCCAAATGGCTCACAACAATAGCCCTAACTAACTAGCAGATGGTGTGTGTGTGTTCGTCTCTGTGTGTGTGTTTGTCTCTGTGTGTGAGTGTGTGTGTGTGTGTGCTCTGACCACTCTCGCAGAGATAGGGAGCTTACAGTGATAAAATCTACAGCTCGTGCAGGTGTTTTCCTTCTAGCAATCAAAAGCCGTGACTGACGACAGCACACACACACACGTATGTACATGCATGGGTGCCAACACACACACACACACACACACACACACACACACACACACACACACACACACACACACACACACACACACACACACACACAGAGTGGGTCCTGGCTGCGGAGGCTGACATCTGACTCCAGAGGGGCCAGCTGGTCTTTCTAGGAGGCTTAACGGTGAATTATCATCCTTCACTAACCCTGCGGCACACATCCCTCGCTCTCCCTCTTTCTCAAAAACTCTCCAACACACACACACACACAGATGACCCCCCCCCCCCATCCATCCATCCATCCTCTGGCTGTTCCCTTGTTCCCCCTCTTCTGTTCCTCTTGTAGTGAATGGGCTTCCCCTCCCCTCTTCTCCTCTCTCCCTCTCTTTTCTCTTCTTGCCCAGTGAAAGACTTCAAGGCCAAAGTCAGATGGTCATTAACTGTGACGAACACTGTCCCCCCCCCTCCATTTCGCCAAGCTGTAGCTACTCTGTGTGCGAGCAGATACAGAGGGTGACAAATATCGCCATAAAAACCCTCTCAAATCATCCAATATTGATATATATGAGGATAAAATATCACCTGATAGTTGTGGTTTCAAGATTCTTTATAGACAGAACAACAAACAGCAAACACCAAGACCCTAACCCCTAACCCTAATCCCAATTAACAGTCAACAAGGGTTGGGGTTCATTTTTAATCATCCAACACTTACTAATCACTTAGCAGCCTCTTTTTGCGCCATAATATAACAAATAAATCACGATAAAGTTATTCACTTTGGGTTCGTGGACAAAAGAGTCCATCGTTTCCAGGTTTGGCAAAACACAGATCACCAAACTAATCAATACATCAAGACAATAATGGACAGATTTTATGAAAAACAGTTGTGTTATCGACAGATTTTGAACATATTTGGCCGTTATTACCCAGCGATACGACAAGGATCACGCAACTACTAAGTTTACTATAGACTATTTTGAAAAAAATCGGTCCAATATCCTCTTCTTCTTCTTCGCTCGTACCATAAACAGAATATCGCCGGACAAAACCATTTAGAGGTTTGAAGGCGAGGTCATCACGTGAATCCGTCTTCAGAGAACAAACGCCAACGAAACTGCTGTGTTAGCTCACTTCCAATTTCTAACAGATTATTCTCAGGATTCAGGTTACAAAGTTCCGCCGAGAACCTCGGCCGACAATTCCAAGATGACAAATTGTCTAAAAAGACACCAAAGGTCGTCTGCTAACATGCAGGACACGCCATACCAACAAAGTCCAATGAAATGACTATTGACCGATCCGTCCAGCTGTCAAGTCTACGTCGCAGCCTTTATGAACCAAACTAATCACAGGCGTGATTTGTTTGAAGAACAAATGAAGCAATGGAATTCTCAAATGAAGCCAAAGTGACTGGAGTGATGTAATTGTTACGAGGCCGAAAGCAGGAAAAAAAAAAACATTAGAAACCAATTATCATGTAATTTGTCACTTGTCATTGAGGCCGCATTGAGACAAACGACCACTTAGCAAATAAGCACTTTTTTTTTTTAACCGTCTGGAAACCATTTTCTTCTTCTTTTCACTTTCCAGCCAGCGCTCCGGTGGTTTACCTTCACTCACCACACTCAGTTAAGTGCAGTGATTAAGAGCCCGAGCTGCTTTAAAGAAGAAAACTCCCTCTCAGAGTAAGGTCAAAGCCCGGCGGACTGCGCTCGCTAACAAGGCTGCAGTGGAGTGGAGTGGCGAGCGTTGTTTGTGTGGCGTGGACAGACCTCGGAGACCACAGGAGCAGAACTCTGACCCCCGAGGCCGGGCTTCTGGATCAGGGACGATGTGGTTTGTGTCCTTCATTTTCAGGCCCAGTGAACGACATCAACACAAATAATTGTTGGAAAACAACCTTAAAATCTGCAGTGGGAGAACGAGTTGATACAATAATAGGTATAGACCGTCTAGAAAATTAAAAAACTATGGATCTGTCCATCGCCCTATGTCAGCTGAGATTGAGATCCCGCACGACCCTCATACGGAGGATAAAGTGGTACACTCTTAGAAATAAAAGTGCTAAGTAGAACCACATAAGGTTCTTCTGCTTGTCCTCATAAGAAAATCCTTTTTGACTCCAGGTAAAGGGAAAGGGTTTTTCAGACGCAAATGGTTCCAGGTAGAACCTCAGCCCTTGTAGAAGAACCCTTTTGGAACCCTTATTCCTAAGAGTGTAGAAGATGGATGGATGGATACCGGAAATGTTTGTAGAAATAGAGCTTTTTTTGCGTAAATATACTAGTTGTTACAGTAGAACTTCACGACTTCCGCGTGAGCGACCGGCCAATCACAGATGAGATTGACCACAGCTTCTTAGTAACGTAAATTTCTTTATGGTTGAATAACTGCCAGATATGGAAAGTGAAAGCACTCACTCATTGACACTTTTTTGGACAATTCTACAGCCATAAAACCAAGATAAATCCAAGCAGCCCGATTATCATGATGGTCATAAGAAGGTTAAAAGGATCAGGTTTGTGATATCAGTATTGTACATGGAAAAAACGGTAACCCATGGATGTAGGCTTCTGGTTTGAAGCCTGAGGCCTAGGAAAAAAATGGCTTTCGGGGTTGGTTTAGTCAGTTGACGTAGTAATATTGTAGTAAAGTTAGGGTGGATCAAATTTGTGCATTATCGTAAATTAGGGGTTCGTGGTATATCTTCGTTCTTTACTTGGGAGTTAGGGTTAATCAATACTCCAGGGCAATAATTTCAGGAACTCTTTAAGTAAACAGTCACTGACTGTTTCACTCGCCGGGCGTCACTACTTCACGTCTCCTCACAGAGGCGCTGCTCAAATGAATGAAGGGGAAACTAAAGGGCTAACGTTACCGTAACGGTGGAGAAAGCTATCGTGCGCTTTTAACTTTTCACGTTAACGTTTTGGTATCGGACATCGTGATGTATCGCGCGATGCGATGGTCTTGCAATATATCGTTTGTCGCAGAATCGTTGCTATTGTGGACCGCATATCGTATTGTGCTGTGATTACCACCCCTAAGGACACCGGTGTGATTGACAGCTGGTATCCTCCAATAGGAGTCTGGCTGCGGTGTCAACTTCTCTCTGTAAACTAGGAATATTTTATTATATTCTATATATATATATACGAGGGCCCACGGTTGGTGTAGTGGTTAGCACTCTTGCCTTTGCAGCAAGAAGACCCGGGTTCCTGGGTTCGAGCCCCGTTTGGAACAACTTCGGAACAAGGGCCTTTCTGCAAGGAGTTTGCATGTTCTCCCCGTGTGTGCGCGGGTTCTCCGGCTTCCTCCCACAGTCCAAAAACATGCGATATGGGGATTAGGTGAATTGGTCACTCTAAATTGACCGTAGGTGTGAGAGTGTGAGTGAATGGTTGTTTGTCTATATGTGGCCCTGCGATGGACTGGCGAACTGTCCAGGGTGTACCCCGCCTGTCGCCCAATGTCTGCTGAGATAGGCACAGCACCCCCCGCGATAAAGCGGTAGATAATGGATGGATGGATATATATATATATACGACCCTGAATAACACACTTTAATAAGGCACTTGCTGAATAGTAATAGTGGTTCATGTCAGTGCTGCAGCCTGCTCTCCCTCCATTAACAGTCACAGTATGTTGTCGACTTTTACGTTACGCATCTGTTTTCCGATCCCTGATCTGCAGCTTTAGACTTGGACGAAGGTTCAATAGCGTTGATTTGTCCCCGTCGAGCCATACCATGTTTGTGTAGGGGACAAAGCCACTGCCCATTACATTCTACTCCTCGTGTACCTTTGCCAAGGATAATAGTGCTATTACGCACCTTTTCAATTCTCCCTTTTACATGCATCCATTTATTTTTCTCTCTCCTGCTAAGTTCATCCCGGCACTTTTCGCACCTTTTTCTTCTTTTCCATTTCAGCCCATTTAGTCTGTAGCCAGTGGGGGGTATTTTTTAGAAGCAAACAGGTTCCCTGTCCCATCAGATATTACCTCTTTCTTTTCTGCAGGACTACTGAACAGTGAGGACGTCTTTTACATCAGTTTCTACTCAAAAACGAATCTTTATCCTGTTCCTTTCTGTGACGAGACGCTGTTTTTAAAGGGTGTAACGATCAAAATATTGTTTTGTTTTGCCTGTATTCCATTTATCTAGACTCCAGTCCAGTAGGTGGCAGTAATGCACCTGTTAACTGGTTTGCCAGGCATCATTAAAGTCAACAACCCACAGAAGAAGAAGAAGAAGAAGAAGAGGAATCCACGACCCAATCCGTACCTGGAACCCGATTTGTTTTTAGTGTGGCTACCTCCTATTAGCATGTTAGCTAGTTGATGTTTTGCGGCAGTCGTGTAGTGACTACTAAAATAAAAAAGACATGTTTGTTTGTTTTCTTTTAAAGAATCACTACTGTAGTCTTTTATTGCCAAGTGTTATGGCAAAAGGTTTGTACAGGAAGTAGTACAAATCTGAAGTCAGTGGCTCTTATTTTGAAGGCCAGGTTGAGAGTAAAGCCCAATTTATACTTCTGCGTAAAGTGCTCTGCGTAGGCTACGTAGAGACTCTGCGTCGACGCAGAGACTGTCGAAGAGCCTCTGCGTCGTCTCCGTCTGCACGAAATATTTTTTAAGTGTCCGTCACTCCGTCAAGGGACTACGGAGACGGCAAGAGCTGCGATTGGTCCTCAGGACAGGCCGAGCGAAACTGCTCTGTGCCGGCTCTCAGTGCGCTCCGGGCGTCCTGACAGAGGCGGAGCTGATCCCCGCCGATAACGCCGCTGCCGAACTATAAATATGTCATATCTATACACACACAACACATGTTTAGACCCTAAATGGCCAATTTCTCGCCTCAAATTATCTTAAAACTGCGTTCCGTCACACAGAAAAGTGAGAAACGGCCACTGTTTCAACAACAACAGTCTTTCTCTCTCTTTCTTTCTCGGACGCCATTGCTCACTGTAGCCAGAAGCACAACAACCTTGCGCAGCGACCCCTACTAATCGGGCGGGAAATTGCAGCGAGTGTCCGTCACCACGACGCAGAAGTATAAATGCTCGAGGCGTCTACGTGGTGACGCAGACGGATAACGCATACGCAGTCGGAGAAGTATAATGTGGCCTTAAGATGAGCTGAATTGACAGTGTGCGTACGAAGAAAATAAAGCTACACTGGCACATTGATAAGATCTGGAGAGAAGTCAAGTCACTTGAGTTTGAGGAAAAACCTTTCACGGCACTTTTTCTTTGTCTTTTCACTAAACAGGAAGTCGGTCATGTTGGATTTCCTGTGGCATTTTTTTTTCTATTTACCAAAGGTCCTTAAAGAAAGTCAGATTATCACAAATGTTTGTAAAAGACGTCCTGCAGATTTGTCAGAGCAGATAAAAAAAAAACACTGTTGGGGTTGAAGCCGTTGTAGCACAACTACACGTTAGCTACTCCCGCTAACCCGAAGCTGCTGTCAATAAATAGGTGTGTAAATATTTTTTTATTTTTTTTGCGTTTCCCGTGAGTTTTGTAGAAAACCCCGGTGTGTAAACTGTGCTACGAGCGTGTAGCAAAGTACAGGACCGCAATGTTCAACTCATGCTAACTAGCGCTACAGACGTGTTTGTAAGCTTCAGTTATATTCAGTTGTGGGAAAACCCCTCGATTTAAACATGTAACTAACGTACTGGAACCACGTTTACGGAAAGCGAAGCAGGTCACATTTCTCCAAAGGTGTTTCCTTACATGTATGATCATGTGATTGGAGGTCAGAGGTCAGATTTTGTGACGATCTCGCATCCGTTCCCGTGAGCCAAGCCACGGGAAGGAGCTTCATCATCTGCTCTGCTCAAATGCAATTAGGGCCTCGGTGATGAACGTGTCACAGACGCAGAGACAGAGTCAACAAGCTAAACAAACTGCCACTGAGACGAGGACAGGATGAGAGCCATTGATTGGCTCCTGGACCAGTGCACTACTGTATATGTCAACACGTGAATGCTCGGTAACGGGCAGTTATTGGTTATTTCAGTGGCCAAAATAGTCACGACTCATCCTGGAATCCACATAAATCTGCGTTTATATTTAAAGTAATGCACTGTTTCATTTTTTTAAGCCTTTTAATGACATCAATGACACTTATTTAGAAGACGCAACAGGCGCCGGTTAATCAGTCTGCCTCGAGAACGAAAGGTTAAAAAGTATCTGCTACTGGGTGTGTGTGTGTGTGGGGGGGGGGGGTTTGGTTTAAATTTAAACCCAAGACTAAAGTAGTGCAAAGAAATCAGGAGAGTGCACTCTGTATACTGAGAGAACACAGGCACAGCTGGTGGCAGCCAGAGGACCATCTGTTCATCACTTTATTAGTACACACACACACACACACACACACACACACACACACATACATGTCTTTACCACATTGTGTGGACCACGTTCTCAGTAGTCATTGTGTGGACCACCACTTCCACTGTAGCTAGAAATGTGCAAAAATCAAATCCTTCACTAGATGGGAGTAGAGAGCAAGAATCTCACTTCAGATTCGAAAACACTCAAAGAAAAGCAAAAAAAGTTTTCTGCTGCACTTGTGTGGACCGGTGACTGTTGCTAGGCAGACTTTAACATACGCACATGTATTTGTTTGTAGGTTTTTAGAACAGTGGAGCAGGGATCTCTACAAATATATTAATCTTTATTATAGTAGTTGATTAGTGAAGTTTCACACCTGAAATACTGTACTCAATACATATAATTAATTTTTTATATATAAATTAATTTTAGGTTAATTGTAAACACTTCCACTACTTATTCTGAAGACAACTTGTACTTTTTTTTTTTTTACTGTACTTTAAGGTTTGTTTACTGAAAAAAGTCCATGATTCACAGCCAAAGTAACACATCTATTTTAAATAATAATAATAATAATAATACTGACTAATCTGTGGGTTTCTTATGATGCCACAAGTATTTTTTAATTACAGGATGAGTTTTCTATCACATGTAAAATACCACATGTATTAGCTACCATGTAAGTAGCTAATAGAGATATTAAGTACTGAATCAACTCTAATCACTTTATTTGAGCTGCAACTTAATCAATATGTTGCTTATTTATTTATTTTTAATAATTGAGCTTGGTCCTAAAAATGTCATTTAATTTAATTTGATTTCTCTCATATTCTGATTTAATCACTTATTCAAAATAGTTAAACAATTAACAATTAATTTAGTAATCAATTAATATATTAATTGTTGCAGCTCCAAAAAGTATGAGAAAAATAACACAAATCACTTTATCAGTAACATCAAACATCATTTAATGATAAAGATCACACTTCACAAAGGAAGTGTCTTTGATAAACTAACATCACTTATGGGAAAACCATAATGTTCCCTTCACAAGGATCATCTCATTATAAAAGAGGAGGTAAACAAACAATGAAAAAAATTAATACATGAAAACATTTTCACCACTTCACCATCTCATCACTTCACCAATTCACCATCTCATCACTTCACCACTTCACCATCTCATCACTTCACCACTTCACCATCTCATCACTTCACCATCTCATCACATCATCACTTCACCATCTCATCACTTCACCACTTCACCATCTCATCACTTCACCACTTCACCATCTCATCACTTCACCATCTCATCACTTCACCACTTCACCACCTCATCACTTCACCATCTCATCACTTCACCACTTCACCATCTCATCACTTCACCATCTCATCACTTCACCACTTCACCATCTCATCACTTCACCATCTCATCACATCATCACTTCACCATCTCATCACTTCACCACTTCACCATCTCATCACTTCACCACTTCACCATCTCATCACTTCACCACTTCACCATCTCATCACTTCACCACTTCACCATCTCATCACATCATCACTTCACCATCTCATCACTTCACCACTTCACCATCTCATCACTTCACCACTTCACCATCTCATCACTTCACCACTTCACCATCTCATCACTTCACCACTTCACCATCTCATCACATCATCACTTCACCATCTCATCACTTCACCACTTCACCATCTCATCACTTCACCACTTCACCATCTCATCACTTCACTTTTTCAACTTCAACTTCACTTAAAATTCTTCAGCACCATTGATTACTGTAGAACAAACTCAGTAATAAAACAATTTGCTATCAGCATTTTAAGTCCTGCGACTGTCAAAGTGCTTACAGGCACCAACATTTGGGTACATTTACAACCTCTGTTCAACCAGAAAAAAACTAAACAAAACTACAGCTGTTTACGTCTGGATGATACAATATAATTGTACACATAGTTTTTCACATCTCTCCAATCGCGCCTGGAGAGATCTGGCTCTTTGTCAATGGCCTCATCACAGATCTCTTTACCTGGAACTCTTTGCAGAGTCATGTATTTGCCAAGATGCTTCCATACTGCCTGTTTTTCTGCAGATGTCCAAGATCTCCGTTGGCCTTTTTTGGGAGGTACGGTTTGTGGATCCACACCTGACATTTAGAAAAGAACATAAGACACATAGTGAGTGCAGCTGATTTGTAATTCTGAAATGTTGTGTTTCCTAGAACATCCTGGTGAAACATACTGTAAAAGTGTATTTTTAACCCCACAAGTTGGTTTTGATGCAGAAGAGAGTAATATGTACTTTGCCACAATAGACTAATCATAATCCAGAACCCTGAGCCCAGCAGCTGTTTCTGTCCACCTAACATTCCATCCCTTACACCACAATCACAGCACAGCGTCACATGCTTCATGAAGATGCAGCTGAAGTGTGTGGACAAACTGAGAGAGCAGGTAACAAACGCATGATATTTCACATTTTTTTTTTTACAGTACTATTCACTTACAAAGCAAGATTTATTTACACAAAACCCTGGAACTTTCCCTTTATTTGTTTTGTTGTAATTGGAGACTGTAGAAGTGATCATACACAAAAGCAGGAGGAGACAAATAAGACAGAAGAAGAGTTTACCTATTTTCTGAGTCTTCTTAGGCTTTTTTGGTGGAGTTGGAGCTGAGGTGTCTGGAAGTTGAATGGATGTCTCTCCTACAAAATAAAACAGATCATAAATCACCCCAAATTATCACATTTATATATTATATATACAATAATAGCCATATAATAATGCTCCTTCACTGATCATACCATATGATTCCTGGAATGATGATCTTGACCGCTTTGATGTCTTTTTTTTGGAGGACGCTTCAGGAAGAAGAAAAACAGAACTGTATTATTTTAACAAAGAAAGAAGTAACATACACTCAAACTTACAATGCAAAATAAAAATGTAATTCATATTAAGGATTAATTATAGAATACTGAACTGTTAATACACAGGAGCAGGGTCAAATTAATGATAATTACTAAGAGTTTACCTGTTTCCTGAGGCTTTATCTGCTCGTCTGGTCTTGGAGATGAGGTTTCTGCCAACAGACTCTCAGACGGTGTTTCTTCTACAAGAGAAAATATAAATGTAATATCATGTCAGTATTAAAATGTCATCATACTGACAGATGCTGTAAAGGTAAAAGTGCACATTTTTGGAAACAAAAATAAATAACTCAAAAGAAACAAAAACGCTACGTTTATGACTTGAGTTAGGTTCACAGAGTATGTTGCCAGGGTAACTGACTCAGAGTTGAGCCAAACTGGCATTTTGAAACAAAAAAAAACAGAGTTTCCCTCATCTCAGGGTTAACTAACTCCCCAGGCCCCAGGATGTGACCCTAAATCAGCTGGGATTGGCACCAACAGCCATGTGATACTCATATGGAGGATAAAGTGAATAAATGTGTAAAATAACTAAAAACTAAAATAACTTACCATCATATTCTTCTTCTGGTTCAGAAGATTGGTCTTCAAACGTCTGTTCAGCACTTATTTGTGAAGCTGGAGGAACTGTTTTGATAGAACACACATCACAACATAAAAAACTTCAAACGATACTCTGTAACTTTCTACTTTCATACTTACCTTCTATGTCTAAACTGATTTCATCTAGCGATTTGCCTTTGTAAACCTCAGTCCCACATTCTATGGCCATTAGCAGTTTGCTAATCTTGGCAAGCTGAAGCGTGTTCTCTGTTAGTCTGTAGTATTCGCGATGAACGCGAACATCATGTCCCATGAAATTTGCTAACTGATCCAACTCATTGTCTTTAAGGTTCATGATTTGACTCAATGTGGCCACATGTTTTCTCAGGTGAGTTGATGTGAGTGTTTCAGGCCTTTCTGCATCACATGCATTGGCATATTTTCTCAAACAATCTGAACCACGTAGATGAGACTTTGAGTTCTGTCTTGCAAAGACATAATCGTTCGATTCCAGGACCCCATTTTCATCATTTCTCTGTTTGATTAGGAAATCCAGTGACTCAGTCATCTCACTTGTGAGGAGTACAGGCACCTTCCGTCCTCTCTTTCCTCTTATGACAAGCCTGGTAATTGTGTTGCTTAAGTTTTGTTCGAATTTTGAAAGACACTGCATGACGTCTTCGTTTGGTATGTCTTTGACTCTGTTCTTGTAGGTCAGCAGAGGAATTCTGGCAGCTTCTCCTTGTCGCCGTCTATTGAACAGAATAATCTGAGAGAGAAGGCACTCACTTAAAGTCTTGTAAGCATCAGGGTTAGGTCCAGTCAAGAGCATCTGTTTTGCTTCTATCTTTGTGCTTTTTAAAATGTTGTTCATCTTCATCACATCTGCTGTTAAAGGGATCATGTCTTTTTTATTCCAACGATCCTCCTCCAAGTTGGTTCGGGCACGACGTGACACATAAAGACCCCACTCTGTGGACACTAACCCTAAGAAGCTCCGAACTCTGGCAGCAGCCACATCGTCCTCATTCTTGACATGTTGGCCAATTACAATTTCACAAAGCGTCTTCAGCGAATGACCTAATTTTATTGCAAGAGATGGTGTGTCATAACGATATTTCGCCTTCAAGAAACCACTGGCTTTTTTTGCAGCATCAACAGCTAGTTTAAAATAAGGAGGCACCAAGATATCTTGTAGGTTCTTCACCCTCTGGTTCATGGACCGAGCAGCAACAAGAAATCTGCCCAGCTCTCTCATCTTCTGGCTGACGTGACCGTCCTTTGATTGATCACTTCCATGCCTCTCTAGGAGTCTTTCTCCATATTCACAGATGAGTGGGTCATTTTTCACTTGTATAGATACTTTATCAACAATCATTCTGCTTATAATCTCTGAGCACCTTTGTGACGCTTGTCCTTCGTGAGGTAAAAGAGAAATGGCAGCAGACTGAACTCTTTTTCTTTGCTTCGACTGAACTTCAGGCTTCTCGTTTTTTTTACACCGTTTTTCATGTCTCCATAGTTCATTTTTCTTGAAGAACCCGAAACACTTGTTACATGGTAAGTAATCATTTGGCTCAACTTCTTCTGTTGGCTGCCTGTAGGTAACAATCTCACCTTGTCCTTCCTTCAAAACGTCAACATTATGGTAGTAATCTCCTTTTTTGCGAAGTGACGCTAATATCTGGCTGCATGCTTTCGGATTTTCACACAGTGCTAGGGCCACTTCTTTTTCATTACTGTGCTTTCTCTTCAAATGCCGTGCCATTTTGCTCTGAGGATGTTTACAGTACACACAGTAGTGTTTTTTGTCAAATTTTCGTTTCTGTCCTCTTCTGCAGCTTTTCACACTAACTTTTGATTCCGTTGTCTCGTCTTCCCTGTCACTTTTGTGTTTTGTGCCACAGTCTTCGTCAACATTGGAGTTGCAGGGGTTGTCGTCTGAGTCACTTAAGTTGTTGGCAGGTTCATCTTGAAGTTTAGGGTTTATTTTTAGTGTTGATTTTGTGTTATTTTCAAGAACCTCACATGTGGATTCGCTGTCTGAGGTCTCTGAGGCTGATGGCACATAATCACTTTCCAGATCATGGCTAGATTCTGATAGAGAAGCATCACAGTCCTCCTGAAAAAACACAATGATCAATTATAAGTTCACTCACTGACAAATGGATAATTTTTGCAGCACTGTGATCCGTGCAAAAATAACTAAATATAATAATGTAAATATTAAATAATAATACAAATATAATAATAATTTCAGTTGCATTGCAAAATTTGGAATGCTTCAATTAATCAGTTTCCTTATTAAAAGGGAAATAAACAGAGTTTACAACAGTATACATTATATTGTTACAACAAGAAATGATCCAATAAACATACATTTCCTTACTTTTTGTGCTAAGTTTAGTTCACAATGTAAAAACTGTGTTCATGTGTCATTACAGACCATTAAGGCCCAATGGTTGGTGGAAAATTAGCATCTGACAGACTGCGGTACTTTGATTTAATCTGCTATATATACACATATACACAGTACTGTGCAAACGTTTCAGTCTCCAGCAGCTTTGTTGTTTTTTTCTGTGATCATATGAATTGTGAATGAAGTGATGCGACTTAAAGCTGCTCTTATATATTAGCGAGCTGTCAGTGAGTTTAACTCATGCAACACGTGTATGTAACAGCATAACAGCATTTTTTACAGCAGATATTTCTATAAATGAAATAGTAGGAAAAACAGGATTTAGCAGTAACATTAATGAAGGTTCCACTCCAGTATTGACAGAGCTGTGTTATTGTTCAAGTGTAAGAGTAGATCATGCTAAATACTCTACACCTGTAGAGGATTTTTTCTTTAAAAAAAAAAAAAAAAAAAAAAAAAACTGCATACATATTTTCTGGATGTGTTCCAGTGAAGTGAAATAGAAATAATTATCCTTGATTGTGGTTATAGCAGCAGCTAAAACAACAAATCTAATGGTGGCCTGAGTCTTCTGCACAGTACTGTGTGTGTTTATATATACACATATATATATATAAATATATAAAACAAGGTTCAGTTCAATATTCACAGTGTAATAACATCTGAAATATAATGGAATGTGATCACAACTGAAAATATGAAATGTTTCCTACATGTATGAATAACCTTTTCATATGAATAGGACATAGGACATAACAGTCAACAATAGAACTAGAAGAAAAAAATAGAAGAATTAATAACCAGCCTGTATGATTTATATATTGCATTGTCTCAAATTATGATTTCATTATACTGTAAAAAATATATATTTATATATAATGTTTCATCCATACAAACCAGTAAAAACTGTATGAGCTCCAAATTATGGGAACATTAATTAAGCTTTACTGAAATAATATTCCAATTATGTCAAATGTGTGAAACTTTTAGTCTCTTTTTAAAAACCTAAACATGTTAGTGGCTTTCAGCCGACATCAATATAAGAAACAAAGGAAGAGGAAAACATACCTGTTCCTCTTCTTGTTCAACTTTCCTTCGCTTCATCATCTGAAAAGTTATAAGTTGTAAAATTAACAAGAAGCAAAAAAAAAAACACTGTTCACTTTATTAAAAAAGTACACTGATAATGTTTACTAACACAAATGATTTTCCATACAGCAAAGTTTAAAAAAAAAGTCGATTAACAAGTCCTGTGTGTGATGACATGGACACCAAGAAGCAGCCATGATGAATATCATATTTATACTTTGGTCCCCACAAAAAAGGTCTGTCTATCTGTGTGTGTCATGGACTCGAGTGGACACGCCCCCAGAATCTTAGGTTTTAAATTTAAACACTTGGTGACTGTCATTCAAATGTATTAAGGTAATTAGTCAAAATAAATGAGCTGGCTGACTTTACAGACTGATTTCATGTGTAAATACATTTCATAGAAATCATATGACTCTATAATAATACTTCAAATGCACCAGAAAACTAGAAATGTTTTAAAACAGTTCAAAAACATATGAAAAATGACTTACCTCCAATAATTGTAAAGTTTTTTGGTGTTCTTGAACGTTTTTTGCAGTTAATTGGTCCTCCAATCTTTTCTGACACATGTGATGATGCTGCTGCAGCCTCTGAACTCGGTCAGACATGTTGGAGACGCGTTCAATGCAAGTTTGGAAACCTGGACTTTAATGTGAAAGGATGCTCATAAATGTTATTTATTTATATAAATTACTTATTATTTAAGTCATAGTTCTGAGTTTCTATGTAGCATTAAGATTTTAAAGAGTTATTAGTTTAAACATAAAACATGTTTTGTTAGGGTCATTAAAAGTGAAATGTCTGTTTTCCTGTGAATGCAGCATTCTAAAAAAAATAAACATAGTTTGCAGGTGCAGGAAGAGGCGGGAAAGCCTGACCTGACTGTGACCCTCTGAACATATTAACACTTTTCAGTGCAGCCTTCATTGATGGCCCATCAGAGGGAGGGGGGAGAGGGGGGGACATGCTGCACCTGCACTGATGTTAGTCTGCTGTTAATCTGATGCTGCCCATCCCCCACCTTTCTCTCTTACTCCCTCAAACTGCAAGTTCTGTTCTGCTCAGAATACAGACATGTTACACATAGTAAAAAAAACTGTGCCTCCTCACCACACACACATCCACCCTGAAATATCTGACTCCATAAGATATAATATAACACAATGTATGGATTATGAGAGCTTGTCTACATGATGTCGTGGATGTAGTGTTTTTATATATATTTTTAAATCGTGAGAGTAGAGATTTTCTAATAAGTCTTTTAACGACTGTCTAATACGGATGAGAATGCTATACTGTGAGAAATGACAGTGAATCTTCAACCTTACATTTAAAAAAAAAAAATTTGATGAACATTTTTCCCTGTGTTTAGCATTACCGCTCAGTGTGCAACAACACAGCAGTTAGAGATTGACAGAGTTCTGATCGTCCTCAATATTTCTCAGAAGTGAAAAACATGTTCTTCCATTAGTTCAACCTGATCAGATGTACATTAATACTAGAGAAATATGAATGTTTTATAAATTACAAGTGAAATCTGGGTTACAATGTCTTATGTCCCTGGATCTGCATCTGTTTCAATGCACCTTTGATAATTGAGACCCACTATGTGTGAGACAGGATGGGTGTATTAACACAAAAGTACAACCAAAATGTCATCATTTACTGGATATACTAGCTTCAAGGCAGTGAGTCCAAACCTGTCTTTGTGTTTACAGCCTTTCAGTCTTTATTTCTATATGTCAGTGAGACGAGAGGTAGAGTGTCATTTGTGATGAGGACGTGTCATGCTCACAAAACAGTCGGTGAAGATCTGCCCAATTTAAAATGATTTTTACATCACAGAACTCTGAGCTGTTCTCAATCAACCTGAGAGTCTCAGCCTGAGCCTGAGACAAGAGTGTGGAGGCCAAGGCTGCGACTATACAGTCATGCATAATGGCTCTTTTTGTGTTAAAAGTGCAAGTAATGTAGTATTTTTCAGATTAATGGTGTATTATTTCACACACTAACAGCATCATCTATGAATCAGAACTTGTATTTTTAAGATCTCGACCCCTAAGCAGAGGATTATTTACTAGTTGTCCCTAATTCTGTTAGACTGAAAAAGCAATTTCATGCTGCATTTGACCTATGACCTAGTTTGACCAACATTGCACCTGTGTGAGCCTGTTTAAATCTATGTTTATCTCAGTAGTTATTGTCCATGTGCTGTTCTTGTTTCCTGGGACTGTCCAGTTCAACTGGCCACTCTCTTTACTCACACATGCCTGGTTTATGCACCGTGTTTCGTCATTGTGTCTGCTGTGTCAAGCTCATGTTGAAAAACAAATACACTTTTCTACTTGTGCCTATACTTCAGTTTAGTTTTATTGTAAGCATGTTAGCCTGTAAAGGCCTGAAGTTCAGAGAAGAGAAGAGCTGAATATTGTGGAGTTAATCTGCTGTTAATCTGATGTTAGTCTGATGTTAGACTGATGTTAATCTGCTGTCAGTCTGCTGTAGGTCTGCTCATCCCACACCGTTCCCTCTTACTACCTCAAACGGCAACGACTGATTAAATTAGACAAAGACTTGTGTACTGTTCTGCTCAGACATAATCATGTATGAGAAAATCATAAGCATTATGACGGGAACAAAATCTAACATAGGCATGTTAGACATAGTAAAACAATCGCTGTATGGATTATGTGAGCTTTTATGTTGTTGATGTAGTGCTTTTATATATCTTAAGTAGTTATTGAAACTGTCTTTTAACGAAATACGTATTTCAGATGGAAAGCATTTTCTATCTGGACAAACAGGGAAAAGTGCAGTGCAGATACGACAGTGACATGCAATTTAAGACTGAAAATACATCACAAGGCATCTAGCCCATTGGCCTGGTCCATACAGCCTGGACTGCAGTCACAAGTTGTCATGTGAATAAGAAATTTAGAAAAGGAGACAATGGCAGTAAACAGAAAGAGACTGGAAGAACATAAAAAGAATGGTTCAAGAAAAAGAAAAAAACAACTGTGGAGTCAAACTAAGAGAGAAGATGATGACGAGGCTGACAATTATCAAATGTGTGGTTTCAAAGCAAAATGTCAATAAAATTAAGTTTTCAGTTAAACTCTGAGTTTAAAGCAAAACTACTGTTAGGATGGTGATCTTAAGATTGACAGATAACCTGTTTAATCCCCTCTGTGAAATTCAAGTATGACTTTACTTAAAATATAATAAAATTCATGTAATTCATGTAAATTAAACTAATTTTTCAGTTTATTTTTGGTTACGGTACATTATAGATTCAAATGAAAACGTCTCTGAAAGGTAAATCAAAATAACATTGAGTGTATATTATTAATACTGATGCAGTCAAATCTGTTTTATTTGTACAGCACATCTCATAAACATTACCTGAGTGTGCTTACAATTAAAATACATGAAACTCTTACTACAATTTTTCAGTTTCCTTAATAAGCCTATCCTCTACACTCATACACTGATTTATACACATGATTTGCAAAAGTGGTTCAAAAATATATATTTGAATCATTATTTAATTAATCTGTGGCTAAAATTGACTATTTCCAGTTTAAATATTATTATTATAATATTATTATTATTATTATTATAACTCTAATTGTGGTGCTCTGGATTATTGCTAAAGTTTTTGTGAATAGTAAATAGTAATAATTATAATAATAGTCAAAGCTCTGTTTGCATTGTTTTTCATTTGAAATGTACTGTCTGCCTTTGAAATAGCCAATCACAAAATTCCCCTGCTTCAGCCAATCACAAAATTTGTCTTCACTCCACCCATTCGAAAAAAAAATTTGGGTGCAGTAACACTGAGTGGCCACATGGCAAACTTTAAACACACACATTTCTGAGTTTTCTAAGTCTATGAGGACTTCTGCTGAAACTTTGACAGATCATCCATTAGGGTCAAAGGAGCTCATCCTAGCATTATCCTTGTTAGGACCGGGCATTTTGTCCCCACAAGGTAAAATGTCCCCACAAAAAAGGTAGTTTGCCAGGGGGTGGTCCACACAAGCATAGAAAGACAAGAACACACACACACACACACACACACACACACACACACACACACACGTTTGTGCGGCTATTCTTCTCAGGACACGGCATTGACTTCCACTCATTTGAACAGTGTAAAACAAACCTCTAACTTTAACCATAACCACAATTCAAATCTTAGCCCTAAACTTAACCCCAGAAACCAGCTTGGGTCTTATTAGGTCCAGGTTTGGTGTCTGGTGTATTTAGCATTTAGCATGTATTCGGTGTACAGCGAGCCCAGTCACAACCCCTTCAGTGGTATTTCAGTTCGGTGAAGTAATACAGGAAGTACTGAACGATTCTGTGAATAAATCTTTATTTAATCGACTGATTCTAATGATTCAGTGACACCGAAAACAACTGCTTTACAAGTCGCTAGTTTGTGTCGCGTCTAAAACCAATGAGGAGGTAAAAAATGCAGCTAACGAAGCTAACTGGTAAACGGTGTCTGGACTCCGGTGTCGCGGCACGTAAACATGACGTCACACGCGTCTTTTTCCGGTCAGTTGTCATGGAAACGTGTTGTGCCTACATTGTGACATCTTTTTAAAAATGTAATTGCCATCAATGGTTAGATTTACTTTAATAGTAATTGTTAAGTGTAATGTCCACTCACCGTACATCTTCCCCTCGTCTGACAGAATAATCTTCCTCCGTCCACAAGGCGGGTAAATGGCCAGGGCCTCCTGGAAGCTCTGCTCGATGTCGGGGCTCCACACGCCCTCGGGGTCCCCGTCCATGGTTTTGTCCCCTCCCGAGTCACTCATTCTGTCCATGTCCTCCCCGGCGCTCTCGCTGCCGCTCCAGCTACTGCGATCCATCCTGGCAGCTAACGCTAACTAGCGTAACACGTGTACGTAGCACAAACAAGCTACTCAATTGAGGTTATTATCACTAGAAAATAATAATAATAATCTTCCAGTGGGAGCAGCCAGATGTTGGCAAACAGACGTGTAATGCTAATGCTAACTGGTGCTTCAACAGCAGTGGCTTAAAATGCTAGCTACCAAAGATGAAACGGCAAATTTGTTGACTGTAGAAAAGTCCGGAAGGTGTTCGGACATCCAGCCGCAACGCAGCAGGGAACCCTGAAATATAAACAAAGAGATAAATTAACATGATTTAAAGCTCATTTTTTTAAGTTTTTAACTGACAAACAGGGAAATACGTGAATTTAGCGCCGTTAGCATCACACACACCCCAGTCGCCATATCCATACTGTATACATTCTGCTAACTGGACGTTCTATTTCTTACTTGACTAAGTATATATATGCATGTTTATTATTTAATAATATAAATTCTTGTCCTTTTCTTTCGCGAGCCTGCTGCATCCCCAGGTGCATTATTGCGTCTTTTCATGGATGAAATAGTCTATTTTTGTTTAACTCTTGCAGCAGACGAGCATCAAATCCACAAGTGAACAGAGACAGAGTTAAAAATGAAGAGGAAAAAGAAAGAAAAGAAACGAGTGGGGTTTTGCCAGCTGCCTACAATTCTTCTAAAATCCCCCACGGAAAACAGCAGGGTTGGCACAGCGCACACACACACATACTAACATATGCACACACACACACACTTCAGAAACACACACAATTACAGTGCCAGCTCCTGGGGCGAACACATGTCATTTTGTCTGGTCTTCTACGGTTCACACTTCCCCTGCACTGTCGCCTGCCACAGCCTGTAAATGTGTGAGTGTGTGTCCGTGTACACACACACACACACACACACACACACACACACGCACACACACACACAGATGTAAATGCAGCATGCAAAGCAGGACATTTATTTATTTATTTATTTTTAACCCCTGGTCCCACGCACTGTGAGGATTTATTACAACGAGAGGGTAAAAAACACGACAAGGCCACGGGAAAACATCTGTTAGCGAGTCGGGCGTGTGTGTGTGTGTGTATGTTACGACCGCTGCTTTTTACAAGTTTGTCCTCAGCTTCTCTTCTTCTTCTTCAGCCGGGTTCCATTTAGCCTCATTTCCTTTTTTCCTCTGCTCAGCTCCAGCTGTTTTCCATACAAACAGCTACCGATTCATTCATTCATTCATTTCTCCCCTCTTGTGTGGCGTGTTGACAAAAGTGCGGTGTTTGCACAACTGATATATTAACCTCACGCGTATAACAGTCAAAAGTGATACAGAAAAAACAGGGTGAGAACATGGTTTTGGAAACACCTCGTGATTCAGAGCAGGCTTTTAAGGTCACGCCTGGAGGTGAACGCACAGGACAGTTGTGTGACACAGCGACACAAAGAACTCTTCACTGTTTACTCACTTTAAGACAGCGTGTGCAGTGCGAAACCAAAGTGCAATTGTCATCAAAGCAGTCGTCATCAAAGCTTCGATGACGAAAGTACTTCTTGTATATAGCTAATCCTTTATTTCTTTGTCATCATCTGTAAATGATCATCAGAACCTGTTTGATTTGCCGGTTTACAACCTATTAAGTAGTGTGTTAAGTTGTGTTTAGAATAAAACCTCTTAAAGACACTCGAGTTGTCCGCCATACTTGTTCTGGTCGCCCTTTCCAGAGGGAAGTTTATTGAGCTGTAAGAAGCCAGCCGGTAGAAAACTGGACAATTGTCAAACAAAACTTTTTAAGAAGCAAATAAAATATTGATTAAATGATTAAATATTTAATCATTCAAAAATATTGTATTTCATAATACACTTAGCGCAAAGATCATGTGAGGGAGCGTTAAGAGAAAATAAGGTAAAGAACAAGTGAGGGAGTGTTAAGAGAAAATAAGGTAAAGAACAAGTGAGGGAGTGTTAAGAGAAAATAAGGGAGCGCAAAGAACATGTGAGGGAGCTTAAAAGAGAAAATAAGGTAAAGAACAAGTGAGGGAGCGTAAAAAAACAAATGAGGGAGCGTAAAGAACAAGTGAGGGAGCATAAAGAACACATAAGGGAGCGTAAAGAACAAGTGAGGTAGCGTAAAAAAACAAATAAGGGAGCGTAAAGAACAAGTGAGGGAGCGTAAAGAACAAATAAGGGAGCGTAAAGAACAAGTGAGGGAGCGTAAAGTACAAATAAGGGAGCGTAAAGAACAAGTGAGGGAGCGTAAAAAACAAATAAGGGAGCATAAAAAACAAATAAGGGAGCGAAAAAAACAAACAAGAGAGCGTATAGAACAAGTGAGGGAGCGTAAAGACCAAATAAGCACAAAGAACAAGTGAGGGAGCATAAAGAACACATAAGGGAGCGTAAAGAACAAGTGAGGTAGCGTAAAAAACAAATAAGGGAGCGTAAAGAACAAGTGAGGGAGCGTAAAGAACAAATAAGGGAGCGTAAAGAACAAGTGAGGGAGCATAAAGAACAAGTGAGGGAGCATAAAGAACAAGTGAGGGAGCGTAAAAAACAAATAAGGGAGCATAAAAAAACAAATAAGGGAGCGAAAAAAAAACAAACACGAGCGTATAGAACAAGTGAGGGATCGTAAAGAACAAATAAGGGAGCGTAAAGAACAAGTGAGGGAGCGTAAAGAACAAATAAGGGAGCGTAAAGAACAAGTGAGGGAGCATAAAGAACAAATAAGGGAGCGTAAAGAACAAGTGAGGTAGCGTAAAAAACAAATAAGGGAGCGTAAAGAACAAGTGAGGGAGCGTAAAGAACAAATAAGGGAGCGTAAAGAACAAGTGAGGGAGCATAAAGAACAAGTGAGGGAGCGTAAAAAACAAATAAGGGAGCATAAAAAAACAAATAAGGGAGCGAAAAAAAACCAAACACGAGCGTATAGAACAAGTGAGGGATCGTAAAGAACAAATAAGCACAAAGAACAAGTGAGGGAGCATAAAGAACAAATAAGGGAGCGCAAAGAACAAGTGAGGAGTGCAAAGAACAAGTGAGGGAGCATAAAGAACAAATAAGGGAGCGCAAAGAACAAGTGAGGAGTGCAAAGAACAGGTGAGGGAGCATAAAGAACAAATATGTGAGTGCAAAGAACAAGTGAGGGAGCGCAAATTCACCTAAACCTATTTCTGTGTGGACGGCCCCTAAATTTGGGCTCTTAAACTGGCTCTGCCCACAACAGAAGCATGACTCAGCATAATAAACTAGTTTAAAAATAAAAGTAGTCTGTTGGGTGATTAAGTTGGGTGATAAAACCCAATAATCTGGGGTTGCAAAAGTTCCAATTGATTCCCACGGAAAAACTGGCCAAAACCTTAAATACATTATCAATAAAAATTTTTTACAAGCTTTTAAAAGTTTAATCACCAAAATAAAAGGCAGAGTGGGAACTGGTGTCCCTGAGGTTGTTTTTCTGTGATTCAATCAATAAACTCCCAAAAACATTCGGAGCATACAAGGCGACTCTGCACATTCAAATCATCTTTATGGAATTACCTTGAACAGATGCTCAATAAATGAGGGCGATGTCGGCCGCTTTATGATCTCAGGTCGCCGAAATATAGAATCTCTTCTTCCACACATGATCTGAATGTGTCTCCATTTTACCGCTCACAAAGCGTTTGACCCGTTTGAAAAGCTCACGCCGAAGCCGCGACAATGAACCACCTACTCTGGCTTTAAAATCCCGCGGCTACATCTTAGTCTCTATTGAGCGCACTCACTCAAAAGTGTTTCATTATTATTGTTATTATTTTCAATCGCGGTTGCAATGACCTTCAGGGAATAAATCCAAGCCTGAATCGTTGCCGTTGCGGCGGGAGCACTTCACCGCTCTTCGTGTGCGCGATACCAAACTTTAACGCGGCACAGAAGGCCGTGGCGAGTTTTCCAAAAAAATAAATAAAAAAATACAAGTAAAAACCTTGAATACTGCAATCCAACGCAGCTCTGTGTGTAAACAAGGAAATGTTAAAATAGATCAGGGAGCAGATTAGATTAGATTAGATTAGATTTTAGTGATCCCACATTGGGGTTGATATTTCAAATCCGTGGCAAAAAAGTACAAAAGACATGAAGGAAAATTGGAGCCACGAATCGTTGAACTTGTAATTCGGCTTAGCTGTGGGCTTTCATTAAGTTTTCTCCGCTGCTATGCTAAGCTGTAACACACCGCGGTGCGTGCGCACAGCACGCTAGCTAGTGGTGCTCGATAAATTCTCACCGGGCAGCACAGGTGGACTACTTTAGTTCCGTGTTGTAGTTGTGTGTTATTGCATCCTCAAAAACAGAAACATTTCAAAGGGATACGTTTTAAATAAAAGTAACTTTGAACAATTTAAGACATTTTAAGGCCTTAAATTCAAATGATTGGATTTAAGATTTTTTAAGACCCCACGGATACCCTGCATTTAGCTGAATTGACAAAATCTAACTGTTGAATGATAACAAATAATCTTGTTCTATTTACTTTTTTTGAATAATGAATTATCACGGTCAAATAAAAAGTCGGGGAAACCAATAAATCGAGCCAAAATTTGCCTTTTTTTAAATAATCGGCATTGGTCAGTTAATAAAAATGGCAAATTTTTACCAAAAAGTTGCTAAAATTAACATTTTCCATTTAACAAAGTGAATTTATTTTTAAGTTTTTGATGACCTGTTTCATGTATTTAATATTTAGTTTCTACATTATTTTTTATTGAAAATACTATATTTTCCCTCCAGAACTCTGAGGCAGTGAGGACGGCAGGTGTATCCGTCTTGTCTTTTTTTTTTTTTTACAAAAACACAACTGCAGCAGCGTGGGCTGTAGCTGCGTCTGACACGCCACTGCTAAAATGCTAACGTTTATATTCAGCCTCTTAATTCAGTGCATCAGAAAAACTCCTTTGGCAGCAGCTCCGGCTTCGACTCTGTTCACACCTGGATCCCACTCCTCCTGGCAGACGCTGCAAAGCTCTGTCAGTTTGAGTGGGCTTGTGTGAGCTGCCACATTCTCGTTCCCTTCCCACAGATGTCATAACCAGGAGCCCAGGAGTCTGGTTCTTTGGCTGGGACACTCGAGGACAGTCGGATCTGTCCCCAAAGGCTCTCGGGCAGTATGCTCCGGCAGAACCGATGCACACGGATTTTCTTCAAGGACCTCTCAGTTTTTTTGGCTGAGGCCTTGGATTTCATGGCCAGGTCTTTGTCCTGACATGTAGTGCAAATTAAGGAACCTCACACACACACACAAGCACTTTTCTTAACTATGTCCAATCAATTTAATTTGCCACAGGTGCATTCCAGTCGTGCTCTGGGATAATTAAAGAAAAACAGGATGCACCTGATAACAGAGCCACGGAAAAGGCTCGGAATACTTCGACAAATGATGTTGGTTTTTCTTTTCCTTTCAAATTCATCTTTCATCTTCTCTAGGGGGTCGACACAGCGGATCACCTGGTTTTTCAGTGATCCGAATATTGGGATTTGGCAGATATCTTTTACACCGCCGGGTGCCCTTCCTGACGCAACTGTCCTATTTTATCCGAGGTTTGGTGGCCCGGTCAACCAGATAGGTAGAGTAACATCGTACCCGTGCAACAACAGGTGTGAGAACACCTAGCTTGAAGAAACACCAGGGGTGGCACTTTTCAGTCGCACCACTCAGCTGATTGCCGTGGGTCTAGCTCCATACCGTACCAAACTGTACCATTACTCTGGTAGCCCCAGGAAAGGGTACATCATTTTGGTACTATTCCAGATGGAAGCGTAAAGTAATAGCACGGTAACGTTCAAGAATAGTACGGTGCCAAACTGTTACTGTGAATGGCAACTTGGGTGTCTTACTCAAGAAGTACCCATGCCCTTGCCTTGTCTGGACTCCAAGAACTCCAAGTTCCTTTTCCACTAGGCCATGGTCTGCCCGGGTTTTAAACTGTTGGTCTCCCCCCCCCCCCCCTCCCAAAAAAAAGCTATACCACACTGTACCAAACTGAGACATACCGTACCGTACCAATTCCAGATCCCAAACAGGAGTTCAAGGCTCTTATGAGCGACGTCACCGCAAGTTGCGCATACCAGATAAAGTGGGTCAACGCCACACTTTTATCAGCTCGAATTCAAAGCTAAAGCACAACAAAGAGTGAAGACAGAAGTCGCTCCTGGGTTTGATTAATATCCGAAGCCGCTGTACAGTTTGGAGAGGAGTGAGCGCGAGTGGGGCCCAGGAGCAGATGGACACTGGAGAGGTACAACAATCAACGGACGAGCGGGTGACTCGTCTTCACTGTGGACACCCCCGCCCTCCTATCCCCCATCCCCGTCCTCCTATCCCCCGCCCCCCCTCGTCACCAGGCAGGCCCGGGCCGCTGCAGCCAGTACAGCAGGCTTCATGGTGTCAGTGCCAGCCCTCGGGAGAAAACACAGGGCAGAGCGCCACAATCCTGCAGCTGCCTTGGACTCGCGCTCTCTCCCTGTGTGACGCCTCTCTTCCTCCCCTCACTTCGTCTTACAGCTTAAAGGCTTCCGCCGCACGCCAACTACATGTATGAGCCTGAGCCCATGCAATGTGCATGGCTCCGTGCCCTCGATGTCCTCCGATGCAAGCCAGCGAGGTTGTTGAGAAATGCACTGGTGTGTGTGTGTGCAAACATAAGTGTTTGCGTCAGCGGGGGGTCCCCGTTGGTCGACGGGCTGTTTGCATCGCAGGCTGGTCAGTTCCTTTCACTCATTCTTCTATTGGAGCATTCAACGGCATCTGTTTTAACTGCTTCCAACACACACACACACACACAGAGTCTGGTTTCCATGACTTCAGAGGACATTACATTGACTTACATTTATTCCCAGGAAACTTAGGCCACCTCCAGACGGAAACGGCACGAAACATAAACAATCTTTTTCTTTGCCGTATTGAAAACGTTTTTGTTTTTTCAAGTAGAAATAGATTCTGCACCTTTTCACCCCCGTGTGTGAAATCTCTAAAGACAGGACGTGTCCTGGTGATAGCTAACGTCTTTTCAGGCTGACTTTAGTTTATTTTGCATTGACAGTCGTTGGTACAACTGTCAAACAATCCCCAAACGCAAGACAATAATGACAGTGCAAGAGAGTGAGAGCTGGGAAGGTAACGTCAGCGTTAACCTAAAGTATTAGCCGTATACACAGAAACGCTAGCAGTTTTGAGATTCTCCCACTCTGGGAGGTGTTTTTCAAAAAATACTGCTTCAGTTTCCCCTAAAAAGCCGTCTCCATGTGGACTCTTCAGTGACGACACTCTCTGACCAATCAGTGGGATTTGGATTATCAGTAGATTTTGGAACTATAAGTAGAATTTGGAATTATAAGTAGATTTTAGAACTGTAAGTACATTTTGGAATTTTAAGTAGAATTTGGAATTATAAGTAGAATTTGGAATTATAAGTAGAATTTGGAATTACAAGTAGATTTTGTTCAGTAGAATTTGGAATTATAAGCTCAGGTACTAAAAACCACCATGTACCAGGTACTATCACCGATGGAAAAGCAAACCAAATTGTACAAACTGTACTGTATAAAAGAAAAAGCACCGTGAGCATCAAGTAACAAGTGAGTATCTGCGCTCACATGACGAGGAGCTCAGGACAGAGAGAGTAAAACATGTGCACTTTAAGGACAATCCTGTCGACAGCAGCTTTAATCAGCCACCAGTGAAAAGAGTCTAGACCCAGGACCTTTCACTGTGCTCTGCACACATACCACAGTCAATGAGGTCATCTGACAGTCACGCAGTCATCGAGGGTGAACCTCACTCATGGCCTCGTATATCAGTACCGGTCATATGAGGATACGTGTCCGTCCATCCGTCCACACAGAGCTCTGTGTGAGTGTGACGTAATCGACACGCGGCTCTATTTTAGGGCGGTGTTTGATTTGCGTGCAGGAGCCAGATCTAAAACAGACGACAAATAATAACAGGGTGATATGTTTTCTCACACAGGGGCAACACAAGCATGTGACAGCGCCGAGGATTTACGAGCAAACTGCTCCGTCGACGCCTCGAGCAAACCATGAAGCAAGACCGTAGCTGTTGAAAACACAAGCCTCATCTCTGGGCTGCTATAATCATAATATTAATAATATTGAGCCATTTGAGGCATAACCCGTCCTTTCCAATAACACACAGTCACAAACTGTTATTGTACCGTCGTGTCCCTAGCGGTTGCCGTTTGATTACTGTTGTAAAAACGCAGGCACCGGTGAGGACGCTGGTGCTTTTTTGTTAGGTGAAAAGCATAAAAGAGAACAATATGAACATCAGGGCTTATATAAGAGATCAATATAAATGTGGGTGTGTGTTAGTTTCTATCACCATTACGATTTAAGACAAGCCTTTTCTGATTGAAGTTGCTAAGAACTTAATCCCTGCACCAAACTCCATTGAAAAAATCTGCGTTTCTTTTTTTTAACTCACAGGGACACAGGAGTTGCTGGTCCACTGCTGCCTCGTGTGGTCAGTTTGTGTCACAAGTGATTTAAAAACACCAAGGTTATAAAATAGCATATTTGAAGTCAGCGACGGAGGCAGCAGCGCATCGACGCATTCCGTTTGCCGCGTTGTCCATTGTCCATTTTCTTAATGGAAATTGGTGCGAGGGATTTATGACGCAATTCTTTTGTGAAGTGGCTAAAATCTAACACAGTCAGGCCAGCAGGGGGCGGCGTGAACAGCCCAGGCAGTACTTACTACATACAGTCAACAAAGAACTTTTCTCATTGACCCCGGGATTTGGGAAAATCTCTGCATATTTCCCTCCAAAATTAAGGGTTTCCCTTGACCCCAAACATTCACCTAAGGAAGTACCTGCTCGAAACTGAGTGACTTTTCAGATTACTGGGAATTCTAGATGAAGACAAAGACAGGACGTGGACCAGTGGACGGACGGCGAGGTCCAGGCTCTGAAAACTGACCAAATGTCGTTTTCCAGGGAACGTTACAGATTACTGGGAATTATATTCCCCTCCAGGTAAATAAGTTCCTGGCAATGTTTTGGCTCTTTCTGTTTTTTCCCTGTTCCTCACATTCAAATGACGTTAAAACTGGAACACAGGCACGGTCGTTGCTCACTAGTTTTCTAGCTTTTTTGTCTCCACTGATGGTTTCCCCGTGAAAAAGACTTTGTTCTGCTCCGTGACTGAAGATGTTTATCTAGCTGCTGCTGACGCACACGTCTCTTTTAAAAAGTCTGATGGTCGCACTTTCAATTAATCCATTAGCGATTATCTCGTCGTGTCCAGACCGTCATGAGAAAGTCTTGAAGACACACATTCAGTGTATGAAAAATCATCAGCAACAACAACAACAACAACAACAGGAGTAGGAAAAGGAGAGCGGCGAAGCTTCTTTTTGTTGTTTTATTCTCCACGCGTAATAAACACTTGAGGAAGAGGAAAAAGAGTTTGCTTTGTGAGCGCTGAAGGAAGAGGCCGCGCTATTCCCTCATTATTTCACCATCTCTACTCGCAGAGACATTAGCATTTATTCACACACACACACACACACACACACACACAGACGGTCATTTGTCCCAGATTGGCAGACTGATGGACTGAAGAAGTGCTTATTTCCTCCTGGAAATTACGGCGGTAACAGGTTGCAGCTGCAGCAGCAGCAGCTCCACGACATCAACACGTGCAACTGTTACACACACATATATATATATATACATATATATATATATATATATATGTGTGTATAAATAATGTTAGCTTTAAGTGTTGTTTTCTTGTTCCTTGAGTTAGCTTTGGTTGGCAGATAAATCCTCGTTAAGTTTAGGGCTGAAACAATTAGTCGCTAAATGAATCGTCAACTATTTAGAGTGTTGTTAAAGGATCAAAACAAGTTTTCTGATGTTTCAGCTTCTTAAGTGTGATTCACCCCCCCATCCCCCCCCCCCCCCCCCCCCCGGTTTCTTTGCTCCGTATCACGACAGAAATCAATGGTTTCAACATTTTATGGACCTAGCAATTACACGATTAATCAGGAAAATAATCGAAAGATTAATCGATTATGAGAATAATCCCTAATTAAGTTAGAGATTGTTTTTGTTAACCATAATTTGCTTAATCGAGGTTTGGGAAACACTGGACAGCGTTTTCTGACATTTTATAGACCTAGCGATTACGCGATTAATCTGGAAAATAATCGACACATTAATCGATAATGAGAATAATCCCTAATTCAAATTAGAGATTGTTTTTCTTAATCATAATTTGCTTAAATCCCACCCTCAAGCACCACAACAACTCGTTGAGCAGAGTAAATGACCTAAATTCCGTCTTACTTTTATTGTGGTAGGTCATCGGTTCAAAAGTGATCCTTTTTATTTTGAAAGAGTAAAAGAGAAAATAGCGAAAGAAAAAAAATCGTAATCTCTGCTGACATAGAGCGAAAGGTGGGGCTCACACATCCTGGACAGATCGCCAGTCCGTAGTTTTTTAATTTTATAGCTATCGCAAACAAACAATCGCAAACAATATCCGCGATGTTCAACACTTGTACGCCCCGGTTCTATTTCAGTGGTACAATTCATCCCCAATTCGCTTGTTTTTCTTTTGTCGTTCACCACAGGTTTTTTTTTTTTGCTGAGTCAGGGCGAACCATTATCCGGCCTCTCCCGGGGGGGGGGGGACTGTACACACACACACACACACTCAGAAGCAGAAAAGAGAGGCCTGACAAGGTTACAACAATACCAACACCATTTAATAAGTGTGAGTGAGTGTGTGTGTGTGTGTGTGTGTGTGTGTGTGTGTGTGTGTGTGTGTGTGTGTGTGTGTGTGTGTGTGTCCCATTTCACACCTAGCAAAGGAACATCGTACAAGAATACGGCTCCACGCAACAGTGGACTCTCCGTCGATCCACTCACCGCGACAATTACATTTTCTACATCTAACACAACAGGCTCTGGTTCTGCTGACAACACACACACACACACACACACAAAATGAATTAGCCCCTGAACTGTATTTTCCATTTGTGCTCCATTAACGACTCAGGTACGGCTTTATTTTGGACAGACGCAGGTCAGAGAGTTTTGTGTGCTATACGGTGCGCATTTATTTGTTTCAGGATATACAGAACCTGCAGTTATATCTGTATATATATATATACACACATACTGTATTTCCCTTTTTAAATTTTAGAGCCTAAACTCAACTTCATCGCAAATCAGGACAGAGAAAACGCCTTAATTCTGAAAAACACCAATGACACAAAAACAACATCCAGGTGTTATTTACAAGTATATTTTAGTAGTATTGTTGATTTATAATGGAGTAAAATGAATCATTATCCAAATCCTTAACAGAACACTGCAAAAAAAGGCTAAATGCAGTAAAAAATTAAAATAAAAACAGTTTAAAAACACAGTTTAAAAATACCTTAAAACACAGCAATTAAAACCTTCAACGACGGGGATTTTATCGTGTTTTTTTTACAGTGACACTGTTAAATCCCTATTTTTAAATTTCATGGATTTAATTTCTACCCACTGTTTTTATTTTACAGTGTAAACAAATATTATATTGTTATATTGTGGCTGCACTATTTAATAATATTGACTATAATGGATTTTTTTTTTTGGATGTTTTAAAATAAATCCTCCGGTTTCCTAAAGGATGCGTCGAGCTCCAAACACCGAGTTATCAGAGATCGACAGAACAAACAAGCGAGTAATCAGCGTCCGTCGAAAAAATAAAAACACACACGAGTCGACAGTGAAACGTGTTTCCACTGTGCCAGGATCAGCTAGCTCTCAGAGCTCTGCCCTGGTCATCGCGTCACTTCCTCAGAAGCAGGAACGTAAGCAGGAAATAGTAGAAATCTAGACTTCCTGTTCACCTCCTGCCTACATCAGGAAACATGATTCAGACTTCCCATGAAGACTCAGGCGGTCTCGCCCTTTTAGCTGCTCAGCCACTGAAGTTCAGACCATGGTGTACCCGAGGATTTCAAGAGACCAAGAGACCAGTCCACTATATGTCCAACCTTAGTCTTGGTACAAGCCTGGTGTTGGTTTTGATTTGATCCCAACAGACCTTTGACTTGATACAAGTATGTGGTTGGTCTTTGTCAAAATGTGGTCTCACCATGCCTTGGTCTTGGTACAAGCCTGGTCTTGGTCTCACCCTGGCCCTGCCTTGGTCTTGGTCTCACCCTGCCTTGGTCTGGGTATAAGCCTGGTCTTGGTCTCACCCTTTCCCAGTCTTGGTACAATCCTGGTCTTGGTCTCAACCTGCCTTGGTCTTGGTACAATCCTGGTCTTGGTCTCAACCTGCCTTGGTCTTGGTACAATCCTGATTTTGGTCTCACCCTGCTTTGGTCTTGATACAAGCCTGGTCTTGGTCTCCCCCTGCCTTGGTCTTGGTCTTGGTACAAAGCTGGTCTTTGTCTCACCCTACCTTGGTCTTGGTATTAGTCTGGCCTTGGTCTCACCCTGCCCTGGTCTTAGTATAGGCCTGGTCTTGGTATAGGCCTGGTCTTGGCATAGGCCTGGTCTTGGCATAGGCCTGGTCTTGGCATAGGCCTGGTCTTGGTCTCACCCTGCCTTGGTCTTGGTATAAGCCTGATCTTGGTCTCCCCCTGCCTTGGTCTTGGTCTCACCCTGCCTTGGTCTTGGTACAATCCTGGTCTTGGTCTCACCCTGGCCCCGCCTTGGTCTTATTATAAGCTTGGTCTTGGTCTCACCCTGCCTTGGTCTTGGTACAATCCTGGTCTTGGTCTCACCCTGGCCCCGCCTCGGTCTTGGTCTCACCCTGCCTTGGTACAATCCTGGTCTTGGTCTCACCCTGGCCCCGCTTTGGTCTTGGTCTTGGTACAAGCCTGGCCTTGGTCTAACCCTGTCTTGGTCTTGGTATTAGTCTGGTCTTGGTCTTGCCCTACCTTGGTCTCAATCTTGGTAAAATCCAATATTGGTCTTGGAATTATCATTTCCCAGGCATCACTTTGTCAGTTGCTTTTTCTTGTCTTAACTTTACTCGCTCGTTGTTCTGCACGGAATCTCACTTCCACAACACGGCTAGTAATCATTTAATCCTGGTCTTGGTCTCACCCTGCCTTGGTCTTTTTTCCAAAACTTTCAAGGTGATCCTTGAAATCTTCCTTTCAAATCCACAAACCCCGTTTAGTTCGGACCGATAAAAATAAAAATTAGATTGCAGTGAGGGGAAACTTGTGTTAATTGCCTTTTTAGCGCCGCCACCCGGGTTTAAACACCCAAGGCCTTGGGCGCTAATTTTAGTGTGAAAGAGTGTGGACACACGAGGGGGGGGGGGGTTTGACAGACGGAGGGGGGGGCAGAGGGGAGTCGAGCCCAGTCAGACAAGCCTGTACAGGCTCCTGCAGCCATGGAGACATAGTGCTCCCGCCCTCCCAACTCCACCCCACCCCACCCAGGGGGACGCCTATTGTTCCCCCATCACCTAAACAAAGACTAACCCACCTCACCCCTAAACACCCTCCCATTCCCCCCCCCCCACACACGCTCAGCATTGTTGCTCTTAATAAAAAATCAGCTCCGCTTCCCGAAATTTCATAACACACCGCTCTCTAAATCTGTTCAATCCACATTTTTTGGGAGGAGATTACATAATCTGATATCTATATATATGTAAAGAAGAAGAAAGTAGAGCAAAAGCGGGATAGTGCGGGATTTACTTGACAGTTTCCACTGCGTCACCTGTTGATTCAGCGATACAACTAAATTCAAAATTAGCCCAACATCTGTCGACGTGTCACGTCATTTCACTCCGGGGGGGTGGGGGGGGGGGTGATTACGTCTCCTAATCCCATCACCATAAAATTCTGTGTGGCGGATTCTGTCGAGAAATGAGACGACAGATGAGGAGGAGGAGGAGGAGGCGACAGCAGCAGCAGCCGAAACTCCACCATATTGTCACAGCATTGACGAAGTGCGCACACACACACGCGCGTGTTCACACACACACACACACGTACACAGTGGCGGTGACTAAAGCACACAGAGGCCATATGGTGCGTCCTCATCCACCGACGCCTGTTGCTGCCGCAACAATGGGCTCAGCCTGGCCTGGACAGCAAGAGGCAAACACACACACACACACACACACACCAAATGGTCGTTAGTCAGTCAGTCTGTGTTGCTCAGGCCAGAACAAACGCCTGGATTTGCATTATTCACCTCCCTCCTCCCTCTTCTCTCCCGCTTCCTTTTACACACACACACACACACACGCTTCCCGGTCTCTACAGGTGCACACAACACTCAAAACAGATGTCAACGGACTGGAGAGAGAGAGGGAGAAGGAAGGAGTGGAGGAGGGGAGGAACTGTGTGTGTGTGTGTGTGTGTGTGTGTGTGTGGGGGGGGGTGGGGGGGGGCTCTGTTTACCCAGAGTGACGAGCAAAGCTTTGTACACTCACCAGACACCGACACACACATTCATTTGACCTGCCTCATCGCTAACCTTAACCATAAACCAGTTCATGACTAATCCTAATCCTAATCTTAATTTTTAACCTGGCTACAAATTTAAATCTCAGCAGTGGCCCCCGCTTCATTATGAGGCCGCGATGAGGACTACTGGCCCTGACGAGGGTCAACAAGTATTTGTGTTTTTTTGAAGAACCACAAAATTGCACTCGGTAAACTCGGATTAAACAATATGGAATTACGCAGAGACTGATTTTACATCGATTTAAAGAAGTGGACGACGCGCTATTATTCGACGCACTTTGATGAATAAAACATGATTTTTTTTGTGTCATTTTCTGTTGTAAAATCTACGCTAACGTCGGATTAATTGACGACATCAGCAACTTTCATAAAATTCTTGAAATGTGTTGTGTTTTTATCGTTTGGCCTGAGTTCCTTTCTCAGTGGGAAGTGGCCCTGCCTCATTAGGACCAGGTTTTGCAATGAGGACTAATGGTCCTGACAAGGGTCAAAAAGTGTTTGTGTCTTTTTTAAATACACAAAATTGTACTCACTAATCTCGGATTAAACAAAAACATTGTGAAATTACGCGGACACCGTTTTTTTTTTTTTTAAATGTCTAATTAATTTCAAGAACCTACACCCCCACCGAGTGGTGTATCGCCACCTAGTGTCGCGGAGGCGCACACAATTAAATTATTATTAGATGCAATTTGAAGATTTAAACACGATTTTCGTGGCATTTTCTGCTGTAAAATCTACTCCAACATCAGATTAAATGACGACATTAACTTCAAGAAGCGGACGACACCTACCTACTAACCCCACCTATAGTGTAGCGGTGGCGTACACAATTTCATTATTATTAGACGCAATTTGATCATTTAAAATGCAACGGATTAAATGACGACATCACACGGTAGAATCTCATAAATACAGCAACTTTTATAAAGTCTTGGAAATATACCGCGTTTTTATAATTTTTAGCGTTTGGCCTGAGTTCCTTCCTCTCACTCTCTCAGCAGTGGCCCCGCCTCATTAGGACCAGGTTTTGCAGAGTCTGGAATGAGGACTACTGGTCCTCAAAAGATACACAAAAAACATGAAATTGTACCCACTAAACTCGGATTAAACAAAAACATCGTGAAATCACTCGGAGACCAATTTTACGACAACACCTAAAGGGTGGCTGTCGCCACCTAGTGTAGCAGAGGCGTACGCGATTGAATTATTATTAGACAATTTGATGATTGAAACGAGATTTTTGTGTCACTTTCTGCCGTAAAAAAGTCGGATTAAATGACAAATCTCAGCAACAAAAATCACCTAAAACAGTGGAAAAACAGTGGAAAAACATCAATTAAAAACCTCTCATAAATAAATCACTTATTCTAGAATTCAAATCCTTTTACAATTATTATTTTACTCTGTGGTTTTTGGTCCGAGTCGCTCTCTATAGGTCATGTTATAAAAAGGAACGGTCCTTTAATCATCACACACACAACTATAAAAGAACATGTGTGGGATATTATAGGATGGCGACATTACAGAGGGGAGAAAATAAAGGAGGAATTCGCTAAAATCATGTTTCATGTGATTGATGGCGTAAAATTAGTGATGTGGTCATAAATTACCCAAATGACAGATTTGAATTAAAGACGGAAAATAAGAAGTTATGAAGACGCTAGCAACTAAAACGGATATTTTAAATGTACA